>NW_026606093.1:13840000-15040000 GCF_029834395.1 Sorex fumeus
TGTGAGGGCAAGATACTCTCGGTAGCTTGCCGGGCTCTCCGAGAGGGGCGGAGGAATCAAACCCGGCTTGGCTGGGCTGTCTGCGTGCAAGACAAACGCCCTACCGCTGTGCTATCGCTCCAGCCCACCAAGCAAAAATGATAAATATAAATAACAATCTACAATCAAAATAAGTTCATAAAAGGACATTTTAGTAATAAAAAGTTCATAACTTTAGAATCATAGAGGCTTTAAATTTAATGAATCTAAAATGATGAAAATCTTATAGCTTTATTTGTTTACTTTTGTTATGATCTACTTCTAATATACTTGTTAGAAAGTTTCTGGCTATAACTAACAGAAAACCTGACAGTGACTTAATAGCTCAGAGCCATTTTCTTAACCATCTAAAAGTCCAAAAGTCAGTGGCTTGACAGTGCTGGGGTGATCTCAGATATCCACCCTCACCCTACTTGCCTCTCCATAATTCTTAGCTCACAGACTTTCCTTTCATGCTTATGCCCTTTTGTTATAAGACAGATGTTGGAGGTGGGGCGGGGGGTGCAATTCAATGATAAAACATGCCTGCCTTAGAATCATGAGGCCATGAGTTTGATGCCTGATGCTGCCCATGTGACTCAACAGAGTGTGTGATCTCTGGCCATGTATGTGAGAGCACCTGAGAAGCCCTACAACTGAAGGTGAATGACTTCTGGGCCATCACAGCAATACCACTAACAGCCAAGGGAAAACAAAGGAGAAAAACACACACAAAAATAAATTTATAATCTGAGATTTAAAAAAAAAAATATATATATATATATATATATATATATATATGGAGGAGTAGAAGAAGGAAGAAAGCAAAGTAGGAGAAGAATTATTAGGGTCAGAGAAATAGTACCAGAAGTAAGGTACTTGTCGTGCATGCATCAGAAGCCCAGTTCAACTCTTAGGACAATATATAGTCCCCTTAGCACTCTCAAGGATCACTCCTGAGCACAAAGTCAGGAGTACTTCCAGAGCTCTACTGGGTGTTATCAACTCCCCTCTCCCCACCTCCAAAGGCTATCAACTGTACATCTGGGAAGGTAAAAGGAAAAGGGCAAAAGATCTTGTAGTTCATTCAGTTGTGTCCCATAAAATGTGTGATAAAGTCCTAACGCCCGGAACCTATGAAGGTGACCGTATTTGGAAATAAGGTCTTTGCCATTCTAATTAGTTAAAGATTGGCCCTAATCCAGTAACCAGTATCATTACAAGAAGAGAAAATGGAGACACCCACAGAGAAGAGCAGGCACAGAAGAGAGGTGGTTAATGGAGCAGAAATTGCATGATGAGCCTGTGGTGCAAAGAACATCATAGATTGGGGAGCCCTAAGAGATGAGAAGAACCTTCAGAGGAGCATAGCCCATGGAGCTTGATTTCAACCATACACTTTCCAGAATCTAAAGAAAGTTAATTTATGTTACTAACATCTAATAGATGGCACCGTGCTTATAGTACTCTGTGATACTGCTCTTGGGAAGCTAATCTAAGACTCATCATCACAAAGCACTGTCTTGTGATATCTCCAGATTTCTCTTTATAACCCACTTGCCAGAACTTGTCCAGACACCAAAAATTATAATAATTAGTGGATACAGAAAAGGAGAGCTCCATGATAGGTTTTATACTTACCTTGCTTCATCCTATGATCTCAGGTCAGAACCACTTTCCCTGTGACCTCTCCTTCACTACAAACACTGGCGAAGGGGGATGACATGAAGAGGTCATGAGCAGCGACTATCAGAGGCAAAGATGGAATAGCTTGTTATTCTGTGGATGGCTTGCTATAGATGTTGCCCTATTATTTGTGATTCATTGCAAAAATACATCTTCACATTGCATAGAAATACTAAAAAAAAAAAATCTGGATTTAAAAAAAATCGGGTAGGTGGTTCCAGGATAAGAAGTCAGACGACAACTGAGTGTATATGAGAGATCGTTTTCACAGGGAGACACTTGAGGTCTCATCTAAGTGATGGGCTATATATCTCGAGGAAATAAAGTATCGGGAAACTGGACATCTCAGGGAGAGCTGTAGCTGAAATGCTCTGATACTAAATGAAAATCCACCACCCCAACTCGTGGGAAATTACTAGCCTATTTCCAAAGAGACAATGGGAAAAAGAAAACATTATTTTAACTGTAGGGAGCAACATCAAGTAAAATGGACAATTTAATCTTCATTCAGTGACAGATTTCAGCAATTAATCCCCAAACCGCAACAGTTTTTATACTTTTTTTTTTTAACAACTAAGACAGGGACTAAACATGCTCATGAATTTCAGATCCAAGTACAGAGGTGATGTGAGAACAGATGGAGTCTTGGATCATTCTGTCTTCCGGGCAAATCCCACCTCTATATGTTCTGGAATTCTTCGCCAACATTAACATAACTTCATGGAAGTCTCAGGCACAAGTACAGGCTCATTAGATGGAGGCCAAGTTTTACTTCTAGTTAAATCTTCTTAGGTCCCAACTGCCTGTGGTATAAGGGATCACAGACAGGAGAGCTGCTGGGATCATGATCAGTGTGTGTGGTAACGCCAAGGATTAAGCTCTCAGCCTTACACTTGCAAGGAGACATTCTAAGCCTCCAGGCCCTATCTACATCTCCTGGGCTACACCAAGCCCTTTGACCTAAGACAGCTTTACTCCCAGCTTGCTCTGCCTGGAAGAAGCTGTTACTTCTTAGTGCCCTCTCTATTCCCTGGATATACACTTGACCTCACACCATAGCATACTGTGACATTTATTACATTACATGGTTAGCTGGTTTAGCTCTGTTACTAAGGAATTTGGAGACAGTAGACATGCCTTACTTATTACCATTGTATAATCCAACATCTAACAGTTGGAGAGTCTACTCAATGTAAGTTAAATAAGCTATTATTTAATGCCAAGGAAAATATATTATACTATAAATTTCTGAGCTGGAATTTATAGGGATCAGTGATCTCCACAGAGAATATGGACAAGAACTCAGGAAGATTGTTGACTACCGATTATGGGATAGCAGGAAATATACTGAAAGTCGCCTAACAAATTGCCTCTGCATTAATCTGATTATCTCTATGAAATGCTATGCCTAAGTCGAGTGATCTCTATTTATAATTGGAATGTTTCTTTTTTCCTTAGAAATCAGAAAGACCTTGAGGAACCAGGGCAATATTACAGAAGGTAGGAAGTTTACCTCACATGCAACCGAGCCAGGTTTGATCCCAGGCATCCCAGATGGTCTCCCAAACACTGCCGGAAGTGATTCCTGAGTACAAAGACAGTAGTTAACCTGAGCAGAGTCAGATGTGGCCTAAAGACAAAAATAAATAAATAAATAAATAAATACAATTTTAAAAGAATTAGAAAAGACTTGAACTATTTCTTTGGTTCAGCATTGAACTTTTTCTCAATGTTAAGAATTTTTTCTTGGGGCCAGAGATATATTACAGTGGGAAGGGTGTTTGCCTCACACACAAACAACCCAGATTCAATCCCTAGCACCCCATATGGTTTCCTACCCCTGCCAGGAGTGATCCCTGAGCACAGACCCAGGAGCAACCCCTGAGCACCACCATGTGTGGTCTAAAAATACAATCTTCCTCCTCTAGGGGCAGAAGGATAGTATAGCAGGGAAGGTGCTTGCCATGCTCTGAATGACTCCTGAGGCCGCCAGGAGTGATCTCTGAGCACAGATCCAGGAGTAATTTCCTGACCACAACCGGGTATAGCCCCAAAACAAAATCAAATTTTTAAAAATAACTCCTTTCTCTGATTGTGCACCTGAAGAGTCAGTGATTTGAAGGAAGAGTGGAGTCTTGATACCTGTGTAATCTGGAAGCTCTCATTCTCCGAACTGAAGTGTCAAACCTGAGCAACAGCTGGCCAGTTTCACTGTGGTCCTAGAGTGGGCAGCAGAGGGAGTCTGGACAAAAGTGAAGAAAGTACAGAGGACTATTAGAAACATACTTATTTTTTGTGTTCTTACTAAAACAGACTTGTTTTAGCGGTAAAACAATTATTTGGTAGAATGGTATTTTTCCAGCCCTGGTTATGCAAGTACTGAGTTTAGGTACCAGACTCATGTTGCTTTCTATTTCAAAATATCTCTGCATTGCATTTTGCTGTTTTCGGCGCTGCCATCTAGTAAGTCACTGTGAACTTTACTTGCAATAACAGAAAGTTATAAGAAGAAACTCCACCAATAATAAGGCTGTCTACTGTTTCAAGCGATTCACCTTACTTTTCTGTGTTTTCTCATATTTTCTAGCTTCTATTTTCAGCACTTTAATCATTGCTTTTTTATTTCATTATTGCTGAAATTGTTCATTTTCTACTCCAGATTCTGAATGTGACCTTGAAAATTACCCATGTCTTGAACCTGGGAACACTGGTGGAGGAAAAGTTGCACTGGTGATGGGATTAATGTTGAAACACTGTATGCCAGAAACAACTCTATTATGATCAATTTGGTCAACCAAGGTGTTGTAATAAATACAAATCATGTAAAAATTATCCATGTTTGTGATATGTAGAAAAATAAAATAAGAAAACAGTATCAGGTGATGGAAACCCCTTTTTTCTTAGCTACAGACTGAGATGACCAGTTTGTATTTAGAGGTAGCTGTTGGGAAAGAAATGAAGAAGTGGTAAATAGAGGTCCCTGAGGGCATTGGTGGAGGGTCTTAGACCCAGTGGTGGTGGTGGTGGAGTGTAGTAGTTTTGTATAGAATATGAGAAAGTTGACACTTTTGGGACGGAGCGATAGCACAGCGAGTAGGGCTTGCATGCGGTAGACCTGGGTTCAATCCCCAGCACTAGGACTAATTCCTTAGTGCAGAGCCAGGAATAACCCCTGTGCATTGCCAGGTATGACCCAAAAATCAAAAAGTAGAAAAAAAAAGTTAACAGTATTATAAACATATGGCCTACACTATAATAATTTTTAAACTATTCATACAAAGAAATATGCATTGTGTTTTCCAACCCTCAGAGATGTACTGTGGCCTAAACCCAAGTACTTCTAGAGAAAAAAAAAAAGTGTGTGGGGTAAGGGGGCAGTGCATTTAATAGATGAGTGATCCCGGTCACACATTTGTTTCCTCCATTTTCAATCATTTTTATGCCCTAAACACCACCAAGACGTCATGGGGGTTTTCTGTTGCCAGGCCACTTATTTGCTAAGCAGCTCTTCGGTGAAGTGCATCATCTCTATACCATGCTTTGTCTTTATTTCAGCAAATGATTAAGGAGCATGACGTAAGGGCCAAACTTCTTTTTTTTTTTTAATTTTTATTAGTGAAACACCATGAGGTACTGTTGTAGACTTACAAATTTTTGTGCTTGGATTTCAATTATACAATGATCAAATACCCATCCCTCCACCAGTGCCCATTTTCCACCACCACGGGTCCCAATATCCCTCCCACCCCCATATGCCCCCATCCCACCCTGACTCAACTTCTTGAATCATATCTTTTCTTTCTTTCTCCCATTTGGTACTCAATATCCCTATGACAAAATGTGAATCCTCCAAATTGTCAGGCATAGGAAAACCTTTGACTTAACTTTCTGCTGCTGCTCTAAACTTGTAATTTTAACCCTGTGGAGTCAGTTCCTCCAGCCCCGCCTGGTGCCTCTCTTAGCCATTCTCAGCCTCCTTCCAACAAATCTGCTTATAGGTTTCCATACATTGTGCTCAAAGCCTGCTTGAAATGTATGAAGTAGTTCAATACCATTTAAGAAAATCTCTGAATGTAAACTCTACACTGTAAAGCAATGATAGGACTTATTCATGTGGTATTTTTTGTTTAGAAACTGTTTTCTCATACCCCAAAGCAAAACTGCATTAACTCAGGTTATGAAAATGTATTTCTTTATTTTAAATTTGTATATTGATTAAGGTTCTGTGATTTACAGTAACACGCATAATTCCAACACTATACCCATTACCAGTATACCCACCATTCTCCCCCTCAAAGACACTGATATCCCTCCCTTTTAACACTATCCCCCCACTAACTCAATTATGTGGATCAGTTTCGCCATTGTGCTGCCTTTGGCCTTTGTTGCTTCCTTGCTGCAAATCTTTAAGTTCCACTTACAAGAGAGATCATTCTGTATCTGTTCATTTTCTCCTAACTGACTTCACTCAGCATGATATCCTCTAGCTCCATCCATGCTCCTGAAAATTGTGCGATACTATTCTTCCTTAGAGTTGCATAGTATTTCTCTGTATATATATATAGCACAACTTTTTCATCCATTCATCTGTAAAGTGGGCATTTGGGTTGTTTTCATATCTTGATTCATCTATTAAGCACCGTGATGAGCATAGGTGGGTATATATCCTTTTGAATTAATGTTTTTGTGTTTAGGGGATAGATACGAAGAAGTGGCAACAAGCTCGTGGCAACCTACCTAGCAAGCAAAACTGAACTCTCTGGAAACGCAGCAAGGTTATGAAATGAAAACCTAATCACAAAGAGCCAACTATGCTTTAAACCAGCCAATCAATAATTTCCTTGCTTTGCTTCTGCCTTTTCTTTATAAAAGTCCCTTCATAAAAGTCTTTTTTCTTTACAAAAGTCCCTTTATAAAAGCCCCCAGGTCCCTGTTAGTGGAGCACTTCTGACTACTTTTTGCTTGATGCTTCCCAATTCAAATCGAGTTTTTTTTTTTGCTTGGTAGGATTTTTGAGTCATACCAACTTGTGCCCTAAGATCACTTCTGGCAGTCCCATACCCACTTTATTATCTCCCCAGCTCCTGCTCACAGAAACTCTTAATAATATTGAAATGCCTCCGTTTACTTTCTAATGCCAGGTAGCCATTCCCTATATTTCTGCTTATTATTCTGCTCCCTTCTTTTTAATGTCCTTTTAGTTACTCCAGTCATTTCTCAATATTCTCATCCTCTGGATCACACAGAACTAGAATTCAGATGATCACTTCATTCACCTGGGTTACCATAATAGTAAGGGTTGAATGGAATTTTTGATACATTCCAAAGCAAAGAGATAAAAATTATGAATGACTTGTATAAACTACAATCTGTAGCACTGTCCTCCCATTGTTCATCGATTTGCTCTAGTGGGCACCAGTAACGTCTTCATTGTGAGACTTGTTACTGTTTTGGGGATATCGAATGCACCATGGGGAGCTTGCCAGGCTCTGCCGTGCGGGCTGAATACTCTTGGTAGCTTGCCAGACTTTCCAAGAGGGATGGAAGATTCGAACCTGGGTCAGCCACATGCAAGGCAAACGCCCTACCCCCTGTGAAACTACAATCATTTCTGATAATTATCTTTCAAGACACAAAGACATACTTCAGAACATTCATCCCTGAGTAGCTTAAATCAGAACTTCTTAAACCTTTTTAACTAGCGACAATTTTTCTACAGAGAAATGCAATAAATGAGCACTGCCAGAAACAACTCCAGTTTATTCCACCGTTGAGAGGAGGTGCTCAAAGCCTATTTATACTTGCTTCTAATGGTGTCCAAGGCACTATGTGGTCCTGAGAATCTGGCCGAGGTCTCCTTCATGAAAAGCTTGTGCTCAGTTCTTTGAGGAATTCCTGGCCTATGCTGTTATTCTTGGTTCTTCTTGTTTTTGATTTGTCTGGTGAGTGTGATGGGACCCCTCCATTCTCTGCTAAATGGGCTGGAATTTCAATCAATGCCCGCCCCCCGCAAAAAAAAAAAAAACAGTTCTCAGGTCCTGTGGTACAGGGTTCATCCTCTCGACCCCAGCAGTGCTCAGAGGACCATTTGTGCTGCGAGTGGAACCCAGGTCAACCTCAATCAGGGCACATGCCTTAACCCCTGTACTATCTCTCCAGGCCTTGCAAGTTAATTTTGAATGAATATTTGGTCTATGTGTATTCAGATACCTTTTACTGCTGTCAATTTTTTTTTTCAACACCCAAATTCAGTTACAGAATCCCACAGTGTAAGAAACTATATTATGATTTCTTGGAAGTAACACTTGTACTTTCACTCTGTGGCATAAATTTCTCTATAACTGTTAGCACACTGCTTTAGGTCCCGTAAATCATGAGGCAACCAGAGAGTCACCAAGACTGTTACTTCATTTGCACATTGTGTTGTACCAATTTAGTTAGAAGAATTTTGCATTTCAGCTCCTATCATGATAATGGCCCTGAGTTATCTTTAACCTCGTTCATGTGTTTTTCTTTAAGGTTGGGGTCTTACCTTATTCTTGCTTCCAGTAAGTTGCATTCTTGATTTTTTTGTCTACCCACCTTGACTTCGAGTACACAGCAATAGCTCTTGATGTACTTTTGCTGTGCTCTGCTACCGCTAAGGGCCCTTGATCACACAGTGTTGTGATGGTCCTACAGCATACTGGTGCTTTGCCCTCTGCTGTCAGCCCAGTTTCAGGTTAACTCCCAATCTTTGATCTTGAAACAAATCTATATCCCCACTACTGACCTTGACTCAGAGCCTCTTTACTGGAACCAGAACTAACTTAAGTCCCAAAATATCCCTTTGATGCCTACTTGCTAAAAACACAAGAGAAGTTTCTTCGGCACAAAGGAAATCCATAACTCTTGGCTGACTGCTTCAATCTATTTTGTCCTCCCCTGAACACACTGGAACAAAATACTCTAGTTAATATTCTCAGATGACCTGCCAAGAAGAAAGGTCTGATTGGTAGGAGTTCCGTTTGCTATTTAAAGCACAGGCATTCCTTAGATGAGAAGCAGAAATATAGAGCCAGGAGTTAAATGAGGCAGGGAAAGGTACAGTGTGGTTAAAAATGAAACACTGAAAATGAAATTGCACCACTCGAAAACAACACTGGCCATTTATTCCAGTTTGTAATTGCCACTTAAAGTTATTGCTTTCATTTTGACTATAGTGAATTATTTACTAGTGCTGCATAAATACACTTGTTAAATGAAAAAAATGTGTTATGTGTTATATGAAAGAAAATGAAACTTGTTTAAGTCTTTTGAAATATTTAAAGATATTTCTAAAAGTTAGAGTTACGTCTCAAGCATATGCGATTATTTCTCTTTAAATTCATATTAGGTTTAATTACACCTAAAAGTATCGAGGTCATGCCTTCAATTCTCTCTACCCTCTCCTTCCTTTACCTCATTGTGGGAGTTTGTTGTTGTTGTTGTTGTTGTTTAGTTTTTGGGTCTCACCTGGTTGTACTTTGAACTTACTCCTGACTCTATGCTCAGAAATCAGTCTCAGTAAGACTCAAGAGACCATACGTTGTACAAGGACAATTTTTTCCGGAAGATGCAAGTCCAGGACTTGAAGTTCTGGTTAGCCATGTTGAAGACAAGTGCCTTACCCACTGTTCCATCTCCCTTGCCCCCTATGATTATTTTTCAAAATTCACTGAGAGGCAGCAGTAGCACTGCAGCACTGTCCTCCCATTGTTCATCGATTTGCTCGAGCGGTCCCAGTAACGTCTCCATCATGAGACTTGTTGTTACTGTGTTTGGCATATTGAATATGTCATGGGTAGGTTTTGCCAGGCTTTGCCATACAGGCGAGATACTCTTGGTAGCTTGCCGGGCTCTCTGAGAGGGGTGGAAGAATCAAACCTGGCTCTGCTGGGCCGGCCACGCAAGTCAAATGCCCACCTCTGTGCTATCGCTTTCCCAAAAACTCTATGGCAATACAGATGAAGAAGGCAATATTATGTTATAAAGATAAAGTTCCTGCAAGGAACTTAAGGCAGTGAGGACCAGGTTTAAAGAAGATTGCTCATAGCAATTTAATGAGTGTTCATACCAGAGGCGGAGGGGAATTAGGGGCTCTAAGAACACTGCATCTGAGTTCATCAAGACCACCAATTCTAATTTTCAGTCCTCTCCTTCCTGTCATTCACCTTCTGTATTGCCAAATATTTATTTTTCACTAAGTTAAACCCAAACTCCTAGCATTCAAGGCTAAACGTTGAATGCGTTAGAATCATATATTTTTTACAATTTACTTTTTGTGTGGTCGATTTTTGTTTTATCTCTATTACAACACTCACATCCACTATTATATCAGATCAGTTTTACATTATATTACTCAAACTTACTAATCTGTGACTTCTGATCTCAAGATCAGAAGTTATTTAAAATTTTCAGCGGCTCTCTAATATGAAATTTGAAAACCTTGTCATTTACAAAAAAAAACAGTGTCCTGAATATCCTTTTAAAAATGATGTAAAAAGCTAGAGAGATAGTATAGTGGGTAAGGTTCAGGTTTTTCTCACAGCCAACCAGGATTCAATCTTCAGCACCACAGTTGGTCCCCCAAGTCCTTCAAGAAGTGACTCTTGAGTATAAAACCATAAATAAGCTCTGGGTAGAGGTGGGTGTGGCCCCAAACCAAAAACAGAACAAAACAAAAAATATGTATAAAACACAAAAATAAGGGACTGGAGCGATAGCACAGCGGGTAGGGCGTTTGCCTTGCACTCAGCCAACATGGCCGACCCAAGTTCGATTCCCAGCATCCCATATGGTCCCCCGAGCACCGCCAGGAGTAATTCCTGAGTGCATGAGCCAGGAGTAACCCCTGAGCATTGCCAGGTGTGACCCAAAAAGCAAAAAAAAAAAAAAAACCCACAAAAATAAAATGTACATAAGTTACATGGTCTTCAAAGGGGAGAACTTCAATAAGTAGCAACAGAGCAAGAAACTAATGACAGAACTTCAAATCCTGGGCTTGCACCTCCTGGAAAACAAGATATTCACCTATCAATGGTTCAATTTTCTCATATATAAAATGAAAATAATAGAGCCTACCTCAATAACTGTTTGAAGTTTAATTTAGATAATAGATGTTAATTCCTTTAGAAAATGACTATAATCAGCACATGTTATGTATTATTCAACACAATAGCAAAGGAAAAAGCTATTTTTAAAACATTAAAACAGATTTAAAGTCTATGTATAAAAAAGTATAAACCCAAATAATAAAAACATTACGCTAGGATAAAATTATTTACAACATGTATAGAAGAGCAAAAGTCTTAGATAAATGAAACTGATTTCTATTCTTAACACCACATAAGGTGCCCTGAGTCCCACCAGGAGTGATCCTTGAGACCAGAGCCAGCAATTAACCCTGAGCATTTCCAGGTGTAACCCAATACATTTTTTAAAACATTAATAAAAAAACAGGGTGCCTACTTCTAAAAAAAAGAAAACTGACTAGTAATATGTCTGCTCCTACTTGCAATAAATATTACATACTAAATATTGTACAAAAAGAGAGAGATACACAAATTATTAATATCTTCACTTAATCACTTAATCACTTAACTTCCCGTTAGTCGTCGATTTGCTCGAGCGGGCGCCAGTAACGTCTCCATTTGTCCCTGTCGCGTGCTAATGTAGCCCAATGGCATCTGTTCGCTCCGGGAACATGAAGGGCCTCAAACCGATCGTTCATGATCTTCAGGAAGAAGTCTGACCATCTGGTAGGTGGGCGGCCACGCGGTCTCTTGACATCCCGTGGAATCCAATCAGTAACAGCTCTAGTCCAACGGTCGTCTTTAAATCTCATTACATGACCAGCCCATCTGATTTTCGACACCTTGGCAAATGAGACAGCGTCCCTGATCCTTGATCGTCGATGGATGTCAGAACTCCGGATTCTTTCTCTCAATTGAGTGAAACGTGATATTCCAAGCATAGCTCTTTCTATTCTTCTTTGGGAGACCTGAATGGCGTTCTCATCTTGTTTGCGTAGGGCCCAGGTCTCTGAGGCATATGTTAATGCAGGAAGAACAGTGGAATCAAAGAGATGTGCCCGGAGCCGGAGGTTCTTCGTCCTCTTAGCTATTTCTTCGACGTTCTTGAAGGCGTTCCAAGCTCTCTTCCTCCTGCGCAGCTCGGGTGCCAGGTCATTTGTCATGTTGACCTCTCGACCTAGGTACACATAGCTGTTGCATTCGGAGATGGTCGTTCCATTGAGAGCGAATGGGGCGTCAGGAACAAGGCTGTTTCTCATAAACATTGTCTTCGTAAGATTCAGCTGTAGTCCTACCTTTCCACACTCACGGTCAAAGTCGGCCAGCATTTGTGCCGCTTGGCTGATGTTTGGTGTTATTAAAACAATATCATCAGCAAAGCGGAGGTGGTGTAATTGCCGACCATCTATCTTCACTCCCATTCCTTCCCATTCCAGTTGTCGCATGATGTTCTCGAGGGTAGCACTGAAGAGTTTCGGTGAAATGGTATCACCCTGCCGCATCCCTCTCTTGACATCAACGATCACTTCTTTGTAGAATGGTGAGATCCTGGTAGTGAATCCGCAATACAGCTCACGGAGGATCCTGATGTATTGGGCTTGAATGCCCTGATTGGCTAGGGCTTCAATGACCGCTTCCGTCTCAACAGAATCAAAGGCCTTCTTTAAATCAATGAACGTTAAGCAGAGCGGCATCTTGAACTCCCGAGAAACCTCAATGAGCTTGGTTATTGTGTGGATATGGTCGATGGTGCTGAATCCTTTGCGGAACCCTGCTTGCTCGCATGGTTGTCCTTCATCTAGTGTTCTGCCAATCCTATTCAGGATGACTCGAGTGAACAACTTGTAGATGACAGACAATAGGCAGATCGGGCGATAGTTGCCAATGTCATGGATGTCTCCCTTCTTGAACAGTAGTACGGTCCTGCTGGTTTTCCATTGGGACGGAACCTTGCATTCAGACAGATAGCGAGTGAAGAGCCGAGCCAGTGTATTGATGAGTACTGACGGCAGGTTCTTCAGGTGTTCAGGTCTGACCTTGTCTGGGCCAGGTGCTGTTTGTTTCTTTACCGACGAAATGGCGTGTCGGATTTCGGAGGGGAGAACGTTGGGAACAACATACCCATCCTGTGGAATTTGGTATGTTGGCAAGTGGACATGGCTATCGAAGAGATTTGAGTAGAAGTCATGGATAATCTTCTCCCTTGCCGTTCTGGAGGATGTGATGGATCCATCAGGACGTCGGAGGGCAGTCATCTTGGTCTTATAGTTGGCGAAGGACAGGCGGGCCTTACGAATACTTTTCCCGGCTTCTGCCGCATCTACCAGTACTTCTGCTCTTCTCTCTTTGAGGTCTTCCTTGATCGCATCTCTGCACTGCTTTGCAAGCTCGGACGTTAGCTTGCGGTTGCCTGAGGCATGCGCCAAACCACGCTGGCGAATTAGCTCAAGAGTTTTCGAAGATAGGCGACTTTTTGTGGCTATCTCTCTCTTGGCGTTCCTCGCACATTCATGGAGGTGCTGAACCAGTCGATCGTATTCCTCGTCAATGTTGTCAACAATGGCATCTTCCCATGTTGCCGCAATAGTACCAAAGAGTTCCCAGTTGGTGGTCATTCTGGGAGTTCTCTTTTTGAACTTTGCAGCCCTTTCTCCCCGCTCTGTGAAGTAGAATTTTGCACGAAGGAGACGGTGGTCCGATCCCGTTTGAAATTTTGGGACAACAGCGACATCAGTCAGGCAAAACCGTCGATTGAATATGATGTGGTCTATTTCGTTGTGGAATCGTCCACCGGGAGACTCCCATGTCCATCGTTTAGATTCTGCCTTCTGGAACTGTGAGTTACCATGGATGGTCTTGGTCGACATGATGAACTCTGACAGTCTCTCACCCTGTTCGTTCCATTCTAGGCCATGGGTCCCGATGTGAAGTTCTTCAGCTGATCTTCTCGGTCCTATCTTGGCATTAAAATCACCCACAATGATCTTGTAGAAGGTGTGGTCTTCTTTATAGAACTTCTCTAGCTCCATGTAGAACTTCTCGATTTCTCTTTCATCATAATGAGATGTTGGTGCGTAGACAACGAAGATAGAAACTGCAGGCAGTGAGCCACATCTATTCAAATGTAAACGTCCGATTCGGGTTGTTAGGCATTCGAATGAATCAATGCTCTTGGCCAAGTTTGTGTTGACAAGGACACCGATGCCTCCAACACCTCTTTTATCGCATGTTCCGAGGAACAATTCTTCTCCAGTGTCGAAAACGGCATGGTGAGATTCGTGCCTTCTTGTCTCGGTCAGACCAATGATGTCGTAATTGATCATTCGCGCTTGTACCATCAGGTCCTCGATGGATGCATCTGATGCTAGTGTACGTGCATTGAAAGTACAGACGATCATTTTTGTCTTCCTTCGTTGTGGCAGCCTAGGTCGGCCTTGAGATTTTGTCGGCCTCTCCTTTCTCATCCTTCTCAGTGCTGCCATGTCGGTGAAGCCTTCTGGGTCAGGTGAATGAGACCAGTTGTAGTTACTGGTTTTGGCATATCGAATACACAGCGGATAGCTTGCCAGGCTCTTCCGTGCGGGCGGAACACTCTCGGCAGCTTGCCAGTCTCCCCGAGAGGGACAGAGGCTTTTGGGGTGACCTCTAATCACCCTTGTAGGTGTTACCATATTTGAACCCTATCAAACATGGTACGACAATTCCAGAAGATGGGTATTTAGTGTCTTATGATGTGTCGCGCGGCAGCTTGCGGCCGCGCGGGTCCGGAAAGCGTCCTGGAGTGTGGCGACGGCTGGGTAGTGGAAGTCGTGTCGCCACATTAATATTAATATCTTAAATAAAAGAAATACCATTACTACTAATCCTATGGACATAATAAAAGAATGTGATAGACAAATCTAAGGCCACAGATATGATAACATAAATGAAATGGATTTAGATTTTACTATGTAAAAAAATGTATATCTAGGAGAAATACCTAATTGGAATAAAATTATATCTACTAAAGAAATTGAATCAGTAGTTAATAATACTGCAAAGCAGAAAATAGCAAGCCCAGGTAGGATCACTGGTAAATTCTATCAGCTATTTAGAGAAGAAATTATTTGCAAACTGTTTTAGAAATAGAAGCTGGAGCTTCTTCCTAACTCATTCTATGGCTATATTATTAACATAGCAGCAAAAATAGACATAAACATGAAAAATAGAAAATCTACAGGATATCTCATGAATATAGATGCAAAAGGTCTCAAAAATTACAAAATTTAATTCATCAATGCATACAAAGAATTATATACCATAAAAAATAGGGTTTATAATATATATTAAAGACTCATTCAATATATGATAATAGATTAATGTAATTCACCACTTGAATGTACTAAAGAAAAACCTCTTATTATATCAAGAAAAGTAGGGAAAGCATTTGGGAAATATCCAGTACTCGTTTGTGATTTAAAAACAAGAGGCAGGGCTGGAGGATAGCACAGAAGGTAGGGTGCTGGGGCTGGAGAGATAGTACAGTGGGTAGGGCATTTGCCTTGCACGTGCCCGACCCGGGTTCGATTCCCAGGATTCCATATGGTCCCCTGAGCACCACCAGGGGTGACTCCTGAGTGCAGAGCCAGGAGTAACCCCTGTGCGTCACTGGGTGTGACCCAGAAAGAAAAAAAAATTTTCACATTGCTGGGCTGGAGTGATAGCACAGTAGGTAGGGCACTTGCCCTACCGACTCGGGTTCGATTCCCAGCATTTCATATGGTGCCCTAAGCACCGCCAGTAGTAATTCCTGAGTGCAGAGCCAGGAGTAAACCCTGTGCATCACAGGGTGTAACCCAAAAAGAAAAAAGAGATCACACTGCTCAAAGTTACACTTCCTGTCACTGGGTAAAGATGCTCAGAGAAGGAAGGCCTGTTCCTTCAGAGCTCCTACAGGATCTAACTGCAAAGATGCACCTCAGCAGAGCTGGGATACTGGGAAACCAATGAGGAAGATACGGAGAAACTCACCAAGTTCAATGAGCAAAAACAATAACACAGAACACATAACCCACACCAGTCAGCTCTGTAAAACCTCAGAAAATGAGTTTAGTGACACCATGGTGAGCGATGTTTAATGAGCTCAAAGGAACAATGGCAGAGGTAGTCAGCAAAGCATAAAAAATTGAGACTGGAGCGATGGATAGAACAGCGGGTAGGGCGTCTGTCATACAAAAAATTATGAAAGCCATACAAAATTATGAAAACCATACAATTATGAGAACCACACAAACAATAATACAATTTTTCATACAAATTATGAGAACCAAAATTATGAGAACCATACAAAAAAAAATTATGAGAGCCAAGACACAGTGTGCTCAGGCAGACAAAAAACAAAGATAGGAGATAGACTGTGGAATGTAACAAAATTTAAAAAAAGAAATTACAAGAAAAGCCTGTGAGATTCACAGCAAATCTATCAAATGAGACCCTTTGAGGCAGAAGAGAATAGAGGATTATAGTACAAAAGCTCAGTGAAATAAAAACCTCACCAAGAATATTCTATCCAGCTAGATTATCATTCATATTTGAAGGAACCGTGCAAAGCTTGGCAACAGCTTAGGAATCCAGCCTTGAAACTAGCTGTACAAGAAGTGTGAAAGGAGCTTCTTTAAAGGACAGAACAAACTTCCCAGCTTGTGTGACACTAAGTATGGCACTAACTCATGGAGCCTATGGTTGCCCTCTACTAGATTAAGTAAGAAATGGTAACTCCTAGCTTAATAAGGGATTTTGTACATTTTCAATAACGAAGTAATGTCTCATTTATATTGAATGTTTTATGTCTGATTAGGTTTTTCTTTTACACCCATAGAGATTTTTATTACAATCTTTTACTTATGAATGCAGGCACTTCAGGCAATATTTTATCCTGAGCACCTCATATGATCCCCTCAGCACTGCCAGGACTAAATCCCTGAGCACAGAGCCAGGAGTAAGGATGTGACCCCCAAACAAACAAAAAGCAAAACATCTAATTTAAAAAAGGGACTTCACCTAGGGCTGGAGTGATTTCACAGCGGGTAGGGCGTTTGCCTTGCACGCAGCCGACCCTAGTTCGATTCCCAACATCCCATATGGTCCCTCAAGCACCGCCAGGAGTGATTCCTTGATTCCCAAGTGCATGAGCCAGGAGTAGACCCTGTGCATCGCCAGGTATAACCCTCCTTCCCCCCCAAAAAAAATGAACTTCACCAAAGATATAGAGGATAAATCTATACAGATGCTTCATCAAAGATATAAATGGTAAATAAGCATAAAAATATTGGTCAACTCCATAGGCATTAAAGAATTGCAAAGTCAATCCAATACCTTGAGCTTTCAATGCTGATGAGACACTCCTTCACAGCTGGTGGGAAGGCAAAATGGTATAGTCACTGCAGAAGACAGTTTCCCAGTTTCTTACAAAGCTAAACTTAGTTTTACCACATAAACTAGCATTTGTACCCCTTGGGTTTTGCCCATATGAATTGAAAAAACACACAAAAGTCTGCATTTGCATGTTTAAACAGTTCTATCATCATTTACAAAATAAAACTTGGAATGTTTTATTTAATCAAAGATGTCCTTGATTAGGTGAATAGATACACAAACCTTGTATGAGGGTACAGTGTCCTAAATGAATACTACAGAGGACTAGTATTCACATAGTATTTATTACTAATTCAATAAAATAAGCTATCAAGTAATGAAAGATTTATCAAGTAATGAAAGAACATTTATCCAAGCCTTGGGCTGGAGCAATAGCATAGCGGGTAGGGCATTTGCCTTGCACAAGGCCAACCTGGGTTCTACTCCCAGCATCCCATATAGTCCCCCGAGCACTGCCAGGAGTAATTCCTGAGTGCATGAGCCAGGAGTAACCCCTGTGCATCGCTGGGTGTGACACAAAAAGAAAAAAAAATTATCCAGGCCTATAGAATATAGAGTAAACTCTCATGGAAACTACAGGCTTTAGTTATACTGGTTGGGTAGGAGTGACTTTATTTTTCTTTTAAATAGCACAATCACTGGCCCGCGACTAGTGATAAGCTTATTCCAGGAATGAAGTCAGCATGTACTGTAACTATTACCGAAACACACATGCATTCATGAAACCACAAAAACAATCATTAATTTGAAAGAACAAAGAACCACAGGACATGCTCTTGGGATTTATTGTTAATGTTCTTATACACAAATTCACCATTAGTTATATTTTAAACTAAGATATTCTTGCAGTGAGTTATAAGAAGCCACCTACAAGGTGGGTGATTATGGGTTTTCTTCTATAAGACCAAGAAACCTGTCCACATTTTCCGGTGCTGAGACTGCCTGTATGTAAGTGACCTTAAATACATTCTGCGTTAATCTCCTTCCTTAGGTCTAAAACTGCCTTCTCACATAGTTCTTCTCTGGGAACTTACTTGTTCCCATAATCAAACACTAATATATCAACATTGGTTCATCAGTTGTTAATGTAAAATGTTACTAATAAAGAATATTTTAGGGACTAGAGGTATACATGAAAAATCTGTATACTTTCTGCTCAAGTTTTCATATAAAAACAAATTGCTCTAACAATAGTATCTTTTTTTATGTATTGAGCTATAATTTTTTTAACAATTTTTATTAGTGAAACACCATGAGGTACAGTTGTAGACTTACAAATTTTTGTGCTTGGGTTTCGATTATACAATGATCAAATACCCAATTTCCACCAGTGCCCATTTTCCACCACCATGGATCCCAGTATCCCTCCTACCCCCTCCCCACCATCCCACCCTGGCTCTGTGGCAGTGCAATCCCTTTTGTTCTCTCTCTCTTTTTGGGTGTTGTGGTCTGCAAAAGAGGCATTGAGTGGCAATCATGTTCGATCCATAGTCTGCTTTCAACATGCATCTCCCCTCTTGGGAGGATCCTCCAAACCCTTTATTTGGTGCTCACTTCTCTATCTGAGCTGCCTTTTCCCCTAGAATGCCCGGCTGGCCTCTAAGTCATGGAGTAATCCTCCTGGTACTGATCTCTGCTATTCTTGGGTATTAATCTCCTATTTTGTTACTTTATGTCCCCCAAGATGAATGCAATCTTTTTATGTCTATCCCTCTCTTTCTGACTCATCTTAAAAGGTAAAGGTAAAGGCCCTCCCGTTGATCGTCGATTTGCTTGAGCGGGCCCAGTAACGTCTCCATTGGAGACTTTGTTGTTACTGTGTTTGGCATATCGAGTACTCTCAGTAGCTTGCCAGGCTCTCCGAGAGGGGCGGAGGAATCGAACTCGGGTCGGCCATGTTGGCCACTTGTAAGGCGAACACCCTACCGCTGTGCTATCGCTCCAGCCCATCTTAGCATGATACTTTCCATGTAGTACCACTTGTATGTAAATTTCATGACTTCATCTTTTCTAACAGCTACATAGTATTCCATTGTGTAGATGTACCAAAGTTTCTTTAACCAGTCATCTGTTCTTGGGCACTCAGGATTTTTCCAGAGTCTGGCTATAACGATAGTATCTTAATGTATAGTTATATCTATCTATGGCTATAATATGTGCCACCTATAATAATTCAATACTTTTTGTATATTGGAATAGTCACACTTGATAAGAAAATCTATTCTTTACCCAGGTCTATAAAATAATCTTCTAAAAAAGTCACTGAAAAGTTTAAATGATATCATCTATTTATATATTCCTGTTTTTAAAATCTCTATTTACTTCTTGGTACCCTCGACAAAAACTCCATACTCATTTATATACTTTAGAACCTATAGCAGAGTGTACTCCATAGTAGGTATGCATAGGTATGCAATAAATATTCTCTAAATCACTATAGGTCAGAGGTTAAATGTCGATAACTATGCCCTGGAATGTGTTACGGGCTAGTTCATATGTCTTTTTGCAACTTAGATATAAGAGTATATAATGACAGGTGTTATCAGGTGCAGGCATAATGATTTCAAGAAACTGTGTACCTGTAGTATTTCTCTACATGTTGGATCAATAATTCTAATTCAGGGTCTCAAGTAATAGCACAGAGCCTTGGAGCTGGAGTAGAGTGTTTGCCTTGCACGTGACCCACCCGGGTTCGAGTCCCAGCATCCTATATGGTCCCCTGAGCACCGCCAGGAGTAATTCCTGAGTGCATGAGTCAGGAGTAACCCCTGTGCATCACCGGGTGTGACCCAAAAAGCAAAAAAAAAAAAATAGTACAGAGCCTTGTACATAGCAAATCTGAGTTTGATCTCTGGCATTCCCATATGGTTCCCCCTAACACCACAAAAAGTAATTCCTGAATGCAGAGCCTATGGTAACCCCTGAGCATAGCTGGATGTGGTTTAAAACCCAACAAATAATTATAATTACAATCCTTCCTGTTCAGCTTGATAGTAAAAATGACTGTTACGATATGAATTTGAAAGCACAGTTGTTCATTTAAGTTCTACTTCCTCAGTGTTCTTAAATGTAAAACAGAAGCTCCAGAGATACAGTATAGAGGATATAGCACTTACCTTGCACACAGCCAGCCCCAATTCAATCCCCAGCACCATAATACTCCTGAGCACTTTCAGGAGTGATTCCTGCACTCCTGAGTCATGAGTAATGAGTAAGCCCTCCAATGCCCCACCCACATAAAAAATGTATAGATAGCAATCTGCTTAAGTCTGGATAATATAGTCTTTTATATTACCCTAACAATTTATTATTAATTAACAAAGAAATCAAATCCTTTTAATTTATCCTTGACTAAACCTTGACATCTACCTAAAAACAGGCTACTGAACTCTGCCAAATTGTGAAGGAATATTAAGAGACATTTAAATCGACTATAGTATCAGTATATTGGTTTTACAAAAGTCAAATTATTTGTCTCAAGACTAGAAGGTACTGGCAGTCTTCTCAGGCTTTGAGAAAGCTAGATAGACAAAGGAGAATTTACTAAGAACTCACTTTTTCAGAAGGGCTAAAATTAGCCATGAAAAGAAATAACTGCTCAATACCACTGTCTCAGCTTCAGTTCCGGCAAGAGTGGGAGACTGACATTTTCCCCCATGAGGAAATTATGCTATATTGGAGAAGCACATGAGTTTTCAGGCTATGTCAGACATGTTGCCTGGGAGACCATTACTGGTTCCCACTGCATCTCTGTTTCTCCAGCAAGGACAAATTCCTGTGATCTCTGGCCCTTCTGTAGCTTTCCACGATTCCCTGTCTCCTACCCACTAACCAATCTGAATTGATTCTTGGTGGTCCCCAACTCCCAGATGTTTGCTTAAAATTTATCTAACTGTCTAGACAGAAGTAAAAACCAGTCCGTGCAAAACTGTTTGGTTTTACCCCCACTGTGACATTTTAAAGCAAGTGTTTAAAAATCAAGATCTATTTCATTAAAAATCTAAATCTATATTTATAACTTTTTCAAAAATTGAAATGCCTTCAGGTCAGAGAGGGCACAGTGGGTTGGGCACTTGTTTTCATGCAGCTGACCTGGGTTTGATTCCCACTGTCACATATGATCTCCTGAGCATTGTCAGGAGTGATTCTCGAACGCAGAGCCAGGAATAGACTCTCAGCACAGCAAGGTGTAGTTCCCACCCCACTCCCTAAATTTGAATGCCAAGAAATACTGGAGCGTTATTTCTTCAAAAACAACCTGCTATATAGGGTTGAGTTTTGTGTTGTTGTTTTTGTTTTTCCTTGGATGGGGGCACACCCTGCGATGACCAGGGCTTACTCTTGGCTCTGCACTCAGGAGTCACTCTTTGGGGTGTTTAGTAGGGATCTAACAGGACAGCCACGTGCAAGGCAAACCCCCTATCTCTTTGGATCCCCCATCACTGTCCAGAACCCTTGAGAGACATTTCTTTCCTCCTTTTATAAATGTTACGTCTGCTTCTGTAAGTGTTGGATCATTTTAAAACTGTTCTATTCTGGCAACAGAATGGGAGAACTGAGTTGGGGCGAGGTGGAGAAGGAGAGGTGTTGAGGTCCTTTGGAGAAGAGGTGGGTCTGTGGGGAGCCAAGGGTTTCCATCTTGGCTTTGTGAGTCTGTACATTCCTCACAAGCACATGGCATCCCACCACGCCGCCCTTGGATGATGCAATCTGGCTAGCCACCTCTGTAACGGTCCACTCCTTATACGGCTATCTTGACTGTCCATCCTGACTGTCCATCCACTGTCCAGTGAGCATTAGCTACGACCGAGATCAGCCCATTCTGTTTCGCGCACGCACCACCTTAAGCTATATAAGTGCCTTGCAGACAATAAAGCTCGTCGCATGTTCCCCATTCAAGACGTGTGTCCATTCCTTCTCATTCAGGAGCGCCCTCACCCAGGATATTCCTCATAGGTGGAGTCCTGCAGTTCGGGACCCCACAGCACGCCAAGCACCCCATATCACCCCACATGGGTCCACAGTAGAAAACGTGATGTTGGAATTATGTGCATGAAAAACTGATAAATGATAATGTGAACCACAGAATCTCCATCAATTAAAAGCAATGAAAACAAATAAATAAAATAAAGCAAATAATAATAATAATCTGCTGTAACAGAATGATGATGGTCCACTTAAATGGCACATGTGCTCCCAGCTTACCAGAGTCTCCGTCATTCCGTATTCCAACACTGAGGCTGAGCGGTAACTTGACTTACCACCTTAATTTCACACCTGTGTTTTTTCATTATGGCAACGAGGTATTTCTTTATTCCCATCTATTTATGAGAAAAAATAAAACAAGTGATATTATAAAAGGCTTTAAAATTTCAAGGAAGGACTGGAGAGAGTTTGACTGGCTACAGAGCATACTTTACATGAAGAAAGCCAGGGTTCAATCCCTGGTACTTCCTGGCTCTCGAGGCCTGGTAGGAATGTCCTCCTCCCCAACCCTCACCCTCTCCCCAGGCATAGAGGTACGAGTATCCCTGAGCATTGCCAGCTATGGCCAAAAATCAGGACAAAGAATTTCAAGGGGAAAGATGCAATCCCTATCAAATTTCCAAAGGCAATTTTTTCACAATAAACAATGACAAAATGTCCACGGAGTCACAAAAGTTTCTAACTGACCAAAGCAATCTTAAGAAGAAAGAACAAAGCTAGAGACATTAAATCCCATGACTCCAAATTATATTACAAAGCTATTTAATCTTGGGCCCAGAGAGATAGTACAGAGGGGAGAGCATTTGCCTTGCATACGGCTGACCTGGGTTCGATCCCCAGCATCCCATATGGTCCCCCAGCACTGCCAGGAGTAATTCCTGAGTGCAGAGCCAGGAGTAACCCCTGAACATTCCTCGGTGTGACCCAAAAAGGAAAAAAAAACTGTTGAATCTCAATAGTGTAGTACTGGCATAAATACAGATACATAAGGCTGAAAGCAAATCAAAATAAAATCCAAAAGTTTAAAGACAAAACAAAGCAGATATATAAAGAGGACCAGAGAGAAACTGGTGGTTTTTTTTTTTTTTATAATTTATTTCTTTATTGAATCACTGTGGGAAAAGTTACAGAGCTTTCGGGTTTAGGTCTCAGTCATGTAAATATCAAACACATTTCCCTTTACCAATACTTATTTTTAACCCCGAACCCCAATAGAACCCCACCTCCCACCCCTCCCAATTCCTGTGAGGAAGATGAGTTCTAGTTAATACTCTATCTACTTTGACTAGATACATTGTTTCGATAGAAGATGCACAATTATTGTTTAGAGTTTACGACCCACCCCCCACAATCAGACATGCTGAAACAGCGTTGTGAAATGATTTGCTTTCTACAACTTAGTTTAAGAATAAAATGATGTCGCACGGCCGCTATTGCGGTTTTGGATTTCTGCTATTTTACTTATTGACCCTGGAAGAATTTCTATTAAAAGTTAGATAGTTAAGAGATTGGTTTCTGTGCTCTGGAGTCGTGGCCGTGCCGGAGAGCCGCTCGTGGGGGGCAGCTGGCGACCTCGATCGGGCGTGAAGGACGGACCGGACACCCCCCTTCCCATGAGGTCCCTGCCGCTCCCACCCCCGGCTCAAACCTGCTGTCCACAAGGCTCCCGTGCGGCCGCCATCTTTCTTTTGAGAAACTGGTGTTTGCGTCACCAGCACTGCATGTGATTCCAAGTGCACTGTCAGAAGTGATCCGTGGCATATAGACCTGAACATCTCTGGATGTGAGCCCCAAAACTGAAAGCAAAAAGCCAACAAATAGAGCTTTGGGATAGGACTGAGAATCCAGAAATAAACGCACATAGAGTCAATTAATTTACAACCAACGAATCAAAATAAATAACAAGGAAAAGACAGAATCTTTTAAATGTTTGGAAAACAGAACAAAAGAAAAATTAATGAAGTGGAACCACTACCAGATTCAATCCCAGGTATCCAATACAGTCCCCCAAGCACTTTCAGAGTTAATTCCTAGTGCAGAATGAGGAACAACCCCTGAGTATTGCTCAGTGCGTGTGGTCCAAAAAAAAAAAAAAAAGTTATATTACTTCAGAGTGTAGGACTGTTGATTGATAAGGGTGGTGACTGAAGAAAGCTGGAGTGGCTGTGGTAGTTTCCCAAATTAAAAGAGTAAAGTTTACCCCTCTATTGATGCTTTCTTTCACAACAGATTTCTCTGTAGCATGTGATGCTGTTGGGTACCATTTTACCCAAAACCAGAACTTTTTCCAAATTGGCATTAGTCAAAACTGTAACACTGCTTTCTCCACTTACTTTGTGCAATATTTTCAATTCTTTGTTGTCATCCCAACAATGTTCATAGTATCTTCAACTGGCATAGTTTCTATCTGAAGAAAACACACTATTTTCTCATTTATAGAAAAGCAACTACTCATCCTTTCAAGTTTTTGTTTGTTTAGTTTTGGGGTCACACATCTCAGTGCTCAGAGACTACTTCTGACTTATGCAGAGGACTAGCCCTGGTAGTTTTCTGGGAACCGTGCAGTACCCAGGATCTGAGCCCAAGTTACTTCATGCTCAGTATGCACCTCAGCCTGATGAGCTCTCTCTGACGTTCCATTCAAGTCTCTTTGTGCATTGACAATAATGCACTCACAGATTCAGGGTCCACTTCTAGTTCAGCTTCTCTTTCTTTTCATCACATTCTCCTCCACTGAACTCTTAAAAACCCCTTAACATCATCCAAGAAGGTTAGAATCAACTTCTTCCAAACTCTATTAATGTCAATATTTTTTTTAATTGAATCACCATGAGATACAGTTACAAAGCTTTCATGATTGACTTTTAGTCATACAATGATCAAACACTCATCCCTCCATCAGAGTACCATTTCCACCAGCAACGCCCCCCATTTTACCCCCCCCCCCATGAATTGTGAATTATGTTCTTTCTGGCATGTACAGTGGTGAAATCTTTCCAATGGACTTTGGTTGGAAATTTGATTCTCAGTCGACTTTGCAGAATCACTACCTATCGCAAAGATAGACTTACAAATTGCACTGTTAAATAAGAAGACTTGAAATTATTCCTTGATCCACTCTGCAGAGTAGACAATGTGTTAACAGCTATTAAATATTAGTAGCATTTATGGGGCTAGAGATACAGTGCGGCAAGGTGTTTGCCTTGCAGATGGCCAATTTGGGTTCCATTTTTGCATTCTATATGGTACCCTGAGCCTATCAAGTGTGATTCCTGAGTGCAGAGCCAGGAGTAATCCCTAAATACCACTGAGTGTGGCCCAGAAAACTAAATAAATTAGATTCTTGGGTGACCAAGAGAACTGCCAATGAGCAGTAATACTTTAAAAGAATTTTTTATTCTGAGCAATAATCGCAACAGTGGCCTTAAAATATTCAGTAAACCATATTGTAAGCAGATGTCATCGAGACTTTATGTTCCATTTACAGAACTGACAAAATAGATTTAGCTTAATTCTTAAGGATTTCTGAAATCTAAATTATCCTTGGTTTCAACATAAAGCACCAGTTATGTTAGCAATTAAAAGAGAGTCAGCCTGCACAGAGAGTTAGATAGTACAAGGGTTAAAGCACTGACCTCAAATCCAGTCAAGACTGGTTTGATCCCTAGCACTGTGTATGCACCACTAACCTTAAGAGGGCAGCCAGGTTTGCCTCAAAGCAAAACAAACAAGAAGAGTCAGTGTGTCCTGTGAAATTTTTTCTCTCTAGGTGCCCACTCGAGCAAATCAATGAACAATGGGAGGACTTTGCTACAGTGCTACAGATATAAAACTCTTGGCAGCATTTTTCTAATACAAGACAATTTCACATATACTAGAAATCTGTTTAGTGTAGCCTCCTGAAAAATCTTAACTAGATCTTAAAAACTTGCTACTATACGCACACACACACACACACACACACACACACACACACACGTAAAACCTCTTGTGTTATGGAGATGTTACGTTACATGAACTTTTTCTAACTTCAAAATTTTCTCTGCTGGTTCCTCACCTCTCTTAGGCTTCATGAAATTAAAGAGAGTTGGGGCCTTAGTTCAGATCAGACTCCAGTTTGAGAAATACTGCAGTTGATTTGATCTTCCTTCCAGCTCACTAAAACATTTTCAATAGAAAAAAAAAGCCTATTTTCTTTTCTGATCATTCTTATGATACTACTGTAATACTTTTAATTTTCTTCAAGAAACTCTTTTGTGGCTGTTTTTGTTTTTAGTATTCTTGACTTTTTGGCACAAAGACTTAGTACTTGGCATGTGCTGCCTTGAACAATGCCTTCTTCCTTACTAAGTTTAATCATTTCCAGCTTTGGATTTAAAGTGAGAGGCTTGTGATTCTTCCTTTTACTTGACCACTTAGGAGCCATTTAACAAGGGTTATTAATTAGCCTGTTGACATGTTTGTTGTGCATCAAAAAACAGGGAGGCCTGAAGACAAGGGGGGATGGTTCATTAGTGGGGTATTCGGGACACACAGAGCATTTATCAATTCACCCTGACATGGTTTGTGGTACCTGTAAACGATTCCAAAATATCTGTACTATTGTGAGGAACCACCAATATTTGATAGAGAAACAAATTGCTCCTACTCTTCAGAAAATGGAAATGTCATCAAAAGATTTGCTCTCTGTAAGATGGCCACAAATCTTCAATTTGATAAAAAAAAAAGTTAAAAATTAAATAAAACAAAACAAAAAAAACCATGAAGTACAGACTACATACAATAGAGTAACATACACCTATCTAGTTTTTGTCGGAAGTGAAGGCATGCTTTTGCAAAGTAGGTTTGTATACAAAGAACACATCTTCCTCTTGTTCTCTTCCACTTTTCCAGGCTAATTCCAACAGCTGGGCTTGCATCTTGTGCTCTGGTTCTTGGAGTGAGCAGTTTTCTCTGGATTTTATCCCCAATACTGACTTTCTGCTTTTTATTCTTCATTCACTCACCACTGCCTACAGGCCAAAAGAAGTAGTCACCTAGAAGAAAAAGTTCTGCGGTCAATAATTGCTCCTCCTCATTCACCTGCCTCATTATAAACAAGCTAATTTCTTCAGATGAGCTATAACATTTTCATCTAATTTTATCAATTAATGATATACAGTCAGTGATTCTTACTTCAAAAGAATTTGAATATCCTAGTTCAGTTAAACTCCTGATGATTTAATCTCCCTTGTAACTGATATTATATGTAGGTCTCATCACAACCATCAACTAACTTATCCAGTAGTTTTTTATGGGGTAAAAGAAAAGGGAGAGAGGAAGATGGGAGACATCAGGAAGGAAAGGGAACAATGTTCTGTTTCTCATGAGATTCAGCTGCAGTCCAACCTTTACACGCTCATGGTCGAAGTTGGCCAGCATTTGTGCCACTTGGCTAATGTTTGGTGTTATTAGAATGATGTCATCAGCGAGGTGGAGGTGATGTATTTGCCAACAGTTTATCTTCACTCCCATTCCTTCCCATTCCAGTCATTACATGACGTTCTTGAGGGTGGCACTGAAGAGTTTCAGTGAAATGGTATCACCCTGACATCAATGATCACTTCTTTGTAGAATGGTGAAATTCTGGTAGTAAATCCGTAATACAGCTCACAGAGGATCTTGATGTATTGAGTTTGAATGCCCTGTTTGGCTAGGGCTTCAATGACCGCTTCAGTCTCAACAGAATCAAAGACCTTGTTTAAAACAATGAACATTAGACAGAGCGGCATCTTGAACTCCTGAGAAACCTCATTGAGGTTCGTTACCGTGTGGATATGGTCGATCATGCTGAATCCTTTGCAGAACCTGGCTTGCTCTCACGGTTGTCCTTCATCTAGTGTTCTGCCAATCCTATTCAGGATGACTCAAGTGAACAGCTTTTAGACGACAGACAACAGGCAGATCAGGTGATAGTTGCCAATGTCATGGATGTCTCCCATCTTGTGGAGTAGAACAGTCCTGCTGGTTTTCCATTGGGACGGAACCTTGCATTCAGACAGGTAGCATGTGAAGATTTGAGCCAGTGTATTGATGAGTACTGACGGCAGATTTTTCAAGTGTTCGGGTCTGCCCTTGTCAGGGACAGGTGCTGTTTGTTTCTTTACCAACAAAATGGTGTGTCTGGTTTCGAAAGGGAGAATGCTGGGAAAGACATATCTATCCTGCAGAATTTGGTATGTGGGCAGGTGGACGTGGCTATCAAAGAGATCCAAGTAGAAGTCATGGATAATCTTCTCCATTGTCCTTCTGGAAGATGTGATAGATCCATCAGGACTTTGGAGGGCAGTCATCTTGGTCTTGTAGTTGGCGAAGGACAGGCGAACATTGTGAATGCTCTTCCCGGATTCTGCCACATTGTTCAGCACTGCTACTCTTCTCTCTTTTAGGTCTTCTTTTATAACTTCTCTGCACTGCTTTGTGAGCTCAGACATTAGCTTGTGGTTACCTGGGGCTCGTGCCCAGCCATGTTGGCAAATGAGCTCAAGAGTTTTCAAAGACAGGCATCTTTTTGTGGCTCTCTCTCCCTCAGCGTTCCTCGCACAATCATGGAGGTGCTGAACCAGTCGATTGTATTCCTCATCAATGTTGTCAACGACGGCATCTTTCCATGTTGCCACAATAGTGCCAGAGAGCTCCCAGTTGGTGGTCGATCTGGGAGTTCTCTTCTTAAACTTTGCAGCCCTTTCTCCCCGCTCCGTGAAGTAGAATTTTGCACAAAGGAGACAATGGTCCAATCCCATTTGGAAGTTCGGGACAACAGCTACATTGGTCAGGCAAAACCGTCGATTGAATATGATGTGGTCAATTTTGTTGTGGAACTGTCCACTGGGAGACTCCCATGTCCAATGTTTAGATTTGGCCTTCTGGAACTGCGAGTTACCATGGATGGTCTTGGTTGACATGATAAACTCAGACAGTCTCTCACCCTGTTCATTCCATTCTAGGTCATGGGTCCCAATGTGGAGTTCTTTGGCTGATCTTCTTGGTCCTATCTTGGCATTAAAGTCACCAGCAATGATCTTATAGAAGGTGTGGTCTTCTTTATAGAACTTCTCCAGCTCCATGTAGAACTTCTCAATTTTTCCTTCATCGTAATTGAATGTTGGTGCATAGACAACGAAGATAGAAACTGCCAGCACTGAGCTATATCTATTCAAGTGTCATTGTCCAATTCAGGTTGTTAGGCATTCGAATGAATCAATGCTCATGGCCAAGTTCATGTTGACAAGGACACCGACACCACCGATGCCTCTTTTGTCGCATGTTCCAAGGAACAGTTTTTCTCCAGTGTCAAAAATGGTGAAGATGGGAGACATCAGGAAGGAAAGGGAACATAAATAGCACATAATAAATCTTAACTGTGGTATCATCAGTTATTGGCATTGAACCTAGTGAGATATGCCATTCTTTTTTGCTTCTAATGATTCCTCTGGCTTACTAGAAACAAGGTACAATTTTTATTTTATGTAATGTCTATGTTTATCTTTTTTTCCCTTTCTTTTTTTAAGGGGTTGTAGGTAGTGATTTATCAGGCAACCACTCCTGGTAATTCTCAAGCTGGCTGTGCAGACCAGATGGTTTAGTGCTGGGGGCAGTGATGTAGTGCTGTTCAGTCCAGAGGTTCTGGAGGTCACCAGCATCACCCTGGCAGTGCCAGGAGGCCATCAAGACCACACTCAGAGCGCCAGGGGGCTGGGGGTGCAGACATGAGCTGTCAGGGATTGAGCTCTGGGCTTCCTGTATCCAATGCATTCAACTAGTCTTTTTTTCTTCTTTTATTTTCCTGCATGCACACATAGGCACATGCCTATGAGAGAGAGAGAGAGGGAGAGAGAGAGAGAGAGAGAGAGAGAGAGAGAGTGCAGAGAGAGTGCAGGCACACTTCCGTAGAGTGTGGCTGTGGGTGTGGGCATGGGTGTGTGTGGTACAGGACATGAAACAACCCAGGGCTTCATACATGGGAAGTAGATGCTCTACTGCTAAGCCCCATTTTCTGCCTATTGACTGTTTTTTAATTTATTTTAACTGTTGTTATATGTTATAGAGCTTTTAAAAGCCTAGAGTTCAATGGTTAAGGCGCTTGACTTACATTTAGTTGACCCTAGCTTAGTTCACAGCATCTCCAGCATGAGCTCTCAGCACAGAGCCAGGATCCTACCTGTGAACTCCCAGATATGACGCCACCCCTCCCACCACCCCAGGACAAGAAAAGAAATTAAAGGCCTCATATGTTGGAAAGTGGAGATCAGATCTGAGTGCAATCCTATGTATTCGCCTATGACTGCACTCCAGGTTAGACCCCCAAATCTCTCACTTTCAGGTGACTTCTTGGCTGAGCCAGTGCATTTTCTCACAATAAACTGACTCTGTCCAAAGGCCCAGCCACTCTGACTGACCCCAGACTGCAGCTAGGGCTGACTCTTTCTACTGAGCGAAATATCTCACAGATCCAGTTGGGAGGGGCTTTTTGTTTTCTGGTTTTGTTTACTTTTTAGTTGGGGCCACACTCAGTAATATTCAGGGGTGCCCCTGGGGCTTGGGGAGGCTATGCAGTGTCGGCGATTGAACCCCTGACTCGGCAAGTAAAGCATGTTCTCCACCCTGGTTCGCTATATCTCTGGTTCCTGCAAGGGATTTTGGGATGTTTGCCAAGAGATTATAAAATCTCTGGGCAGCATAGACCATACTTATGCTGGTGGTCCCTAGCTGATGGTCTTCAAGGAAAAATCCTTTCAGGACCTTGGTGGCACACTATTAAAGCACCAAGAGAAAAACAAACAAACAAAAATAAATAAAAGGACCTCCTCCTGAAATTGAGACAGCAAGGGCTAAATTGAAGTTCTTTGTCCTCAATATGCAAAAGAAAAAAAGAAGTCACTGGGGCAAGATCTGAGTTAGCTGGATTGGCTGAGATGAAATAGGAAGCAGACAGCTGTGCTCATCTGATAATGTCATAGAGCAAGACCATCTGTAATTAGCTCCAAAAGAGGAAGCCGGAAGTGAGAGGTCAGGCACAGGCTGGGGGCACAGGCCTCCAGCTGACCGAAGTCGTTCCCCCTGCCAAGCCCACTGACGGAAGTGATGTCTCTCTCTGATAGGGCAGGGATGACCCAGCAGAACGTCACCTCAAGGGACCCAGCAGAGCTCACGCCTGGCATTGGCTCCTCTTAGCCCCGGGTGTGAGTGTGGCCATCCCCGGGGCTCTGCTTTCCTGCTCTGGAAGAAGCGATGACGGCCAGGCAATAAGAAACTCCTCCTTCCCGATCTGTAAGTATGCGTTCCTGATTTCCAAGCAGAACCACAGAAGAGTTTGTTTGAGATTTGTAAACCGGGTTCTGCCCCCCGCTTCCTCCTCCTCAGTAATAGATCACCTAGTCCTGTGACATCCACCAAGAGAACTTACGCAGACAAAACATTTTGCGTCTGTTTTCATGTAGAGAAAAATAAGCTCCTCGTTTTCTTTAACAGACTAAGCACGTGACAGGCAAAAGCTTGCAGATTTTTTTCTGCGCCTACTTCCTCCTAAAATTCAAGTCTGTGGTTAATCAAGCTCTGCAAAAGACAGAGATTGTTGTTGTTGTTGTTGTTGTTTCAGACTGTGGACTAACACAGCTATCTAAATAATTCACATTTCATTTTTTTCCGAGCAGTATTTACAAGCAGAATAAACTTGAACTAAATGAAAAATAAGATATATCCCCAGGGTTTTGATTCTGGGACTCCATGAATTGCCAAGGGCAGCTGTCAGACATATGACTAGAAATCACAGCAGAAGCTTTTTTGTGTGATGGATTCCATGCCATAATCTCAGCAACACCCTTCCCTTTGTTCCTTTACAAATATTAAGTCAAAACAGCTTGCTTGACTTTGCCACAGAAAATTTTTTTTCCTTTTTGGATCATACCCGGTGATGCACATGGGGTTACTCCTGGCTCTGCACTCAGGAATTACTTCTGGCAGTGCTCGGGGGACCATATTGGATGCTGAGAATCAAACCCAGGTCGGCCGCATGCAAGGCAAACGCCCTACCTACTGTGCTATTGCTCCAGTCCCTACCGCAGTATTTAAATCCCCACTTATATCACTATCATGCAGTGCTACCACTGTGGCCGTGGGGGCAGAGTCACCCAGGGCCTCTGAGCTGCCTGGTGATGGAGGTGGGCAGAGGTAGACTAAGCTGGGCTGCTCTGCAGCCTCCCTACCTGACTGGCCGGGAGCAAGGACTAACTCTCCACAAAGCCTCTTCCCTCACTTCATATTCCTCTTGAAGTCAGTGATAGCTACCCCTGGGTGGTTTAAAAGATACCAAGTAGTAGGACTGAGTATTGTGAAGTAAAATATCCCAAAATGAGAAAAAAAAATATTACTGTTGATTTTCTATAAAGGATTGCTACATTCAAAGCACTCAATAATATACCCCAGACATGTTTAAAATCTTTATTGTGTTCGAAAGGAATCAATATGCCTTATCATGTGGGTGTCATTACCATACTGTGATAATGCGACATATTTGGCTAATATGCCTGATTAAGAAAAGCTATGTTTGTTATCTTCAGAAAAAGTTTGACACAATCTTAGAGAGGTTCAATTCTGTCTTTGAAAAGGGAGTGAAATTTTGGTGTTTGTGTCTGAAAGCAAAAGCAGTAGGTTAGAGAGTGAGGAAGGAAAGAACGTACACAGAAAGATAAATGTGGAAACCACGCGGGATTTCAGGTCTGTGCTGAGTTGAAGTTGGCTGGTCAGAGATTAGCTGGAGACAAGCACTTCTCCTGGCTGGTGAAAGGGAAGGACTCATGGGTAATCTTACAATTTATGTTAAGGACCAGATAAGTGAATCTTGGGGGGTTTTGTTTTTATGTTTTTATGTTTACGTTTTGGGGTTGGAGAGGTCACACCATGCTTACTCCTGCCTCTGCACTTGGGGACCACTTTTGTTTGGCTCAGGAGATCGTTGAGGTGCTGAGGATCAAACCAGTGTCAGCTGCATTGAAGGCAAATGCTTTCCTCCTGGACAGTCCCTCCACCCCCCAAATAAGTGGATCTTGACTTCACTTCCTGAGAAATTGAATAGACTTAGGAAATAAAATCATTAGAGTTTATTGTAAATTGCATTCTTGCATGTTGGCTGCGTGCAATTGGAGTCGAGCATCTTCCACCCAGATCCTCCAAATTCCAGTAGGCGGGGGTCACACCCACCACTTGGCCCCCTGGCGCCGTGTAATCCCATCAGCGGCAAGACTCAGAGACTATAAAATCCAGATCCCGGACGAGAATAGTGCAGTCTTCTGCCCCCGCGCCTGGGTGTTCCTTCCCGGAGCCCCTTGGAGGGGAGTGGGTTGAGCTTTCCTCCCCGCCCCGACCAGGGCTCCGGCAGCCGAAGACCTCCAGGACCAGCCACCACCATGCTGAGACCACTCTCCGCACACATGAAGGTACTGGCAGAGGGACAAAGCCACGCGGGTTCCGGGGCCGAGACCTCCAAGCCTACTCGAATTGGAGTCGAGCATCTTCCACCCAGATCCTCCAAATTCCAGTAGGCGGGGGTCACACCCACCACCTGGCCCCCTGGCGCCGTGTAATCCCATCAGTGGCCAAGACTCAGAGACTACAAAATCCAGATCCCGGACATCTTATCAGAACCTTTTTTTATGACAGCTTATTGTCTCATTACTACTTTGGACAAACTTGCAGGCTATCGAATGTAGCCTGCCCACAGGGCAGAGTCTGGCAAACTCCCCAGATACCAGTAACAATGATGGGTCTCATTCTCCTAAAGAGCCTTGAATATAATCTCAGGGCTAGGATGAAAGAGACGTTACTGGGGCCTGCTCGAGGCAATCAACGAATAACAGGATTCTTGCATAATTAGTCCTTAAGCTATATACAGTCAGCAACAGAGATTTTTTTTTTCTTAGCTATTCTTATCATGCTTTAAAATTTTTTTTCTTAGCTATTCTTATCATGCTTTAAAATATCAAGCGCCCACCCTGTGAAAGCCCCAGTACCACATTCACCTTCCAAGGGCTGCCACTGTGCCTACAGATTCAACTGCTTGATGAGTGAGTGCAACAAAGATGCCAAACTGCCAAAAATTTCAGGTTTTTTAACCAAAAACTTTGGGCTCCTCAGAGTCGGAGTGGGAAACCTCCCCCCAGTACCGCCAACTCGCCTCTCCTGCCACTCCCCCTCCCCCATATCTCCAGAAGTCCCAGTAGTCACATGTATATCCCACCACCACTGCCATGTAAGCTCACTGCCCAGTTAAATATTCTGGATTTTCTGGAGTGACATCTCCTGTTCTACAATACTAGTATCCCAATAGGAGCATACCAGATTGGATGAGAATGCAACATAGAAGCCAACTGATCTCAACTAACAAAAACATTAACACAGAAGGCTCAACAAGCAACAACAGCTTAGTCAACTCTCAGACAAGGACTTAATGTTCCCAGGGGGAGATACAATTGTCAAAAGAAATCTCTTTACTGAAGTATTTTTGGATCATTCCATTAGCCATTTAGTGGTAATGAGGAATATAAAATAAAGTTATCTGGGGACTGCTGGGCTGGAGCGATATGACAGTGGTTAGGGCGTTTGCCTTGCACGCGACTGGCCCGGCTGAGCTGGGTTTGATTCCTCAGCCCCTCCTGGAGAGCCCAGTAAGCTGCCTAGAGTATCTCACTTGCACGGCAAAGCCTTGGCAAGCTCCCCGTGACGTATTGGATATGCCACAGTAACAACAAGTCTCACAATGGAGACGTTACTGGGCCCGCTCGAGCAAAATCGATGAACAACAGGAAGACAGTGCTACTGTCCTCATTGTAATGAGGACCGCTGCAGGGACAGGTTTGAAGGGTGATCGGGCAAATGGGGCAAATGGGGACAGTGGTGAAGGGAAGGTGACAGTGGTGGTGGAATTGGCATCAGAATATAGAATTCTTGTAACAAATTAATCATGAACAACTTTTTAAACCATGGTGTTCAAATAAAGTGGGAAAATAAAATTAAAATGATTCCCTTGATGGCCAGAGCAATAGTACAGCTGATAGGAAATCTGTCTTGCATGCAGACAACCCAGATTTGGTCCATGATGAACCAAATAGTCCCCAAGCACTGCCAGAAGTTATTCCTACGTGATGAGCCAGGAGCATCCCCTGAGCATCATTTGATGTGGCCCCAAACCCATAAATAAATAAATAAATAAATACTCCCCTGGACAGAGTACAGAAGGTAGGGCACTCACTTTCGAAGCATCTGACCCAGGTTCAGTTATTGTCATTTTATATGGTTCCTGAGCACTGCCAGGAGTCTCAAATGCAGAGCCAGGAGTTGCCCAAAACCAAAACAAATAAACGACTCCCTTACTTAACTAGCATGAAATACCATATAAATATGAAATAAACAAAGTGTTTTGTATGAGAAGGTATAGCATAACTGAGTGAAGCTATGCAATCTCAGAAATCATGACTAAGAAAATAGAGTATTAGGGTCAGAGAAATAGTCTCTTTTTTTTATATCTTTGATTTTTTAATGAATCACCATGAGGTACAGTTACAGACTTACAAATTTTCATGCTTACGTTTAAGTCATACAATGATTGAGTACCCATCCCTCCAGCAGTGCCTGTTTTCTACAACAGATGTTCCCAGTACCCCTTCCAATCCCCCCATCTCCCATACCGCCCCCTGCCTCTGTGGCAGGCTCATTCCCTCTTAATCTCCCTCATCTTTAGGGTGTTGTTGTCTGCAATGCAAGCATTGAATGGCCATCATGATTGGTCTACAGTCTACTTTTGGCACGCATCTCCCATCCCAAGAGGGCCCTCTAAACACCTTTTACTTGGTGTTCTCTTCTCGCTCTGAGCTGCCTTTTCCCCCAGCATGTGAGGCCAGCTTTCAAGCTGTGGAGTAATCCTTCTGGTACTTGTCTCTACTATTCGTGGGTGTTAATCTCCCATTCTGTTACTTTATATTCCACAGATGAGTGCAGTCTTTCTATGTCTGTCCCTCTCTTTCTGGCTCATTTCACTTAACATGATACTTTCCATGTTGATCCATTTATATGCAAATTTCATTACTTCATCTTTTCTAACAGCTGCATAGTATTTCATTGTGTAAATGTACCAAAGTTTCTTTAACCAGTCATCTGTTCTTGGGCACTCAGGTTTTTTCCAGATTTTGGCTATTGTAAACAGTGCAGCAACGAACATACAAGTGCAGATGTCATTTCTACTATACTTTTTTTGCATCTCCGGAATATATTCCTAGCAGTGGTATTGTTGGGTGAAATGGGAGCTCAATTTCTAATTTTTTGAGAGACGTTCATACTGTTCTCCAAAACAACTGAACCAGTCAGCATTCCCACCAACAGTGAAGGAGAGTCCCTTTCTCCCCACATCTGCACCAACACCGGTCACTTTTGTTCTTTGGGTTTGTGGAACAGTCTCTGTAGTGTGAGATGATATCTCATTGTTTTGATATGCATCAGAGAGATAGTCTTATATACAACCAAGCTAAGTTTGATTTCTGGCACCCAGCTTTGCTGGGAGTGATCTGTGAGCATAGATCCAGGTATGAACCCAAAACTAATTAAATAATGATGACAAATTATTTTTTAATTTTAAGTAAAATAGAATATTCACATAATTAACAGATGTATATTATAGGTTAGACTGGTAAATACCATATTCTGGGAAGTGAAAGTAATTTCTAGTTCTCATCTTAGTTTTTCAAAGGTAGTTCAGAGATTTAAAGAAGCAGCTGTAGCCCTGGAAGCCTGGTAATCTCCAGCTCCACAGGGCCAGAGCATCCTTTCACCCTGATTAAACTGCTGCCTTGGTGACCTGAGAATCACCGGGTGTGGCCTCAGGGTCCCCTTACTAATGCTTTGGATACACAATGGATTTATGAAACAAATGGTATGATTTGGGCCCATTCTTTTATTTACTAGGAAAATACACATCTGTGGGGCCAGAGAGATCGTAGAGCAGGCAAGGCTGATGCTTTGCATGCAGCCATTCTAGGTTTGATCCTCAACACCCTGAATGGTGCTTGGAGGCCCACCAGGAGTGATTCCTGAGCACAGAGTCAGGAGTTACGCCCCTGAGCATTGCCAGGTGTGGCCTAAATACACATCTGAAAAGAATCTAACTAGACGCCTATTTTCTCAATGCGATTTTGAGTAATGTTCATATTACGTTTTCAGCCTATACCACACCATCCCTGCCTGTCACAGTACAGCCTCCACTTATTCCACCCAACTGGCCCTCCTGCTCCTTCTCACATCTGGTCCTCCCCTCTCTGGCAACTACCACTTTCTCATTAGAATCTAAGGTTGTATTTGGTGTGTTTTGCTTTCTTTCATTTTTTAAAAGAAATATTTGTGCATGGGGGCCAGAGAGATAGTACAATGGAAGGGTGCTTTCCTTGCTTATGGCCAACCTGAGTTGATCCCCGGCATATGGTCCCCTGAGCCCTGCCAGAGTGATCCCTGAGTGTAAAGCCAGGACTAAACCCTGAGCATCACCAGGTATGGCCCACACCCCCTTCAAAATAATAATAATAAATTTTAAAAGAAATATTTGTGGATTATTTTATTTGTAGACTTTATTCTAGTTGGTAGGGCATTTGCCTTGCATGCGGCCAACTGGGGTTTGATTCCTTTGTCCCTCTTGAAGAGCCTGGCAAGCTACCAAGAGTATCCCGCCTGCATGGCAGAGCCTGGCAAGCTCCCCATGGCGTATTCGATATGCCAAAAACAGTAACAAGTGTCATGATAGAGACGTTACTAGTGCCCTCTCGAGAAAATCAGCAGGAGGGATACTGGGCACATTGGTGGTAGAGAATGGGCACTGGTGGAGGGATGGGTACTTGATCATTGTATAACTGAAACGTAATCACAAAAGTTTGTAAGTCTGTAACTGTATCTCATGGTGACTTATTAAAACACACACAAAATTTTTTTGCTGTACTATGGGTTTCATGAGTGCAGTATTTCAACATCACACCCCACCACTGTTGTTTTCCCTCCACCATTGTATCAGAACCCCCCTACATACATACATACACACACACACACACACACACACATACACACACATATGCCCACACTCCTCACTCCCATGTTAAAACTTTGTTCTATTCTGTTGTTTTAAGCATTTGCTGTTCACTTACTCTGCTTTACATGCCATATATGAGAAAGAGATTTATTTCTATCACTCTCCTTCTGTCTAATTTCACTCAGTATGATCCCTTCCACTTCCATCCATACAACAGTAAATGACATCGATCTCATCCTTTTTATAGCCAAGTAGTATTCCATTGTGTATATATAGCATAACTTCTTTATCCTGTCATCTGTCCTGGGTGTTAGCATTGGTTATTGTGAATAGTACTATGACAAACAAAACACAAGTGACTCTTCAGAACAGAGTTTTTGGCCCCTTGGGGTAAATACCCAGAAGTAGACAGTTTGGTCATATGCAACTCAACTCTCAGTTTTCTGGAAAAATGTCCACATATTTTTCTGAAGGAATTGAACTCTCTGACATTCCCACCATCAGTAGATGAGGGGTTCCTTTCTCTCCATTTCCACGTCAACTTTTTTTTTTCACTCTTTTTCCATGTGTGCCAGTTTCATATGGGCCACACCTGGTGGTACTCAAGGATTACTCTTGGCTCTGCACTCAAGGATTGTTTCTTGTGGGCTTGGGGAACCCCTTAGGATATTGAGGAATGAAAGGCAAATGTCCATTCGCAGTACAGCCACTCCAGCCCCTTGATGTCTTCTTTGAGGTTCATCTTTTTCTCCCCATGTTTTGATAGGGGTGACTGTGCTTTTTTCTTTAATTGTTACAGTAAGTTTCTCCAGTATACCTTGGAAATTAATGTACTTTGGAAATTAATATACCTTGGAAATTAATTCTTTGTAAGATGGGTGGTGTCTTTTTATTATGGTCGTTTTATTTCTTTTGAGTGTAAAAACTTAATAGTTTGATATCTCATTTGTTAATTTTTGCTTTCATTTGCTTGGCCACTGGCCTTGAAAATACCTCTAGATTCAATGACATGAAAGGTTCCAAGTATGCTTTTCCCAATGTATTTTAATGAATTCAGGTTTGATATCAAGGTCTTTAATCTGTTTTGAATTGCCTTCTGTGCATGGTGTAATATGGAATCTGAGTTCACTTTTTACATGTGAATAACCATTTTTCTCCAATTCCATTTTTAAAGAGGCTTTTCTTGCTACACTTCATGCTCTTAACTCTTTGTTGAAGATTAGCTAACTGTAGGCCTGATGATTTGTCTCTAGACTCTCAATTCAATACCATCTGTCTAAATGTCTGTTTTTATTTTAAAATAATACTTCTTCTGTTACTATTGCTTTATCATATAACTTTATAATACTCCCGAAAGTTAGGGAAACAAAAGATTCCCATATTTTTTCTTAGGATAGCTTTGGCTCTAGGGGGGTTTAATTACTCCATATAAATTCAATCTATATCCTTTTAAAAAATATCGTGGATGTTGATTTTTATAGGAACTGTGTTGAATCTGTATAGTACTTTATCATTTTGACAATACTAATCTTTCCAAACCATGAGGAGAGGGTGTGTTTTCATTTTCTTGTGTCTTATTTCTTTTAGAGTTTTCTTTTTATAACTCTTTCTCCTCTTTTGTTAAGTTTGTTTTGATTATTTATTTTCTGCATCTGAGGGACACCATAAGATATTTGCCTTTCTCCTTGTGACTTGTTATACAAAAAGACTTATTTCACTTTGTATAATTTAAGTTTCATTCACATTATAAATGAAAAGGTTTTCTTAAAAATTTTGCATACTTGGGCTGGAGCGATAGTACAGTGGGTAGGGCGTTTGCCCTGCACACGGCCAACCTGGGTTCGATCTCCGGCATCCCATATGGTCCCCCAAGCACTGCCAGAAGTGATTATTGAGTGCAGAGCCAGGAATAACCCTTGGGCATTGCTGGGTGTGACCCCCCCAAAAAAAAAAAACTCAAAAAAATTTTGTGTACTTGATTTGTTTTCCATCCATTGTGTATATATACAAACCTCTGTCAAGAACTATTTGGCTACAGCTCAGATAGAGAAGGGAGCACCAAATAAAGGGTGTTAGGAAGATCCTCCCAGGATGGGAGAAGCATGCTGAAAGTAGACTACAGACCAAACATTATTGCCACTCAATGCCTCTTTTGAAAAACACAGCACCCAAAAGGAGAGAGAGAACAAAAGGGAGTGCCCTGCCACAGAGGCAGGGTAGGATGGGGGAGGAATGGGGGGGATACTGAAATTCGTGGTGGTGGAAAATGGGCATGGTGGAGGGATGGGTATTCGATCATTGTATAATTGAAACCCAAACACAAAAATTTGTAAGTCTACAACTGTACCTCATGCTGTTTCACTAATAAATTTTTTTTAATCTTAAAAAAAAAAGAACTATTTGGCTAATAATGGGCAGCACATACAAAAGTGGGGCCACCAGAAGGGACCACTATGACAAAGATAGCTGGAAATGATCACTCTGGATAGGAACTGTGTGCTGAAAGTAGATAAAGGAACAAACATGATAACCTCTCAGTATCTTATCACAAAGCATAATGCCCAAAAGGAGGAGGGAGGTTGGGAGGAAGGGAAGAGAAACTGGGGTCATTGGTGGTGGGAAATGTAATGTACACTGGTGGAGGGATGGGTGTTGGAACACCATATGACTGAAACCTGGTCATGAACATCTTTGTAACTGTGTATCTCATAGTGATTCAATAAAAAAAAATTTTAAAAAAAAGTGCATCCACCACACCTAGGTAGTATATAACACACCACATACTTAGGTAGGTGTTACATACCACCTAGTTTTATATGATTACATTGATATTCACACAACAAAATCACCAAGTGATTTATTTCTCAGAATATAACCTGTATAGCATATCATCTTTTGCAAAACATGACTGTATATCATATCATCTTTTCCATTCATCTATTAATGTGCATGTAGTTTATTTCCATATCTTGTCCATTGTGAATGAACATAAAAGTATGTATAGTTTTTCAAATCAGTGTTTTTATGTTCTTTGGTTAAATACCTTACAGAAAAATTGCTAAGTCATATAGTAGCTCGAGTATGGCTCTTTTCTTTCCTTTCTTTTTTTTTGATGACCTGTCTAGCTACACCATTCCTATTACTAGTTGTACCAGTTTATTACATTCTCACAAGCAGTGCAATGAGGATCATGAGGTTTTACTTTTCTCCTCTTTTGTACCAGTGCTTACTAATTCTCATCTTTTTTTTTTCTAATAGCTACCGTAATAGATATGGCTTGATCATTGTGACTTTGGTTTCCTGTGTTTATGGGCTATATGCATGTTTTGTTTTGTTTTGGGCTATTTGGAGTATCTTCTTTATTTGGTAGCACTGTAGCACTGTCCTCCCGTTGTTCATCCATTTGCTCGAGCAGGCCCAGTAACATCTCCATTGTGAAACTTGTTGTTACTGTGTTTGGCATATTGAATATGTCACAGGGAGCTTGCAGGCTTTGCCATGCTGGTGAGATACTCTCGGTAGCTTGCCAGGCTCTCTGAGAGGGGCAGAGGAATTGAACCCGGGTCAGCCAGTGGGCCGCATGCAAGGCAAATGCCCTACCTGCTGGACTATCGCTCCAGCCCCTTTTTTATTTGGTATGTTTCCTTTTAGTCTTAACAGCGTCTTCTTGCACTATGCAGAAGTTTTTAGTTTGATGTTGCCCCGTTTCTTTTTGCTTTTGCTTCCCTTGTTATTGGAAGTGAAGTCATTAAAAATATCACAAAGATCAATGTCAAATAGTTTACCATCTGTATTTCATCTGTACGTTTTGTAGTTTGAGATCTTTACTCTATTTCAAATTAAATTTTATTTATGGTGTAAAATGGTGATTCAGTTCATTCTCTTACATGTCATTGCCCAGGGTTCCCAAAGCCATTATATTGTGTCATAAAACCCATATTTGAATTTTCTTTGTTCTCAGTTTTAGTCAATCAATCTGTGTGATTATTTTTATTCTGAGATTACACTGCTTTGATTGATCTAGCTTCACAATAGTTTGAAATCAGAGCATGTGATACTTCCATTTTAAACAATTTTTCCCGGGACCAGAGTGATAGTACAGTGTTTTGGGTTTGCCTTGCACACAACCAATCTAGGTTTGATCCTTACAAATTGTCCCCCAGGCCCACTAAGAGGGATCCCTGAGTTCTGCCAGAAGTAAGCCCTGACCACAGAGGATGCAGCCCCAAAATAAATAAATGAATAAATAAATAAAGGTTGGTCAGTTAGCTTTAAATTTTTCCCTTAGTAGAATTTTGTTATTTGAGGTCTTATATACAAGTTTTAAAATATTTAGAAAAATTCTGTTTCTCTGAAAAATGCCATTTGAAGAAACTTTTTCCCCTTCAGTTTTTATTTAGGCACCATGATTTACAAAACTGTTAAGTTTCATGCATACAGTGTTTCTACTCCAAACCCAACACCAGTGTCAGTGTACCACCATCTATGTCCCAAGAGATCCCTCTCCCCACTCCTTAGCAAATTCACTTTAAAAATTTAATTATTATAGTTTAGTTCCCGCACGGCAAAACCTGGCAAGCTCCTCATGACGTATTCGATATGCCAAACACAGTAACAACAAGTCTCACAGTGGAGACGTTACTGGGCCTGCTCGAACAAATCAATGAACAACTAGAGGACAGTGTTACAGTGCTATAGTTTAGTTCAGGCATGTTTACAATAGTATTGACTCATGGCTTTGATGTGTGCAGTTACCTCACCTCTAACAATCAATGTGGCTAAGACCTTCACCAGTTTTTTTTATCACTATCCCCTCCCTATTCTCCCCCATTTCTCGGCACCCTCATTTCTATAACCATGGGCCAAAGATTTGCTACCACTTGTTATTTTCCTTTCACGGGTAGTTTTTTATTTATAATTGTCATAATGAAGTCTTGAAGAGCTTTGTAAATAAACCGTTATATTCGTAATCTCTTCATGCAGGTATTTGAAGGGTGGGTAAGCACTTCAGTTTTAACCAAGAATATCACCATTGTTAAAAAATAAATTAACCACGTCACTTAATAGCACAGCGGGTAGGGCGTTCGCCTTACAAGCGGCCAACATGGCCGACCCGAGTTCGATTCGTCCGCCCCTCTCGGAGAGCCCGGCAAGCTACCGAGAGTATTCTATATGCCAGACACAGTAACAACAAGGTCTCCAATGGAGACGTTACTGGGCCCGCTCGAGCAAATCGACGATCAACAGGAGGGCCTTTACCTTTACTTAAAGGTCAGCATTTTAAAAATTCAAATGTAAAAAATTGACAATATTGTGGATAGTATCTTCAAGTATGACACGTTTTAAGTTAAATGACTAGGGCCAGAGAGAGTATGGGGGTTAAGGTACACACTTTGCATGCAGAAACTCTGGTTCAATCCCTTCCCTTCATTACATATCCTCTGAGTATCATGGGGCATTTCATTAGGCACCATGAACCCTATTGGTTAAAATTCCCTGGAGGGCCCTCCAATCCCAGAAGGCTTCCTAAACATCACTTGGGAGACCAAAATAGAGGTAAAATAAATTATTTTGGGGAAGAAAAAAGATATTTTTCAAGTATCAAGGAGCAGTCCTATGTCCTCACACATATGAGGTGTGTACTCTACCAGTAAATCTTTCCTTTATGCTAACACGGATGAGGAAAGGAAATTTTTACTGTACTAATAAATAACTAACTTAACTGATCTCTAACCTAAAACCACTCAGGTAGAGTAGTAGAGCATCAATGGCGGCATGGAACTGGCTGAAGTTTCTAACACATATAATACCCAGGCAGACATTGAGAAGTGGACAAGGGATGGTAAACAGCCTTAAGAACATAAGGAGGGGCGGAGTGATAGCACAGCAGGTAGGGCGTTTGCCTTGCATGCAGCTGACCCAGGTTCAATCCCCGGCATCCCATATGGTCCTCTGAGCACTGCCAGGAGTAATTCCTGAGTGCAAAGTCAGGAGTAACCCCTGAGCATTGCTCGGTGTGACCCAAAAAGGAAAAAAAAAAAACATAAGGAAATCCTACCCAATGCTGCAAAATAGAAGAATCTTAAAAGCATTATGTCAAGTGAAGTAAGCAAGTCACAAAAAAGACAAATGTGGGCTGGAGCATTTGGTACAACATAGGTACAGCGTTTGCCTTGCACACTGCCAACCCAGGTTCAATTCCCAGCAGCCTGTATGGTCCCCCAAGCATCGCCAGGAGAGTAATTCCTGAGTGCAGAGCCAGGAGTAACCCCTGAGCATCACCAGGTGTGACACAAAAAGAAAAAGAAAAAAAAGACAAGTGCTGTCTGACCCTACTAATTTGAGGTATTGTTTATTTATTTATTTTTTTAAATTTTGTTTGGAGACTACACCTGGTGGTGCTCAAGCCTAGCTTCAGACTCTTCACTCAGGAATCATTCCCGGCAGTGCTCAGGGCACTATCTGTGGTGCCAAGTATGGAGCCTGAGTCTGCAGTATATCAGTACTTTCCTCAGCGTGTTCTCTCCCTAACTCCTTGAGGTATTTAAAGTAGTCAAATGTATAGAACCAGAAGCAAAATGGAGGTTACCAGGGAATTTGGAAAATAGCAAAAGGAGACTTATTCCTCATAGCTTCAGTTTCAGACCTACAAGATGAAAAAATTCTTAGCACCTTATACAACAATGTAAGTATGCTGAACAGTCCTGAACTATACATTTGAAAATGATTCAGATGGTAAATAATAGAGAGAAAAAGAGATGGGAAGAACTAGAAATAGAAAGCTAAACTTAACCACTCTTTAAGCCACCTAATAAAATTTAGTAGTATTTAGCCGGTGACAGGGCATTGCAGAATAATTCAAGGTCACATTTCTTTGCATTAAAGTATTAAATTTTCTTTGTGGGAAAACATTGTTTTTGTTGTTGTTGTTGTTCTTCTTCTTCTCTGAATTTTTATAAACTGTAGTCCTGGGTTTATGGTATTCCACTGGGAGAATATGAGGGATAGAGCTCCAGTGTGGATTGGATTCATGATGGTAAATGTACCGTTTCACTTTGGTACAACTACACGATGGAGTATTATGTAGCTGTTAAAAAAGATGAAGTCATAAAATTTACATACAAGTGGTACTAAATGGAAAGTATCATGCTAAGCAAAATGAGTCAGAAAGAGAGGGACAGGCATAGAAAGATTGCATTCATCTGGGAAACATAAAGTAACAAAATAGGAGAATAACACCCGAGAATAGCCAAGATAAGTACCAGGAGGTTCACTCCATGGCTTGGAGGCCAGCCACACATGCTAGGGGAAAATGCAGCTAAGATAGAGAAGGGAGCACCAAATAAAGGGTGCTTGGAGGATCCTCCCAGGATGGGAGTAGCATGCTAAAAGTAGACTATAGATCAAACATGATTGCCACTCAATGCAAACCACAGCACCCAAAAGGAGAGAGACAACAAAAGGGAATGCCCTGCCGCAGAGGCAGGATGGGATGGGGGGTTGTGGGGGTGGGAGGGATACTGGGATCAGTGGTGGTGGAGAATGGGTACTGGTGGAGGGGTGGGTATTTGATCATTGTATAACTGAAACCCAAGCACAAAAGTTTGTAAGTCTACAACTGTACCTCATGGTGTTTCACTAATAAAAATTAAAAAAAAAAAAAAAAAAGAATGTACCATTTAACCAGTTCTAGGTTTCTAGGACTGAAACTGCAGCTTAAGCACAATCCTGGACCCCCAGGAGTGAATTTTTTTTGTTTGTTTGTTTTTGGGTCACAACCGGTGATGCACAGGGGTTACTCCTGGCTCTGCACTCAGGAGTTAATCCTGGCATGCTCAGAGGACCATACGGGATGCTGGGAATCGAACCCAGGTTGGCTGTGTGCAAGGCAAATGTTCTACCCGCTATGCTATCACTCCAGCCCCCAGGAGTGAAATATTTTGATGAAAAATTCACTTCTTTCATCCCATTCCTCTTAGTGAAACCAGGGACTTAGTTATTCCCAACCCCATTACTTTCCAAACTCTAGCTTTGGCCTTGCTCCACACAACCATGCTGGACACTCTGAAGTTAAGCCCTGGGCCGTAAATAGGCCTCCACACTGCCCAGTGGTTGCTGCATGGCCCCTCGCATGTTGAGTACTGCCTCCCCCTCGCTCCCAGATCCCAGTTGGTGACTTTGACCTTGATTCCTACTTCACTAAGCAACAATCACTGTGTGTGTATGTGTGTGTGTGGGGGGGGGGGAGGGGGGGGAGACAATACTAGCTGGCAGTTCCTGCTCTGTGCACTATCATGGCCTTCAGTATCTCCCCTATCGCTAGATGAACCGTTGATGTAAGAGTAGGAGCTGCTCCCTATGCCAACAGACTCCGTGGGTTTCACATAGCATACAAAATTATGCACAGAGGGGACTGGAGTGAAAACAGAGTGGGTGGGGCGTTGGCCTTGCACACAGCTGACCCTGGTTCAATTCGCAGCATCCCATATGGTCCCCTGAGCACCTCCAGGAGTAATTCCTGAGCAGAGTCAGGAGTAACCCCTGTGCATCGCCGGGTGTGACCCCCCCCCAAAAAAAAATTATGCCCAGAGACATAATTTATTGTTGCTAGTAATTTATTTCATATAGCTTCACTGTATAAATGTATAATAAGAGGCCAGAGTAATAGTACAAACAGGGAGGGCATTTGCCTTGCACGAAGACCACCTGGGTTGGATTCCTAGCATTTCAAATGGTCCTACGAGTATGCTAGGAGTGATTCCTGAGTGCAGAGTCAGGAATAACCCCTGAGCATTGCTGGGTGTTTTCCAAAAAGAAAAAAAAAAAAGGAAAAAAAGTAGAAGCTAATTGCGTATCTCTAAAAATGATTAATCAAGAAATAAGAGAGAGGGACTAGAGAGGTATTGCAGTGGGTAAGGCACTTACCTTGAATGCAGTCAGCCTGAGTTCAATCCCCAGCACCCCACATGAATACCAGAGGCCCATAAGGAGTGATCCCTGAGAGCAGAGCCAGAAGAAAGCCCTGAGCACTACTGGGTGTAGCCCAAAAGCCAAAATATAAAAATAAAACAAATATATATATATATATGTATATATATATTATTCAAACTGTTGGTGGTAGAAGCATGGGGAACCATCAAAGACATAGGCTGTCGCCACCTTTCTTCTTGGTCCATCTAACCTCACCAGTGAGGGGCCGGGGACCCAGCACTTCAGAAGCCCAGAGTTCTGACTGCAGCAAGGCGGTAAAGGGATATTCATGATAATCTGTCAGTATCTGTACTGCAAACCATAATGCCCAAAAGGAGAGGGAGAGCGAGAAAGAGAGAGACAGACAGACAGACAGACAGACAGAGACAGAGACAGAGACAGAAGATAGACAGGCAGGCAGGCAGGCAGGCAGGCAGGCAGATAGAGGGACAGACAGAGAGAAGGAAAGTGTGTGGCAGGCAGGCTGGGTGGGTGGAGGAAAGAAACTAGGAACATTGGTGGTGGGAAAAGTACACTCGTGAAGGGATGGGTATTGGTATTGGTCTGACTGAAATCCAAACATGAACAACTTTGTATCACACGGTGACTCAATAAAAAATAAAAAAGAAAGAAAGAAAGAAAGAAAATAGAACACATTTGCTCCTGTACAGTGAGAACATTTAAGTTCTGGCCTCTACTCATATTTCCCAGGATTATTGTCTTTTCTTGCAACAAAGAATTTCTGGGAGTGGAGCAATAGTGCAGTGGATAAGGTGCTTGTCTCTTAGGTGGCTGACCTGTGTTCAATCCCTAGTACCCCATTTGGTCTCCTGGACTTACCAAGAGTGATCCCTGAGCATAGAGCCAGTAGTAAGCCCTGCACACATCTGGGTGTGGCCCAAAATTCGGAAAAAAAAATTTGAGAAGACAAATAGTGACTCAAACAAACTTTATTCGTTACTCCTGACTCATGCACTCAGTAATTACTCCTGACGGTGCTTGGGGGACCATATGGGATGCTGGAAATTGAACCCCGGTCAGTCACATGTAAGGCAAACACCCTACCCGCTGTGCTATCACTCCAGCCCTCATTTTCATCTTTGATTTCTGTTCCTTACATCTTCCTCTTTCACATAAGCCAATTTAGTCATACTCACTTTGTATTTCTCTCAGTTCCATAACTTCCCTCCTAACTTTGCCCAAATGTCAAATATGACATTAAAAGTTTCATGAGGAAAGGCTGAGAGGGAAAAAAAATACAAAGCAGGTTTATTGGGTGCATTCCGGACGAGGTTCATAGGTCTCCAAAGGGTGCAGTGAAGTCATGTCTGAATTTTAGACTGGATTTATAGGGATGTAATGGAGGTTAGGGATAGTGGAGGAATATGGGTATGAACTCTGTACCCGGTTCTGTTTTTGCCTGATAAGGGTTGGCTGGCGTCAGGGCCTGTCAGATGGGGGTGTGGGGGAGGGTCTTCGGGTAAGTTCCAGGAATTCCAACAGCAATAAGAAATCCCTTGGTGGTCGTTTTATGAGCCACTGATGCAGTGATTTCAGGAGTTCTTCTACCCTGAGACCCCCTGGCAACTCAAACATCAGGGAAGCTTTTTCCTGATCTATTGGGGAGGGGAAAAATTTTTTATCTTGTATGTTTTTTGGTTCTTGGCTACTTCTCTGTAACAAGAAGGGGGAGGGGAGAGGAGCGCATTAATGTATCTTTTGTTCTCTAGCATGAAGGACTTCATAAGGAAATGAAGACTAGAAGAATGATAGATGCTATTTCCATGCTGGATTTGATCAGGTGACCGTATAACTGAGAATGTTTGGTTTGGCTCCTTCCCATGGACCAATTAAATAAGAGACAAGTGATGGGTTAAGAAAACTTTATTGGCAGCAAAATGGCAAACTGGAAGACGGAGAGCTTATGTCCCCAAAGCAACCATTTGTCTACATGATCACAAGAAGGGGGTTTAATAGAGAAAGAAGAGGGGGGAAATGGTGAGCCGCAAGTTTATGGGGGCCAGAATAAACAATAAAATCCCCGCATGGGCTGGTCCTCTAAGTCACATCTAAACCTAAGCAAAGTAAGGACAACATGAGAAATTTGTCCGAATCTTTACATTTGGGGGGCAGAAGGAAGAGTAAAAAACGAACTGTGCTTGTGTGGCTGGAGTGATAGCACAGCAGGTAAGGCATTTGCCTTGCACACAGCCAATCCGGGTTCGATTCCCAGCATCCCATATGGTCCCTTGAGCACCGCCAGGGGTAATTCCTGAGTGCAGAGCCAGGAGTAACCCCTGAGCATCGCCAGGTGCGACCCAAAAAGAAAAAAAAAAGTGTACTAGTGTACTGGGAGTTTGATATTTCTACTATAAATACTATAAATAAAAAAATTTCTACTATATTTAATTTCTACTATAAATTTTTTAAAAAAGTGTCTAGAAGTTTGATATTTCTACCATAACACAAAACGAATAAAGTAAGGATAGAAAACTGGGAAAGATTGGCAAGCCCTACTCCTTCTGATTCTTTTCACAGTTTGCTTATACTGAAAGATGTTTCTTTAGGGTTTAAGAACAAACACGTGGGAGGGTGTTATGACCTAATTCAAGGGAAGTCAGAAAGTTTATCCAGCTCCTGCTTCTTAGGGTCCAGGCGGCTCGCTGCCCCTGAAGGAAGACTCCAAGAGACTTTCTCATGCAACACACACGGGGTTTATTGTCCAAGCATTCTGGGGCTCACTACATGTCCCGCAAACAGGACAGAGGCAGAGAACCCCGAGCCAAAGTACAGTGGGTTTTTATAATCAAGAATAAACAAAGGAATCTTACAGTACGGCAATCTGCAGCTTTACCAAGAACAGCAAAACATTAACTTCTTCGGAACATCTGAGCACATGTTCCCATATCTGACCCAACCACAAGGTCATAGCAGGGTGTAGGTGAGAGCTACATTATAACTTTTTTAAGCCAGCTTTTACAACTCTAGCTTTCACAGCTTTTACAGTTTTCTGGTTAACTCTTTCCTACCACTTAACTCTTTCATGACTATTAGCGGCCCTTACATTTCTATCTCTGGCCTTACATGCTATTTCTCAGGCTCCTTCAGCTTGAAATAGACACTCTGCTGGGGTGTTTTATTGGAGGGTAGTAAATCTTAAACCCTGTCACTGCCTTATCTAAACCCAAGCCATAGTCCTATATCCTCCCCATCCAGCCTCAGAGTTCCTCTTCTCCTTAACTTTACGTTATTGTTTTGCTTATTTTTTAAATTGTGGGCCTGCCTCACTCCTCATTTAAATGTAAATTCTACAGAGGCCAGAGTTTGTTTTGGGACCACATCCAGTTGTGCTCAGAGCTTAATTCTAGAACAGCAGGGTAGCACTGTTGATCATCGATTTGCTTGAGCGGGCCCAGTAACGTCTCCATTGTGAGACTTTGTTGTTACTGTGTTTGGCATATTGAATACGTCTTGGTTGCTGGAGATTAAAACCAGGGTTTAGGGTGCTGGGAATCAAAGCCAGGGTTTGAGCCCCAACCTGATGTGCCCATGACAAGCACCCCAACCAGATATGTGCAAGACAAGCACCTTAACCCCTGTACTATCTCTCCAGACTCCAAAACAAATTTTTTTTTCTGCTTTTTGGGTCACACCCAGCAAGACTCAGGGGTTACTCCTGGGTCATGCATTCAGGAATTACTCCTGGTGGTGCTCAGGGGACCATATGGGATGCTGGGAATCGAACCCGGGTCAGCTGCGTGCAAGGCAAACACCCTACCCGCTGTGCTATCACTCCAGCCCCTCTAAAACAGATTTTTTAAAACGTATTATTTACTAGGGTGGCCACCCACCTACAAGATGGTTAGACTTCTTCGTCAACACCATGAACAAACAGTTTGAGGCTCTTTGTGTTCCTGTAGCGAGCATTGGGTTACACTAGCACACGACAGGGACAAATGGAGACGTTACTGGTGCCCACTCGAGCAAATCGATGAGTAACAGGATAGCAAGTGATCAAGTGATTATTTACTAATGCATCTTCACACCTAGACTATCCTGCCTGCCAGTTATTGAAGATGAAAAAATAAATGAAAAAATTTCTTTTTTTGGCACCCTGAGTCTATTTTCAATATAACTCTAATATTTATGTTATTACTGCTACCCTCGTTGCCAGCAGAATTAGGTAACCTCCAAGACCTTGCAACTCCGAGTGACAAGATCAAATTTCAAACCCATGTCTGTCTGACCCTGAATGCCACAGATCTGATGGTTCACTTTAATTCATGTCACTGGCTTCAAGCCATGCCATCAATAAGAATGAAGTCCGATCACAAGTCCTATCAGGTTTCTGAGCGGCTCTCAAACAAGGATCCCAGGACCCACTGACTTTGGTCAGTTTTTATGCCTCACTCCCAGGAACAACTTTTCCTGCCTCTTCTTATAAGCCATCTTAAGTCAGGATTTTTCTCTATCACTTCTGAAAGTTTGGAACTATCTGGGTGATTAGTATATCAGTCTCTGTAGTTTATCATCTATTGTAAACTGTGTTATATTTTCCCCAGAGTATTGTCTTTTTTTTTAAATTGAGTCACCACAAGATACACAGTTACAGAGCTGTTCACAATGGGGTTTCAGTCATACAATGTTTCAACACCCATCCCTTCACCAGTGTTGTTTTTGCCACCAATGTCCCCAGTTTCCTTCTCTTCCCTCACCCCAGCCTGCCTCTATGGTAGACACTTTTCTTCTCTGTCTCTTTCTTCTAAGACAGTGTGATTTGCAATACATGACTGAAAGGTTATCATGCATATCACTTTACCTCCGTTCAGCACTCAGTTCTTGTCCAGAGTTATCATTTCCAGATATTGTCATAGTGGTCCCTTCTCTGTCCTAACTGCACTCCCCCACAACTTGTGGCAAGCTTTCTATCATGGACTTTTCTTCCTCACTCTCGTTTCTAATATCTTCAGGTATTTTCTCATAATGTGTTTTTTTCATATCCTGCAAATGAGTGTAATCGTTCTATGTCTGTCTCTCTCCCTCTGACTCATTTCACTTAGCATGATATTCTCATGTCCATCCATCCATGTATTATCAAATTTTGTGACTTTTCATCTTTCCTAACAGCTGTGCCATAGTCCATTGTTTAGAGGTACGAGTTTCTTTAAATACTCATCTATTCTCAGGTATTTTTAGGTTGTTTCCAGATTTTGGCTATTGTGAATAGCTGCAATGAACATAGAAGTGCAGATGACTTTTCTGTGTTATGTTTTTGGGTCCCGAGGGCATATTCCCAAAAGTGGCATTGCTGGTTTGTAGCACTGTAGCATTGTCCTCCTGTTGTTCATCAATTTGCTCGAGGGGGCCCAGTAATGTCTCCTTTTTATTTCAGACTTGTTGTTACTGTGTTTGGCATATTGAATACATCATGGGTAACTTGCCAGGCTTTGCCGTGTGGGCGAGAATCTCTCGGTAGCTTGCAAGGGTCTCCAAGAGGGGCTGAGGAATCAAACCCGGGTCTGCCACGCCAGCTGCATGCAAGGCCTACCACTGTGCTATCGCTCCATTTCTAGTTTTTTGAAGAATGTCCATAACTGGTGCTCAGAAAGGCTGAACCACTTGGCATTCCCACAGCGGTGAATGAAAGTCTCTTTCTCTTCACATCTACACCAGCACTGGTCATTCTTATTCTTTCTGATGTGTGCCAGTCTCTATGGTGTGAGATCATATCTCGTTGTTGTTTTGATTTGTACTTACCCTATAATTTGTGATGTAGAACATTTTTTTTCATGTGCCATTTGACCCAGAGTATTATCTTAAAATACAATGAGGGCCAGGGAAATGGCTCGATAGTCTAGAGCACTTGATTTGCATGTGGAGGGTATGGATTTGATACCCAACACTCCATGGTCCCCTGAATACCATCACTAAGTCCCCCAGTACCTAGCTAGAAGTCATCCTTGAGCACTTTTGGGTGTGGCACCAAAACATCTAAATAAATATGAACAAAAAATAAAAAGGAAAGTTGACTCTTTAAGAAGGTAGGAAAATAATAAAAGACATCTTAGAGGAACAAAGAAATAACACAAAATGGCACATGTGGCCCATCCCAGTTTAACCCACAATACTGCAATTGTCTCCTAAGCACAGAACCAATAGTGACCTCTGAACAGCACTGAGTGTGACCCTCCCCTGGGGAGGATAAAATTATATATTTCCAAAAGATATAGAATGTCCATTGGGCTGGAGAGATAGCACGGTGGTAGGGCGTTTGCCTAACAAGCGGCCAACATGGCCGACCCAAGTTTGATTCTTCTGCCCCTCTCGGAGAGCCCGGCAAGCTACCGAGAGTATCTCGCCCGCACGGCAGAGCCTGGCAAGCTACCCGTGATGTATTGGATATGCCAAACACAGTAACAATAAAGTTTCCAATGGAGACGTTACTGGGCCCGATCGAGCAAATCGATGAACAATGGGAGGACAGTGATAGAATGTCCATACAGAGCATTTCTGGTAGAATTGACAGGAAACCAATAACAGTGTTGCTTCTAGAAGGGAAAATGAGGGGTTAGGAATTAGGAAACAGGAACGAAAGGAGAGGACTTCCTTTTCATTTGTGCCCACGCACACCTTGAGAAACGTTGCACCATGTGCATATTTGCCAATCTAATGCATGCTCCAAAAGCAAGCGGAATGACAACAACATCAGTGCATCCAATCTGGCCACCCACCAAGAAAGCAGCAGATTTCTGCACTTAGGAAAGCTCCACGTTCTGCTGGTGCTGCTCCATTAGAGTAAGAAGCCAGGCACACTCCCTCAGAGCCTCAGATTTCCCATCTGCATTGTGAGGGCATTCACTACAGCTTGTCTTACTTTACAAGCAGGGATCTGTGTGAGAAAGCTCACACGAAGTGGAGAATGTTATATACACCTAAATTGTTTTCATCCTAAGGAAGATGCCAAGTGTAGTGACTAAGAAGGAAAATAGACTCAGGGAGATACAGCACATAAAACGGGTGAGAAGTTCAGCAGCACCTATATCCATAGAACGAAGCAAGTTCTCAGAGGAAAAGAAGTCGACAGGATTATTGAAACCATGGAACCCTAACTCCAATAATGAAATGATAAAATCTATCTGTCAGTTGGTGGGTGGGAGGGTACCTGGGGCCATTGGTGGACTGATAGGGTCATGGAGTGTCGAGGCTGGAACTGGGAATACTACATGCCTGATACCCTATTAGAAACAACTTTGTAACATAGTGTCTAAATCACTGTCACTGTCCTCCAGTTGTTCATCGATTTGTTCGATGGGGCCCAGTAACGTCTCCATCATGAGACTTTGTTGTTACTGGGTTTAGCATATCAAATATGCCACGGGAGCTTGCCAGGCTTTGCCGTGTGGGCGAGATACTCTCGGTAGCTTGCCAGGCTCTCCGAGACGGGTGGAGGAATCGAACTCGGGTCGGCCAATTTGGCCACTTGCAAAGGCAAATGCCCTACCTGCTGTGCTATCGCTCCAGCCCAGTTTCTAAATAAAAAATTAAATTGAAAAAAAGATGCTAAAAAACCTATGTTTGGTCTCAACTTTATGTTTGAAGAGTCGAGGCAAGATTATCTTTGGCATCATGATGGTCCTTCTGTTCTCGGTTTCGTGATGATTCTGTGAATTTAGTTGCCTCCTGTAGACTGTTCTTTTATTTTCACAATGTAGAGACTGGTAGGAATCGGAAAAGTTGGAAAGATTTGCAACCCATTTGCAGAGAATAAAATATTTCTGAGAGATATAGATTATATAAAATTTTTCTGATTATAAAAAAATTAACCATCAGATTCAGATAGTCATAAAATTTCAGTGATGTAACAGGCCACTCAAACTCTTAACAATGCTAAATAATCAGGTGGCTGCTAGAGGCAGCCCTGCCTTGAGATATATTAATGTTTGCCTTAAAATTCATGGTGAAAGAATGCAAAGTAGTTTGAATTATGATGAGAGAGAAGAAAACAGCACATAATAAAAATGAAAATTTTAAGCCACACATTGAATAGTCACTGAAGTAAAAACCACTTTTTTTCAAGAAGCAACTGGGTCACTTTAGAAGCCAGTTTCTGAAATAGTGTCATCTTTAAAAAAAAAAAAAGTGCATCTGTTCATTTCTACCCCCTGTAATGAGAAAATATCTAAGTTTATCGAAGCTTCACGGTTTAGTGAAAAACTTTTTGAAAGCTTCACTTCCTCATTTTTTTCTTTTTACTATTTCATATCCTCCTCCTCCTCTTTCATCTCGATAATTCATGAGGGAGGTGATATTTCTCCTCCAAATTGTGTGCTTCCAAAGGGGGGGGGGGGGGGGATGGCACGGAAATGGAGCCCTCAGTCTTCCAAGTCCATCAAAGACTATTTCCCTACCTGTTTGTCTCCAGTGCCGGGAGAATCTTGTCCTGCCTCTGGGCTTTCAGTTCTTACCAGAAGAACCCTAACCCAGGTGCTTCTTTGTGGGGCGGTTCCACCCAGGGCTGTAGCAGGAACAAACAAAAAGATTTGAAAGTCCTTTGGAAATGTAAAAAAAAAAAAAATCCACCAAATGCAGGATAATGATTATTATTAAAAATTAATGAGAGGGGTTGGAGAGATTTGCCATGCATGGGCCGACCCTGCACCCCATAAGGTCCCCCAGCCAGCCAGGAGTGATTCCAGAGCTAAACCATGAGCATCATTCGGGGTAGGGCTCCAAACAAAACAAAACAAAATACCCCCTTCCCTCCCCAAAGGATTTTTTTTTCTTTTTGGGTCACACACGGCAATGCACAGGAATTACACCTGGCTCTGCACTCAGGAGTTACTCCTGGCAGTGCTCAGGGGACCATATGGGATGCTGGGAATCAAGCCCGGGTCGACTGCATGCAAGGCAAACGTCCTACCCCCTCGACTATCTCTCCAGCCCCTCCCCGAAGGATTTAATGAGAAAAGGAAGCAATCCTCCTTTTGCTTTCCCAGACTCTCCTCCTCACTCCCCCCTTTTCTTTCCTGCCCCCTTCTCCTCCTGTGTTCCATCTTCCCCCACTTGAAGAACTTTTTGCCAACTGAATGAACCAAAGGAACAAAAGTAATGAGTTGAGGGTCTGAAGTGTTAGAACAAAACAAAGGGATTTTTTATGAGTTACTCACAAATTATTGAGAAATGAGAGCTAAAAGCCAGCTTCCAGCCATAGTGGCTTTTGATTTACCAACATTTTTGTGTTTTTGTTCTTGCCAATGTCTCTGGGCTTGTCTTCCGATCATTAGTCTTTCACTTCCTAATGCCACAATGTAAATGCTGACTTGTGTCATTTGCCCCAAATGCCACCGGATATGGCTCCTTCTCAGACACTGGCTCACGAACACAGCCTCCAGCCGTGAACTTTGCCTTTTTGCAGGGACTCCAAATTGGCCCTCTGACTGACAGTCAAGAAAGGAGTTTGTCTAGGAAGAGATCTAGAATCAACTGAGAAGTACACAACTTAATCAGCAGTTACTTGAATGAGTAAGTACTTTCTAGTTTTCCCGCATTTAATGTTAATTTTGCACTTCCCATTAGTCTGTATGGGGATTCCTATTTCTTGCACGCTTAATTAAGTACCTTAATTCTTGAGTACTTAATTCGCCATAGTAGTGCGTTCAACAAACAACCCTGGAGTTATTTCATATCATAGAAAAGGATTTGAGATTGACAAACTATTAATTCTCTCAAAACTGAGAGTTGAAAGGAAAGAGCCAGTTGTGTACTGCGGCAGGATATGGGACATCTGTTCTAGTCTGTGCAATTCTTATGTTGTGGTTGAGCACAAAGGCTTAGCATCTGTTTGACTCGCAGGCTCTGTGTTGTATGAAACGGATAACCTTTGGGCAGATGACTCAGTCTTCTAAACTTAATCTTAGAGTGTGTAAATTGGCAAATAGTAAACTACCAGTTTCATAGGTGCAGTAGAGTCATTAATAGGCAAAAAGCTCTTGGAGAGGACACTTTCATCTAGTTTCTAAAGAAGCTAAATGAGTCTTAGTAAATAGTAAGTTAAATACTCCACTTAACTGTAACACTCCCATAATTACTCCCAATTTTGCTGCAGTGGGTCAGAAATTGACTTTTGTAGAATTCAGACATTTCATTTTGTTTCTACCATTAATCCAAGGTAGACTGTGCAGAGCGATTGTATTTATCACTGAGGCATGGATGAGGGAGAAGCTGAGAACTCTGGTGGATGTGGCATTAGAAAAAGAAGTTGCAAGCCACGAAATTCAGAGCGGTTATTTATTAGACTCTTGCCTTACCTGGTTCAGTCCCCAGCACCACATATGGTTTCCTGAGCATCAGCAGGAGTGATCCTTGAGCACAGAGTCAGGAGTAAGCACCAAGTATCACAAAGTGTGACCTAACTTGCTACCATTGCCCTCCCCCCCCCCCCACACACACACACACAATAAGAGAAAGAGAAATGCCACTGAACAATTGCTGCCTCTCCACAACAAAGTTGATAATGCTGTCACACTATAACTTGGGGATTTTCCATAGGTGTTTCAGTAACTAAGGGCTTTTCTGTCTTGGAAGGGTAAGGCCTAGGGAGGTAGTGTTCTGTGTCTCTAGTTAGGCTAGTCTTCAATTAGGTCATATCATACCCCATGATGTTTGTGTCCTACAGAAATTTTACTAAGTTCGGGCTTCTGAGAAATTTGTCTCTGCCATTTGCTTTATTACAGCCTCCTAGCATCCTGTTATCTCATGATCCAGTCTTAGGTATAAATTTACTCATTTGTCTCAGAGAAGGAGGCATAATTTACCCATTTGTCTTAGAGGAGAGAAAGTACAGACTTCTTGGCCTCAGAAAGTGACTGGGAAATGATGATTTAGCCTGGTATTTAAGGTGAGGGAAGCCAAGAAGAGTCTCTCTAGCAACTGGCCAGGGGAAAACAGGATTTCACTTTCATTTTCAGGACCATCTGTTAATATAATGCAGGCAGATCTTTATCTTTCCTTGCTTTTCACATGCTTGCATTAATTGATAATGAAACTGGACCCCAAAAATGAAATGCCAAATTTAATTTTAGAAATCAAAAAACTTGTTTGAGAAGGGGCAGTGTTGAAACTGAAAATGTTGAGAAACAGCGGGGTGGAGCAATAGTACTGTGGGTAGGCTGTTTGCTTTGCACGCAGTTGACCCTGGTTCAGTCCTCAGCATCCCATATAGTCCCACGAGCACCACCAGGAGTAATTCCTTAGTGCAGAGCCAGGACTAACCCCTGAGCATCACTGGGTGTAACCCCCCTTCCCCCAAGAAATCTTGTCCTAAAGGATAAGAGAGAGAAAAATATAATTAAAAATTTTTTATTTTTGAATATATCTGAAGAGTGCTCAGGGTGTCAGCTCAGGAAGGAATTTATTGGTCACTCTGGTACCCACCCTTCCTAAAAATGTGCTTCCTTATTCCCTGTTCCTATAAAAATTGCGTCTTGTGACCATGCAGGCAAGATGGTTACTTTGGGAACACAAGGTAATAGTGCACTCGAGTTCTCTTTTGGCAGTTAAAGCGGAGGACAGGAGATAAAATAGCTGAGTTCAAGAGAAACTTTATTTAAGGAAAAAGAAAAGGAAGGAAGGTTAGGGAAATGGAGAGGGCCCAAAGAGGGGATTTCCTTTAAGTAGGATAGATGCCATCAAGCAAAATGTGTAAAACCTTTTATTATATACACTGTCACTGTCCTCCCGTTGTTCATCGATTTGCTCGAGCAGGCCCAGTAACATCTCCATTGTGAGACTTCTTGTTACTGTGTTTGGGATATTGAATACTCTCGGTAGCTTGCCAGGCTCTCCAAGAGGGGCAGAGGAATCGAACTTGGCTCGGCCAGGCTGGCTGCATGCAAGGCAAATGCCCTACCGCTGTGCTATCACTCCAGCCCTTTATTATATACATAAATATATATTGCTTTTGGGGTCACATCTGGCCATGCTCAGAGTTTATTCCTGGATCTGTGCCCAAGGATCACTCCTAGCTGTGCTCATATGCAATGCCAGCTATCGAACCTGGATGAGTCTTGTACAAGGCAAGCACCCAACCAGCTGTACACTCTCTCTCACCCCAACCTTCTCTTCTATGTTAAGGGATGGGTGAGCATTCTGCATTGGATTTAAAATGTGCATTGTCACACTGTCCTCCCTTTGTTCATCGATTTGCTGGAGTGGGCCCAGTTACGTCACCATTGTGAGACTTGTTTTTGGCATATCGAATATGTCACGGGTCACTTGCCAGGTTTTGCCATGCAGGCGAGATACTCGAGGTAGTTTGCCGGGCTCTCTCAGAGGGGCAGAGGAACCGAACCCGGCTCAGCCTAGCCAGCCGCGTGCAAGGCAAACGCCCTAGCGCTGTGCTATAAAATGTGCAAGTGGATAAAATAACGAGGTTGAGGCTAGCAGGATATTTGAAAGGATTATCATCTGTTTATCCTGGGTGCAAATCCGATTCTCTGGGAAATTTTCTCTGAAGCCATCCTTTTTTTCTAATCTTATTCCACCTATTTCCCTACAGTCCCTCTGTTGCTAAATTACTTGTAGGAGTTCTGGAATGAGTCCCCATACCACAAGATCTCCTGAGCATCAGACTAGAAGTCGCCCCTAAACCCCACTAGTATGGCCCCAAGACAAAACTACCACAACAATGTTAAAGTAAATAATATTTTCACCTGACAGTAATATCAAAAGGGAACAATTAAGTATATATAATACAAGAACAAGAAAGAAATAATCTGTCAGAGGAAGAAGAGGTTTTTATTACTGGGAAAATGGAAAATTGGATCTTAAAGAAGAAACAGAATTTCAGAACCTCCTTCTTCAAATTGGGAATATTCAATGCCAACTTCCAGAGCAAATGAGGAGGTTAAAACAAAAAGGAAGCTCTTTGTATATATAGAAGTACTATAATTCACCCAAAGGTTTGAAACTTGCATTGGGAAGGGTTAATTCCTAAGTTCAAAAATGAAGTCCAAAAGCATTGGAATTAAGCTATGCTTTCAAATTAAAGTGACAATATTAAAAATACCTAGATAAAAAAAATTATATGTGAGGTATCAAAAGCAAAATATATATCATTTTAGAAAGTGTTTAAATAAGATTCACTTGTTTTTCAAGGGTTAAGTTTGTTAAGAGCTAGAAATCTTGGTGGGTGGAACTGACGTCCGTGGGCCCCACGGGTGACATATGTGAAGCAGGGAAGAAAAAGACGGTCACTGCCACCCAACTGCCTCTGCCACCTGGGACCCATAGTTACTGGGTTCTTGTCTCACCTCGCTGAAAGAAATTTCTGGACTAGACCAGCAGTGAAATAAACAGATTTTATTTGGAGGATTTTTAAGGTGTGGAGGGGGAGAGAGTGAGAGAGAGGAACATACTTAAGAGAGAACACGGGCTTCTCCCAGGGCAGAGAGAGCCCCTACACACATACCAGCACTAGACATGAAAGTACACATCTCAAGAGAGGAGAAATGTGCTCGGGTGAGGGCGACACATACGCTCCAATGCAAAGAGGCAAACACCACATGGGCTAGGGCAGCAAATTCGTTCAATGTGGCCTTTATAGGGTTTCTCCAACCTGCCCCCACGTGGGCTACTACCTAGGTCAAAGTCCGTTGCTAATGAGGTTACCAGGGGGGTTGGGAGTGGTGATGGTCTTCTTTGAAATTCCTTTCCTGGCCTTTTCTTCCTGCTGGAGCCTCTCTGGGTCTGTTGCTGGAGCCAGGGGAGGGTCTTATCAGGCCTTAGTTCCTGTTTTCTGCAGGGCTGGCTTTTGCCATTGCCTTGGGAGGGGGCCTTCCCTGTCTACCTGCCTACATCAGAACCTCCGAGTGTTAAGTGGCCACAAGCCTGAGCTCAGCTGCCAACTGAGACACACAGAGACAGGACAGATTTTTCAAGGTTTTATTCAAACACCAAAACACACTCGTACAAGGAGTCCGTGTTGAGGGTCCTCATACAAGGGACTCAGCACTGAGGATTCACAAGTCTAAGAGACCGGAACCCCCAATCGCCCTCCAAGAGAGGTTTGTAAGCCCTGTGCCCTCCTGCTTCCGTGCCTGGGGGTACGCCTTCCTGTCCGGTGACCCCTGCCAGGTGCATTCTCAAGGCCTTGAGCAAGCAAGCCAAGGGTACAGAAGCGAAACAGTGGTTAACACATCTTGTTACATTTCCTTGAATCATCCTGTTATCTGTGGTCAGATGTCTGGGCGTTTGCGTTCATGCCCTTGGGGTCCAGCATGTTTTTCTTACTAGATTGTCAACTCATGACCCTGAGGCACAAAATGGAGTCTGGCTTTCCAAAATGGAGTCCTATCAAAGAGAAGTTTAGTGGGAGTAGCCCAGCAACAGAACTTTTGCTTTGCATGGGTGAGGCACTGGGTTCAAATTCCCAGCGCTGCAAAAAAAAAGAAAGAAAGAAAGAAAGAAAGAAAGAAAGAAAGAAAGAAAGAAAGAAAGTGTGAGCCAAAGAAAGAAAAATGTGAATCATAAATGTAAAACAAAAGAATCTGGTCACTATGCTCATGTATGACAATATAATAGCTTCCCCTTTAAGCATATTTCCAAGAATTATATCTTTTGTTATTGCCAAGAAATAGTTCATCCTATATGTCCAAGCTGTGTTTTCAAAGACTTTGATTCGTTAAGTACAGTGTAAATATCCATCATGGAGAAAAATAGAAAAATGACTTGGTTTAAGCAAGAGTTTTCTTCCACCGTGGTACCCCTAGCCTACACTTCAAGCATCGATTATATAACCACTTTCCGAAAATTCATGACAAGAATTTGCTGCTAATCACTCATTCCCATCAGTGTTCAATATTTACCTTTAGAAAGATTGTTCAAAGGTCACAAGAGAATTTAGCTTAGGAATTTAGGCACAGTTTGATGGGAGGATAAAAGAGGTTAGAGAATTTGAAAGTGATAAGAAGCCAACACAGACTAAATCACTCTTTGTTCCTTCCCCTTGAATGTCAGGAACGCGAGAGACAAGTTTGAGCTGGTCCAATTTATTGAGAACTTTAAAATGTGGCAGAGCTCACTCTAGTAACTTTACCTAAATTCATTTCACCTTTACCACTTAAGTACTCCAGAACGTTAATTACTCCTGTTTCCTTGATGAAGCTTCCGAAGTTCAGAGTTTACTTAACCTGCCCAGAGACTGAAGACTAGTAAATATTTCCAAAGCAGGATATAAATACCCAGGGGGCGCCTAATTCTTGGTCCCTCCCTCTCAGTCCTGGGGCTTTATAGCCTCAATTCAGAGCTATCTGCATATAAATGGTAATGAATAAGGGGACTCCAATCATTTTTTTCCATCCAAACAGTGACACTGGTGGGGAGTGGCAGTATTAATTATGCTGGGAAATCCCAGGTGAGCGACTTTAACCACAGATCCCTGGAGAACGGCTGTATTTAACATGGGAAAGAATATTGAAAAGAAGAAAGGAGCTCCTTAGAGAACCTTGAAAGAAGACCAACGTGAGGGAAATCGCCAGAGGAAAAGAACCCCAGGAAGGATACTGGGGGGAGGAGAGCCCCGGCGGTGTGGGTGTATCCGGGTCCCAAAGACTTATAAAGGCTGCTGATCGAACTGCTGGGAAGAAGTCCTTGAAAGGAGCCAAAAACAAACAAACAAACAAAAAAAGGAAAGCACTGGTGATTTACCAACAAACACGTCTTTCTTTGGTTTGGAGTTGGAAGGCAATTTAAAGCCCCAGGAGGAGTGTGTGGGAGGTGAGGACCCAAAGATGACCAGAGCAAACAACCGTTGAAAAAGTGGCCTTGAAGGGGAGCCCAGAGATAGGCCTGGCCTGGAGGTGGAGTCAAAGAACTTTCCTTTCTTTCTTTTCTCTTCTTTGTTTCTTTTCTTTTCTTTTTTTTTTTTTTTAAGCCGGAACCTTGATGTGCTTAAAGTTTAAAGAAGCCGGTCCTTAAAGAAAGCAGCGTGAAGGACAGGGGAATGCATAATTAGTCTGTCCTGGGGACAATCCTGGCACGAAATTCCTGTGGCTGTGGGAGCCGCCCCCTGAACGAGGGGACCTTGACACTCGAGGAGGTACAGCTCTGCCTGGGGGCGAGGGGGGGGCGGGGAGGGCTTGCAGGGGGTCAGGAACCTGTTGGTGGGAGGTGCCCGCTCCAAGCTCGCGTTTTCTCTGGTGTTGGAGAGGGAGGGGGTACTTGTTTGAGGTTCCATGTGCCCGTGGCGAAGCAGGCCCAGTGCAAGGTCTTGGCTGTCTTCGTCACTGTCACTCGGTGACCAGGTCGGTGCTCCTGCCCCTTTTTGGACACTAGAAGAAACGGTGGCAGCCAGCCCAAATACGCTCTGCGCTCAAGGGCCTGAGTCCACCCGGAGTAGAGTTTCCCAGCCGTGAAAATCAGGTCGCGCCTTCGGTGTCTGCCTCCCCCCTTGTATCTCTCAGCGAGGGTGACCGGGAGGATGGGAGGAAGTAGAGTTTCAATAATAGTTCAGGCCACAGGCACGGAAAGGAATAATCTTGTTTATCTGAATTCCTTTTCTTATTCCCTTTGGGAGGTCCTTCACTCAAGCAGATGTCTTGCTTTGTCTGTTTAATGGGGCTATTTAAATAGAGGTTTTTCCTTCTGGCCTTTGTTTTTTACAAAAAGTTGCCTGCATATCCAGTATTTAGAATTTTATACGCGGTAATGTTCAGACGTGAAATTCTTTTGTTGATATTTCATTGTCCCCAGCAAAGGATAAGCTTGTTGTTGCTGTTGTCTCGCTGGGAGGGTACAGAGAGCCTTGAACGTCTAAGGATGCAGGCTTCGCAGAGAAAGCCTGTGGTCCCGCGGAGGCCACAGCCTGAAGATCGCCCTTCTAGTCCCAATTTTCCACATATCCTTAGAGATCTGAAATGTGAGATGTGTAAATAGATCATTCTGTTCTAGGATGGGTGCTGTGGGGATTGGTCCAGGAATCCGATTAGTTGTTGGAGGGTATGAATCAAACACTGAATGACAAGTGTCTGTCATTGCCGCAGTAGACACAGGTGTCCGTTAAGTTGTCCTTGAATTAGTGGGCTGCAGAGTTGAGATCTGTTTAACTGGTGCGATTATTGGGGAAGGGAGATTTGAGTCGACTTTGCATATATACATTTGTTTTTGTTTTCATTTTCGTTTGCTTTTTCTGTCACACCCAGCGATGCACAGGGGTTACTCCTGGCTCTGCACTCAGGAATTACTCCTGGAAGTGCTTGGGGAACCATACGGGATACCGGGGGTCGAACCCAGGTCGGCCGCATGCAAGGCGAATGCCCTACCTGCTGTACTATTGCTCCAGCCCCTCATATATATATTTGATGTTTGGGGATTTTTGTTGTTTTATTTTTCGTTTGCCACAACCGACAGGGCTCAGGGCTCTCTCCTGTCTGCACTCAGGGATTGCTATCGGGGTTCAAGGGATTATATGGGGTTCAGGAATCAAACCCAGGTCAGCCACGTGTAAGGCAGTCACTCTATCTTCTGTACTATTGCTCCTTTTTAATGTTGCTTTAGTTATCATAGTATCGCAGGACTTACATACACTTAAAACTTTTCCTTCTAGAGCCATTTTATAAAACAGTCTACATGGCTCTTTACCACATAACGGATCTTTGTGGAGGAGTGGATCTAAACTTTCTTGCTCTGAATCCCTGAGTTCAGCCAGGAACAACCCCTGAGCACAGAGCCAAGAGTAAGCCTGAGCACTGCCAAGTATGGCCCAAAACCAAAATAATAAAGTAAATAAGATGTCTTGCTCAAATTGTGAGGGCTGAAGCGATAGTACAGCGGGTGGGGCATTTGCCTTGCACGCGGCTGACCCGGGTTCGATTCTTTCATCCCTCTCGGAGAGCCCGGCAAGCTACCAAGAGTATCCCGCCCACACCGCTGAGACTGGCAAGTTCCCCATGGCATATTTGATATGCCAAAAACAGTAACAAGTCTCACAATGGAGACGTTGCTGATGCCCGCTCGGGCAAATGGATGAACAACGGGAGGACAGTGCTACAGTGCTACAGTTCTCTAATTGTAAAAAAAAAATCTGAGAAATCTCATTCAAGAGAAGTTTGTTTTATGTTTGTTTTATGCCACACCTGACAGTGCTCAAGGTTTACTTCTAGTTTAGGAATCACTCCTGACTCACTCCTGTGCTCAGGAACACTCCTGAGAAGGCTGGAGGGACCACATATGGGATGCTGGGGTTTGAGCATCAGTAGACCACGATCAAGGCAAGCTCCGTGCTTCCCTACTATTATTGCTCTGCCCGGCTCCAAGAAAAGTTTCACTTGCTTTTATTTTTTCTTGGAAAACTTTAACATGCAATTTAACTTTTCACAAGTTTTAAATCCACTTAAAAGCTAAGTAACTATCAATATTGAAGTGGCAAAAAAGAATCATTTTTGTATTTTCACCATCATTTCCATTAAAATTAAGCGGGTCTTAGAAAGTTGAAAACTTTGTTTTGATCACCGTGCTTAGAAACTGAAATAGAGCTCCTTATAGTCCCAATAGAAGGTTATGTGTAAGAAATGTCTATACTAGTTAAAAGTACTATTTACAACACATTAAGCTTTATCTTTCAGTTTTTTTGTTTTAATTTGGGGGTCCACACCTTGCAATGCTCTGGAGTTACTCCTGGCTCTGTACTAAGGAAACTATTTCTGGCAGTGCTCAAGAGACAATCTGGGGTACAAACCCAGATTGGGCCCTACCCACTGTGCTATTGCTCTGGCCCCTTAAAACATCTTACTTGTTAGTGATTAATGTGGTTTAAGATTTTTCTGAAGGGTCTCTGGCATATTACTGTGTAGGTCTCTGTCCTATTACTGTGTAACTCTTCCATAACTAAATATCAGCAAGAAAAGAACAAATTTAATCTAATTTCTACAAAACATTGATTAATGAAAAACTAATCATTTAGTTGGGTTTGTGATTGTTATAAAGCAGTAGTCACGAATTTATAATTGATGGTTTATGAAAATATTAAAAAGTTAATTATACCCCACAGAAATCTATGCAAGGTTAGATTTCTTGCTCGAAAGTAATTTATTATAGTAGCAGGCAGGCATTATTAATGCATATTTTCATCAAAGTTTAAAAGCAGAAAATCATAATACAACTTTTAATTATGACTTGAAGAATCATCATGACACTATAACAGATTTTAATTTGGAATTGGCCTCATAACTACTCTTTTGTTTGTTTGGGGGCCATACCTAGCTGTTTGAGGGATAATTCCTGGTAGGTGCTGGGGACTATATGGGGTGCTGGGGATCGACCCCCTAATTGTGCAAGGCAAACACGTTGCTCCCTGTTTGCTCCTTCTTCTCCCTGTACTATCTGGTTCCCAGTTCGTTTTTTTGAGAGAAGTTCAAGCTCTCCAAATTATTCCCCATGCATAACTCTCAAAAGCATCCTTTTGTTTATATTGTTTTATATTTAATCTGTGAAACCCTGGCATAAATGGTTCTTTCCCACAGTGATATCCCTGAGAGTTTCAGATTTCCTTCTCCTTTCAGCATTCTAATAGGAATGCTTCTTTCCAGCCATTTTTCTCCTTTTCGTCTACAGTCCTTCCTATGTGTTCCATGCAGAAGATCAAAACACTACATATAACCACCATATCAAATGTTAAGTAGTATCAAATCTATAAAGTAGGTACAAAAAGTTCTATTTTTATGGAACCAGGTATGGCCCCTGAGCATCCCCAGGTATGCTCAAAAAAGGGGGGGGGTATTCTTCTTGGGAGACCCCTTCTCATATTAGGGTGTGGTGAGTGAGCTCTTGGGTACATAGCTTTTGCAAGACATAGCCTATAAAATATTTACAGGGTTAAGAAAGGCATTTTATAAGAACAGGATGGTTGGCCAACAAGAACTAAAAAACAGTACGTGACATTCTTGATGTCAGCCTGTGGTTCAATGATGGTCACTTCTGAAAAGCCCCTGATAATCTGTTATCTTCCCCATCTGTCTCATGACTACCCTTATCTGCCTTTGTCCCAAAGCTATGAGGACCAAAACTTAAGATCCGTCCTGCCCTTTTCAGTGTAGTGGATTTGACTGTTATGTGAGTTCAAGTCTATGACCCCTCTTCAGAGGAGTGCTTTGGGCCATGTAAACATGGGAATTGAAGAGAGTCACTGCAGTGCCACGCCGGCTACGGCGTCGCCCGCGTAGCAACATGCTGCAAGGGGGCTCAGGCAAGGGCCTGGGTCCCTGGGAATGGGAGGTTCGCGGCCCACGGGTCTATGCCTCTAGTAGCCCCCTTTTCTGTTTTCCAGGCGTCTCTGACGTACAGTCTTCACTTGCCCTTCTATGGAAAGCCAGCCTGCCTGCCTGTTAGTTAATTTTGATGATTAATAATATAGTTTGTATTAAGATATTTTGATTTAACTTTTGGTCTTGGAAATATGCTTGCTAGTAAAGTAGAGTTAATATTAGCTTTTGTAAAGTCCTGATTTTTTTAGGTTATGGGTAGGCGTTTTTAGGGAAGTAAAAACTTAAATGTCAGTGAAAATAGACAATAGAGGAGTAGTAAGGAACATAATATTTCACCCAGATATTTTATTGGGACAAGCGGATGTTCTGTCCTAATCTTAAAGCAGAACGTGTACGTGCCCCTTGATGTTTTGGGAACATGACCCATGGTCTGATGTAATGTGTGCCTTGCCACGTTGTTTCTGTAACTGTATAAGAAGAAGAACTCTGGATGCAATAAACCGCAGCAGCACTCAGCCTCTCTTGTGTTGGTGTCTGTCTGTCCAACGCGCCAAATCTCCTGCCTTCCTGTGCACCTTCGCCTGGTCTCCCCTCAGCCTGGTGGTCTTCTACCGAGCCAGTCTGCGGCACTGCAGGTTATCAGAAGCTTGTCATGTAGGCTACAAGGCACTGCACGACCTAGTGCAGCACACAAGCAAAGCGACTGTGGAAATGATGTCGGTGGGCCCCATGGGTGACTTATGTGAAGTGGGGAGGAGAAAGACGGTCACTTTCTCCCCATTCGCCTCTGCCACCTGGGACCCAGGGGTTAGTGGATTGTTGTCTTGCCTCACAATGGAATATCAGTAGATGAGCGAGCAGTGAAATAACACAGTTTTTATTTGGAGGTTTTGAAGGGAAGGAGGGAGACAAAGTGGGATAGAGTGGAGAGTACCCTGAGAGAGAGAGAGAGAGAGGGAGAGAGAGAGCGAGAGCGAGCCCTATCCACATCTCAGCATTAGGTATGAAAGCATGAAAGAGTAACCTGCTCAAGAGAGAGAGAGCCCTACACGCATCTCAAGAGGGGAGATTCGGGCAACACATGTGCTCAGGCACCACATGTGCTCTGTCACATGGTAGCAGGCAGCACATGGGCTCAGGCAGCATATTCCCTTCCTTTGTTCAAGGTGGCCTTTATAGGGTTTCTCCAACCTATCCCCTTGTGGGGCTTGTACCTGGTTGAAAGTCCGTTGCTAGGGAGGTTACCAAGGGGTTGGGAGTGGTGATGGTCTTCTTTGAAATTCCTTTCCTGACTTTTGTTTCTGCAGGAGATTCTGTTGGAGGGGGTTGGTCCAGCCTCTTCTGGGTCTGTTACAGACTGGCACCAGTTCTCCATGAGGTCAGGGCTATTCCCAGGAGATTTACTGCCATTGCCTTGGGATGGGGCCTTCCCTATCTGCCTGCCTCCATCAGAAACACCAGGGAAAGGCTGCCCCATCATGTTCTCTTCGGGGAGGGGAGTGGCAGGGCATGGGGTTGGGTTGGACCACAGCTGGTGGTGTTCTGGGCTTAATGCTGGCTCTACACTCAAGGGTCATTTCTGGTGGGTTTGGGGAGCCGTACGGTGTAGGGACTGAACCCGAGATGGCCTCCTGCAAGGCAGATGCCCTACACACTGGACTGTCACTCCATTCTCTTTCCAGTCACGTTCTGCACGTGGCCGGAATAAAGGACCACGAAGACCAAGACCTGCAGCCCACAGCACTCAGCACTTTGCATGGTAGCCATCAGAAATAGTTCTCATCTCATGAGATTGATACTGTTTGCTCGTTCTTATCCTCCCCACCAAGTGTGAATACGCGTGTATTACGCTTTGATTTTGTTTTGTTGCATCACAAGGAGCTAAATCCTATTTTTAAACTTTCTGATAGTAAAATATTTTCTTTAGGTTTCTCTGGAGGGAAACAAACCAGTGTCTTCAACTTTCATGTTTCACTTACTTTTCTTGTGTATTTTGCCCGATTTTCATATTCTTATTTTTGCCCGTGGACCCATTTAAATTTAAAACCACCAATAGTAAAGCTTTTTTAAAAATGAATTTAATTGAACAATTTAAATTTAAAAAAACTAAATTGTTAATTTAACAATGGTTAAATTGTTAATCTAACAATTTAGTTTAACAATGGTTATCCACCCACGCTTGTTAAAATGTTAAAATGTTTACTAATGCTTAACAACCTGTAGCTCTCAACCTCAGTGAATTCCTCAGTGAATTCGAATGGCTTCTGTATATGAAGAGAATGACTTTGCCCCGTCTGAAGTTTGTTAGAGGTGTTGAAGTGTTTCTACCATCTATTTGTTAATGGATATGACTTGTAAATACAGCTTGACATTAACTTAAATTTTGAACATGACTTTCACAACTTATTTTCTTTCGTGGATGAAAAGATTTTCCTGTACCTTGATTGGTTCAGTGTCTTTGTGAATTTACAAAAAAAAAAAAAAACTAACTAACTTGACAAAAGGTATATGCTTTTAATAACATTCATATGCATGAAAGTTCACGAAAGAAATGGTCCTGAGGTTGGTGGACCGCACTGGTGACTTATGTAAGGCAGGGAGGAGAAAGACAGTCACTTTCTCCCCATCCGCCTCTGTCACCTGGGTCCTGCTGGGAAGACTTGGCCTGGTAAAGTCTGCGATGAGGACTCGGTTAGAGCGCGGATTTACTCTTTGCAGGAAAGGAGAAGCCAGTCCCAGGCTTTACCCAGGGTTTTCGGGGGTTCTTGCAGACAAGCAGTGAAGTAAAACAGATTTTATTTGGAGGTTTTAAAGGGGAGGAGAAAGACAGACAGACAGACCTTGAATTGGCCTTATATTCTCTGGGCTGCTTTGGAGATGGGGGTTTGACCAGATATCTTCACAAAGGGACCCCTTTGAAGTTTCCAGTGAGTCTCCTTCCAGTCTTTGTTGTCGTTCTTGTCTCTGCTGATGTCTGTCAGCTCTGTAAGGTTCTGGCCTTCTCTGGGTCTGTTGCCAGGTGAAGTCTCAGTTGGCTTTTGCAACTTCAGGGCTATCAGATATTATTCTTTCCTGGAGTTTTACAGCCATTGCTTTTGGGAGGGGGTCTTCCTTATCTGCCTGCCTGCCTGCCTATATCAGTTCAGGGATTCATTTTATATGTCATTTTAACATGAGGAAAAGGGTTTAGGCCTAAAGGAATAATAAATGTTAGGGAAGTGACTAGGAAATGCATAAGGGAAAAATAAAGGTGGTTTTGGTAATGTCTGTTTACTCAGTCTTAATCTTGGTGTTAGCAATTCCCTTTTTTTTTCCCCTGAAGCTTTTCTCTCTCTGGAGGAAAGATGTGCCTTCCTTCAGCGAGCTCTATGCTCAGCTTTCATGCAGAAAAGGGAGTGCAAAAAAACTCTTGTAAACCTGTTGATGCTCAGTTGTCTTCAACTCAAAATAATCCTATGTTAATGTGACATATTTGGGGATGTCATATTCTGATTCCCTTTAAATAAAAAAAAAAACCAACTATAGTTGAAACTTGTGAATTTATTCCAAGTTTATTCCTTTTCCCCCCTGCAAGTTTTACTAACAAGAAAGAGCTGCTTCCTTGTTTTTTTTTTTTTTTAATCTGGTTTTACTGTAATGTTTTCTGATCTGACACTTGAATTCTTTTCTTGCTCAGGGATTACTCTTGGCTCTGTGCTCAGAATCACTCCTGGCAGTATTCCAGGGATCTTATGTGGTTCAGGGAACACCTGGGTTAAAGCAAGTGTCCTAATCTCTGTCCTATTTCCAGCCCTTACTTAATTATTTATAAATTCTTAAAAGGATAACCAAACTAAAATGTGTTTTCCAAAAAATAGAGGCTATTTTTTTTTTACTTAACTATGTTTGCATGTTTTCTTTTTATGCTATCTATACATATTAATTCGAGTTCTTCTCAGTGATAAAAGGCAAACTTCTGTTATGCAATTTCTTAAATTTAACATCACATTACATTTTCCAAGTCCTGGCTGACTCACTACCCTTGTACCCTTATTTAGTCACTAACCTTTCTCCAGATACCAGACTTCCTGATGGGGGCAAGGAGGTGTGTGGGGTGGGGGTGGGGGGTTAGGGGTGGGCAACTGGTAACTTAAGGTTGGCCGTGCCCAGCCAGGTATAGGCTTGAGCCCCTAAGAACTAACGGGGAGTTGAGGGGTGGAATCCAGGCCTCATCTGAGATTAGTCCTCCTCTCTTATTTCCTCCCTGACTGCACTCCCAGGTTTAAGGTGATGGGAACCCTTCCCCCTGGGCTCTGCAGACCCAGACTCGGGTGTCTCCCCTTGGTCCCTGCCCACAACCCCACCATTCCAGGGTGGATCTTTCCCAACCCAAGATGAGTCCCTCCTGGTCACTCTCTCCTTCTTTCCTAGCAATCCGCAGACCCGCCCAGTGCAAAGAAAGTCTGTGAGCCCCGGTCATCATGGTCCACTTGAGGGCCTCCGAAGTCCGCCAGCTGCTCCACAACAAATTCGTGGTAGTCCTCGGGGACTCGGTTCAGAGGGCTGTGTACAAAGACCTGGTGCTCTTGCTGCAGAAAGACTGCCTGCTCACCACCAGCCAGCTCAAGGCCAAGGGGGAGGAGAGCTTCGAGCAGGACGAGCTGGTGTTGGGGGGCCAGCAGCTGCCCCTACACAACGGCACCCACTACCGCGAGGTGCGCCAGTTCCGCTCAGCGCACCACCTGGTGCGCTTCTACTTCCTCACGCGTGTCTACTCCGACTACCTCCAGGAGGTCTTGGAGCAGCTGCGCTCGGGCGAGCACGCCCCGGACCTGGTCATCATGAACTCCTGCCTCTGGGACCTCTCCCGGTACGGGCCGTCGGCGCTGGACAGCTACCTGCAGAACCTGGAGCGGCTGTTCGAGCACCTGGACCAGGTGCTGCCCGCGTCCTGCCTGGTGGTGTGGAACACGGCCCTGCCCGTGGCCGAGCACATCACGGCCGGCGTCCTCCCGCCCAAGCACCAGGCCTGGTCCACGTCCCTGCGGACCCGGGTGCTAGAAGCCAACTTCTACAGCTCCTCGGCGGCGGGGAAGCGCCACTTCGACGTGTTGGACCTTCACTTCCACTTCCGCCACGCGCATCAGTACCGGCAGCTGGACGGTGTCCACTGGAACCAGCGCGCGCACCGGCAGCTCACGCAGCTGCTGCTGGCCCACGTGGCCGACGCCTGGGGCGTGGACCTGCCCCAGCGCGACCCCGTGGGCAAGTGGATCCACACGGAACCTGCCAGGGAGACAGCTGCCTGGGAAGGTGCCAGGGAGACGCCTGCCTGGGAAGGTGCCAGGGAGACGCCTGCCTGGGAAGGTGCCAGGGGGACGCCTGCCTGGGAAGGTGCCAGGGAGACGCCTGCCTGGGAAGGTGCCAGGGAAACGCCTGCCTGGGAAGGTGCCAGGGAGACACCTGCCTGGGAAGGTGCGAGGCAGCCCCCTGTCAGCCCCTACCCGCCGCCACCAGCGTTCCCCCAGCCCCTGCTCCCCGTACCCCCCTCTCCGCCCCGCCTGCCCTGGCCTCCCCTGGAGCCCTGCCCACCACCCCCCCGCCCCCCCATGATGCCCCCGTGGCTGTTTGGCTCCCAAGAGGCCTATTCCGCTTTGGACTGCCCTTTCCCGCCCACTCCCACTCCGTTCTCGCCTGGTCATTTCCACTCTGACACTCCCCTACCTGCCCAGCCCGGATTCCCCTGGGAAAGCGACTTCGTATTTGACCCCCGGCCTCCCACGGCCCCCTTCCCCCCACCCTGCCACCCTCCACCGCCTGTTCACAGGGGCTACCCCCGCCCCCAGCACCCCCGGGGCCCTTATGCACAGTGGAGGCAGCGACCCAGGCCTTTCAAGAGAAAGTCCCAAGCTCACCCAGGGCCAAGACCTCAATAAATTGACTTAGAGTCTTTTTCTCCTCTTCGTGGATGTGGACTAGACACATCACTGACCTACCGTACTCAAGCCGTGCACAGGATGGCAGTGCTCAGGACCAGATGAATGTGGAAACGATTTCTGATGCATTCCTGCAGGCTGTAGCCTGTTTTCTTCACTCCGGGAGCAGCCAAACATTACTGGTTCCCCACTCCCTATGTGTCGTTTTGTACACATATTTTAAAAAATGTAATTCTCAAAAGCGGTTGTGCATTTTTCTGTGTGTCTGTATTTAACAGTGCCTCTTCCCATTTAAACGTTCCTCCCTAAAAACAAGAATGTTGATAAAATGGATCTCATTTCTTACAACTAAAGGGGTTTATCTTTTTCTTTTATTAGCAAATATTCAGGGAACCTTATTTTTAAAGGATAAATCAGACACAGCTTTCATTGACCCAAACATGCATAATCCAGAATCCATTCTTAATTAAAAAAATGCATTCAATTCATAAATTACACATAAATTACAAAGAAAATGCAACTTTAACATTCAAGTTAATAAAGACATCATACTTTTTTTTTTTTAAAGCTAATTATCTACAGGAAATTAAGGGACACTGATATGGAATGATTCGACTCAAAAGCAAAGAATAAAGCACCTGCTATGAATTTCAGACAGTCAACTTTCATTTGAAAAGTCAAAATAAGGGGCTAGAGCGATAGCATAGCAGGGAAGGCGTTTGCCTTGCACACAGACGACCCGGGTTCGATTCCCATGATCCCATATGGTCCCCTGAGCACTGCCAGGAGTGATTCCTGAGTACAGAGCCAGGAGTAAGCCCTGAGCATTGCTGGGTGTGACCCAAAAAGCAAAATAAATAAATAAAATAAAAGTCAAAATAAAATAGATTCAGTTCAGCAACACATTTGTTTGAAGGAGGGAAACTCAGGCTAGAGTTCCTGGGTGGGACAGGCAGGTAGCAATGCAGATAAAAGCCCACTGGCCTGAGGACCATTGAGGGATCAGGTTCCAGAAAGTTCTTTCCCGCCCCGCCTCCCTCCCATGCCAGGAAGCATCAGAAACTCTCTCAGAGGTCTGCTCTGTGTATTAACTAAGTAGCCGATTTAAAGGGGCTTTATCTTTTTGTGATCGTATTTTCTAGAGGTTTTCAAGGAACTCCTGAATTTTAGAACTTGGAAAACTAACGACATAAAATTTGACTAGCTTTTTAAAAGAAGAAAACATGCCAAGATTTGTTCTGGGTCATGCACAGAAAATGATTCCTCCACTTGTCTTGCTGGCTTAAACATCAGTTTCTAATTTATATTAACTTCCAAACCACAGCGCTGATTAAATCACAGAAACCACCAAACCAATAAGGGAAGATTGCCTGACTTTAGATAAAAATCATACAGAAGAACATCATGTGAAGCCTCTCCTAGCTGCATAGCTGAAGTGTACAACTCTTCTAAGCTTGGGTAGGTGACACATTTTTTTTCTTTTTGGGTCACACCGGGCAATGTACAGGGGTTACTCCTGGCTTTGCACCCAAGAATTAATCCTGGCAGTACTCCGGGGAGACCATATGGGATGCTGGAAATTGAACCTGGGTCTGCCACGTGCAAGGCAAATGCCCTACCTGCTGTACTATCGCTCCAGTCCCTTGGTGACGCATTTTTTTACTGGTTTCTTGAATCATTTAGAGTTTGGTCTTGAAAAGAGGAGCATAAGTTGTGGTCAATGATGTTTTACCACAAAAAAAAAATATATATATATATATATATATATATATTTTTTTTGGTTCACACATGGCGATGCGCAAGGGTTACTCCTGGTTCATGCACTCAGGAATTACTCCTGGCGGTGCTCGGGGGATCATATGGGATGCTGGAATCGAACCTGGGTCGGCTGCGTGCAAGGCTGTGCTATTCCTCCAGCCCCACAAAAATATAATTTGGAAGTAGCAATTCAGTGTCCAACTGTGACTGATAGTCATGGCCATACCTTCTCTTTTGTAGGAATGTAAACATGAAAACTTTAAATGCTCTATGCGTTTTCAAACTAAACTAGCAAAATGTCAAATTTGAGGTTTGATTGCTTTCTTTTGCAGTCACACTCAGCAGTGCTCAGAACTTAGTTCTGTCGGGGGCTAGGAGGGGGACCATATGGGATGCTGGGGATCAAACGAGTCAGAATGCAAGGCAAATGCTCTACCTTCTGTACGATGTAACATTATCCAATAAGTACATTTTTTATTTGAACTGATAAAGTTTATAGGTGTGCAACTGAGCTATTCCTACATTTGATGAGGTAGTATGTTGTCTTGCAAAGGTAAGTTCATAAAATCATAATAGGTGAGATCAGCTTTCTACAGAACACATAGGAACTGTTATTTTATTCATTCACTTATTTTTTTAGCCACACCCAGCAGTGCTCAACGGTTACTCCTGGCTCTGCGGTCAGGAATTACTCCTGGTGGGTAACTCCTGAGGGACCACATGGGACTCCAAGGATCAAACAGTGGTTGGCCACTTGCAAGACAAATGTCATACCCACTATACTGTCACTTGGACCCCATAAGAATACATAGCAATTTCAGGGCTGGAGCGATAGCACAGTGGGTAGGGTGTTTGCCTTGCACGTGACCAACCCAGGTTTGATTCCCAGCATCCCATATTGCCCCCTGAGCACCGCCAGGGGTAATTCCTGAGTGCATGAGCCAGGAGTAACCCCTGTGCATAGCTGGGTGTGACCCCCCCCCAAAAAAGAATACATAACAATTTTTAATCCACCAAAGCTATAAGATTCTGGGTAAATAAGACTTTTCTCTTGCCATTGTGTCACATTCTAGTGTCATATCTAACACAGGACGTGCTGAATAATGTGTCTTGAATGAATCACTATGTCAATGAAGAGGTGGAATATAAATGTGTTCTCTAGTGAGAATGCAACCCAAGTTTATAAGAAGATACTATAAGTCTATGATGAATTGTACCATACTGAAGACATATTGCCAAAACATCATGGTGATAACTTTCAAAGACTATAGAAAGATGGTACCTAAACTCAGAATTTGCAGACTGTCTCATTATAATCTCAATCTGGGAGGGAGAAGGATTGATACCTATTTCACAATAGATGTTCTAATCCCATGGAAATGAGTGCACTGAGCTGTAAGATTTGGTAATATTAACCATGGAGCAGTATCAGGTAGCATTTAGTCCCTAATCAGAGTAAGCTGATACAATTAGTATTTATAATTCAGTGAATAAACCAATAAGCACACTTGGTGGTGTGCTTTGTCTCTCTTATGCTAGGTTTTAATCAGTGTAATTAATAGTATCTATTTATCCTCTTTAATCTGATCATGCCTGATGAACCAAGGAGAATGAGGTCTTAGATATACCCTGAGAGAATCAATCCACTGTATAATGAATTAAGTCACCAATTGTCAGTAGTTCTGTTTCTCTCAGATGGATGCGGATAGACTTAGTTGCAATCTTTTTCTTCCCAAGTGTATAAATTTCCTGTTGCTGCTATAATAATGCCACCAACTTGCTGCCTTAAATCAATGTATTTTCTTTCATAATTATGGATTCTAACTTCTGAAGTCCATTACCCCAGACCTTTACAATGTCTTACACTGTCCTCCATGTTCAGGTTTCTTCTTGGTTTATTTTTTTTTTTTAGTTGCTGTGTATGCTCTCTAAGCTACAGGATTTCTTTCTGTTTGGTCACATAAGGCCTTTAATAACATGGGTATGTGTTTGCTATTCCCTGTATATAAAACATTCTAACATCTCCTGATTCTTTGGATATCCTAGTCTTCATCCTCTCATCCTTATCTTCTCACTCTCCTCCTAAGAGATCTTCCATGGCCATTTTATTTAAAAGTAGCTTTACGAACTATCAAGCACCCTTTATTTCTTCTTGTGCTTACCTGCTCAGGTAAGTGGCTTAAGTAATTGCATGTTTGTTAACTTCTCCAAATAGATGTTCCTAAAGTCTTATTCACTACTGAATTCCCAGTGCCTACTGGCAAGGTACCTGAAAAAAATGAGGTATTTATATATATTTACATCGGTTAAACATAATTAAATCATGTTGCATACTAAATAGTACAGTTTGTATTAAAATTGAGTTGTATTTGATTCTTTTTCTTTAAAAAGTATTTTCCTTAGCTTTCCCTGAGTTATCCTGGGAAATGACTTAGGGAAATCACCTTTCTACTCCAAATGAAGTTGATCCTGAGAACACCTTAATACAGGCTTGCATCTATCCTAGAGTTTTTTTTCTTTTTGCATATTTTTGTTCACCTTGTTCTTTGAGTAAAGAAACCTAGTGACACATTCAAGCTTTTTTTTTGTCTTTTTGGGTCATGCCCGGTGATGCACAGGGTGACTCCTGGCTCTGCACTCAGGAATTACCCCTGGCGGTGCTCAGGGGACGACATGGGATGCTGGGAATCGAACCCAGGTCGGCCACATGCAAGGTAAACACCCTACCCTATGTGCTGTTGCTCCAGCCCCACATTCAAGCTTTTGTCTGTTTATTTTTAAGGCTAAATTATTTAACATTTTTTGAGAAATTATGATCCTATTATTGTCTTAGGATGCAAAGTCCATTCAACATATTTTCCAGTTCAAGTAGTGACATCCTAGTGAAAGAAATAAAAGAGGACATGAGGAAATGGAAACACATCCCTGTTCATGGAGTGAGTGGGTAGATTAACATTATCAAAATGGCAGTCTTGCCCAAAGCACTAGACAAATTAAATGCAGTCTCTATAAAGATACCTATGACAGTTTTCAAAGAAACAGATAAAAACTTGAAATTTAAAGGGAGTAATAACTGCCCCCTCCTTGAATAGCCAAAGCAATAATACTAGGAAAAAAAAACTGGTTGGTCATAAAAAAAAAATTAGATCTTTAACACCATGCACAATAGTCAAATCAAAATAAAAACCTCAATATCATACCTGAACTCAGAAACTATAGTGAGAAAAACCATATGTAGAACATTCTGTGACATTGATGCAAGTAATAGCAAGGATTCAGTGCCACTGGTCAAGCAAACAGAAGCAAAAATAAACAAATGGAAGGACATCAAACTTAGATGCTTTTGCACCTCAGGTTACTCCTGGCTCATACACTCAGGAATTACTCCTGGCGGTGCTCGGGGGACCACATGGGATGCTGGGGATCGAACCCAGGTTGGCCGAGTGCAAGGCAAATGCCCTACCAGCAGGGCTATCACTCCAGCCCCACAATGTTTCCTTTTTAAAGAATGATCTTTGGGGCTGGTGCAATACCCTCTTGTTCCTGTGAGGACATATAGTGTTCCGTAATGCATTTGCATATGCAAATATACACACAAGTATGTGTACGCATGTGCATAAATGTAAATATACACATATAAGAGACTAATACGTTAATTCCATGTGTCCTAAATGTACTGACATAGGCACTGTGAAATTTTTTTTTAATTTTTTTTTTATTTTTAGTGAAACACCATGAGGTAAAGTTGTAGATTTACAATTTTTTGTGCTTGGGTTTCGATTATACAATGATCAAATACCCATCCATCCACCAGTGCCTATTTTCCACCACCATGGGCACTGTGAAATATTAACAGATAAATCCAACACTAATTTTGTTGCCCAGTAGAGAAGATAGGACACAATGCAAATAACTTTAGTCCAGAAGGAAATGTTAAGTGTCAGAAGGAAGCTGGAGCTACAGCATTGCACCATAGATAGGGGTTTAGATGAGTTCTGCACACGTTCCCTAGAGGCAGGAACGACTGAACCTGCAGCAGAGGAGGCGTCTGAGCTATGTCCTAGAAGAAGCACAGGATTAGCCTCTGCTGGGATGCCATGATCTGACATCTCAGGAGGGAAAGCATAAAGCTGGCCCAGGGACCGTGAAGATGTCACTTTGATGAGAGCATAAAGCATAAGGCAAGGAGAGAGCTATAGAATCTCTTGCTCCAAGAGATTCCTAACCTAGGGGAAGGAGACATAGACGTTTCTTGATTGCTACAACAAACTCCCACAAATTGGTGATCAAAAATAAAATGAATCATTTTTAAAAACAAACCAGAAAGTGCATTTTTTACAATTCTGGAAGAAACAAGTCTGAAATGGATCAGTAGGCTAAAATTGAGGTGTCAGTAAGGCTTCATTTGTTTTCTTGCCTGTTGGATGCAGAAAGTGATCACATGGCTTGGTTCTCGTTCCCTTGCTCCTAAAAGCCCATAATAGCAAGTAGTCTTGTTTATATCCTTTCATTTTACATAACTCTGCATTTACATCCGCTGTAACTTTTTTCTTTCTTTCTTTCTTTTTTTTTTTTTTTTTGCATCACACCCAGCGACGAACAGGGGTTACTCCTGGCTTTGCACTCAGGAATTACTCCTGGCGGTTCTCAGGGGATCATATGGGATGCTGGGAATTGAACCTGGGTCTGCCGAGTGCAAGGCAAACGCCCTACCTGCTGTACTACTATCGATCCAGCTCCTGCTGTAACTTTTAAAGACACATGTAATTTATTCTGAATCATCAAGCAGATTATTATCCAGAATAATCTCCCCATCTCAAAATGAGCCAATCAACAATCTTTAAATCCACCTGTAATTTCAAAAGCCATGAATCTTAACACACAGGGGTCCATGAATAAGACAGGATAGGACCATCTTTGAGCTATTATTCTACCTACCAGATGTTGAAAGAAATGATAAAAAAAATTTTAAAAAATAAAAAAAAAAAACCCTGAACGTCGGAACTGTCATTCCCATTCATCATGCTGGGGAAGAAAGTATAATGGCTGTTTTCAGATTAAAGATGATTTGAGTTCAAATATTTTCTGGCATTTAACTAGAATTGTAAGCAATTCAGTCTAGTTACTCAGTCTTGTCTCATCCTGACAGATTGTTCTGGTTGGCAGTTATACATGACTTTGATTAATAAAACATAGGAAAACAAATTAAATATTGATAAATACAGCTTGGTAAACCCAGTTTTTCAACTCATGGACCGGAAAGGAAAATCATGAGGAAACTCATGAGGAAAGGAAATCATAAAAGGGACCTCAATATTAGAAATACTGGCAACCACTGCCTGAGAAAATATGACTTTGGATTATGCAAGTTGCACCTACCTGTGAATATGGCATTTTTCTCTGATGTTCATACGTCTCTAGGGGTTAAAGGGTAAAAATTTGGAAAAGATGCTAAAAGAACATCAACAAAAAATATGGCAAATACATTTATCTTTCCATTCTTTATAGTTTGATCAATAATTCATTACATGCATCTGTCTTTTATGTTTGTTTATTTGTTTTGATTTGAGAGTCACATATGGCAATGCTTAGGCATTACTTCTAACTCTGCACTAAGGAATTACTCCTGGCAGTGCCTGGGAACATATGGGATACTGGGGATTGAACTCAGGTGGCCCACATACAAGGCAAACTCACTAGTCACTATACTATTTCTCCAGTACCCCCCTGCGTCTGTGAAGAGCTATCTTTAAAGACTACTAGGCTCTTAGTTTTTCATGAATAACAAATTAGGATATCGGGAAGATGAAATATCCTCTTTTTAAAACATCTCTCTGAAATGAAAACTCCAAATTTACAGTGTCCAGATAACAAAAACAAATAATTTAAAGCTGTGCTACAGGAAGAAGGAACACATATCTGATAAGGCAGGAAGTACAAATAAGATAACAAAAAGTCCATCTGGACCTGCTCATTGAATTGTTTGAATGGCCTTTGTTTATTTGCTTAGCCAATAAAGTTTCTCCTTTTTTAAAATGTTCTACAAAATTTACACAGTTTAACTATTTGGTGAACATGGGTACTTCCCTACTGTAACTGTGGAAAATATTTTAAATTTCTAGTGGTTGCCTTTTTATTTCAATACAGAAATGGTGACAAGGCAGAGCAAACTTATTCCTTGGAGAGAAACCTGGGGAGGGAGAGGAGAATCACTTGGGCATATGGACGGTGACAATGGGGCACAGATTTTCTGCACATCACAGCTGGGAATTATTGAGCACTCAGTTTTGCTTAGAAATGCTGATTCTCTCACCTCTCTGAACTCTGCACTATTACCGATCTTACTGTCAATGAAGAAACAGATTTCAAGAGGCTAATTTGCTTGCCAAATTTCCTCTGCCCCAAACAATCTTGAAAACACACATCTAGTCATTGCACTGTTCTGCTTTGTAAACATCACTTCAAACCTCACATTCTAGTGGTTCTCTGTCTGACCTTCATGTCAGAATCACTCAGGGATATTTTTATAAAATTCCTTTGCCTAGAATCTGCTCAAGGCCACTTAAAGAGCACCACTCGTACTAGCACATTTTAGATTTGATTCCTGCCCAGTATTTTCCTAGATGCCATATTCTCAATAAAGCCTCAATCCTGCGACTAATTAGATAGCAAAGTGGGTAAGACACTTACTTTGCACTCTAGCTCAATCCCCTTTACCCAAATGGACCCCTGACGACTGCCAGGAATGATACTTAAACAGAGCCACGAATAAGCCCTGAGCACCACCAGATGTGGCCCCACAACAAAAGGAAATGAACAAAAATTCTCAGCCCAGTGCTGAAGACATCATCATGTATTTCTAATTTACAATTTATAATGTTGTGAAAAATTGAATGCCTAGCTCAGAATTATGTGGAAGAACTGGAATTCTGATTCCAGGGAGACTGACTTCAAAGTCTGTCATCAGAAAACAAAATTCAAACAGCCGTTGCAAAAACTCTCATTAGCCAGGCTGGAGCAATAATATAGCGGGTTAGGCACTTTCCTTGCACACGCTATCCTGGGTTCAATCCCAACAACTCCTCTGGTAGCCTGAGCCTTATTGGGAGTGATGCTTGAGCTCTGAGCCAGGAGTAAGCCTTGAGTGGCACTCCCCCAAATAACTCCAGAATAAAAACTCTCACTGGAAATCTCCCAAAGATGCTAGAAAAACCAACCCACTATTTTGTTTGGTTGTTCTTAGTTCACATCAGGTGGTGTTGAGAGCCAGTGTTGGTTAATATTAAGAAAGTTCTTGTCTTGGGGAAGTGTTGTCTAAAGGGTGGTTTATAGAAACCATTGTCTTGGGGTTACACAATCTAAGGGCTGACTTTCTTGTTTTTCTAGCAGGCTCTTACCCTGTTCTTGTGGCAGAATGTGTTGCTAAGGTGTATCAATATATAACCAAGGAAAATATCATGGAAATTATGTAATTATAGAAAAACATCATTGACGTCGAGAAACCAAGTACATTCTAAACTTATGTATCCTGAACATTCCTGTGTGTTTTTCCAATGTATGTTTCCTTCTAGAGACCTATAAAAGTCGGTGGCTTGTTCATTAAAGACGCTGCCTGAGCATTGCTTGTCATCCTTTCTTACCCCGTTGCCCTTCTCCCTCCGCCTCCGGAACCCTGTTCTGCTTAGCCGCATGGGACGTGGCAAAGTGATGCTCTGATTATACCCATTCTGCTTGGATATGTCCCTACTGGTGCTCAAGGGACCATGTGAAGCTGGCACTCTCACCCAGCGTTCCTGTGTGCAAAGCAGCTGTACAGACCTTGGAGCTGTCTCTCTAGCCCCAGCTCAGAAGTCCTTTATTAAAAGGGCAAATTCTAGGGCTGGAGTGATAGTACAGTGGCTAGGGCGCCTTGTCTTTTGTTTTGTTTTGTTTTGTTTTTTTGTTCTTTGGGTCACACTTGGCGTTGCACAGGGGTTACTCCTGGCTCTGCACTCAGGAATTACTTCTGGCAGTGCTCAGGGGACCATATGGGATGCTGGGAATCGAACCCGGGTCGGCCACTTGCAAGGCAAACGCCCTACCAGCTGTGCTATTGCTCCAGCCCCTAGGGCGCTTGTTGTGCACGAACTTAACGGGATCCACAGCACCACATATGGTTACCCCCTACCACTCTCCGGAATAGCCCTGAGCCTGCAACCAGGAGTATGCCCTGAGCACTGTCAAGTATGGTCCTAAAACAAAAAGTGTGTGTGTGAGTGGGGCAGGGGGCGGGGGGGGGGGGGCAAATAATTTATTATGCCGTTACATGTATAAACTATGTTTTGGATTACTGGCAGACTAGAAGAAAATCTCTCTTTTCATTGGTGTTGCTGTTTTTCATTCATACTTGGCTATGCTCGGAGTGTGCTCCTTGCTCTAAACTCAGAAATGACTCCTGATGGGGCTCAGGGGACCATGTAAGTGTCAAGGATCCGGCCTGGGTTAGATGGTGCAAGGGAAGCACCCTGCCTGCTGTGCCCCAGAAATCTCTCCTTTACTGAGAATTTCAACTAATAAATTAATGAATAATAAAATTAAAAGGTAAAGGTAAAGGCCCTCCCGTTGATCATCGATTTGCTCGAGCAGGCCCAGTAACGTCTCCATTGGAGACTTTGTTGTTACTGTGTTTGCATATCGAATACGTCACGGGGAGCTTGCCAGGCTCTGCTGTGCAGGCGAGATACTCTCGGTAGCTTGCCGGGCTCTCCGAGAGGGGCGGAGGAATCGAACTCGGGTCGGCCATGTTGGCTGCATGCAAGGCAAACGCCCTACTGCTGTGCTATCACTCCAGCCAGAATAATAAAATTAGAGTATCATTATTTTCCTTCGTTCAAAAAATCATGACTCTGAACCACAATTTATTAATGCATGCAAAAAAATCTCAAAAATAAATGTTCTAATTCATTAGAAGTACATTCTATCATTTGATCACTTGACTTCCCGTTAATCGTCGATTTGCTCAAGCGGGCGCCAGTAACGTCTCCTTTTGTCCCTGTCACGTGCTAGTGTAGCCCAATGGCGTCTGTTCGCTCTAGGAACACGAAGAGTCTCAAACCAATCGTTCATGATCTTGATGAAGAAGTCTGACCATCTGGTAGGTGGGCAGCCACGTGGTCTTTTGACATTCCATGGAATCCAGTCGGTAACAGCTCTAGTCCAGTGGTCGTCTTTAAATCTCATTACGTGACCAGCCCATCTGATTTTTGACACCTTGGCAAACGAGACAGTGTCCCTGATTCTTGATCGTTGACGGAGGTTGGAACTCCAGATTCTTTCTCTCATTTGAGTGAAACGTGATATTCCAAGCATAGCTCTTTCAATTCCTCTTTGGGAGACCGAATAGTGTTCTCATCCTATTTGCATAGGGCCCAGGTCTCTGAGGCCTTCAAGAGTGTCAAAGAAATAGCTAAGAGGACATTCTATCACTTAAAATTTTCTTTTGACAGAAAAATAAAACCTTTCCAAGCTCCTGGAATCATTTTGAGATGTACCATGAGCGATAGCACAGCGGTAGGGCGTTTGCCTTGCATGCAGCCAACATGGCCGACCCGAGTTCGATTCCTCCGCCCCTCTCGGAGAGCCTGGCAAGCTACCCGTGACGTATTCAATATGCCAAACACAGTAACAAGTCTCATGATGGAGACGTTACTGGGCCCGCTCGAGCAAATTGATGAACAACGGGAGGGCCTTTACTTTACTTTACTTTACTTTGATTTGTCTTTTCTCTTCCCGCAAGGAGCTTAGGTTTATTGAGTTACTCCAACCACAGTGCTCCTGAGGCCCACCCAATTCCATCAAACACTCCCAATCCTTGTGTTTATCTTCAGCCTCTTCTTTGTGCTCTTCTTCCCATATCTGTTAATCAAAAATATCCCCAAAGAGTGAATAAATTTAAGAAAATTTAAAGGGGAAAATCTGAAAGTTCTATAAAAACACAATGTGGTTTTATCACCTGAATCATTTTCTATGGACTTCTGATCAAGAAAATAGTACTCAGAAATAACTGACAAATTTATGCAAATGTCTGTATTGTTGTCATCAGTTCTTAAATTGTGAGTAGCAACAGATGTCAGCTGTAACATATGGTAGGACTCAGTCATCTTGACTTCATCTTTTGTCGTCTTCTGTATCATATTCCCCAAAGGACTGTTCTAAGCCTTCTTGGCTTTGATTCAATCCCTCACATGTTCCTTCAAAATATCTAAGAGATAGAACAGAATCAACCCAAAATTTCTCATTTTCTTTTTTCACCCTCCAAAGTCTCTGTCATTTTCATTTTATTACTTTGTTCACTCATCCAAAAGTGTTTATTGAAATCCTAACTGGTCCTGGGTTAGATACTGCGTATACACAATGGAAAGATAGATACTGTCCTTCACCATGGATACTTAAAAAGGATGAGGACATTTTTTGACACACATTTCATCCTTTCCTCATTTACTCCTCTCTCCCTCAGAGATTCCTCTCTCTCCCATATGCCCCTGGATCCTGGAAAATTTAGTCTAGCCAAGTAATATGAAAAATAAAAAAAACAAACAAACTAAACAAAAACAACCTACGAGATGGTGAGACTTCTTCGTCAAGACCATGAACAAATGGTTTGAGGCTCTTCATGTTCGTGGAGCGAGCAGATGCCATTGGGCTACACTAGCACGCGACAAGGATGAATGAAGACATTACTGGCACTAGCTAGAGCAAATCGATGAGTTACGAGATGTCAAGTGATCAAGTTTTCAAGAAACAAAAATTGGGGCTGGAAAGAGTTGGGTTGGGATTAAGACACTTGCCTTCCACGCAGCCAACACTAGCTCTGTCCCCAGCATTGCATAGGATCCCCAAACTGCATGTGCCTCCCAGATCACTGCTAGGAGTGGCAACTGAGCACATAGCAGTGTGCCTATCTCCCTCTCCCCCAACAAAAATAAGTAAAATTTTAAAATTTCTTCTGGAAGTAAATCACGGTCTTATCATTTTTGTTGTCATGAGTTTCAACAAGTGAAAGACGTTCTCTGAGGTTTTGTCCTAAATGAAGATCACAGTCACAGTCCTCCCGTTATTCATCGATTTGCTCGAGCGGGCCCAGTAACATCTCCATCACGAGACTTGTTGTTACTGTATTTGGCATATTGAATACGTCACAAGTAGCTTGCCAGGCTTTGCTGTGCGGCCGAGATACTCTTGGTAGCTTGCTGGGCTCTCCGAGAGGAAGAATCGAACCCAGTTCAGCCAGGCCGGCTGCACGCAAGGCAAACACCCTACCACTGTGCTATTGCTCCAGCCCAAATGAAGATACACAGAATAAAAATAATTAACACCTGATCTGCTCAGGAAGATGAGATTAATATGGCACAGTAAAGCTGAATAAAACACTCTTAATTTGATTGACACTTTTTTTTCTTTTTTGGATCACACCCGGCAATGCTCAGGGGTTACTCCTGGCTCTGTACTCAGGAATTACTTCTGGCGGTGCTTGGGGGACCATACGGGATGCTGGGAATCGAACCCGGGTCAGCCGCATGCAAGGCAAACACCCTACCCGCTGTGCTCCAGCCCCTATCAACACTTAATAACAGTCATTATCATTATCATCATAGCATCATCACTTTCCCCCACGTTCACATAAACCTTTCATTTTTCTTTTTCAGGCCTTCATTTTCCATCTGCAGCAAGTGTTCTGCCACACTACGCAACCCTGCCCAAACGATCACGGGAGCCACACACAGGATTTTCTTCCCAGCTCCCAGACAGTCCTTCCATTAGAATAAAGTTGCTTCTTTCTGAACTATCATCTAACTATACCTTCCCTTATATCTCTTTCTCTAATAAGTATGTTTTCCTGTATCTCTTTTCTAAAGGATGTGGTGCTGATGGCGAATTATAGATATATAGACCTCAGAGCCCTAGAGCCTCAGGAAAGGAGCCTTTCTCCAGGTGGCTTTCACTGCCTTCAATGATCCTACTTGATCCTTTTTTTTTTTCTTTTGGTGACACTGGGATCACTGATCAACTACAAATACAGGACACCCTTAACCTACCTACCTTCCTTCCTTCCTTCCTTCCTTCCTTCCTTCCTCCCTCCCTCCCTCTCTCTCTCTCTCTTTCTTTCTTTTTTTTTTTTTCATCATGCCGGGCATCGCACAGGGGTTACTCCTGGCTCTGCACTCAAGAATTACTCCTGGCGGTGCTCACGGGACTGTATGGGATGCTGGGAATCAAACTGGGTCTGGTTGCTTGCAAGTCAAACGCCCTACCCGCTGTGCTATTGCTCTAGCCCCGACACTTAACTTTCAATGCAGATTTGTTTTTGATTTTGGTTTTGATTTTGGTGTTTCGAGTCACATGTGGCAGTGCACAGGGCTTACCCTTGACTTTGTGTTCAGGAATCACTCCTGGCAGGGTTTGGGGGAACATCTGTGGTGGTAGGGATTAACCTGGTTTGGCTGCAAGACAAGTACTACCACTCCAGTCCTTCAATACAAAATAATTTTTAAATAGGGAAAGCTATATCTTTATTGTATTCTTTTAATTTTTCTTTAAAGTAAAGAACCATAATTTACAAAGTTACTGATTCCTGTGTTTTAGGCAGACAGTAATTCAATGCCCATCCCTCCACCAATGTCAATTTTGCTCCACCAGTGTTCCGAGATTCCCTTCCCATCTCAACCCCAACTCCACTCCTCCTGTCAACCTGACGGACGCATTACAAAGCTTCAATGGTGGAGAGTGATAAAATTTTATAAATTTGGAGGCTTGGGTGTTGACAGTTCTAAGAATTCTGAAGACCTTTATAGTAAGAAATCTGCTTTAACGACACCAAGTGCAATTGGTACTTTCTCTAGGAACAAAGGACATTGGATCTTAACCTCATGGGAAGACATTAATTTTGCCACCTCAATTTGGCGTAACTCAGTGACCTTAATATAGACCTTCCAGGAAAGAGCCTGCAAAATTGGAAAAGGTCAGGGCTAGTCTATGGACACATGTGAACTCACTGGTGAATTCTTCGGAATTACAGATTTCCAGCAATTGTTAAGAAGGGGCATATAATTTAATTAGCACAAATGCCCCTGCTTTTAGGCTTTATTTGCTATTGAGAGATTCCAAAACACCCTAACACCCCACAAGACCTCTTTCAAGAGATTGATAAATGTTAGTGTCTCAGAAAAAAGCTGGATTTTGAACAAGTGGAAATCATCTTTGTGACTTATGGAGACCAAATTAAAGACTAGACTTAGCTGTGGCAGTCAAGTGGCCTGCAATTATCACCTGCCTGTAGCCAGGGGCTTTGAAGTCTGACGAAGCTTGTTCAAGTAAGATGTGCAGTGAGAGAGACTTGTGGTTCCCAGGAAGGCTCAGAAAGTGCAAAGCTGAAGGAATAGGTTTAGCAGTTCTTCCAAAATTTCCACCCCATTTCTAGTATTTATTGTAAAAAAGCTGTGGTTGGAACTAAAAATTCACAATCCCAGACTTCAGAAGAGAGAGGAGAGGAGAAGCTGATACACACAAACGTCAACACGTTCTCTCAGTTTTCAGGCTGAGCTGGCTTCTACCACAGGCTTTCCTTCCATGTCACTGCAGTGGAGGGTCTGCCTGAGAATGAAATGTGGCACTGAGATTGGGATCACAGGATGTGGAAAGCCGGCTTCAAGCAGTGCCTGAGGCGTCAGTGACATGGGCCCCCACCTCAGGTTGGGCCTTACCACAGGGTGCAGGATGGGGATCAGGGGGCGGCGCCCCAAGTGGAGGTAAGAGACTTACACGGAATGACCATCCTCAGACCTAAAGTTCAGCTGGACCACTCAGGCTCTCTAAGAGGGAGTGGTCATGTCCCAGGAGTGGTCTCCCTGGGACATGTCTGCAGCCTAGGCCAGGCCTATAGCTGCCACGTGCTGACTTCCTGGCCAGAACTGCCCACCCTGGCCAGGGCAAGCTAATGCTGTGGCCGGGGCCACATCCAGAATTGTAAACTGGTATGATTGTAAGCATGAAGACTTTTATTAATATCTTGGAGCAAATTAAAGAGAAACTCATATCTTATTGAACACTAAAACTCTTTTTTTTTCTTTCTGAGTCACACCTGGTGATGCACAGGAGTTATTCCTGGATTTGCACTCAGGAATTACTTCTGGCAGTGCTCAGGGGACCATATGAGATGCTGGGAATCGAACCCAGGTCGGCCACGTGCAAGGCAAACACCCTACCCACTGTGCTATCACTCCAGCCCCACTAAAATTTTTCTAAATGTCTCTTTTCTGTTTTCCTCTCATTTCTCTCCAGCTGATGCTGCCATGTCTCTCTCCATCTCTTCCACACACCTCGGCACTAAAGCATTGCCTCAAAGCTGTGGGGGGTTGGTTTATTTTCTGTTCTTCCCCCATCTCCTAGCCCCTTCTCTACCAAAGACAGTTCTCCTTGATATCTGCCTCAACTGCCTCTCAGAGTTCCAAGTTTGGGCGAATGTATTAATCTGCAACTAGGTCATGTTAATTTAGTCCAGTCCAAGGTAAAAAGTAAGTAAAAGTAAAGTAAAGGCCCTCCTGTTGATCATCGATTTGCTCGAGCGGGCCCAGTTACGTCTCCATTGGAGACTTTGTTGTAACTGTGTTTGGCATATCGAATACGTCACGGGGAGCTTGCCAGGCTCTGTTGTGCGGGCGAGATGCTCTCAGTAGCTTTCCGGGCTCTCCAAGAGGGGCAGAGGAATCGAACTCGGGTTGGCCATGTTGGCTGCGTGCAAGGCAAACGCCCTACCGCTGTCCTACAGCCCTGGGCCAACATGGCTGACCCGAGTTCGATTCCTCCGCCGCTCTCGGAGAGCCTGGCAAGCTACCGAGAGTATCTCGCCCACACAGTAGAGCCTGGCAAGTTACCCGTGACGTATTCGATATGCCAGACACAGTAACAACAAAGTCTCCAATGGAGACGTTACTGGGCCCGGCTCGAGCAGTCCAAGGTAGAAATTGCAAAATACAAGGAAAAAGTATTCATCTGCTCAAAACTAATTTTTAGGGGGGCTGGGGGGCCCCCAGTGGTGTTCAGAACTTACTCCTGGCTCTTCACTAAGGGATCACACCTGGTATTCAGGGGACCATATTGGGTACTAGGGATTGAATCCAGGTTGGCTGTGTACAAGACAGACACCCTACCTACTGTACTATCATTCCAGCCCTCAAAATAATTTCTTAGTAAGAGTTCCTCTGCTTACTTTTCCACTTTCAGTTTAGAACAGTTGAACATATAGTTACTTGTGTTAATGTCTAAGTTAAATGCAGCCTCCTAAAAACCCCACCTGGCCTGCTTAGTTATCTGTTTTTGCATTTAACCAAAGAGAAAATATTTCTTTGGGTTTCATTTTCTTGGAACTACAGAACATAACTCTGCGGTTTAGCTTGTGGGTACACTGAAGGGTGGCCATGATTGTTTTTCAAGGTGGAAGAGGAAATTTAGAATAGTGCCAAGGCTATACCAGTAATTTTTTAAACTATGTGAAAAGACACAGACAGGACCTGTGATTGGATTTATCCGCTAGATGCACCATGATAAAGCATGACACACAGGGAAACTTTAGCATGAGACACTGATTTCCTCACAATTCTGAAGGCTGAAGTCTGAGATGAAGTTTCTGTCGGATCCTTCTGTGCTCTTTTCCCCTCACTGTGTCTTCACATGCTCTTGCGTCATGTAAATCCTTTCCCAGGTTCCTTTTTTTAGAGGAAGCCCAGTGAGGTTGGATTAGGGCCCATTCTTTCTTTGGTTTTTTTGGGGGTCACACCTGGCGATTCACAAGTATCAAGGGGTTACTCCTGGCTCTGCACTCTGGAATTACTCCTGGCGGTGCTCAGTGGACCATATGGGATGCTGGGAATCAAACCCAGGTTGCCCTTGTGCAAGGCAAACGTCCTACCCTATGTGCTATCACTCCAGCCCCGGATTAGGAGTCATTCTAAAGTCCTCCTTTTAATTTAGTTCTTCAATGATCTTTCTCTAAATAAGGTCACATCCTGAGGTACTGGGGGGGCGGTAAGACCTTAACCTAAGCCATAACAATGATTTGTCCAATGTCAAATTGCATCTCATATAATGGTTTTATTACCCACATGACAGAGAGCAGTGCGAATATTCTTCTCATGGTTCACTCTCTTATTGACAGTGCAAAGGATAAGGGTTAGACTGTGGGTTTTCTGGCCCCTCCATGTGTCTGCTGATTGTTAGATTATCTTTCCAGGGTGTTAGGATTACAGCACCTCTATTAGATAAACGGGCTCTTCAGTCATATAGGTGGGAGTGGTCCAGCCCCCCAAAACAATACTTTTATGACCTAGGACTGGCTCTGCAATGCCTGTTAGTTTCATCACTTTAGTTGAGTGATGGGATGATAGTAACACCTTCCTCTGTACAAGAGATGAAGACTGTGGAGATGGTGTTCCTTGTCAGGATGGAACACTTTTCTTCTACTCTCCTCTGTTTAGCTAAAGCAGCCCTGAAAGTCAAACTAACAAGGGACAGGTTAATAGGAGAAAAGACACATGACTTGTAATATTTATAAGCATGGGAATTTACAGAAAAGAAGTGAAGCTTAAGGAAGCAATTAGGCTCAGAGTCACATACGTCATTCAAACGAGGAAAAGAGGTCTGATTTTTGCAGGACGGGAAAGTGACGAGGATATACACAATAACAGTGGGGTATCAGGTTGTTTTTTAAATTTTTAATATTTAAAAATTTGTTTTTGAGTCACAGTAAGATAGACAGTTACACCCAAGAATAGCCAAGATAAGTACCAGGAGGTTTACTCCATGGCTTGGAGGCCAGCTGCATAAGCTCGGGGAAAAGGCACCTCAGATAGAGAAGGGAGCACCAAGTAAAGGATGTTGGGAGGATCCTCCCAGGATGGGAGAAGCATGCTGAAAGTAGACTATAGACCGAGCATGATTGCCACTCAATGCCTCTTTTGCAAAACACAGCACACAGAAGGAGAGAGAAAACAAAAGGGAATGCCTTGCCACAGGGGTGGGGTGGGATGGGGGGGATGGGGGCGTGGGAGGGATAATGGGATCATTGGAGGTGGAGAATGGGCACTGGTGGAGGGATGGGTACTCAATTATTGTATAATTGAAACCCAAGCACAAAAATTTGTCTACAACTGTACCCCATGGTGTTTCACCAATAAAAATTTCAAAAAAAAAAAAGGATACAGAGTTACAAAGCTATTCATTACCGGGTTTTAGTCATAGAATAAATATGTCCATTTTTATTTATTTAAAATATTTAAAATTTATTTAAAATAAAATAAATAAATAAGACATAAATAAAAAATAAGAAATAAATATAAATAACAAATAAATATAAATAACAAATAAATAAAATAAATTTTAAAAAATAAGCGACCTCTTATTCTCTTGTTCTCACTCTCAGAGAACCCAGCAGGCTACTGAGAGTGTCCTGCCCACATAATATGCCTGACTGGGAACACCTCTAAAGGTGTTTAGAAGCTTCCCCAAATGCCTCCATCCCTCTCGGAGAGCCTGGTAAGCTACCGAGAGTATCCCGCCTGCACTAGCATAGCCTGGCAAGCTACCCGTGGTATACTCAATATGGCAAAAACAGTCACAATGATGGTCCTCATTCCTCTGACTCTGAAAGAGCTCCCAGTATGCCGCCAGACTACACTAACATGTGACAGGGAGGACCGTGACCATGATTATCCCTTTGTTCATCAATTTGCTCAAGCGGGCGCCAGTAGCATCTCCATCGTGAGACTTCTTGTTACTGTGTTTGGGATATTGAATACATCACGGGGAGCTTGCCAGGCTTTGCCATGTGGGCGAGATACTCTCGGTAGCTTGCCGGGCTCTCCGAGAGGGGCGGAGGAATCGAACTCGGGTCGGCCATGTTGGCTGCGTGCAAGGCAAACGCCCTACTGCTGTGCTATCTCTCCAGCCCAACGGGATAATAGTGATAGTGATAGTCATAGAACATTTCCATACGTCAGGTATTTTAGAAAAGTCTGTTTCGGCAGTTAGGCAGTTTCATGTTGGTGTGGGCCCTCCATCTCTTGAGACTGAATGCCTCTTTCCTTCCTATAAGAAGAAGAGATGAGGAAAGCCTATGTGAAGAGAAATTTGTGCCCTGCTTTCAGGCAAAAAAGAGGAAGAAAGAATAGTTTTATTCCTGTTGCTTTTATTACCTTCAGCTCAAAGTATTTATTGTGCCAAAGAGGCATATTTGAGGGATGGCGGATTATGATCCCTGTCAGCATGACTAGCTGTGACTACAGTAATGCTGGATACTCAGGGACCACTAGGCTACTTGAGTAGACCTGCTCCTCGACTCCAGTACTGGGCCCCAGTAAAGAGTACAGAATGAAACATGTTTTCTTATTTATTAGGTGTTAGAGGTGGGGGCTTCCTGAGTGGTGCTCAGGGCCTTAGGACAGTATTAGGTACCCAGGGTGGTTCAGTGCTAGAGGCTGAGGATGTGGCCGTACTTGGAGGCTGCCAGGAATCATCAGGACCACCTCAGTGATGACCAGAGCCTCCAAAGCCACCCTGGAGTTCTCTAGGCAACAAGGGTCACACCCATACACAGAAGACCATGTGATACCAGGGACTGAACATGTGTCAGCACATGAGCCCCTTTACTATAATCCCGGGACCATCTTCCTGGGTTTTTGCTTAGCGCAACAAACAAGGCTCTCCACACTAACAGCATATTTGATCCACCTTGAAAGCTCAAGTCTGTCCTCTACTCTGCTTCCCAAAGGCTCAGGCTCACTCATCCTACAGACTGTGCATTGTCCATTCCTATTCATGCGCTGACATCAGACAAAATGCAGAATCCTTTCTGCCTTCGGAGTTAAATTTAAACACAAAATCCAGCATCATCTACTCCGCCCTGGCTTTTCATCTGAATCCCTTTTCATTTCACATGGGATTAAGAGTTATAACCAACTCTGGGTCCTAGAGTGGAGACCTAAGCTATATGAAGCCCCTCTACTTCCTCTTACTTGCTCAAACGCTGCCAACCCTTGGCAAACTGTTCTCGGCTTCCCTTTTACTGCTGTCAACCCTCTGTACCCCTCTGGGTCTCTTATTTTCTATAGCATTGTTAATTGTGTTTTTTACTTCTTGGCTTCTGACTTTAAGGCATGAGGTCTTTGAAGAATCAAGTTTAGTTCCTCTTAGTATCCCACTGCTCAGCACAGATTTGGAATAACCCAAAAGGCATACTTCAAATGTTTATGAAAGGAAGCATGCTGCTTTGTCTGTTTATAGTGGCTCTGGAAACCAACAAGGATTTATTAGTTTCTGAAGTTCAAGGCTCTGTAAAGATTAGGGGACGGGAAGAAGCGACTGGTAGTGATCCTGTGATGGGTAAATGGGTAGAAAAATGTTTGTAATGAAATGAAATAGCCCTTGTAAGTTTTCTTATACAAGATATATGTTAATTTCCCAAATGTATGAGCATCTGTGTATTTTCATGGGGGAATACACAGTGCCTTTTCTAGCATGGAGACACTTGAAATGGGGTTATTTCCCTTCCAAATGAAAACCAATTAAATAAATTATATTTTTCCCTTGGTGCTTACAAAGTGTGGGAGTTGTCACCAAACATTACTAAATGTTCTAATTTAGTCATAAATGGGTTGAAAGAATGCAGCATAATTACTACATCCAAAGTAAGTTGTTTTAAATATTTTATCTTGTTCAACATATGCTGTTTTTTTTTAAAAAAAAAACCCTAGAATTCTAATTGTCAACATTCAATTCACAAAAAGTAAACAACAGCTGAGTATAATGGGCCAATACAGAATCTTTCCTTAAATCCCAACATATGGCAAAAAGAATGTCCATTTTGAAGTGAAAAATAATCACATTTATCAAGTGAGTTATTTTGGTTTTTGGATCCTTCCTCTTGGAAAGACATTCTAGGGACGTTTTCCTAAAGCAAATGAGGACATGAGTAAAGAATTGTATGGCATAGTTAGATCTCAGGCAGGAGAAAGTCAGAACTTGCTGTGTCTGAAAAAGGGGTGAAGTTAAAGATACTACCGCTTTCTGGAGAAGCTGTCAAACTAGGATTATTGACATAAAAGGACAGATTTCTTTGCCTCAAGGGAAATTTCCACTACTCAGTACCAATTCCTTTCCTTTTTTTTTTTTTTTTTTTTTTTTTTTGCTTTTTGGGTCACACCTGGTGATGCACAGGGGTTACTCCCGGCTCATGCACTCAGGAATTACTCCTGGCAGTGTTCAGGGGACCATATGGGGAGATGCTGGGAATCGAACCTGGGTCGGCCGTGTGCAAGGCAACCGCCCTACCCGCTGCACTATCGCTCCAGTCCCTCCTCAGTATCAAATTCTAAGAACAAACTTGAATGCATTCAGCCTCTGATATGTCCTGTTATGATTTGGACTTTTTTGAGATGATTGGATACTTCATTTGCTTTTAGGGAAGACCACTAGAAAATTGCTTGGGGGGTAAAAAAAAGTAAATCTATATATATGAGTTTATCAGAAGAGAAACTTAAAACCATTTATTTTCAGAGGGATTCTTGGGGGAGGGGAGGAAAGTAAGTATTGTTCTCACCAGAAGCTTCAAAGCAGCCCTCAAAGGAAAGGTAGGGCCAGTCTTCTCAGAATAGTTTTGCTTCTTGGTTGAGTGATTGGTAAAGACACCCAGCCTGGGGACAAAGTGCTTTGTGAAAAACTGGAGAGGAGGGCTGTGTCTTTGATTATCCAAACATCGTGTCCTCCCGTTGTTTATTGATTTTCACCAGCGGGCCCAGTAACGTCTCCATTGGGAGACTTGTTACTGTGTTTGGCGTCACGGGTGCTTGCCAGGCTTTGCCATGCAGATGAGATACTCTCAGTAGCTTGCCGGGCTCTCTGAGAGTGGGGGAGGAATTGAACCCCGGTCAGCCTGGTTGGCCATGTGCAAGGCAAATGCCCTACCCTGTGTGCTATTGCTCCAGCGATAAATCCTCTTTGGAGATGAGCAGCAGAATTTGGGAATAGACACTGCATTCGTTACTCACTGTTATTCATTTAAAAATTTACGACTCTGGCCAGAGTGACAGTATAGCCCAGGTACATTGCTTGCCTTATAGGGCATTTGCTTTGTGTGATTCCTGCAATGCTAAGGTCCCCACTGAGCACTTCCAGATGTGGCCCCAAAACACACAAGCGAACAAAATTAACAATCCATTAAACTAATTAGTTAATGAATAGCCGCACCTGGGCAGAGTAATTCCAAAAGTAGGAAGAAAGTAGAGGTTCTAGATGACCCCGTTTAGGGAAAATCCACCAAATTGAAGTCAATGGACTGTCCTGTGAATGTTAGTTTTCTGGAGATGATAATTAGAATTTTGACTATGCTTTGCCAGTCTAAGTTGCTTTAAAATGTCACTCTTTTCTGCTTTCCTCCTTGATGTGTTGTTTTACATTTTTTGTTTTGTTTTGGGGCCACACCCAGTGGTATTCAGGGATTACTCCTGGCTCTGCACTCAGGAAACACTCCTGGTGGTGCTCAGAGGCTAGGTGTGATGCCAGGGATTGAACCCAGGTCAGCCGTGAGCAAGGCAAGTACCTTACTTGCTGTACTATTGCTCAGGGTATTTTATTTTATTTTATTATTTTATTTTATTTATTTATTTATTTTTGCTTTTTTGGTCACACCTGGCGATGCACAGGGGTTATTCCTGGCTCTGCACTCAAGGCAAACGCTCTACCCGCTGTGCTATCTCTCCAGCCCCTGATATGTTATTTTAAAGAGATGATAACATAACTAATTGGATTAATCTCGTTGAACACAAAGGTGTCTCTTTTCCTTTAGTGAGACTCTCTATTGAGCTTACAAGGAACTCTAGGGAGAAACACACACTATAGAAACAGCACAATAAACACACACACAACACACACGCACACACACACAGAGCTTATTTTCAGTATTTAATGAGCTAATACATTAAGTCAATACATCAGAATCCTCCTGTGAGCTGTATTGCGGATTCACCATCAGGATCTCACCATTCTATAGGGAAGTGATCATTGACGTCAAGAGAGGGGTTTGGCAGGGCGATACCATTTCACTGAAACTCTTCAGTGCCACCCTCGAGAACCTCATGTGATGACTAGAATGGGAAGGAATGGGAGTGAAGATAGATGGTCAGCAACTATACCATCTCTGCTTTACTGATGACATCATTCTAAAAACACCAAAGATTAGCCAAGCTGCACAAATGCTGGCCAACTTCAACTATGAGTCTGGAAAGATTGGACTACAGCTGAATCTCACAAAGACAATGTTTATGAGAAACAGTCTCGTTCCTGACATTCTATTCACTCTCAACGGGACGAACATCTCCAAATATAACAGTTATGTGTACCTAGGTCAAGAAGTCAACATGACTAATGACCTGGCACCTGAGTTGCGCAGGAGGAAGAGAGCAGCTTGGAACGCCTTCAAGGGCATCGAAGAAATAGCTAAGAGGATGAAGAACCTCCGGCTCCAGGCACATCTCTTCGATTTCACTGTTCTTCCTGCATTAACATACGCCTCAGAGACCTGGGCCCTATGAAAACAGGATGAGAACGCTATTTGGGTCTCCCAAAGAGGACTCGAAAGAGCTATGCTTGGAGTAACCCCCTTCACTCAAATGAGAGAAAGAATCTGGAGTTATGACCTCCATCGAAGGTGAAGAATCAGGGATGCTGTCTCGTTTGCCAAGGCATCGAAAATCAGATGGGCTGGACACATAATTAGATTTGGAGATGACCCCTGGACTAGAGCCGTTATAGACTGGATTCTGTGGGATATCAAAAGATCGCATGGCTGCCCACCTATGAGATGGTCAGACTTCGTCAAGAACCTGAACGATCGGTTTGAGGCTCTTTGTGTTCCTAGAATGAGCAGATGCCATTGGCTACACTAGCATGTGACAGGGACAAATGGAAACGTTACTGGTGCTGGCTCGAGCAAATCCATGAGTAACGGGATGTCAAGTGATCAACTGAATAAGCTAATATTTAAAATTATCCAAGGAGCATGAAATGAGGGGATTCGAAGAAAACATAAGGACTTTTGGGCAAAACTCAAAACTCAGAATGATTTGACTGAAAAAATATCCATAAAGGACATTGTGTGGATTCTTGATGAGAAAGCTGGCATTACCATTGTTCTTGACATCAAAAAGGAAAATTCTGGAAGGAAAATACCTTAAGTAAAGAGATAATAACCTGGGATCGTAAATTGTAGCTGATCAACACTAAAAGCCTGTCACCGAGTGCCCCAAAATGAAACAGGCACCCAGTCCCAAATACTGAAATAGAGACAGCGACTAACTTGGCAAGTTAGCCCCAATAGCCCTGGCTAATGGCAGTTTGGGCTTATTTAGTAGTTTAGCACCACTTTCCCTCTGGCTCCCATCATATGGGAGTTAAATCAGGAGTTAAAACACACTTAATAGTTCAGTACAAATGCTGGAATAATTACATAGCTGGGGCCATAGTGTGATAAGCAATTAGCCATCTTTTTAATGCATAGCATTGAAGTCATGGTAATTGATTCTAGAGGACAGTTCCTTCTTGGGTACAGGTTGACAGTTTTCTCAATGTTTTATTATTTATTATTATTATTATTAGCTTTTTGGGTTACACCCAGCGATGCTCAGGGGTTACTCCTGGCTCTGCACTCAGGAATTACTCCTGGCAGTGCTTGGAGGACCATTATGGGATATGAGAATCGAACCCTGGGTCGGCCGCATGCAAGGCACATGCCCTACATGTTGTGCTATTGCTCCAGCCCCTCAAAGTTTTTTTCAGCCCCTCAATATTTTAATTAAGCTAAACTTGTTGTATTCAGGGGACCCTCTTGATTTTTATTAGAAAATGATTTCCCACACTGAGGTGTTTATTGATTTCATGTCCATTCATATCTGTCAAAAGCCTGTGTGGCATTTGACCTGGAGATCTGAGTAGAGCTAAGATGATGAAGGGATTTAGGAGTCACCTGAACTAAGGTAGTAGAGGATGGGTGCCAGAGAAAATGGAAGAGACCCCTTCTCAGAACAGCAGAAACCCACCAAAGGTGGAGGAGAGGTAGACATCCGGAACCCCCCCCCCCCCCGCCAGGTTTGATTACAACAATGATAATGACAGAAAGAAAATGTGCCTTGAAGCATCAATAAAGTGAAAATCTTGTCTCAGTCACAGTCCCGACTCATTTTTTGATAATAAAAAGTAACATTGCATGACAGTGACATCTGGTCATATTCTTTTCCAAACAACTCAGTAATTTTGATTCCTCCCTTTTAAGGCAGTCTATCAATTGTCTTATGGCACTTGCCTAGCAACTAAAAGAAAAGTTTGACAAAGTTTGACGATACTAATTACCTTTGAGGTCCTATTCTCCTAGGTTTGTTTTTTTTTAATTTCTTTCTCTCTCTTTTTTTTAATGAATCACCGTGAGATACAGTTACAAACTTACAAACTTTTGTGATTACATTTTAGTCATACAATGTCCAAGTACCCATCCCTCCACCAGTGCCAATTCTCCACCACCAGTGTTTCCAGTATCCCTCCCACCAACCCCATCCCTTCCCACGCCCTGCCTCTGTGGCAGACACATTCCCTCTTATTCTCTCTCTCCTTTTGGATGTTATGATTTGCAATACAGCTACTAAAGCGGCCATCGTGTTTGGTCCATACTTTCAGCACACATCTCCCATCCCAAGCGAGCCCTCCAGCCATCATTTATTTAGTGGTCCCTTCTCTATCCCAGCTGCCTTTTCCCCCAGCATGTGAGACCAGCTTCCAAGCCGTGGAGCAATTCTCCTGGCCCTTATCTCTACTATCCTTAGGTGTTGGTCTCCTATTATGTTACTTTATACTCCACAAATGAGTGCAGTCATTCTATGTGTTATCCTATGTCTATGCCTCTCTTTCTGACTCATTTCACTTAGCATGATACAATCCATTTATATGCAAATTTCAAGATTTCATCTTTTCTAGCACCTGCATAATATTCCATTGTGTAGATATACCAAAGTTTCTTTAACCAGTCATCTGTTCTCAGGCACTCGGGTTTTTTCCAGATTCTGGCTATTGTAAGTAGTGCTGGAATAAACATACAAGTGCAGATGTCATTTCTACTGTAATTTTTTGCATCTCCAGGATATATTCCCAGGAGTGGTATTGCTGGGTCAAATGGAAGCTCAATTTTTAGTTTTTTGTTTTCCAAAAAGGCTGGACCAGTCAGCACTCCCACCAGCAGTGAAGGAGAGTCCCCTTCTCCCCACATCTGGGACAATGCCAGTTGCTTTTGTTCTTTTGTATGTGGGCCAGTCATTGTGGTGTGAGATGATATCTCATTGTTGTTTTGATCTGCATCTCCCTGATAATTAGTGATGAAGAGCAGTTTTTTAAAAAAATTTTTATTAGTGAAACTCCATGAGGTACAGTTGTAGACTTACAAATTTTTGTGCTTGGGTTTCAATTATACAATGATCAAATACCCATCCCTCCACCAGTGCCCATTTTCCACCACCACGGGTCCCAGTATCCCTCCCACTCCCCATCCCCCCATCCCACCCTGCTTCTGTGGCAGGGCATTCCCTTTGTTCTCTCTCTCCTTTTGGGTGTTGTGGTTTGCAAAAGAGGCACTGAGTGGCAATCATGTTTGGTCTATAGTCTACTTTCAGCATGCTTCTCCTATGCTGGGAGGATCCTCCCAACACCCTTTATTTGGTGAAAGAGCAGTTTTTTTATGTGCCTGTTGGCCATTCGGATTTCTTTTTTGAGAACGTTTCTGTTCATTTAATCACCCCATTTTCTGATGGGATCGTACGCTTTCTTCTTGTAGAATTCAACCAGTGCTTTGTATATTCTCGATATTAACCTCTTATCAGAAGGGTACTGGGTGAATATCCTTTCCTATATTGTAGACTGTCTTTGTATTCTGGTCATTGTTTCTTTTGAGGTGGTGCAGAAATTTCTTAGTTTAAGATAGTCCCATTTTTTTTTATCTTTGTTTCCACTTGCTTGGTCAGTGGTCCCACTGCCAGAATGCCCCTATTCTCCTTCCTAGTTATTTCTGATTTATTCTTTTTGTTTGTTTGTTTTTTGTTCTTAATACTTTTATTTATTTATTTTTAATTTTTATTAGTGAATCACCATGAGGTACACTTGTAGACTTACAAACTTTCATGCTTGAGTTTCAGTTATACAACGATTGAGTACCCATCCCTCCAACCAGTGCCCACTCTCCACCACCAATGATCCCAGTAACCCTCCCAACGCCCACCCCATCCTCCCCACCCCACCCAGCCTCTATTGCAGGGCATTCCCTCTTGCTCTCTCTTACCTTTAGGGTTTCGTGGTTTGCAATAAAGGTACTGAGTGGCCATCATGTTTGGTTCATAGTCTACTCTCAGAATGCATCTCCTATTCCGAGCAAATCCTCCAAACACCCTTTATTTGGTGTTCCCTTCTCTACCTGAGCTGCCTTTTCCCCCAGCTTGTGCTGCCGGCTTCCAAGCCCTGGATCAGACCTCCTGGTACTTATCTCAATTATTCTTAGGTGTTTGTATACCTGACTTATTTTTGATGACATGTTTTCCTCTCTTGAGCACTGGCATTTTGATGTCACCTAGGCAAACTAGTTTGGATTGTTTCTTGCTGCAAAAAAAAAAAAAATGTTTTGAAAATTTCTACATAAGTGAATCTTTAACTTCATTTTTTTAAAATAAAGTTTTTGTTTATTTGAACATATTCTGTCTAATTTTCTAGCAAAGGCAGAGAACATGCACGTTACATGACTAGTGCTTCAGAGAATGTAAATACTAATTTAGGTTTTAGAACTTTCTTTCCATCACTTAACCAAAAGTTATCATTAAGGTATGTTATTCATCATAATACATGATTCAACTTAGGCTTTATAGTAACTTCCTTTTTCTCTCTTTTTGTTTGTTATTTGGTCTATAATTTTCCATGTGCTCTAGATATAGCTTGGGGTACTAAGCTACCAAGGATCAAACCTGGGGCTTCCATACCTATTCTGACTTTTTGTTTTCGTTCCACACTTGGTGCTTAGGGCTCTGTTCTTAGCTCTGTTCTCAGGATCACTGACCCATATTCATTTGGTACCCAATACAAGGGACCAAATTTATATTGACCATGGGCAGGGCAAGCACCTTTTTTTTGTTTTGTTTTGTTTATTTGGGGGGCACACCTGACAATACTCAGTGGTTACTCCTGGCTCTGCATTCAGAAATCACTTCTGGTGGTACTCAGGGAATGATATGGGATGTCAGGGATTGAACGCAGGTCAGCTGTGTGCAAGACAAGTGCCCTTCCAGCTGTACTATTTTCCCAGTCCCAAGGTAAGCACCTTAACCCCTGAAATCCTGTCCCTTCCTGATTTTCTAAACAGGTATGCTTTAGAAACAACATTTGTGTGTGATAAAGTTGGTTTTTTTTATCAAATTTTCTCATCACTTTTCCATAAAAGATTATTTTCTTACTTAAATGTCCTGAGAGAATTAATATTGTGGTTTGTGTTTTTTCAAAACAGTGCTTTAAGTTAGCACTGTAGCACTGTCCTCCCATTGTTCATCAATTTGCTCCAGCTGGTACCAGTAACGTCTCCATTGTGAGACTTGTTACTTTTTTTGTCATATCGAATATGCCACGGGGAACTTGCCAGGCTTTGCCCCTGTGGGTGGGATACTCTTGGTAGCTTGCTGGGTTCTTCGAGAGGGATGGAGAAATCGAACCCAGGTTGGCCTCATGCAAGGCAAACACCCTTCCCGCTGTGCTATTGCACCAGCCTGGTGCTTTCAGTTAGTGGATTAATTACACTTGTGCTTGTTTTCATGCATAAAAATAATGAATAGTGCTTATGCAATACTCTACTTCACATTGCCTATTTTATTACTGGAGACACTCCATTTTCTTTTTTCCTATTTTGTTTTCTTTTGAATGAAGGAAGTCAGCAGGGCATAGAATATCACTTCTCTGGGATTATTTAGAAAGTAAACAACTTAGAGTGAACAGCCAAAAAGGACTTATATTTTTAAAAATTATATTCTTTAGGCTAGTAGAAAACATAAGTCAAAGCAGGGAAAGAAGGCAGATTAATTTCTCAGAAAATATATATATTTCAAAGTCTCTTGAATTTATGATTTTCAGGTAATTTGAAACTAACAAAACTACAGTATCATCATATATTTTTCTACACAGCGGTACTATTGCAGATTAGTCCTGCAGGATTTACAGGTGTTTGCTGATTCTTCAGCATCTAGAGTAGGGTGGATTGCTCATCCATACTGATTTAATGAGCTCTGACTTGGAGCAAGACTAGATGGCAATCTGTAGAAAACACTTTTAGGTTATATTCCTCTTCGTCCTAGACAATGTCTAGTGAAGAGTTAAACATGATCCTTGGAATGACATATATTTTTAAAAAATCCATCACATATTTTGCAAATCCTAAATAATAGAAATTCAAAATAAACTTACTGTTATTCAGTCACTCTGTAGCATAATTTTCCCACTGGCAATTTTGTGGCCCTCTTGTCTTCACAATACCTTTGCACATATAGTTGCGATATATATGTTGATGACAGATTGTATAGAGGTATAAAAAAAGGTGACACCCCATCTCACTCCAACACCCTGTACAGTTGATTACATTATAAGGATTTTTTTTTTTTTGCCATTTTCTGTGAGTGAACTCTCAGTAGATATAAAAGAAAGTATATGATCACAGGGACTTAGGGAAATATCTCAGTCACTTAGAACACTTGCCTTGCAGACATAAGAGCATCACTTAATCACTTAACTTCCCGTTAGTCGTCGATTTGCTCGAGCGGGTGCCAGTAACGTCTCCATTTGTCCCTGTCGCGTGCTAGTGTAGCCCAATGGCATCTCTTCGCTCCGGGAACATGGAGGGCCTCAAACCGATCGTTCATGACCTTGACAAAGAAGTCTGACCATCTGGTAGGTGGGCGGCCACGCGGTCTCTTGACATCCCGTGGAATCCAATCAGTAACAGCTCTAGTCCAACGGTCGTCTTTAAATCTCATTACGTGACCAGCCCATCTGATTTTCGACACCTTGGCAAATGAGACAGCGTCCCTGATCCTTGATCGTCGACGGATGTCAGAACTCCGGATTCGTTCTCTCATTTGAGTGAAACGTGATATTCCAAGCATAGCTCTTTCTATTCTTCTTTGGGAGACCTGAATGGCGTTCTCATCTTGTTTGCGTAGGGCCCAGGTCTCTGAGGCATATGTTAATGCAGGAAGAACAGTGGAATCAAAGAGATGTGCCCGGAGCCGGAGGTTCTTCGTCCTCTTAGCTATTTCTTCGACGTTCTTGAAGGCGTTCCAAGCCGCTCTCTTCCTCCTGCGCAGCTCGGGTGCCAGGTCATTTGTCATGTTGACCTCTCGACCTAGGTACACATAGCTGTTGCATTCGGAGATGGTCGTTCCATTGAGAGCGAATGGGGCGTCAGGAACAAGGCTGTTTCTCATAAACATTGTCTTCGTAAGATTCAGCTGTAGTCCTACCTTTCCACACTCACGGTCAAAGTCGGCCAGCATTTGTGCCGCTTGGCTGATGTTTGGTGTTATTAAAACAATGTCATCAGCAAAGCGGAGGTGGTGTAGTTGCCGACCATCTATCTTCACTCCCATTCCTTCCCATTCCAGTCGTCGCATGATGTTCTCGAGGGTGGCACTGAAGAGTTTTGGTGAAATGGTATCACCCTGCCGCACCCCTCTCTTGACATCAACGATCACTTCTTTGTAGAATGGTGAGATCCTGGTAGTGAATCCGCAATACAGCTCACGGAGGATCCTGATGTATTGGGCTTGAATGCCCTGATTGGCTAGGGCTTCAATGACCGCTTCCGTCTCAACAGAATCAAAGGCCTTCTTTAAATCAATGAACGTTAAGCAGAGCGGCATCTTGAACTCCCGAGAAACCTCAATGAGTTTGGTTATCGTGTGGATATGGTCGATGGTGCTGAATCCTTTGCGGAACCCTGCTTGCTCACATGGTTGTCCTTCATCTAGTGTTCTGCCAATCCTATTCAGGATGACTCGAGTGAACAACTTGTAGATGACAGACAATAGGCAGATCGGGCGATAGTTGCCAATGTCATGGATGTCTCCCTTCTTGAACAGTAGTACGGTCCTGCTGGTTTTCCATTGAGATGGAACCTTGCATTCAGACAGGTAGCGAGTGAAGAGCCGAGCCAGTGTATTGATGAGTACTGACGGCAGGTTCTTCAGGTGTTCAGGTCTGACCTTGTCTGGGCCGGGTGCTGTTTGCTTCTTTACTGACGAAATGGCGTGTCGGATTTTGGAAGGGAGAACGTTGGGAACGACATACCCATCCTGTGGAATTTGGTATGTCGGCAAGTGGACATGGCTATCGAAGAGATTTGAGTAGAAGTCATGGATAATCTTCTCCATTGCCGTTCTGGAGGATGTGATGGATCCATCAGGACGTCGGAGGGCAGTCATCTTGGTCTTATAGATGACTATAAGACCACACTCCAGGACGCTTTCCGGACCCGCGCGGCCGCTTGCGGCCGCGCGACACATCATAAGACACTAAATACCCGTCTTCTGGAATTGTCGTACCATATTTGATAAGGTTCAAATATGGTAACACCTACAAGGGTGATTAGAGGTCACCCCAAAAGCCTCTATACCTCTCGGAAAGACTGGCAAGCTACCGAGAGTATTCCGCCCGCACGGAAGAGCCTGGCAAGCTATCCGCTGTGTATTCGATATGCCAAAACCAGTAACTACAACTGGTCTCATTCACCTGACCCTGAAGGCTTCACCGACATGGCAGCACGGAGAAGGATGAGAAAGGAGAGGCCGACAAAATCTCAAGGCCGACCTAGGCTGCCACAACGAAGGAAGACAAAAATGATCGTCTGTACTTTCAATGCACGTACGCTAGCATCAGATGCATCCATCGAGGACCTGATGGTACAAGCGCGAATGATCAAGTACGACATCATTGGTCTGACCGAGACAAGAAGACACGAATCTCACCATGCCGTTTTCGACACTGGAGAAGAATTGTTCCTCGGAACATGCGATAAAAGAGGTGTTGGAGGCGTCGGTGTCCTTATCAACACAAACTTGGCCAAGAGCATTGATTCATTCGAATGCCTAACAACCCGAATAGGACGTTTACATTTGAATAGATGTGGCTCACTGCCTGCAGTTTCTATCTTCGTTGTCTACGCACCAACATCTCATTATGATGAAAGAGAAATCGAGAAGTTCTACATGGAGCTAGAGAAATTCTATAAAGAAGACCACACCTTCTACAAGATCATTGTGGGTGATTTTAATGCCAAGATAGGACCGAGAAGATCAGCTGAAGAACTTCACATCGGAACCCATGGCCTAGAATGGAACGAACAGGGTGAGAGACTGTCTGAGTTCATCATGTCGACCAAGACCATTCATGGTAACTCACAGTTCCAGAAGGCAGAATCTAAACGATGGACATGGGAGTCTCCCGGTGGACGATTCCACAACGAAATAGACCACATCATATTCAATCGACGGTTTTGCCTGACTGATGTCGCTGTTGTCCCAAAATTTCCAACGGGATCGGACCACCGTCTCCTTCGTGCAAAATTCTACTTCACAGAGCGGGGAGAAAGGGCTGCAAAGTTCAAAAAGAGAACTCCCAGAATGACCACCAACTGGGAACTCTTTGGTACTATTGCGGCAACATGGGAAGATGCCATTGTTGACAACATTGACGAGGAATATGATCGACTGGTTCAGCAGACATAAGAGCATAAGATTATAAATTCAATCCCTGGCATCAATTCTTGATGCCAACACCTGTTCTGGGCATGATCTTGACAGCTCTGCTATTTGAGTTTGGCAACTCTGTTGTCTGTGATTCCTGACACTGCCAAAGACTTCCAATCCTGTCATGTGTGTGACCATGACAACTAACACATGTGCAAGCACAACGATTAAAATAGTATAAGCACTGGGACCCAAGAGAGCACCATATAGATAACTCTGCAAAGCATCAGGAGGCCTGGGTTGGATCCCCACACCTCTTGATTTCCCGAAGTATTGTCAGAAGTGGTCCCTGAGCTCAGAGCCATGAGTAGCCCCGAGCAATGCCAATGCCAATGCCAATGCCCTAAACCAATAAATGCATGACTGAGTAAAAGAAAATGTGCAAGCACAAAGGCAGGGAACTGTTGTTGATTGAAACATCAACAAAGGGAAGGAAAGGGGAAGGGGGAAAAAAAGCAAGTGTTTGATTCAGAATCTGTTTGCAGCTTTAACCGTATTGACTTTCACTCTTCTGGGTGAGCACAAAATAGCTAAACAGCTGCACCCAGGGAAACGGGAAGCAGACAATTTTAACCAAAATTGTGGTTTTTGAAGGGAATTGGGTAGATGGGCTTTGCTGTGCCAGAGGGGAAGTATCAGAGATAAGGAAGGGCATGAACTTGTATTGCATCCTGTGTTAGGCTACTCACGTAAGTCCCCCTTGGGATTCACACTGAACCCGAGTATTTCAAGACAGAAAGGCTCAGTCTCAAGGCAAGTTAAGTAACTTGTCCAAGCCTCACTGCTCACATTTGGCAGGTCCTAGACTGCAGCTCAGACCAGTCTTCTTGGAAGAGCAAACCTTTCTCTCTCTGCTCCATTCTGCTGATCCTGTCTACTCTGGTGAAGAACACCTACATCTCAAGCTAGCCATGTAAGTGTGGCTCTCAAGATTTTTAAGAGTGAGACTCAAATCACTTAAAGGAAAGAAGAACGTGCTGTTATTTATTTTTGTAGAAATGAAGATATTGTGATTTCAGCTTCATAGCCAAGTGTCAAGAACGCAGAACAACCAGCCTCCTCCATAGAGGGTAGGAGAGTATCAGTCAGTGAGGCTGGAGCGATAGCGCAGTGGGTAGGGTGCTTGCCTTGCACGCAGCCGACCCGGGTTCTATTCCCAGCATCCCATATAGTCCCCTAAACACCACCGGGAGTAATTCCTGAGTGCAGAGCCAGGAGTAACCCCTGTGCATCGCCAGGTATGACCCAAGAAGGAAAAAAAAAAAGAGTATCAGTCAGGCCAAATAAGATAGGGATTAGAAAGTCATTTCAATGTTAAGAAAATTCTGGAAACGCAGACAGTAAAAATTCTGGATCTTCTTGAAGTCACCCACTATTAATATGATTGTTTACCATGAAGATTTACTTCCAGGTTTTATTTCGCTAATGATGGTTCCCCACTGTTCACGCACAAATCTTCCTGTTTGTTTTTGGGTTGCACACTGCGTTCTCAGCACTGGCCTCCAGTTCTTTGCTCAGGATTACACTTGCTGGCATGTGGGAAACCATCTGGGTAACTGGGATAGAACCCAAGATGGCCTCATGCAAGACAAGTACCTTCCCCACTGTACTCTCTCTCCAGGACAATCTTTTCTCGTAACATCTGTATACCTGTTGATTTTGATTTAGCTTCAACTGACTTATGGCTTCAGCCACATTCTACTTCTCAACATTTTTCTTTTACATATTCTCAATACTGTTCTAATTGCTCACTGCTATTTTAATTCTCTGATTTCTTTATTTTTTATTTATTTTTTTATTAGTGAGACATCATGAGGTACAGTTATAGACTTACAAATTTTTGTGCTTGGGTTTCAATTATACAATGATCAAATACCCATCCCTCCACCAGTGCCCATTCCCCACCACCACGGGTCCCACTATCCCTCCCCCCTCCCCCATCCCACCCTGCCTGTGTGGCAGGGCATTCCCTTTTGTTATCTCTCTCCTTTTGGGTGCTGTGGTTTTCAAAAGAGGCAATGGGTGGCAATCATATTTGGTCTATAGTCTACTTTCAGCATGCTTCTCCCTTCCTGGAAGGATCCTCCCAACACCTTTATTTGGTGTTCCCCTCTCTATCTGAGCTCCCTTTTCCCCTAGCATGTGTGGCTGGCCTCCAAGCCATGGAGTAAAATTCCTGGTACCAATCTCAGCCATTCTTGGGTGTTAGTCTCCTATATTGTTACTTTATGTTCCCCAGATGAATGCAATCTTTCTATGTCTATCCCTTTCTTTCTGAATTCTCTGATTTCTTAATTTCTGAGATTTAACTACTGAAGCTAGATTATGATTGTTAGGAAAAACTTGTATGTCATAGTATCATGGGGGCTGTAAATCAGCCTATAAGTTTTGACTGCCCTTAACTTCAGAACTGGATATACCTAGTTATTTTAGGAGTGACCAGAGATTTGACAGATATTGACAAGTAAAAATTAATCACTCATCAATATCAGGTCAGCAGCAGAAGGTGGTGGCGGAGGTTACAAAATGGCAGTAGGGAAATACAGTTACTGCTAAGAGACGGGGAAGGCAGAGGAAAGAAGAGATAAAAAGATTTTCTGTCAGGAATTGAGAGTGTTTGGGAAATGAGCTGCAGACCATGAGTCATCCATAAAATATCTGCTGAGAACAGACAGTTTCTTACGAAGTGTTTCACTAGAAACACTTTTCTTTGTTTTGGATGTTTGATGAAAATTATACAATATCACTGGGAATGAGGTTTTCTCTTTCTTCCAATCTTCATATAAAATCTAAGAAAATGACACTATATATTTTTTCTCAGTTAACTTATCTTTGTTGTCTATGCACCAACATCCAGTTATGGTGAAAAAGAAACTGAGAAATTCTACATGGAGCTGGAGAAATTCTATAAAGAAGATCACACCTTCTACAAGATCATTGTCGGTGATTTTAATGCCAAGATAGGACCAAGAAGATCAATCGATGAACTCCACATCGGAACCCATGGCCTGGAATGGAACGAACAAGGTGACAGACTGTCTGAGTTCATCATGTCAACCAAAACCTTCCATGGTAACTCACAATTCCAAAAGGCTGAATCTAAACGTTGGACATGGGAGTCTCCCGATGGACGGTTCCACAATGAAATAGACCACATCATATTCAATCGGCGGTTTTGCCTAACCGATGTTGCTGTTGTCCCAAAATTCCAAACGGGATCAGACCACCATCTTCTTCGTGCAAAATTCTACCTCACAGAACGAGGAGAAAAGAATGCAAGGTTTAAGAAGAAGACTCCCAGAACAACCACCAACTGGGAACTCTTTGGCTCTGTTGCAGCAACATGGGAAGATGCCGTCATTGACAACATTGATGAGGAATACGATCGAATGATTCAGCACCTCCATGATTGTGCAAGGAATGCCAAGAGAGAGATAACCACAAAAAACCGTCTTTCTTCGAACACTCTTGAACTTATTCGCCAACGTGGCGTGGCACGTGCCTCAGGCAACCACAAGCAAACGTCCGAACTGGCAAAACAGTGCAGAGAAGCCATCAAGGATGACCTCAAAAACAGGAGAGCAGCAGTACTGGTAGATGCAGCAGAAGCTGGGAAAAACATTCGTAATGCCCGCCTGTCCTTCACCAACTACAAAACCAAGATGACTGCCCTCCGACATCATGATGGATCTATCACATCTTCCAGAAGGGCAATGGAGAAGATTATTCATGAATTCTACTCAGATCTCTTTAATAGCCACATCCACTTGCCCACATACCACATACCACATGATGGATATGTCGTTCCCAATGTTCTCCCTTCTGAAATCCAACATGCCATCTCGTCGGTAAAGAAACAAAAAGCACCTGGCCCAGACAAGATCAGACCTGAACACCTGAAGAACTTACCATCAGTACTCATCAATACATTAGCTCGACTCTTCACACGCTACCTGTCTGAATGCAAGGTTCCATACCAATGGAAAACCAGCAAGACTGTACTACTATACAAGAAAGGAGACATCCACGACATTGGCAACTATCGCCCAATCTGCCTATTGTCTGTCATCTACAAACTATTCACTCGAGTCATCCTGAATAGGATTAGCAGAACACTAGATGAAGAACAACCATGTGAACAAGCTGGATTCCGAAAAGGATTCAGTACCATCGACCATATCCACACAATAACCAAGCTCATTGAGGTATCTCGGGAATTCAAGATGCCGCTCTGTCTAACGTTCATTGATTTAAAGAAGGCCTTTGATTCTGTTGAGACGGAAGCGGTCATGGAAGCCCTAGCCAATCAGGGCGTACAAACTCAATACATCAGGATCCTTCGTGAGCTCTATTGCGGATTCACTACCAAGATCTCACCATTCTACAAAGAAGTAATCATCCATATCAAGAGAGGGGTTCGGCAGGGTGATACCATTTCACCAAAACTCTTCAGTGCCACCCTCGAGAACATCATGCGACGACTAGAATGGGAAAACATGGGAGTGAAGATAGATGGTCGGCAACTACACCACCTCCGCTTTGCTGATGACATCGTTCTAATAACACCAAACATCAGCCAAGCGGCACAAATGCTTGCGGACTTTGACCGTGAGTGTGGAAAGGTCGGACTACAGCTGAATCTTACGAAGACAATGTTTATGAGAAACAGCCTTGTTCCTGACGCTCCATTCGCTCTCAACAGAACCACCATCTCCGAATGCAACAGTTATATATACTTAGGTCGAGAAATCAACATGATGAATGACCTGGCACCTGAGTTACGCAGGAGGAAGAGAGCGGCTTGGAATGCCTTCAAGAGCATTGAAGAAATAACTAAAAGGACAAAGAACCTCCAACTACGAGCACATCTCTTTGATTCCACTATTCTTCCTGCATTAACATATGCCTCAGAGACCTGGACCCTACGAAAACAGGATGAGAACACTATTCGGGTCTCTCAAAGAGGAATCGAAAGAACTATGCTTGGAATATCACGATTCACTCAAATGAGAGATAGAATCCGGAGTTCTGATCTTCGTCAACGCTCAAGAATCAGAGACGCTGTCTCATTTGCCAAGACATCAAAAATCAGATGGGCTGGACATATAATGAGGTTTACAGACAACCGCTGGACTAGAGCCATTACTGATTGGATTCCACGAGACATCAAAAGATCACGTGGACGCCCACCTATAAGATGGTCAGACTTCTTCGTCAAGACCCTAAATGATCGGTTTGAGGCTCTACATGTTCCTAAAACGAACAGATACCATTGGGCTACGCTAGCACGCAACCGGGATGAATGGAGACGTTACTGGCACCTGCTCGAATAAATCGATGAATAACGGGGATTAAGTGATTAAGTGATTAAGAACTTATCTTTTTAATTATTTGAATTATGTAAGTACACATGCGTCCTCACTATAAATTTTTCCCATTGTATTTAAATATTATGTCTTACAAAGTTGCTTATGATGCATTTATTATGGGTGTTCAGTATTTCAATATTCTAACACCAATCCCACTTCCACTATGACCTTCCCTCCGCCATTGTCCCCATTTTTTCAACCATCTCGAAAGCCTGCCCCCATAACCGGCACCAAATAATTTATTTCTCACTATAAAAATTCTGAATAGTACAAATAAAGCTGAAGTCTTAGCCTGCTGTCTCAATTTTGTTTCCCTGTGGACGGCATTCGGGTTGGATTTTCAGACCTGCATCTAGTGTCAAGGAAGTTCTACTTTATTGTTTGTACCTGAATAGATATTTTCAGCACTTTGTTATCTAGGCTATCTTTTTATGGATTTTTTTTAGGTTTTTGGGCCACAGATGGTGATTCTCAGGGGTGACTCCTGGCTCCACACTCAGGAGTCATTCTTGGTGGTACATCATATGGGGTGTCACAGATTGAACCGGGGTTGGCCTCATGCAAGCCTACCCTACCTGCTGTACTATCTCTCCAGCCCCATTTAGTTAATTATTTTTATTTACTTTATGCAGTGTATGAGATGGAACTCATGGCTTTACCCTTGCAAGAAAAGTGATATACAATTGAACAATAACCCTGCCTCTCTGGAAGTACATACTACATCTCTTATGTGGGCTGGTATCAAAAGCATAGTGACTTTAAAAGATAAACTGGATGTGGTCATAGAGAGGGATAAACAAGTCAGACAAAATACTTCCTGTTATAGAACTAAACACTGGTGTAGCTGGTAGCACTGCATTGCACTGCCTCCCATTGTTCATTGATTTGCTCGAGTGGGCCCAGTAACATCCCCATTGTGAGATTTGTTGTTAACTGTGTTTGGCATATCAAATACAGCATGGGTGGCTTGCTAGGCTTTGCCATGCGGGCGAGATATTCTTGGTAGCTTGCCAGGCTCTCAGAGAGGGGCATAGGAATCAAACTAGGGCCGGCCAGCCGTGCACAAGGCAAATGCCCTACCGCTGTGCTATCCCTCCAGTGTAGCTGGTAGACACAGAAAATAAGTAAAATCTTTAGTTAAAATTGTTTCCATAATCAGTGAATGAAGACAACAAAACAAGGTTGTGACAGTGACTGGCACCTTTTCTATGTTAGAGGGGTGGAAAAGCCTCTCAGGGCCAGGTTAAAGCTGAGCCATGTGTGATGGGGGCCCAGCAGGCCAAGAGGGGAGAAACCACATAATCCTACAAAAAGCATGAGAGAGTATTATGACGACTCTCTGAGCTAGCTAATGGGATGAGGACATGGAGAACATTAGCAATTTGTGTGTGTGCGTGCGTGTGTGTGTGTGTGTGTGTGTAGCAAAGAAAGAGGACATTTTTCCCAGATCTCTTTGGGCCCCTGCCTGGGTCTGAAAATTTTATATAGGCAAGGACAAATGAACAGGAGAAAAAGCATACAAATTTATTTTTTATTTTATATTTTTTAAAACTTATTATTTTTTAAAAATTTTTATTAGTGAGACATCATGAGGTACAGTTGTAGACTTACAAATTTTGTGCTTGGGTTTCAATTATACAATGATCAAATACCCATCCCTCCACCAGTGCCCTTTTCCCACCACCACGGATCCCAGTATCCCTCCCAACCCCCATCCCCATTATCCCACCCTGCCTCTGTGGCAGGGCATTCCCCTCTGTTCTCTCTCTCCTTTTGAGTGTTGTGGTTTGCAAAAGAGGCATTGAGTGGCAATCACGTTTGGTCTATAGTCTACTTTCAGCATGCTTCTCCCATCCTGGGAGGATAAAGCACACACATTTATTGCATGAAGTTTCATGTGATCTTAAGAGGTATTTTTTTTGGTTTAAGTTTTACGGGAGCCTTCCTAAGGAAATAAAGACTTGGAGAAACAGACTGTATGCCCTTTCTTCCCCTAGTTAAGATGAGTGGAGAGGAGGGTTGTGTAGGAACATGACAGAAGTAAACTGGGGAGACTTAGCAAGACCTGTTGGTTTGGATGCTTATTGGTGTCCCTTTGTCATCATAGATAAGCACATTCCTTTCCTCCTCAGAGGCTCCTGGGAAGGCCCTTTTCAGGGAAGGAGGGTGTAGGGGATGGTCAGAGGCCCTTTTTAGCTTCTGATTCTTATTTAATCTATTTATTTATTGAAACTCCTTCCAGTTAATATATTTAGTCGGCCAAAGTGGGAAATTTGAAAGTGATGTAACCTGAACTCCATCACTACTCTCCGTAATGTCTGTGCTTCAGAAGGAGGAAGGGCTGAGGATTTTACAGAGGCAGCACTGAAGTGAGGCTATGCAGGGAGCAGTGATGTTGAAGGACCCACCAGGTGCGTACAGGGGCATCACTGGGACCTGGAGAGGGACTCTACTTTTTGTACAAATTTTTACTCCTTTACTTCTCAGCCCTAGCTCTGATGATGGGCTTGTGTTGACAAGGTCTGAAGACAGTAAAAAGACCCTCCAGACTGAGAAGGGGGGAAAAATTCAGTCCAGGAGCTACCAACCATGCCTTAGGGCTTTGCTCTGAGCAGGTCTGACCCTAGAGCTGGGCTCCTTTTGAAGAAAAAAGAGACAATTTCACAGACCATCAACACCACACAAAGCTACTGTCTCAGGACTGGTAGCACAGTGAGTAGGGTGTTTGCCTTGCACACAGCCAACCTGGGTTCGATTCCCAGCATTCCATATGGTCCCCTGAGCACCACCAGGAGTAATTCCTGAGTGCAGAGCCACGAGCAACCTCAGAGCATTGCTGGGTGTGACCCAAAGAAAGGAGAAAAAAAAAGCTACTCTCTTAAGTACTGATATTGTAATGGAAAGACAAAGATGGAGGCCACAGAGATGAGAGCTTACATCACCAAAAGAACCATTTATTTTAAGAAGGTACTGATAAGAAAAGCAGATAAAGCTTGTCTGTGTCAGAAATAACTGTGAGGGAAGCTCCACCCTCCAGCTAAATCAACAGATGGTCCTGATTACACCTCCAGAACTCTGGGGTAAATTTGGACATCAAATCTGGACACTTGAGAGGCTTTTATTCTTTTCATTTTTGTTGGAGGATGCCATACCAGGTGATGCTCAAAGGCTTCTTCCTAATTCCGGGTGCACCTTATCCCTTCCCAGAATCTAAGCATTTAGCATGTATACAAAGCAAATCAGGCAGTTGGTCCTGTCTATAACTCCTTATTCTCAGAAGTCACTGCTGGAAGCAGTTAGCTCAGTCATTACTCACCACAAGGCAGGGAGGGGGAGTCCAGGCAATTGGGTCTTCAGCTTCTCTGGGGTCAGAATAGCCATCCATACTCACACAATGGACTTGATAGTGAAGCCTTTCGCTAAATGGTGAAAATTAGCTCTCTTTGGGATCCAAACCTTAAGCATACACTTAGGATCATCATAGGTCAAGATAAAGGCATTGCTAAAATTGTTTAAACACAAACAGAACCAAAACCTTGTCCCAATTTTGTTAATTCATATACCCTGTTCCAAGTTAATAGGAGAGTCAACTGTTTCTTTACCAGTGAAGTGTCCACCCTCTCTACATATAACATTTATTAATATGCCAATCTGCAAAATACCTGGCTTTCTGATAATACCCAATCCAGAGTAATGTTCTTCTTTGAATCCTCCCTGATATCAGAAGACAAGTCTACGTCTTTTTTTTTTCTTTTTCGGTCACACCTGGCTCATGCATTCAGGAATTACTCCTGGCGTTGCTCGGGGGACCCTATGGGATGCTGGGAATCGAACTCGGGTCGGCTGCATGCAAGGCAAATACCCTACCCGCTGTGCTATCACTCCAGCCCTGGGTATGTCTTTTCTGACCTCGCATTCTGAGACTCCTGGTGACTGTATTCTCTCCTTACTGGGGATAATAGATTTGATTTGTGCAGTAGTGCTCCTGGTGGTCTTCCCCGATGGATATTGAAAGATGGAACCTCAATTTTCCATTCTATATTTTTAATATTCCTGCAAATTCCTAGGCTTTTTCTGAGAATGAGAAGTTAACAACTTCCCAAGATGCTATCCCAGATCTTAGGCTCAAAGGGAATTAAGAGATAATGGGCAATACCTAGGCAAATGGTCAAATAGAAAACCTAAAAAACCCTAAACTACTTAGACCAGTCTATAAAATCCTTACATTCTCTGTAGCATTCTTTTTTTTTTTTCTGTTTGGGTCACACCCGGCAATGCACAGGGGTTACTCCTGACTCTGCACTCAGGAATTACCCCTGGCGGTGCTCAGAGGACCACATGGGATGCTGGGAATCGAATCCAGGTTGGCCTCGTGCAAGGAAAATGCCCTACCCGCTTTGCTATCGCTCCAGGCCCTCGCTGTTGCATTTTTATCACTTGGCAAGTGACACAAAGGCCCAGGTTTCCTATAAAGCCCCACAAAACTAAACTAACTATATTTAACTTAGTATTATGCTAAGTTCCTCCATGCATGGGGAGTTTCCTGAGTTCCCTGTGATTTGGCTTTCCAATAAACTTTTCTACTTTCTATGAGTCTGAACATTTTTATTATTCAATATTTTCATTCTTGGGCTGGAGCAATAGAGGGCGTTTGCCTTACATGTGGCCGACCCTGCCGACCAGAGTTCGATTCCTCCGCCCCTCCCAGAGAGCCTGGCAAGCTACCGAGAGTATCTCGCCCACACGGCAAAACCTGGCAAGCTCCCAGTGACGTATTCGCTATGCCAAACACAGTAACAACAAGTCTCACAATGTTACTGGGCCCGCTCAACAAATCGATGAACAGCAGGAGGACAGTGACAGTGCTATTTTCATTCTTGAAATATTAAAGAACTTGGGAACCATGAGTGAACACTGAGACTTGCCATCACTCGCCTGCATCAGTATTTTTGTTTGTTTTCGAACCACACTCTGCTGTACACAGGGTTTATTGCTGGCTCTCTGCTGAGAGATCACTCCCAGAGGAACTCTGGGGAACCATATTGTTGTGCTGGCGCAAGCCGCGAATGAGAGAGAGACAGCCCAGGTTAGGATAGTGAGTTTACTAGAAGCTCAGCGCTGAGGACCCCAAGTCAGAAGAGAAAGAGGCGTGGAGCCCTGTTTGCTGAGAGAGTCTCTCTTTTATCCTCTAAAGGTGGGCTACAATCTACGTACATTCTTATCAGTAAAACAGGGGATACAGAGGTAATGCACTGTCACTGTATCACTGTCCTCCTGTTGTTCACTGATTTGTTCAAGTGGGCGCCAGTAACGTCTCCATTATGAGACTTGTTGTTACTGTTTTTGGCATTTCAAATATGCAACTAGGAGCTTGCCAGGCTTTGCTGTGAGGGCGGGATACTCTCAGTAGCTTGCCAGGCTCTCTGAGAGGGACGGAGGAATCAAACCCAGGTCAGCCACTGCAAGGCAAACACCCTACCCACTGTGCTATCGCTCCAGCCCACAGAGGTAATAAGTAAAAGAAAAACAATCAATACATCATTTCCACCTGGTAAGGCCTTCAGGTGCTCAGAAGAAAAACAGTCAGTGTCAGTATATCTTGCCCATTCTTGATGCAGCCATCAGGTACCATCTTCCAGGCACTCCCATAAATCTGTCTGGCTCAGTGTGCTCCCATCAATCTGGTGGGCTGGTGGGTCCTTAACTCAGTTAATTGGGTCATGAAAGGAATGTTTCTCCCTCCCTTCTCTTGTTTAACTTAGGAGGTCAGATTCAGTTTCCCAGTCCCCATTACATTTCTTTAATTTTTATTACAGGTTATTAATCCTCATTACATACAGCTTCTTATTTGTCATTACAATATGGGATAGCAGGGATTGAACCTAGGTTAGCCAAGTGCCTTATCTGCCTATCCGATTTCCCCTTCTGCATCATAATTGAAATAATGGTTCAGAATGCTTCCTGTTGAGAGTTGGAGAGAAATGAGACCAGATGGGAATTGTCAGTCCTACAATTGATTATGTTGGTGGTTTTCACCTTGAAAGATCACACGAAAATCAAGGGGAGAGAGACATTGTCTTGGAGTGGAAAAATAAATGCAACGTAAATATTAGCAAAAATTAACCAGCAGTAATAATATTCATCTTGGATAGAAAAAAAAAAGAAACAAAGATTATTCAGATGGAAATTTTGAATGATGGTACAAGAAAGTCAACGTGGCCATGTGCATGGCTATTGTTGGGGTGAGTGGTAGCCTGGGCTGTAGGCTGACTTTTGTAGATGATAGCAGCTAAGTTACTTCTTGAAATTTTCATATGGGCTAAGAAAGAGCTTTGGGCCTTTTGTTTTTAATATGAGCAGTAGCTCCTGGTAATCCCACCTGCATTCCCACCCAAACCTATTATTAGAAAAACTAAATAAGTTCTTGGCTTTAAAAAATTCATCTAATATACACATTTCGACAAGGGATTCAAAAGATACTATCATTCCCTGACAACTATTGAGTTAATTTTATCATCCATTAAGCCATCAGAGAAGGAAGCATCTTTATTTACTGCTCATAGCTTTTCAGAAACACAAACGTTCCTATCTCAGACCCTCGATAGCACACGGCTAAGAGGCTTCTCTGAGAAGGGCGTCATTCCAACCCTGACCCATGACATTTCTGCATAGACCCTCCTCCACAGGTATTGTACTGATTCTAAGAGTGAGAGAAAAAGTCTGATTAGGAAGATTTGAATTGGTTGAAATGCATTCCAGTGAATGTAATTGCTGCATGTGGGATTTGGGGGCGTGAATTTCCCACAGATGACCTTGTTATAAACAAAAGAGCTAGTACTGCACTAGACAGCAGAGGAGGCTTCTTAGCCTTGGAGGGAGCAGGTGATGTGGTCATTTCCTTTCTTTAAATCTGCATGACGCCTTCCTCCATTTTTGGTGACACTCAAGAATCCTTAATGACTGGAATACATCTGAAGAAAGCATTGTTTGGTGATCAAGTCATCGTGTAAATGCCATAAATTGACTTACACAGACCTAGATGCTATAGCCTATGTCAAACATAGAGAACAAGATCCGATTTGTGGTTGTCCTTGTATGAAAGATCATTGTGTGTCTCATGAATATTCTAAATGTGTATATTTCCCTGACCTTGCAGACTGTCAAATTCAGATAACAATGTTGATATGCCTCTGTATACTCCAGAATTCTATTCTATTTTTAAAAATTGGTGGAGGATATAATGGGGATATACCTGGTAGTGGTCAGATTCCTGGCTCTGTGCTCAGTGCAGGGCATCAATAGTTAACTCTTGTATACTAGTTCTCCATCCCCTAATTGAAAAAGAAATGGAGTCGGGGAGGGGAGAGGGAATACAGTGCTTAAGATTTACGCTTGGCTGTGAGTTTAGGAATCACTCCTGGTGGGGCTTGGGGGATTGTATTCGAATTAAACCCAGGTCATCAACATGCAAAGCAAGTTCCCTGCCTGTTGTATTATGTCTCTAGCCCCTATTTTTTTTTTTAAGTTTTTATTTAGTGAAGGAAGTTGGGACACACACAATGCTCAGGCTTCTCTCAATTTTGTGTTTGCCGGTTGCTACTGCTGATGTTCAAGGCACTATGCATTCCAGAGTATAATCCCCAGGAGTCACACATGCAAAACACATATATGTTCTCACCCACTGAGCCATCTTTCCAACCCCACTATGCTGTTGTAGAGCCTATCATCAGGTTGGACCTGTTCTTGGCCCTTAACTAACATTAAATCTAAAATATATTAAACAGATTTCTTCTTCTTCTTCTTCTTCTTCTTCTTCTTCTTCTTCTTCTTCTTCTTCTTCTTCTTCTTCTTCTTCTTCTTCCTCTTCTTTTTCCTCCTCTGCTTCCTCCTCTTCCTCCTCTCTTCTTCTTCTTCTTCTTCTTCTTCTTCTTCTTCTTCTTCTTCTTCTTCTTCTTCCTCCTCCTCCTCCTCCTCCTCTCCCTCCTCTTCCTGCTCCTCCTTCTCCTCTTCTTCCTCTTCCTCTTCCTCTTCTTCTTTTTTTTTTTTCGCTAACTGGGAAGGTGATGTAGATAAAGTCTCAGCCAGCTCTGAATTTTGATTGTTAGGGCAAGAGTAGTCTGATTGGTAGAGAGGAGCATTTTCATTAGAAAACACTCTATTATATTTGTTTAACATTTAAATGAAACATTTAGATTACATAAATGTGTATGACACATTAAGAAAAATTTCTTAGTGTAACTCAGGTTGCTGATTAGAAAACGGAGGCTTCCTGGAATATTTTGTTTTGTCCCTGATTGGTTAAGAGCTGCTTTTCTGTGTGGGTTGAGCAGCTCATTTTCCCTTAGAGAGCAGAAGATCAGCATTGCTCTTCAAAATTCTGATTTCCTGAACTGAAGCTCCTGTGCTCTCTTCCTAACTGCATAGAAAGAAAGCAAAGAAATGTGAGCTTCACTGTGTAGAGGAGGATTCACCTCTGCAAAAGAGCTTTGACCCTTGTTGTTCGCTTACTAAGACTTACTGTCAAATGTCTTTCTTCTCCAAAGACCAGTGGAACATCTACGGATATGGTGAGAGTTGGCAACGGCAGAGACTCCAACAATGTGACTTAGAACAATGGCTTTGAACCTCCTAGGATTAGTCGACCTGGAGACCAATTTTTAATTTTTTTGCTTTTGTCACACCTGGCGATGCACAGTCACTGGCTCCTTGTTCTCTCATTGTACAGTACACCCCTGTGTCTCATCCATCTTTCCTGCACAGGCTTGTCAGCTCCCAGAAGCTCCCATAGGCATGCATTCATTTCCTCCCTCCCTCCCTCCCTCCCTCCCTTCCTTCCTTCCTTCCTTCCTTCCTTCCTTCCTTCCTTCCTTCCTTCCTTCCTTCCTTCCTCCCTTCCTCCCTCTTTCTTTCTTTCTTTCTTTCTTTCTTTCTTTCTTTCTTTCTCTTTCTTTCTTTCTTTCTTTCTTTCTTTCTTCTTTCCCCCTTCCTTCCTTCCTTCCTTCCTTCCTTCCTTCCTTCCTTCCTTTCCTTCTTTGTTTCTCTTTCTTCCTTCCTTCCATCCTTCCTTTCTTCTTTCCCTCCCTCCCTCCCTCCTTCCTTCCTTCCTTCCTTCCTCCCTCCCTCCCCCTCTCCTTTCTTTCTTTCTTTCTTTCTTTCTTTCTTTCTTTCTTTCTTTCTTTCTCCTTTTCTTTTTCTTTTCCTCTCCCTCTCTCCTTCCTTCCTTCCTTCCTTCCATCTTTCCTTTCTTCTTTCCCTCCCTCCCTCTCTCCTTCCTTCCTTCCTTCCTTCCTTCCTTCCTTCCTTCCTCCGCCTTCCTCCCTCCCTCCCCCTCTCTTCTTTCTTTCTTTCTTTCTTTCTTTCTTTCTTTCTTTCTTTCTTTCTCCTTTTCTTTTTCTTTTCCTCTCCCTCTCTCCTTCCTTCCATCCTTCCTTTCTTCTTTCCCTCCCTCCCTCCCTCCCTCCTTCCTTCCTTCCTTCCTTCCTCCCTCCCTCCCTCCCCCTCTCTCTTCTTTCTTTCTTTCTTTCTTTCTTTCTTCTTTTCTTTTTCTTTTCCTCTCCCTCTCTCCTTCCTTCCATCCTTCCTTTCTTCTTTCCCTCCCTCCCTCCCTCCCTCCCTCCCTCCTTCCTTCCTTCCTTCCTTCCTTCCCTCCTTCCTTCCTCCCTCCCTCCCTCCCTCCCTCCCCCTCTCTCTCGTTCTTTCTTTCTTTCTTTCTTTCTCCTTTTCTTTTTCTTTTCCTCTCCCTTCCTTCCTTCCTTCCTTCCTTCCTTCCTTCCTTCCTTCCTTCCTAACATTAAGATTAATTATGCTTTTTTGCTGAAAGTAGACTCTAGACCGAACATGGTTGCCACTCAATGCCTCTTTTGCAAACCACAGCACTCAAAAGGAGAGAGAGAGAACAAAAGGGAATGCCCTGTCACAGAGGCAGGGTGGGATGGGGGGATGAGGGGAGTGGGAGGGATACTGGGATTAGTGGTGGTGGAGAATGGCACTGGTGGAGGCATGGGTACTCGATCATTGTATAACTGAAACCCAAGCACAAAAATTTGTAAGTCTACAACTGTACCTCATGATGTTTCACTAATAAAAAAAAAGATTAATTATGCTTTTTTTTGTTTCTTTAAAAGTAAACTTTATGATGCAAGAAATATCTGTTTTGTTTCCTGATATATACACCAGTAGGTGCTCAGTGTTCAATGATCAATATTTATTCAGTAAATAAATGAGATTATTTAGATGGGTAAGGAATAAAGAACTAATTTCTAGGCATAGAAAACACAAAAAGTAATCACAAAGAAGGAAATTATACATTTTGCTACTTAAAGATTTAAAACTTTGTCATTATAACAAAACACAAAGATAGGTCACTATACCATATATTTTAGGTAAAAAACTCTCTCCCAAAGTGAGGTAATTAAAAATTTTCAGAATAAATATGAGGTTATAATAAAAGTTCTACCAAAGTTACACTTTTATAAAAAAAAGTTAAAGTATACTATGTATACTTCTGCTACGGAAGCCTAGTAGTTTCATATTTGCCATAGTACCTCTATAAATTAGGGTTTAGTTATATTCATTTTATCCACTCTTAATTTTCTACCCATTTATTTTTTAAAATTCCAATTAGCTACTTGGTCAAAATATTTTATTTTAAGCTAGTGAAACCCTAAAATTAAGGAAAGACATTTTGAATTATGAATAAAATTTAAAATGCTTTTTAATACACATGACATTATATTAATGCTATTAAATCAAATGCCTGTGTTAAAAATAATCTAAGGAACTTATTAAAAAGCTTTTAGATGATTTAGGACCAAATTTTGATATCGTTTTTCAGGAAGGAACGATTTGGATTAAAGTTGAGACCGGGCTACTAAAATTATTGCCGAATGCTTCATTCAACACACACACACACACACACACACACACACACTGAAAGAATATGAATAGTTTACTCTGAAGTTTGCTTTGTCTGATATTAATATAGTAACCTGGTTCCCTTTAGATTGCTATTCTTATGACCTAATTTTTCCTACTGTCTGATTTTTAATCTACCTGCAGACTCAATTTGAAATTTCTTGTTGGCAATGTATTGTTGGCTCATGATTATCTATTCTAACAATTTCTTTTAATTGAAGTCCGTAACCATATTCAGTCCCTGGGTAAAATCCAGTCCACTAGCTTTTATCATTTTATTTCCCTCCTTCCGTTCCCCTCATGATAGTTATTGTGATGACTGGACTGCGTGCATGGCTGGTTGTGCTGTTAAAACACTGTGGTGCTCAGGGAGAGGGCGTGGGTGGTGTCACGATGGTGCTCACATCTGTCCAGCTGGGTTTTCATGCTGGCCAAGGAGCGTCTTTAGTTGCAGCTCACCAGGTGTATGCAGTTGAGTGGCGATCCTCACACACACCTGGTTTTGGTGAGCCTGAGATGACTATAGCGCTGGTGACTCAAAGAGCAGAGCTGCAGAAGCCAGCCTTGTTGCAGAGGGGCAGTACTGAGGATTAAACTCATCACTGACATTCGCAAAGCAAGAGCTGAGTCATTTCCTCACTAACTTCTCCTTTTAAAATAAGGTTTAGGGGCTGGAGAGATAGCACAGCGGGCAGGGCATTTACTTTGCACACGGCTGACCCGGGTTCGATTTCCAGCATCCCATAGGGTCCCCTGAGCACCGCCAGGAGTGATTCCTTAGTGCAGAGCCAGAAGTAACCCCTGTGCATCACCGGGTGTGACCCAAAAGCAAAAATAAAATAAAATAAGGTTTACTGGGGCTGGAGTGATAGTACAAGTAGGGTGTTTGCCTTGCACGTGGCCAATCTGGATTTGATTCCCAGCATTCCCTATGGTCCCCCGAGCACCGCCAGGAATAATTCCTGAGTGTAAAGCTGGGAGGAACCCCTGTGCATCGCTTGGGTGTGACCCAAAAAGAAAAAAAAACAGGTTTACTAAAGTATAGCCAAAGTGTTAATTTATGTTTTAAATATGACTGATTTTGTGCGATAATGCCAAGTGGAAAAGTTGTGATAACCTGGCCCATAAAGGCTAAAATATTTACTGACTATTTATTTATTTATTTATTTATTTTGCTTCTTGGGTCTCACCCAGCGATGCTCAGGGGTAACTCCTGGCTTTGCACACAGGAATTACTCCTGGCGGTGCTGGGGGAACCGTATAGGATGCCAGGGATCGAACCCAGGTCGGCCGAGTGCAAGGCACACACCCTACCCACTGTACTATCGCTCCGGCCCCACTAACTGACTTTTTATAGAAAACATTTGCTGAACTTTAATATCAACCTCTTCTTGTTGATATCATTTAACCAATAGTATGGTTGGATTTAGATATGCTGCTACCATATTCACTATTTCTGCTTTAGCTTTTCTCTATTTTCTCTTTTCAGCCTTCTCCTGACTTGAACATTTCGTTTTAATCAGTCTACTGTATTTTCCTATTTTTCTTTGTGCATACACAGTTAACTTTTACAAAAATCTGTTTAGAATCATTTTAGCACTTCCCATGGGATGTAGCAATCTTTGCATCTCTTTGTGTTGTTTTAGTCCTACATTATATATGTGTACATGTATATGGGCTGGAGCGATAGCACAGCGGGTAGGGTGTCTGCCTTGCATGCAGCCAACATGGCCGATCCGAGTTCGATTCCTCCGCCCCTCTCAGAGAGCCCGGCAAGCTACCGAGAGTATTCGATATGCCAGACACAGTAACAACAAAGTCTCCAATGGAGACGTTACTGGGCCCGCTCGAGCAAATCGATGATCAACGGGAGGGCCTTTACTTTACATGTATATAATTTTATAGATTTTGCTTCCAAAATGTATGATGGCCAGGAGGAAGGGGTGTTGAGCTGTACCTAGGGGAGCTCCGGACTTTACTCCAGACTCTGTGCTCAGGAATCACTCCTGGCTGGGTGCTCAGGAACACAAGCAGTGCTAAACTTCATTTTGTACAGAATCCAGTCTATTAATTACTCATATATTTATCATTGGTAGTACTGTTTCTTTAGTCTTGATGTTCCACATTTCTTTTTACTATCAGAAGTAGTATCCTAACAATAAATTCACTACATCTTCTTTCCTCTGAGAAAGTTTTTATATCATTTCATGTATTTTTCTTTGTTTTTGAGCTGGACTGGAGCGTTAGCACAGCGGTAGGGCATTTGCCTTGCATGCAGCCAGCCCGGCTGAGCTGGTTTCAATTCCTCCACCCCTCTCAGAGAGTCCGGCAAGCTACCGAGAGTATCTCACCTGCGCGGCAAAGCCTGGCAAGCTCCCCATGACATATTCAATATGCCAAACATAATAACAACAAGTCTCACAATGGAGACATTACTGGGCCCGCTCGAGCAAATTGATGAACAACAGGAGGACAGTGACTGACAGTTTTTGAGCCGTGCCTTGTGGTGCTCTGGAATCCCTCCTGGCCATGAGCTCAGGGGATCAGTGGGGATTTCCAGGTCAGTCTTGTGCAAAAGGCAAGAGCCTTCCTGCTGCACTGTCTAACCACTGTCTTTCTTTTTAAAATTTTTTTCTGAATCTATCTGGTGGAGCTCCAGGACTAGTTCTGGCTCAGTGTTAAGGGATCAGCTGGGGAACCGTGCAGAGTTGAGGATCAAATCTCACCCCTTTCTTGAGATCTCATCTCCGAATACTGGAGAACTTTCTTTCCCTTGGAGTTTTAGGTTCCTATCACTGCTGCAGAATTATCAGAGAAACTGGGAGAAAAACAAACAAACAAACAAACAAACAAAAAATACCAGACGAATAAAACCATCCTGAATTTTCCTACTCTTGTACTCATTAGGAATTCCTACTCTTTCTCTTCAAAGAAAGCCACACACTCCTGTTTATGCTGGTACAGGCTCAAGCTTGCACACATTGCTGAGGATGCAGAACTATCTGGTATTGGCTGTGACACTAGCAATTAGGTTCTCTTGTTATCACTTCCAGATGAATGTGAAACAAATGAAAAAAAAAATCCAACAAAATCCCACAAAAATGTTGGGTCAGGACGTGACCCAGGTCTAGCATGCCTGCCTTGCAATAGACTGAGTTTGACCCTTGGTGCTATTATGTGCGCTGAGCGGGATCCTGGCAGCTCTGCAGTTTGTGACCTGCAGAACTGCAAGTTTTCCAATTGCACTGCAGCTGAAGTGTGTGTGAGTGCTGCAACAAAAACAACGTGTGTGAGCACTGTCGCAAACTTCAGGTAAGCACTACAACCAGAACACGGGTAAGCACTGCAACTAGGAGGAGTGTGATACTTGATGAGCACTGCACTGACTGTGCAACCACCACAATCATGCATATGTGCAACCGTGGTATCACACAGCGTATTTAGAGTGACGGAAAGAAGAAAGAAAGAAAGAAAGAAAGAAAGAAAGAAAGAAAGAAAGAAAGAAAAAGACCCATAAATGTTAGATTATTTGTTCTGCGTTCCACCAGTCAGTGAGGCACAAAGGGTTTCAAATACGGGTCTGTTGAAAGCCAAGACCCCACCAAATTACTCACAGACTTTGATAGACAGACTGTAATAAATAGTAAAGTAAAGTAAAGTAAAGTAAAGTAAAGTAAAAGCCCTCCCGTTGATCATCGATTTGCTCGAGCGGGCCCAGTAACGTCTCCATTGGAGACTTTGTTGTTACTGTGTTTGGCATATCGAATACGTCACGGGGAGCTTGCCAGGCTCTGCTGTGCGGGCGAGATACTCTTGGTAGCTTGCTGGGCTCTCCAAGAGGGGCAGAGGAATCGAACTCCAGTCGGCCGTGTTGGCTGCATGCAAGGCAAACGCCCTACCGCTGTGCTATCGCTCCAGCCCATATAATAAATAAATAATAAATTAATAAATAACAGAAATAAATTAATAAATAACAGAAATATAAGAGCATGCCAGATTTTCCTGTGACAAGTTCTTACTCCTACATATTTCCTTTATCCCATTCCCTACTTGATTTATATAACAGAGTATTCAGGCAAAGAAGACTTTCTTCTTTCCTTTGGGTGACTAGATATTTTCCAAAGACCTTTATCATTAGTTTCAACAAATGATGTCATGGTAGCCCGGTTAGGTAGTAAATAATCTTATGGCCGGTTAACTGGGCCTCTTGGAGAACAATAACTCTATTTCTACTCTCGAAAAGAAATGGTCTCTTTTGTTTTTTGCTGGTGTCATGCAAGCCTGAGATTTCTTCGACACTGTCATTTTACAAATGTATGGTATTTTCCAGCTGCTAATCTTAGAATGGAAATAATGATCTTTAGCTTCACCGCTCCCCCCTCCCCATGCAGAACCCTGCAATTTTGCTCATCAGATTTGCAAATGAAGGTTATCTTATACTGTTTAGCTTGGTTAAATGTTATCACCGTGGGTGGTTATACACCTCCTGTCACCCTGATGAGAAGTTGAATGTGTTCACCAAAGCCTCCTGCTGAAGACTGTGTGGGCAAGGCTCTGAAAATCAATGGGGGAACTCTTAGGGAAGAGGAGGGCAGGAGGTCCCCAGTTCTCTCCCAAAGCAGTGAACGTTGACCTTCCTTAACAACACCACAATGAACAGGAATGGTCCTTCTCATGGTGCTTTCCAGTAGCTAACATGATCCTCCCTCCCTCCCTCCCTCCCTCCCTCCCTCCCTCCCTCCCTCCCTTCCTTCCTTCCTTCCTTCCTTCCTTCCTTCCTTCCTTCCTTCCTTCCTACCTTTCTTCCTACTAACTTCCTCCCTCCCTCCTTCCCTCCCTCCCTCCCTCCTTCCTTCCTTCCTTCCTTCCTTCCTTCCAACTTCCTTCCTAACTTCCTTCCTTTCTTCCTCCTTCTCTCCTTCCCTCCCTCCCTCCCTCCCTCCTTCCCTCCCTCCCACCTTCCCTCCGTCCCTTCTTCCCTCTACACCTCCAGCCAAGAAACAATCTGAACAAGAACTGCACTTTGCTGAAAAACAGTAAAGTGATATGCATGATGCCCTTTCAGTAACAATATTGCAAACCACAGTGCCTAAAAGGAAAAAAAGAACAATGTCTGCCATAGAGCCATACTTGGAAGGCCAGAGGGAAACTGGGGACATTGATGGTGGGAAGTGATGGGTGCTCAAATATTGTACAACCAAAATTAATGATGAACAGCTTTGTAACTTTGTAGCTCAGTGATTCAATAAATTAAAAATAAAGAGATTAAAAAACAATCATACAAATGTAAGGGTTTAAAGGAACACACACTTATGAACCTTTATTATAGCACCTGGATCAGGAATGGGAGCATGACTCAGCCTCACCCTCTGCCTCAGTGTTGCACGTGGCTGCCGCAAACTGTCCAGGTCACCACAGGGAAGGCTCTAATCTGTGGTGCGTTAGGGTTCATTGCCTAGGTCAGTAGGCCTCAGTCTCTTGTGGTTGATGGCCAGAAGCTTCCCTCAACTGCTGCCCATGGGGGCCTTCCCAGTCAGGCCCTTAGTTCCTCAAAGGAAGAGAGAAAGCACTGGAGGAAGGGAGGAAGGGGTTGGGGGAGACAGGAGACACACACAGAAAGACAAAGAGAGAGAGAAAGAGACAGAGACACAGACACAGACAGACAGACAGACAGACAGACAGACAGACAGACAGAGACCAAGAGAGATTCTAAGCAAGATGGCTGCAGTCTAGTTAATGTAACCAAATCTCTCCTCCTATTATCTTTTCCTTACTTTCTTAGCTGGTCACAGTCACCACCTCCATTCTGGAGAGAGGTAAACAAGGCATGAACAATAGAAGGAGGCAAGATGGGGACCTGTCACACTCTGCCACATGTTTAACTTCACAATTACTGAATATGACATTTTAATAATAACTTAACCACAAAAGAGAGGCAGAAACTAAAACTTGATCTGCTGACACTAGGTATAGTAGTGCTCCTTACCCTTCTGGAGTCTCTTCATAGCACTTATTGATTAACTCTATATTTTAATTGTTTCTTTAAAGATTGTGCTACTCATGCTAGGGGAAAAGGCAGCTCAGATAGAGAAGGGAGCACCAAATAAAGGGTGTTGGGAGGTTCCTCCCAGGATGGGAGATGCGTGATGAGAGTAGACTATAGACTGAACATGATTGCCACTCAATGTCTCTTTTGCAAACCACAGCACCCAAAAGGAGAGAGAGAACAAAAGGGAATGCCCTGCCACAGAGGTAGGGTGGGATGGGGGAATGGGGGGTGGGAGGGATACTGGGATCAGGGGTGGTGGAGAATGGGCACTGTGGAGGGATGAGTATTCGATAATTGTATAACTGGAACCCAAGTACAAAAATTTGTAAGTCTACAATTGTACCTCATGGTGTTTCCACTAATAAAAATTTAAAAAATACAAATAAAATTTAAAAAAAAGAAAATGTACACTGGTGGAGGGATGGGTCTTCGATCATTGTATAACCGAAATTAAAACATGAAAGTTTTGTAACTGTAGCTCATGGTGATTCAGTGAAAAATAAAATAAAGGAGAAAAAAAATTGTGCTACTTACGTATTTTATTAACATATGATAAGTAATGAGTACATTTTACTAATAGATTTCCTATACTTTAGTATTTGTTGTCTACATGTTCTATATGTATGTTACATATTTTTTCCATTGTCATATCTCATTTAAGAGAGGAAATTTTCTCTTGTATTCACGGTGTTCAGCATCTTGAGCACTGATTGGCACATACCAGGGACATAATAAATATTTGAGGATTCTACCACTGAACCACCAATGCCGCTGCTAATAATAAATATTTGATAGACACACGTGTGCCATGTTCAGAAATATTGATTATAAGGAAATAGATAAATATCTTCCCCAGGTGTTTACCAACTCAGATTTTCCCAGCCCTTCCCTTCCTTCTGTTGATACGGCTTTGATGATGGGTGGGAGTGGGGGGCAAAGGTGTCACACACAATCTTGGTTGTGATGCTCTCACACTTAGTTGGGTGCTCACCGGGTGTCATACTCATTTTCACTGCTCGTGCAGATGCTTGCTGGAGATTGTTGAGGTGCTCACACATATACTTGCTGAGGATTCCACTCCTGTCTACAATACTCACACATCTTCTAAAAATTCGTTTGGTTGGGGGTATGGTGCCACCAGCAGGTCAATCTGTACCTGTGAGGCGAGTGCATCAGCAGCCTCATGGCGCCTTCAGACTTCCAGATACCCCAAAAATTGCTACTGTGCCTTTGGCCAGACCCCAAAAACTTGGGGCAAAGTTTACCAAGAAAGTAAACGGCCAAAAGTTAGGTATGTGGGAAACATACCCACAAACCACCTCCGGCTCAGCTATATAATTGGAGGCAAGGCCTCTTTGGTTCCTGATTGAACTACTTAATGGACATGATCCCAGAGACTCAGAAACGAATCTCAGAACCCAGTGGCTTTAGGTAGAAATGCGTCTGGTCTCTGCAGTAGGCTACCGGTGCTGGGCCAACCCAGGTGGGAATAGGTTTCATGCCTTGGCCTACTCCCCCTGGCGGCCCAGTGGCCGCCATCTGTCTGAGGCCACTGGATAGTCACATTTGGGCCCCCAGTGACGAGACACACAGGGCCTCACGGGATGAGGGTGGAGCCGGGCTTGTACTCCCCACCCCAACGAGACCCCAAGTCATTGCCCACGAATGGCCTCTCTGGCTCCTGATCAAGCTGCTTAACGGCCATGATCCCAGAGACTCAGAAACAAATCTCAAAACCCAGTGGCGTTTGGCAGAAATGCATCTGGACTCCACAGTACGTTACTGTCGCCGGGCCACCCCAGGGGGGAAAGGGTGTTGTCCCTCTGCCAGCTCCCTCTTGGCGACTTGGTGGCTGTCATCCTCCAGAGGCCATTGGACAGTCAGGCTTGGGCCCGCAGTGACGAAACTTGTTGGGTCTCACAGGATGGGGGGGAGGTGGAGCCGGGCCTGTCCTCCCCACCCTAACGAGACCCCAAGTCATCGCCCACAAACGGCCTCTCTGGCTCCTGATCAAGCTGCTCAACGGCCTTGATCCCAGAGACTCAGAAACAAATCTCGAAACCCAGCGGCTTTTGTCAGAAATGTGTCTGGACCCCGCAGTAGGTTACTGTCACCGGGCCACCCCAGGGGGGAATGGGTGCTGTCCCTCCGCCTGCTCCCTCTTGGCGACTTGGTGGCTGTCATCCTCCAGAGGCTATTGGACAGTCAGGTTTGGGCCCGCAGTGACGAAACTTGTTGGGTCTCACAGGATGGGGGGGGGGGGGGGGGGAGGTGGAGCCGGGCCTGTCTTCCCCACCCCAATGAGACCCCAAGTCATCGCCCACGAATGGCCTCTTTGGCTCCTCATCAAGCTGCTCAACGGCCATGATCCCAGAGACTCAGGAGCAGATCTCTAAACCCAGTGGCTTTTGGCAGAAATCCCTCCAGATTTAAGTGTTAAAATTTCAGAACTTCAAAACCACATGGCCCTACTGCAGCCACACGACATCATATGTCATTCATAACCAGCAATAGAACACAAATTGTCTATTGTTGCCTTTTCAGCAGATCTGAGTGTTGGGGTAAAATCTTAAATAATGGTGGGTCTGGTGTCGAAATAGTGAATGTGATCAAAGTAGAGAGAGAATAATGTGGAAATCATCTGCCCCACAGGCAGGGGGAGGGTGTGGGATGGGGGTATACTGGGATTTTTGGTGGTGGAGAATGGGCACTGGTGAAGGTACGGGTGTTTCATTGTATGACTGAGACTTAGACCCAAAAGCTTTGTAACTGCTCTCACGGTGATTCAATAAATAAAATTATAAAAAATGGAAAAAGAAAAAAAAATTTGTTTTGTTTTGTTTTGTTTTGTTTTGGGGGCCACACCTGGCAGTGTTCAGGTCTTAAGGGGTGAGAAGATCAAACCTGTGTTGGCCACATGCAAGGCAAGCTCCCTAGTGCTCTCTCTCTCTCTCTCTCTCTCTCTCTCTCATTGAATCACCGTGAGATACAGTTACAAAGCTTTCATGTTTGAATTTCAGTCATACAGTGATCGAACACCCATCCCTCCACCAGTGCACATTCTTCACCACCAATGACCCCAGTATTACTACCCACCCCCTTTACAACCCTCCCCCTGTCTCTATAGCAGTCAATTCCCCCTATACTCTCTCTCTACTTTGGGGCATTATGATTTGCAATATAGATACTGAGAGGCTATCACGTTTGGTCTTTTATCTACTTACAACACACATCTCCCATCCTGAACGATTCCTCCAACCATCACTGACTTAGTGATCCCTTCTCTATTCCAGCTGCCTTCTCTCCCAGCTCATGAGACAAACTTCTAACTATGGAGCAATATTCCTGGCCCTTGTGTCTACTGTCCTTGGGTATTAGTCTCATATTATGTTATTTTATATTCCACAAATGAGTGCAGCCATTCTATGTCTGTCCCTCTCTTTCTGACTCATTTCACTTAGCATGATACTCTCCATGACCATCCACTTATAAGAAAATTTCATAACTTCATCTTCCCTAACAGCTGCATAGTATTCCATTGTGTAGATGTACCAAAATTTCCTTAAATTGCTCTCGGGCACTCGGTTTGTTTCCAGATTCTGGCTATTGTAAGCAGTGCTGCAATGAACACACAGGAGCAGATGTCGTTTCTACTGTGCTTTTTTGCACCCTCAGGATATAATCCCAGAAGTGGTATTGAGGGGTCATATGGAAACTCATTTTCTAGTTTTTGAAGAAATGCACATATTTTTTCCCCAAAAGGGCTGGACCAGTCAGCATTCCCACCAACAGTGGTGGCTTTTGTTCTTTTGAACATGTGCCATTCTCTGTGGTGTAAAATGATATTTCATTGTTGTTTTGATTTGCATCTCCCTGATGATTAGGGATGTAGAGCTTTTTCTTTTTTGCCTTTTGGTTATTTGTGTTTCTATTTTGAAGAAGTTTCTGTTCATTTCTTCTTCCCATTTTTTGATGGGGTTGGAGAGTTTTTTTCTTGTACAAATGTACTAGTGTCTTGTATATTCTGGATATTAATCTCTTATCAGATAGGTATTGACTAAATATTCTTTCCCATCCTGTGGGCTCTCTCTGTATTTGGGTCACTGTTTCTATTGAGGTTTAGAAACTTCTTAGTTTAAATAAAAAGGGAAAAAAAGAAACTTCTTAGTTTAATGTAGTCCCATTTGTTTATGTTTGGGCCTTATAGTTTGCAGTACAGGCCCTGAAAGATTATCATGTTTATCACTGTACCTACTTTCAGCACTCAGTTCTGTTCAGAATGATCATTTCCAACTATTATTGTCATGGTGGTCCATTGTAAAAAATTATGCACGCAGAAGGTTGTGTGTTCGCGGGCTCTCTGGATGGCTCTATCTCACCGCCCGCGTTCGGTGCCCTAGAGCCACTGTGTGTGGCCTGCATCGGGACGGCTGTTGGCCAAGGGCAGATGAAGGAAGAGACAAGGGCCAGGCCGGTTGATCTTAGTGGCAGTTTATTACAAGGAAGTTTATCCCATAGAAGAACTTACGTTACGGAGGGCCTAGGTTCTCTCAAGCACATGTTCCCCTTGCTAGTCTCTCGGTAGTCCATCTTTCAGCCCTGCTCTCTCCTTCCTCAGCTCCCTTCTGGTCTGGCTGACACTCCACCCAGTCAGGTAGCCAAATCAACATAAGAAAGCCCTTCCTGACTGCTCAAGGGCAAGATACCTCTTAAGGTGTTTTCATCTTTTCCTCAGTCCAATAAACTATCAACTATTCCTGAGGTTATGCAGGAAGGACAGAACAGTGTTATCTTACAGTCCATTCTCTATCCTACCTGCCCTCCTCACACCACCACTTGTGGCAAACTTCCAACAGTGGACCAATCCTCCTGGCTCTCATTTCTACTGCTCTTTGGCATTAGTCTCATACTATATTTTTCTTATATCTCACAATGAGTGCAACCATTCTATGTCTGGCCCTCTTCCTCTGACCCATTTCACTCAGCACGATACTACTCACCATGTCAATCCATTTATAAGCGAATTTCGTGACTTCATTTTTCCTAGTGTCTAGCCTCTTTTTCTTTGGTCTGCTGCTTAGCTGTGTTGGCAACAGGATGTGCTTGTCCCTAGAGAAGGAAGAGAAAAAATTTCCAGTAAGGGAAACCAAGATGTCTGTTTATAGTTGATAACGGCTGCTCCTGAAAGAACATGCACAGCTAGACTCAGGCTGGTAGATTGCGACTGTTTCCCTCATCTCTATTCATTCCTTTTTCCCCAACAAAGCTTTGATTTCATTTGGGAAGACAGCGAATACAGTTTAAAAACAAAACCAAAAATTATAATTTCTCAGACTCTCGTCTTGTCAGGATGACCCTGTGAACAGTTCTAGTCAACGTAAACAGAAGTCACTAAATAGTACTTCTGGAAAGATCCTTAAAGAAAACAGAATCACTTGTCATTGTTACTTCTCTCTTGTCTTTCCCCCTTCTTCCAGCCTGCGCTTGAATGTGATCAGTGGAGCTTCATAGCCCACTTGTGACCATAAGTACATGATGAGTATGACCAGAAGAAAGGATAAAGGGACCTAAGTGAACCCCAGTATTATCAGTCACTAAACCATGCCAGGGCTGTCTCCATTATTCATCTCGTTACATAACAACAAAAGAAATACCCATCTTTTGAAAGACACTATTATTTGAGCTTGCTACAGCCAAAATTACCTCTAAATGATAAAAAAAAATCTGTTGTTACCTTTTGGATATTTTCAAATCTTTATGTTCGATGGGATTTCTCTCTTGATCTACACACAATGTCTCAGAAAAAAAATGACACCAGCCACAAGTACAACAAAATATCTAAATATTTTACTTTTTAATCTTTCCATTGTCATATCAATAGGAACTTTTATCGACATGAAAACTAAAAAAGGGATAAATGAATGAATTTTCTACAGCTGGTCCTTTCTCTTGAAATTCTAGAGTTCAGGGACCAGAGAGATGAGGTTGACCCTGGTTTGACTCTCATCACCACACAGTACCTGAGGGCTCCTGGCTGTGGCCCTGGGGGCTCCTGTAGCAGGTACCCAAGCATCAGTGGATGTCCTAGCATTGACTGTTGGTATGGTTGATCTTTGTCAACGCTCAAGAATCAGGGACGCTGTCTCATTTGCCAAGACATCAAAAATCAGATGGGCTGGACACGTAATGAGGTTTACAGACAACCGCTGGACTAGAGCCATTACTGATTGGATTCCACGGGACATCAAAAGATCACGTGGACGCCCACCTACAAGATGGTCAGACTTCTTCGTCAAGACCCTGAATAATCGGTTTGAGGCTCTGCATGTTCCTAGAACGAACAGATACCATTGGGCTACGCTAGCATGCAACCGGGATGAATGGAGACGTTACTGGCACCCACTCGAGTAAATCGATGAATAACAGGGATTAAGTGATTAAGTGAAGTGATAAGTGATGGTTGGGGCAAAAATTACTATATGGGGTCCCTGGCTCCTGAGAACTATGTAGTAGAACTTTCTCCCCACATAAAAACTTAAATTTTAAAAAATGTGCTTTTTTTTTAAAATTCTAGACTGCACACTTAGTGGAATAACTGAATCGATATTTTGTGTCATGAAAACTTGGGAGCTTAATTTATTTTTATAAATGAAAGATATGCTTTTGATGGAAGTGTTTCCTGTGAGAGAGCCCATGATTGAGAATCAGGTGGACTCGATTCCCAAATCTGCACTGTGTTATTTGGTATATAATACCACTCAGCTGTAAAATAAACAATGTAATAAAACATATATTATAGATTTATTTTGAGGAGTAAACAGTACATAGAGTATAATGATTGGTAAATGGTTATTATTATGCTCTACCTGGTAAGAATTTCTTACAAGGTTTTGTTTTTTCCCATATTTTACAATTTTTAATTTTTAAAATTATTATTTTAGGTGATATGATCATAATAGTGTTAAATTATATGTTAGTGATATGCAAAGTTACCATACCCTGCCTCCACCAAAACACAAATGACTCTCCATGCTACTTTGGCATACAGACTTTTATAAAGTGAAGATATATGGTATTTATTTTTGTGTGCTTCTCACCAATCCTAAAGACAGAAAAACTGGGCCTGGAATGATGGCACAGCTTGCACACGGCAGACCCGGGTTTGATTTCCAGCATCCCATATGGTCCCCTGAGCACTGCCAAGAGTAATTCCTGAGTGCATGAGCCAGGAGTAACCTCTGTGCATTGCTGGGTGTGACCCCAAAAGCAAAAATAAATAAATAAATAAATAAATAAATAAATGAAGACAAAAAAACTGGTGGCATATAGTGAATCTTTAGTGTGTCTGATATTGTCTTGAGTAATCTGCTTTATTTTGTTATATAAAGTTCCTGATGAGGGGTTGGGGTAACAATTACACATAGGTGTGGTCACAATCAATAGGGGTAGAATTCTTTTCCTCTGGGAAAGCCGCTTCTAAGACAGATTCTCATTATCAGATTGACCCACCCTACAGTGAAATCCCCTGAGTGTGTTTCTTCTCTCCTTGTCCAACAAACATATAAACATACATAATATAAATCATTTTTATGGATATAGTTAGAAATACCTTAAACTTATAGAATTGCTTTCCTAGGGCCATCTCGGGCCATCTCGATCTCAGACTACAGTGCTTAGGCCAGATAGTCTTTCCTACCCCTAGCAGTGTCCTGGTCTCGTCATTACTTTTGGATCATGACAGCATTTGTCTATGATCAAGCTCTTAAGTTAAGAATCTATATGGCACTTTGCCCTGGCCCATTTCGATGCCAGGGTAGCTCACTGCTTGCCCTGGGTCCATTCAGTCCCTCGTTGGGACCCTGCTTTTGGGGTGTTAGAAACTAAGAGCAACTGAGGCTTAAGTCGAGAAAGCAGATGCCCGGGAGTGAATAATATTCAAAGCCAATTAAATCCTAAATTACAAAGCATAATGTTAACAGTCTTCCTGTATCCATACAAAAAGGGCATGCTTTTTAAAAGGTTTGTTTTAAAGTAAACTATTCAAAAGACATAAGGAGAGGAGAAAGGCAATCTTAACTTACAATACAATTTCAGTGTCCTAGAAGGATCTGACCTTAGGGGGAAAAGCTGATTGATTAACTGGTTGGGGAAGAGAGCATAGAGAAGTGGTTACAGATAAAGGAAGGAATGGGAATGACTTGGGAGCACTGTGATGGGTGTAACCTGATAAACCTAAGCTCCTTGTGGAGAAAGGGAGAAAGGACAAAGCAATGTCATCTTACAGGAGGGCTACTAGGATCATTGGTGGTGGAGGATGGGCACTGGTGGAGGGATGGGTACTTGATCATTGTATAACTGGAAACCCAAGCATGAAAGTTTGTAAGTCTACAACTGTACCTCATGCTGTTTCACTAATAAAATAAATAAATAAACAAATAAATAAAGATAAAAATCTATTAGTATATATGAGAAAGATATCAAAATACCTGACTACTGGGATTATCTACCCTCCAGATTTTCTGCTCTAGATGTATATAATGTTTGTTTTGCTTTACCCTTGAGTTATCTTGAGTGTTTTCATTTATGATACATTATGTTATGCTATTTTCTACTACTTTTATAATCGAAGACAGTTGATTTTAAAATCAACTTGGATAGCAAGTAGCAATAGCAGTAGAAGGAACAGAATGCATATAAAAATGACTAACCAATATTTATGGTTATTAATTATGTTTTTCAAAAAATATAGTGATTTAATAAAGCTAAGTTTGAAAATTCTCAGTAAATTAACATATTCTAGAATAGAGTCCAATTTTGGACATCGAAGTACATAGCCAGTAATTATCTAAACAAGAAGCATAATCTTTCTTTCATAAAGTAAATAACATGCAGTTGTTTCCATCATAATGACTGTAAGATTATCATACTCAGAATAAAATTCCAGGAACCTCAATTCTAATTAACATGGAAGTACAATTCACAAATAAATATGATTCCAAGGCTTATGCAGTCCCAGGGTACAATACAGATAGATGCAGATTGATCTAATCTAGTTACATTAAGAAGCATAAGTGCATATCAGGAAACATCGCGTGGAAAGTTGACATTTGATCCAATTAGAATGAGCAAAGTAAAAATGATGAAAGCAATTTCCTTTGTCTAGTAAAATTAGGATGCAAATAGAAGGATAATATGTGACCTTTCTGGGGAGGGTCAGGATGATTTCTAATATTTATTACACAAAAAGTCAGCCAACATTTGTGATTGTTTAAATGACTAGAATTTGAGGAGTATATTCCAGACTGAAAACCAGCCAAGAAATAATCAGCATGAATTTCTGTAATGTAGTCTTACTGATTCTATTTATTAGATTTTTACTGGAGAATCACAGGGACAGATAGAGCATTAGACCAAAGTGAATATTAACTCTATTAAACAAAATAAAAAGGTCATGTTCTGTTTTTTGCTAATTTGTGTTGTGGCTGTTTTATAAAAAGTAAATTAAAAAAAATAGCTCCTCTGGGTCCTTTAAGATCCCACTAGAAGTAGATACAAAGGAGCATTCTTTTCTTTCTCCCCCCTGCCCCACTTTAAACACTGTGCTTTACAAAGTTTTTCGTGTGCATTTGTTACAAGCATTAAATATTCCAACACCAATCCCACCACCACTGTCACCTTCCCACCATTATTGTCGCCATTTCCCTAACCATCCTTCAAGCTTGCCCCTGTCACAGGCAGTTGTGCAGTGTGAGTGTGGCTCTCTATTTTTATAAAGTTGTTCACAATCTTTGATTATGTTTAATATTTGAACACCAATTCCACCACCATTGCACCTTCCACCACCATATTTCCATCCTGAACTCCAAACCCTGACCCCGAAGTGGAACCAAAATAATTTATTTTGTATTGCTTGTTATGAATAATCCACTAAAAATGAGACAAAAATATTTCTTAGAGGAAAGTGTGTGAAGATTGTAGGGTTTCACCCAGGAGCCATTAAGCCCTTCTATAAAGATTGAGTCTTGTGTGTTTATATCTGTATCTGTATACATATATTTCCCCAGAAATCAGTTGCCTTCTACTTTAAACCCAATCAAACATTATGCTACTCTTTGTATATTGGTGGTGTAAAACATGAGATGTCCAAGGATAGACTGACTCTTAGGTCTCTGGATCATGGCGTCAGTGGCAGCTTATGAGTGTGACTGCCAAGCTACCGGGGGAAAAAAGGGGAAGATGGGGAAGATCACCCATTCTCATTCTGCTGAGGCTGGATTTTTCAGTCTTAAGTCCCTTGCACCTGGATTTTTCTGCAGATTCTGTTGTGGGTGAAGCTCATCCGAGCATGTGGAGAGCAACCATGGGCATGGTGGTAGTTATGTTCTGGAGGTTTTTGGCTGCCAGGGCTGACTCCATTGGGGTGGGGAGGGGGCCTCATCCACCCCCTGCCCGGGTTGCCCCGAATGAAAACCAGCCTGGTGAGGGGTCCAGCGGCATAGCTATGGTGTACCGTTTTATGCTCTCTTCCACCTCTCTCTCTTTTTAACTGCTGAAAACTTCACATTAAAATTTTTAAAATTTATTTATTTTAAATTGAATCACAGTGATATACACACAGTTACAAAATTGTTCATGATTGGGTTTGAATCATGCAATGTTCCAACTCCCTTCACCAGTTGTACACTTCCCACCACCAATGTTCCCAGTTTCCCACCCACTCACCTGACTCTATGGCAGGTACTTTCCTCTCTCTCTCTCTCTCTCTCTATCTCTCTCTCTCTCTCTCTATATATATATATATATCACTTGATCACTTGACATCCCGTTACTCATCACTTGATCACTTGACATCCCGTTACCCACTTCCTGCGCTCAAGTGGGCGCGACTAACGTCTCCATTGGTCCATTCGTCCCTGTCGTGTGGTAGTGTGTGTGTATATATATATGTATATATATATATATATGGCACTATGGTTTGTAATACAGATACTGAAAGATTATCATGTATATTCCTTTACCTATTTTTAACATTCAGTTCTAGTCCAGAATGATAATTTTTAACTATCACTGTCATACAAGTCCCTTCTCTATCCTAACTGCCCTTCACCCCACACACTTTCAGAATGGGACAAAAGTTTGTATTTTTATTGAGGGTGGGGTGGGGCTATAGCAGTGTTCAGGGATTATGTTTGGGAATTGCTCTTGAAGTTCTGGAGGATTGATTCTGAGCCTCCAGCATGCAAAATATGCACCCCAGTCTTTTATGCTATTTCAGTGAGGCAAGGTTTACATGAGACAAACCTTCAATATAACATTTTTTAGTTGAAAGGAACACAGAACATCGTGTCAGGGCATAGAGACTTTTGTTTCAGTGCTTACTACCAGATTGGTGCTGTGAAGTCATGATCAAATCCCAGGTTCCATGATGCCCCATGATGTCTATGCCCCAGCTCTTGAAGCCGTCTCCCTGGCCCTCAGATGAGGTTCTTCTGAGGAATAATCTTGGCATTTGTAAAGATGCATGACTCCTTCCTTCCTTCCTTCCTTCCTTCCTTCCTTCCATCCTTCCTCACTTTCTTTCCTCTCCTTCCTACCTTTCTTTCTTTCTCTCTCTTCTTTCTTTCTTTCTTTCTTTCTTTCTTTCTTTCTTTCTCTCTCTCTCTCTTTCTTTCTCTTTCCCCTCTTCTTCCTCCCTCCCTCCCTTCCTCCCTCCCTCCCTTCATTCCTCCCTCCCTCCCTTCCTTCTTTCCTTCCTTTCTGCCGTGCTCTGGACTTAGCAATAACTCTAGCAAACTTGGAGGACCATAGAATCAAACTCAGATCCACCACATGTAAGACAAGTATCTTACTTGCTGTATTATCTCTCTGGATAATATACTTTTTTTTAAATTCAGTAGTGATTTGCAAGATTGGCGTTCAAAATATTCTTGATTCTTTCCAGGTTGATTCCCAGATGCTGTAAATTCCCAGTTACCTAAAGCAATGGATACTGCAGTTCATCCAAGAGTTCATGCTGCAAGTGTTTGACAGTTAAAACAAACTCTTCTCTTATGTAGAGAAAGTGCTTAGCATATATGAGACCCTGGATGCAGTTTCATGTAGCATGAAAGGAGGCTAGAGAAATCACCTCTTTTCTTCCTACTATAGTTCAAGTTATCTTAATAAAAGTTGATTATAAATATTGAATTAATAAGACAAATTTTTTTCCTAGTTACTAAAATCATTTTTTTTTATTAGTGAAACACCATGAGGTACAGTTGTAAAAGTAAAGTAAAGGCCCTCCCGTTGATCATCGATTTGCTCGAGCGGGCCCAGTAACGTCTCCATTGGAGACTTTGTTGTTACTGTGTCTGGCATATCGAATACTCTCGGTAGCTTGCCAGGCTCTCCGAGAGGGGCGGAGGAATCAAACTCGGGTCGGCCATGTGAGGTACAGTTGTAGATTTACAATTTTTGTGCTTGGGTTTCGATTATGCAATGATCAGATACCCATCCTTCTACCAGTGCCCATTTTCCACCACCATGGATAATATCCCCCCCATCCCCCCATCCCCCCCTGCCTCTGTGGCAGGGCAATCCCCTGTGTTCTCTCTCTCCTTTTGGGTGTTGTGGTCTGCAAAAGAGGCATTGAGTGGCAAACATGTTCAGTCCATAGTCTACTTTCGACATGCATCTCCCCTCCTGGGAGGATCCTCCAAACACCCTTTATTTGGTGCTCCCTTCTCTATCTGAGCTGCCCTTTCCTCTAGAATGCCCGGCTGGCCACTAAGCTATGGAGTAATCCTCCTGGTGCTGATCTCAGCTATTTAATAAGACAAAATTTAAGGTTTTTTTCCCACTCTTAATTCATAAATGTCTTCTTTTTTTTTTTTTTTTTTTTTTTTGCCAATGAGTGTGCTTTATGTGGCCGCAGCTCAGGCCTTGACCGGATACTTGAGCAGCGGGTAGAGCCGCTTTTCCCGCTGCTGCTTCTTGGTTTTCAGGCTCTCCGCATGCTTGTTGAGTCGCACGAGTCTTCTTGGGCTGCAAATCGAGGGGCTTGTACTTCCTGCCCTTGTAGAATTTTCTGAGGTTTTCTTTCCGAGTCTGGTTAATGACGGTGAGAACATGGGCGATAGATTTGCGGATAGACATAGATTTCATGAAGATTTGTCACTTCATATATCGTATTCTTGAAACAATGCAGTCAACATCATGTCCTGAATGGGATCTTGGAGAGCTTGGATGCCGCGCCGCCCATCACTTTGGCGACCCGCAGCTGCGACAGCTCCACCTTCAGGTCGTCCAGCTGCTTGAGCAGCTCCTCCTTCTTGCCACGAAGGTCCAGGGCCTGAATCTTGGCCATGTCTGATAAAGCCGCCACCTCCGAGGCCTGCTCCGAGGGAAAGAGCAATTCATACATGTCTTTACCCTCATCTTCCTGTTCAGATTCAGCAGTTTTTTTAAAAAACATTTATTATGTGCTAATCTGTTCATAATACCTGCAATTACTTGGCTTTGTAGGATATTTCTAATCTGTTTGTGATATCTGCTGTTGTTTGACATTACATATTCAGAAATAGGTGTTTCATCTCCAAATCATGGGTTCCTTAAAATATCAGTGGATTAATATCCTGGTATTTAACTAAACTATACAAAAATAGTTTGATTGCTGGGGCCAGAGTGTACAGTGGGTAGGGCGTTTGCATAGCATATGACTGACTCATGTCTGATCCCTGGCATCCCATAGGGTACCCCAAGCACTACCAGGAGTGCAGAGCCAGGAGTAACCCAATCTCTGAGCATCACCGGGTGTGACCTACCCTACCCACCGCTCCCAAATATTTGGATTGGAGACTGAAAATTCAAGGGCCTGGAAACATTCAGGAGCCCCAGATTTGATACCTGGCAGGACATGGTCCCCCAGCACAGTTAGGAGTGAATTCTGAGCAGCCCTGGGGACCACAAAATGTGGCATACAAACAACAAAAAACAATTCAACAAAAAAGATTTGGAATTATATTTTTATTATACAAATTTGAATATCAGGGGCTATGGGAATGGAGGTATGAGAAATTGGTATGAGTTTGGGGTTGCTGTTTTATTTTGTGGTGTGAGAAGCTGACCCTAGGACTTTAAACAAAATTTATGTTTTATTACTTAGCCATAACTTCAGCCTCAATCATCTTTTTAGTTATTATTATTTGGAGTTTGAGCCACACCTAGTGATGCTCAGGGCTTACTTTTGGCTCTGCACTTAGGAATTATTCCTGGCAGTGCTTGGGGGACCACATGAAATGCTGGGGATCAAACCTGGGTTAGCCACGTGCAAGGCGAGTACCCTACTCACTGTGCTGTCACTTTGGTCCCATATTGTTATTATTATGTAAACTTTTTATAAATAAAAAAATGGTAGAAGTGAAAAATGAAAGTCGTCGATTCTTATCCTTTTCTCCATTATACCAGGCATCCCTCCATGAAAGAGCTAGTGTCCCTTTGAATCTGGGATGCCTTAGAACTTTAATTAATCAAATGTGATAGTTTGAAAATGTTTTAAACATAGATTTCATGAAGACTTGTCACTTCATATATTGTATTCTTGAAACAGTGACAAGTCTTCATGAAATAAATAAATAAATAAATAAAATAAATAAAATTATGGAAAAAAAAGTAAGGTGGAGTTCATGCCCAATTCAATCAGCTAATCAGTGGCTGAATAAATGGCAGTACTCCTACATAAAAAAGAATATAAAGTACTGGAACTAGAGGGATAGTACAGCAGGTAGGGAACTTACCTGATCACAACATTCACAACTATTGTGATCAGAAGAAGAGGAGACAAATAGCCTACTGCATTCCATTCTCATTCCTGATGTTTTGTAGTATAAATATTATTTGGCTACATATTTTAACTATAAAATAATTATAAAACTGCAATATTTATATATTATGTTAACTATGAAATACTTAAAAGGAGAGAGAGAGAGGAACAGAGACAGAGACAGAGATAGAGACAGAGAAAAGTGCCTGCCATAGAGGCAGGTAGGGGCTGGGGGTGGCAGGAGAGATATGGGGATATTGGTGGTAGGAAATGTACACTGGTAGAGGGATGGGTGTTGGAACATTGTATGAGTGAAACTCAATCATGAAAGCCACAGTGATGTGGTGATTCAATAGAAAAAATAATGAAAAAGAAGGGGCCAGAGCCATAGTACAATGGGTAGGATGTTTGCCTTGCACAGGTCCAACCCAGGTTCAGTCCCTGGCACCCTACCTGGTTCACCGAGCACCACCAGGAGTGGTTCCTGAGTGAAGAGCCAGAAGTAACCTCTGAGCATCGCTGGGTGTGACCCAAAAAGTAAAAAAAAAAAGTAAAAGTAAATATTAATCTAAAGAAAAAGTTGAGTAGATATCTGAACCACCGTGAAATGTCAAAGACTGAATAAACTATGTCTAATAACTATTTAAAAAATTAAAAGATAAATATGATTTTAATGGAACAAAATATTATTTGATTACATAAGTTAGATATTGCTTTTTATTCAATGTACTATTATATGGGCTGGAGCGATAGCACAGCAGATAGGGTGTTTGCCTTGCATGCGGCCAACCTGGCTGACCCAGGTTCAATTCCTCCGCCCTTCTTGGAGAGCCCAGCATGCTACCAAGAGTATCTCGTCCACACAGCAAAGCCTGGCAAACTACCAATGATGTATTTGATATGCCAAACACAGTAACAAGTGTCACAATGGAGATGTTACTGGACCCGCTTGAGCAAATCGATGAACAATGGGAGGACAGTGACAGTGACAGTATTATTATATAATATATTTATGTCTGTCTGGAAGGGTTGATCTACCTTGCCCAGGAGAGAAGTTTAAGTAACTTTTCCTTCACTTCCTTCTTTTTTTTTGTGATCGTGGTCTGTAACTCTTTCTTTGTGTGAGTCAAACCAAGAAGCTTTGTCTCCCACAACCTCTCCTAGTAACTAGAACATCTGACTAGGGCTCCTACTGACACCCATCTCTGTCTCAACTTAACTCTATCTCAAGTCATTTCTCCTGAAAGTATCCAGCATGGCTCTTGTATCCAGTAATGCCATTTCTCCTTTTGAATAATTGAGTGATTTTCTTGTTCTGTTTTTTTTGGGTTTTGCCCACACCCAGTGTCTCCGGGGCTTACTCCTGACTGTTCAGGTATCACTCCTTGGAGGAGCTTGGGGACCATATGGAGTGCCTGGGATCAAACCAGGGTCAACCACATGCAAAGCAAGTACTCTGTCCACAGTACTTCCCATGACTTGAATTCCAGAATATTAGAGGCAGAAGAAACCTTAGAGCAGGTTGGACTAATGGTTCCAGCATGTGACATTTGAACTCCCAGAGATGCTGGACTTAATATAATGATCTTTGACTCCCACTTCTGTCCTGGTTCCTGTCCCTATCATACTCATTGGGCAACACATTTGACAACATTAACATGTATATCCAGAGCTCTTTTGTACACAGTTTTCTTTTGGAATTATGAATTTGACATTTAAAAATATGCAAAACACTGATTTATATAATCCCCTCATTTTACAAATGAAAAACGTATTTTGAATTAGTATTATTTGGGTGTAATCTTTGACTTCCAACCTTAAAGCTGTTGTTCTTTCTTAAATGCTGAAATACAATAATCCTCATGGTTGTATATTAGCAACCTTTGTAGACTCTACCACAAGGAGAAATAAAGGGCCCTCACCTGGATCTAACTGAATTAGAAAGAAGCAACTTCTCTCTCCAGAGTCAATGTCAAGGTTTGCTACAAGGCATTGCCAAGATACAACCAATACGCAAATAAATATCCTTAAAGAGCACACTCACATTTCTAAAAGCTCTCCTATTCCTCTGCCCCCTTTTAGTTTTTCCTCCAAATAACCTCTTTTGCCCTCTCCCACTGCCATGGATAAATGAAAAATCCTAAATTCCAGATAATAACTAATTAAATACAGGGAAGGGAGTTAATCCTATATGTGTCCCAGAAATCTAGAGATTAGCTCTAAAAGAGAGTGTCAGAACCACATTTAGTTTCTCTGAATTTTGGAATTAGGATTCTAAGATACAGAATTGGCTTGATGAAGTTGCCAAGAAGGTGATAATGAGGGTGAAATGTTGGGGCTGGTGGATTGGTGGGCATTTGGAACCACAAGCCCTGATGTAAAAGAAAGAAATAGAGAAAGAGACAGAGGCAGAGTCAGACTACCCATAGGAAAATAAAACGTGGTTATAGAGAAAAAGGGAGATGCAAAGAGAAGAGAGAAAGCCCTAGAGAGTGCCCCTTGGAGCCCACTTCCATAGAATTCTAGATTCTGTATCTTGAGATGAGTTCTTTGTCCTTAGGCTGATTTGAGTGGGATTTGCTCTCCGAATCAGCAGCCAGCTCTGGGGGAATAAATTCAAACCCCAGAGCCCTCACAGTCTGAGATGTGATGGTTACCCAAGGCTGTGAGGCTGCCTCATCAAAAAAATAAATGACGAGAATCCTTCAAGTGTAACCAGCACAGCCAATCACACTTCGGTGCTGATGGCAGGCACTGAAAAATATCCATCACAGGTCCCAGTACACAAGCTGTCTTTGTGATACATAGTTCTGTCGGGACCTCATGTTAATCCAGCTATTTCTCAGGTTTGTTACTGTTCTGAAGAAGCCTCTCGAGGTACTTGAGAATAAGAAACACACTGTATAATCATTTTGGCATCCTTCATTTCAGTAAATATACATATTTACATATATATTTGTTCTGAGATTTCTGTTCTATAAAGTACTTAGACTTGTCATGTATCACCTAAGCCACATTCCTCACCCCTCACAGAAGCAGTTTTATGTTTTAGGATATTTGCCAGTGACAGGGTGATGGCTCAAGGGATGGGGCACATGCTTTGCATGCTGGAAGCCCAGGTTCAACTTCCAGCACCGTATGGTCCTCCAAGCACAACCAGAAGCATCCTATAGTTGCTGAGTTGGAAGAACTATGAGTGTGGTCCTCAAAGAAAACCACGCCCCCCCTAAAGAAACATCCAAATCCCTTAAAATCTTTGCCAGATGATCCCATCATTTCTACCCATTTCCACTCTTTGACTTGATGAGTGGTAGGATTTTTTTGTTTGTTTGTTTATTTGTTTATTTATTTATTTTTAATTTTATAGAATCACCATAAGATAGTTACAAGCTTTCATGTTTGAGTTACAATCACACAATGATCAAACACCCATCTCTTCACCAGTGCACATTCCCCACCACCAATCTCCCCAGTATATCACCCTTTTCCCACCCTCCCACTGCCTTCATGGCAGACAATATTCCCCATACTCTCTCTCTTTTTTCGGGCATTATGGTTTGCAATATAGATACTGAGAAGTTATCATATTTGGTCCATTATCAACTTTCAGCACACATCTCCCATCCCGACCGGTTCCTCCAGCCATCATTTTCTTAGTGATCCCTTCTCTATTCCATCTGCCTTCTCCCCTCCGCTCATGAGGCAGGCTTCCAGCTATGGAGCAATCTTCTGGCCCTTGTGTCTATAAGGGCCTCGGGTGTCAGTCTCATGTTATATTATTTCATACTCCACAAATGAGTGCAGTCCTTCTATGTCTGTCCCTCTCTTTCTGACTCATTTCACTTAGCATGATAATGAGTGACAGTTTTTAATAGAATGTTGGACATTTGAATTATAATGTGAGACTCTGGATCTCATGCAAACTTCATGTACCTTAGCTTCCTCTTGTACAGTTCTGTAGAAGAGGAAGAGATAACACATGACTGAGTGACGCCCAAGTTTCTCAGTCAGTCTTTGTTGACATCTAGATGACATCTCCTCTCCTGGAGGTGGTGGGGAGGGACATTTAGTCCCTTCTGTACTCCCACTGATACCTCCTTGGCCAGACAGCAGTAGGCAGACCTCCGTATGGCTCCTGACAAACATCATGGGGGTCGTGGTAGCTGTGAAAGTCCTGACTCTCCATTATGCCTCTTCTGAGACCAAAAGGCACCTCATTAGATGAAGATGGGGCCAGGTCCTCAGCTGGTTCCCACAGACACCACTTGAGAACGTTTATCATCTCTGTAGACGAAAGCTCTGGCTCTCTCCTGAGCCCGTCTGCCTCCATGACGGCAGAGAGCTCTTGGATGTCAGGACCCCCCCATCCCCAGGCAGACTTTTTTTTTCACTGTAGGGAGTTCGATGACAAATGTGTTGTGGCTGTAGTAGAGCAGTTGTTACCTAGACGGTTTCTGTTTTCTGGCCTGTCCCTTTGGCAGAAAGAACAAGAACAGGATTTTTTTCTTCTTCCTTTTTTGTCTACACTCTGGCATTTTGTGGTTGCCAGCTTCTCCGGTGCCAAGTCTAGGAGATAGGAAGCCAGAAAGAAGATGCAGAGAACTAGCCTCCACATCACAACTCAGATTCTATGTCCCCTGATCTGTCTGTCTTCTGTCCATCTTTCAGTCTCTTTCAGTATTTTTTTGCCTTTTACCTACCATGCAGAACTGTCAGTGAGTTTTTGTGGGAAGCCAGTAGAAAGGGTTATCTAGTCCACCTTCCCATGTGTGTACACCTTTACAGATCATTTTGGCACAGGTACCAGCAGTATTTCCTGCATAGGTAACTTAGATGACTTTTTGAGGAACAAGTGAGCTCATTAGACCTTTGGAACAATGTCCAGTATATAGGAAAACTTATAGATGTATTAGTTCTTTTTGTTATTAGATAAATAGTGCACTGTGGTTTTAAAGAAAATAGACTTAGGGACCAGACTATTAGGATTTAAATTCTGTTTTTACTCTTTATCAATGTATTAATCTCTGGGATATTGCTTAATCTCTCTGTATTAAACTTCACTGTAAATCTATTGGGATTAGCTATAGTTATGGCAAGTGTCATGTTATGATTCCTGCCAGGGAGAGAAGGACATGCAACTCTGCCCACCAGTAGTTGTTAAGGAATAAAAGACTTAAATATTCAATCCACAGAGTCAACAACACTTAAATTGTAAAACCCAAACTCAAACAACCAATCTTACAAACTGCCTGTCCAGAGGGTAGGTTGAGGATGCAAAGGTAGGAGAGGAAACCAGAAATATGAGTGGAGGGATCAGTAATGTTGGAATATTGTATGTAAAAAACTTTACTATGAGTAAATTTGTAAGTCATTGTGCTTTAATAAAAGAAAAAAAATAAAAACAAAGTTGGTGCTGAAAAAACCACCAAGATTATTTCTAATGAGAGACTTCTACTCAGAAGGTGTTTTGTATCCTGTTCATTGATCTAATGGAGGATTTCCTATGGACTCTCCACTCCCCCCCCATGACAATTAAGTGCTGAATTGGGGGAGGGGCAGAAAGGGGGGTTACCTATTGCCTGTGGGTCCATCCTGCTCCCTGTGTGCTTCTGTGCTCTTCAGGTCAAGGTCAGGTTTTAGGATCTGTGTCTGATGCTTTTAAGTTTTCTTGGAGATGAGATTTCAGACAAAGCCTCACCTTTCCATACTCTGATCATTTTTTTTCAAAAATAGAAAAAATAGCAAGAAAACAACTTTGAAGATGGAAAGTTAGTTTGTAAAGCACGGCTATACTGCAAGGTTCAGAAAGGGAGAAGGGAACGGTCTGGCTTTAATCTGAGTAGAATCAGAATAATTAATTAATCTATACATATTCAGGAGTTGTTCAGGGAAAATGATGTATATTTATGAGAGGGATGCTGAACATGGACAGTTGAGAAATATGCAATAATTGTGCATTACATGTATAGAAAATAGTAGATGAAATACGATCAGGGTGTACATTTTAGTATAATAAGGAGGAACTAGGTGACTGTCAGTGAGGATTCCATTGCTTAGTCTTCAATGACCTGTTCTGTGCAGCCAGGGGCCTAGGGTCTTTTCAGTGCAAAGATATTTGTAAGAGTCTATCTTGATCCAATAAAAATGAAAATATCTTCCAGGAGGGGTTATCACATTGTCCAATCTGCAAACCTCCAACAGGTGTTTTTTTTCTTCCTTAATTCTGGAGAGTTCATCAACTCTGAGAATGATAGCTAATCTTATTTATAGTATTATATTTCTCCTAATATGTGCCATAGGCCCAAGTCCTATGGATTCAGCAATGGATCTCTAGGCAGTGGCTGCATTCTACTAGTGCTGTGGTCTTACAGGTCATAGCTCAAGGAACTCTGGTTAGTTAGTGAGTCAAATCTGTGCACTTGAAGGATGGAGTCATGGCCAAGTAGAGTTTTCCCAATAGGGGGAATATAGGGCAACGGAATTCTTTAAAAAAATTCTCTAGCTAAATACTTTGATTAAAAAGTGCTTTAAAAATGTGTGGACCCCTGGGAAGTATAATTATTCATCAATGAAGGATGAGAAGAATGGGGTGAGAGTTTGGAAAGAATGATTTGATATTTACTGTCCAATAAAGCAAATGCTCAGAGGCAATGTTTTTCTCTTTAGTTTCAGTATCATTTCTTCATTTTTTTTATCATTGTCTGTGGTAATCCTTGATAATTTCATATTGCACAGTGGAAAAAAATAAAGGTACATTGCTATTTTCACTCACAATATCATGACTCTTAGTGGAAGTTAATACTAAAACTTAACAGATCTTCTCAGACCTGTATTTTATACTGATTGTGTGATTTATGCATAACACTGGAAGATACATGGTGCAGTCATCAGGACATTGGTTTCCAGTGACTCAAACAAAATTACTATGCTTCATCAGATATATTAATACAGGCAAGTTTTGCCCAGAAAATACTGTATTTTGTGGAAAATGATTTTTTTAGCCACATACATCTGACCATTTAAACATTTATAGGTCAAAGGTAGAACATGTCTTCTTTGCTTTCCTTGAACTTGTTAAACTAAGCTCACTACATTCCTGAGACACGAGCCCTTTACCTGATGAACCCATAACTTCCATGTTCCTTCACTGGCCAGGAGGGTAGGTCAATAGCTTGTGGGCAGAAGGAGTGAGGTTGCAGTATTTTTTAAGAAACTTTTGCACCTCACTCCCATAGCGCATGTACCTGTGAAGGAGCAGCAGAAGTTTGGGGACCAACAGTGGAGGGTGCATGAGAAAGCATGACCTGAAGCCTCACACTGCCTTTCGATGTTGTGAGCTGTGTGACTGGGACAGGCAAGAGCTGATGGTGCATGAGCTCAAGTCCAAAGTGGACAGGGTCCAATGGTGGGATACCAGAGTCCTGAGTATCGCTTTACCAGAATAGGTGAGGGGCTCCATCTTGGGAAAGACTGACTGGCAGAAAATGATGAGCACAGCCTGACAGCAGGACAGGTCATGGGGACTAAGACCCCATCAGCACAAATCTTAGAGATCCTTGGGACAAGTAGTAGCCCTATGCTCAGAACCAGGGCCAAAGGGTGACATAAGAACTGAAAACAGGAACCAAGGCTTATAGGATATGTCCCATCTACATGACAGTGTCAGTCTTGGTCAGTGCCAAATAACCTAGAGGATTTTTTTTTAATATTGGGAAAAGCACCATGCTCCTGAGAGAGGCCTATTATTTATTTTTATTTTTTGGGCCTTTTGAATCTAAGGCTCTTAACTAACACTGAGTTTTTCTATGTTGCCTGTAGTCTCTGAGCTTTGCCTAGCCTGTGTGGCTAGAGGGACTGTCAGTATACTGGCTACCAGGTGTAGAGTGTTGAGGTTTTTTCAGGAATTGATTGATGCTCTGCTTTTATCACCAAGTACTGGTTTTCTTTTTTTCTTTTGGGAAGCTCACAACGTTGAACAAAATCTCTTGGGTAAATTTCAGATTCCATCTTCTTTAATTCTTTGAAAGAACCAATTATTATGCATTGACTCACAGGAAATACACACAAGTAACAAGAAGACTATACTCCTGGTTGTTTTCACATTAATAAGTATTTAAGAGAAGTGCATTTTTTTTCTTTTCTTATGTGACAACTTCCCATTACATCTGGCATTCTGAATGACACACTGCAGGATTTTTCAAAATGTGAAAAAGTTGAGAAAATGCTAAAGCACAAAGAGTAGAGAGGCCACCTTACACTCTGAAGATATAAATTTACAAAAATATTATTAAAATGTCCCATCAAAATATTGACAATCTATCTTTTTATTATATAAAATGTAGCTAAGTATCTTTGGTGACCAATTAATCTCTGACAGTAATTGCTTAGGCTACCAGTATCAGACCTGCTTTTTAGTTTTTCTCAAATAAATAATGGACAAATATTCAAATATTCAAACTAGACACTCAACAATGTTAATGTCTGCTTCCCTGAAATGAAATCAAACACTGGGAGGTTGACTAACAGAGAATGGGGAATCCAATTTTTCTTTTTTAATCTATTATGTTTTTGCAGTAGTGTTAATGTTATCTGCCCCTTCCCTCCATGGTTCTCTCATACTCAACCCTACATTTTATTGTGTCACAGTTCTGTTGTCAGATTACAGGGGTTTGTTTTCATTTTCAATTTTTCCTTCTCCTTCTCTTGCTTCCTTCTTCTTCTTGCTTTCTTCTTCTTCTCCTTCTCTTTCTCCTTCTTCTTCTTCTTCTTCTTCTTCTTCTTCTTCTTCTTCTTCTTCTTCTTCTTCTTCTTCTTCCTCCTCCTCCTCCTCCTCCTCCTCCTCCTTCTTCCTTCCTTTTGTTTTTGGGCCACACCCAACTGTACTCAGAAGTTACACTTGGTTCTGTAATCAGGGATCACACCTGGTGGGCTCAGGGGGCCATATGTGGTGTCACGGATCAAATCTGGGTAGGCTGCATGCGAGACAAATGCCTTATCCATTATACTATCACCCCCAACTCTGCCCCCATGTTCCCTATAGACTTTTTAAAAATTTAATTTAATTAATTTATTTAAAAATTTTTATTAGTGAAACACCATGGGGTACAGTTGTAGATTTACAAATTTTTTTGCTTGGGTTTCAGTTATACAATGATCGAGTACTCATCCCTCCACCAAAGTCAATCATACTCTATGAGACATTCTATTTGAAGACTTCTTCCCCTCTCTCCAGCTGACTTTTTGGGTACTTGTTTGCAGTTCTATCTCCCTCATCAGGGTACGAACTTTCCTTGTCTTATTAATTCATACACAACAGATCAAAATCAGAAAATTAGGAGCTATGATATCTGATTGGAGTAGCAAGAAAAAGAAGGAAAAAAGAAATCAGAGGACTGACATAAGAAAGCCTGGTCAGTGTGGGGACAGAGATACCTCATGAACCGCTGAGGCAAACGCAGGAAGATTCAGAATGGCCACATTGATTTGTTGGTGTTTAAAATGAGAAACTGCTCCTCCCTGAAAACAAAAAGAGTAAGAATAATACTTCTACATGACTCATTTACTCCACCTTCTGCTGTCTACCTCACAAATGTAAAGACACTTACTGAAAGGGACAGAGTTCACGGGGCTATGTGCATATTTTGCATGAACGAGGCCTGGGTTGAATCTTTAGTACCAGCAGGAACCCTGGCACCACTGTCCTAACTATAATATTCCCTCTTTCCTTTGTGGCAAGTTTCCTACCATGAGCCAGTCCTCCTGGCCCTTGTTTCTATTATCTTTGGATATTATTCTCATACAGTGTTTTTGTTTCTATGTCCTGCAAGTGAGTATGATCATTCTATGTCTGTTCCTCCGCCTCTGACTCATTTCACTCAGCATGATACTCTCCATGTCCATCAATGTATAAGCAAATTTTAGGACTTAATTTTTCCTAACAGCTGTGTAGAATTTCATTCTGCAGATGTACCGTCATTTCTTTATCCACTCATCTGTTTTTGGGCACTTAAGTTGTTTCCAGATTCTGGCTACTATGAATAGTGCAGATGGCTTTTCTGCATTATGTTTACAGGCCTCTAGGGTATATTCCCAGGGGCGGTATTGCTGGGTTGTATAAAAGCCTAATTCCTAGTTTTTTTGAGAAATATCTATATTGTTTTCCAGAATGAGTGAACCAATTGTCAACCCCATCAGCAATGAATGAGAGTCCCTTTCTTTCTGCATCCACGCCAGCACTGGTTATTGTTTTTGATGTGTTTGAATCTCTGTAGTATGAGATGATTCTCATTGCTGCTTTAACTTGCATCTCCCTGATGATGAGTGAAGTAAAGAACTTTTTCATGTGCCTTTTGGCCATTTATATTTCTTCTTTGAAGAAGTTTGGACTTTAATTTTTAATAAGAAATAAAGTCCTGAAACTATTGCTTGGAGGAAGTTAATTTATTTGACTGTTGTTGATATTAGCCATATAAAAAATGCTACTTTCATTTAGTGATTATGTGCACACACAGAAACACGCATACACAAAGCGAATTAAAAAAAATCAAGAACTCTCATGAAATATTGATTGCTCTTAAACAGCACATTAAAAGTTTGCTAGCATACATTCTCAGCTGTTTTTGCTTTTGTGACACACCCGGTAATACTCAGGGAATGCTCCTTGCTCTGTGCTCAGGAATCACTCCTCGCAGGGCTCAAAGAACCCTACATGATGCCAGGGATCCAACCTGACTTTGCCTCTTGCAAAGCAGGCATCCTTTCTGCTGTACTGTATCTCTGATGCCAGAGATAGCACATGCATTTTCCATAGAAAATTCCAGTAATTTACTCAAGTGAAAATTAACTTTGACATTTTTTAAAAATATTGATACACATGGTGCTACAGTTCTAGAGATAGTGTATTATGTAGAAAGATAAATTGCTAATAAAATGCCCACCTTGCACTGTCTTCAGGTATGAGATTCTGGTCTTTTTCTATTACTTGTGCCTAGATTCTTTGTATGTAGAGTCACTAAAAAATACAACACATACCAAAGATTTAAATAAAATCTTTTAAAACAAGTGTGGAAACACATTAAAGAAATGAGATATTTTGTGTTGGCTTTTTATGTTTAAAAATTCACTGAGGTAAAAAATTAATGTGTCATTTTTTTTGATAGTGAGCATATTTTTACTTCCCTCCAAATTGTCATGCATAAACTTGTTCACTCTGGTTGTTCCACACTCCTTTGAAATCAATATAAACAAAATTCAAATTTTGTGCTAAATCCTGAAGATTCAACATAGTCTTGAAAGAGCCTTATCACCTTAATTTATGCCCATAGACATTCCCACACTACCTTGTGATTAAGTGAATTCATTGGAAAATTTAGTATTTCTGGGTCCCCCCCCCCCATTTTACTTTATTAAAGTACTTTGGTTTGAGTCTTTTGGGCTAATAAGGGAAGCAGCGTTTGTTATCTGGTGCCTTCAAACACTAGCTTAGGGATGGGCAAAGTACAACATTCTTTGAGATCTACTGCTTTATAAATAAAGTTTTATTAGAATACAGCACATCCATTCTCTTACCATTTAAGGTTTTTCTGGCACAATGATAATGTTGAACAATTGCCATAAGACCATAAGACTTGCAGGCTAACATGGTTACTCTCCTGTCCTTAAAAAAAGGTGTTGACTCACTGAGCAAGACTTTTTGAGGAAAAAAAAAAAAGAGTGTCTTTATTTCATTTCAATTACCTACCTAAAGACAGCATTTGTCTCACAAGTATTTCTAATGCTTAGTATCTCTATACTGACATGTTTCATGTCTACCTGCCATGGGCATTATTCTACTCTGAACCAGAAGTTATCTGTCATTTTTAGTAAGTTTTGCTTTGATCAAAGAGTCAATCCTAGGTGCAGGCTGTAGCCCAGTGGTAGAGCACATATGTTGCATCTGTGGGTCTTGGGTTTTATTCCCAGCACTACAAATAAATAAAAAGATAGCCAGATATAATTTTACGAAGGCTAATGAAATCCCAAAACCTCATCAATGGTTAAATCACTGTCTCTGGGAATTATGGATATTCCAGAAATAATACTTGTAAGTATTGCAAAGCCTGTTTTTATTTATTTGCACATGTTATAGACCTGTGTTTAACAAATGGATTCCTCTTCCTTTAACAAATGTATTTTGGGCTGGGCAATAGTACAGTGGGTAGGGCATTTGCCTTGCACATGGCCGACCCAGGTTTGATTCCCAGCATCCCATATGATCCCCTGAGCATTACCAGGGGTAATTTTCTGAGTGCAAAGCCAGGAGTAATCCCTGTGCATCATCGAGTGTGACCCACAAAGAAAAAACAAAAAAGATTAATAAAAAAAAAAAAAAGCAAATGCCTTTTGAGGAGACAGGTTGGAGAGATAGTACGGTGGTAGGGCATTTTTTTTGCGTGCAGGCAAACTGGGCTCAATCTTTAGCACCCCACATGGTCCCTGTCCACCAAGAGGAGTGACTCCTGACTGCAGACATGGGTAAGCCCTGAGCATTTCAGAGTGTGGCCCCAAACCAAACAAAACAACAGCAAAACATCTTTTTTAAGTACTTGAGGTAAAATTTAAAACATTTAAAAAATATTAATACACATTTGTGAAGTGAATGTTGAATAAACAGAGTATTTGGGAAGAAAGAGCATGCCTATGGGATTAGAGGGATTGAATTCAACTCTACGTTTTCTCTCCCTCCTAGTGTGCAGTAGGTCTCTGAATCTGTTTTGTCATTGAAATGAAATAATCCCTATATCATATAGACCTCCAAGGGACCCTGGTGAGGACAGCCAGGCATGGGGGCAGGAGACTCTGCATTGTTCTCTTCTCGAAGCTTGGTTTTATAGTTTCTGGATCTTGGCCGTTGATGGGGTTACACGGCAGTTAGCGGGTGTAACTGTCTAGCTACTGGAAGGTGGTGTATTTGGGTGAATTTCCCTCTCTTCCCCAAGCAGAGCCCCGGCAGCTGAAGACCTCCGGGACCCAGCCATAGCCATGCTAAGATCACTCTCCGCATGCTCGGACGAGCCTCATGCATGAGGGAACCGGTGGAGGGGCCCAGGTATGCGGGACCCGGTACTGGGATCTCCAGGCCTGCTCGGCTCAGGACTGGTCCTCCTCTACCCAGATCCCCCATCTTCCGGAGGCTGGGCAGTTGTGCCCACCAACTGCCATATGAACCCATCGGCAGCCAGGATCTAGAGACTGTAGAACCAAGCTCCCTAAAGACCTCTTATTGTCTAGTTCTTGCTCTCAGAGAACCCAACAGGCTACCGAGAGTATCCTGCCTGCATATATGCCTGACTGGGAACACCTGTAAAGGTGATTAGAGGCTGCCCCAAAAGCCTCCATCCTTCTCGGAGAGCCCTGCAAGCTACTGAGAGTATCCCATCCGTATGTATGGCAGAGCCTGGCAAGCTACCTGTGGCATACTCGATATGCCAAAAATAGTAACAATGATGGTCCTCATTCCCCTGACCCTGAAAGAGCCCCCAATATGCCATCAGGCTACACTAGCATGTGACAGGGATGAATGGAGACATTACCGGTGCCCACTTGAGCAAATCGATGAACAATGGGATGATAGTGATAGTGATCATATAGACCTAGAATTATAATAATGATTTTTCTGGGGGGGGGGTGTTACTAAGTGATGCTCAGGAGGCAATCATAGGCCAACTCGGTTGTTTTATGCAAGCATGTTCCGATGCGATGTTGCTTGTATCCTTCTATGTTGGGGATAATCAGGCCACCCTGGTTCTGCTGGGACCCTCTCGATTTCTGCCTTGGCCATGCACTGATTGATTGATGAGGGGATGGAAGCCAGGTCAGGCACCTGCTAGGGTACACCCTAACCACTCTACTATCTTAAGCTTGTGATAAGGAATTTAATTGATGCAGATCAAAACTCACCAAATCTAGGCACATAGCAGGGTTACAAGTGATTATTGAGCGATAGATCATGAAATAAGTGCTGAATATCTGCAAACTACCACCCTTTGGCCCACCTTTCCAAGTTCATATGTTGAAATTTCTTTTTCTCCCTTTCTCTTACTTTGCTGTTGTTGTGAGATCGGGACTCATACACGCACCTAGTTGTGGTGCGTACATATGGACTGTGGTATTTCTATGCCAAAGTCATACTTCTTTAGTCGTGGTACTTGCTCACATTCTGGCCATAATGCTTGCTGGAGGTCACTGTGGTGCTCACACATGTGCTCCCCAGAAATTGTACTTTTGGATATGTTGCTGACATATCTGTAGGGGTTTACTAGGGATTGTCTGCCTTTACGTGAGCTAAATGCACACACAAGACTGTGTTCCAGAGACCACACCCTGTGTTGCAAAATAGGAGTCCCACAAAGTAACGCTGCAGGAATCTCACTTGGTTCATGTGGGCAGTACTGGGGCTGAAACATGTGACTTCACAGTTGCCAGGCAGGTGCTTGTCACTAAGCCTTCCCTCAGCTCTATAAGCTGATGTGCTGATGTTCTATGTGACATGTTAGGAGGTAGTAGCTGCTTAGGGCATAGGATGGCGCCCTTGTGTGTTCAATCAGTGTTCTCACGAAAGAGACCCCACAGAGCTCTGCAAACTCTTTACCGTGGTAAAACTCAGTTGCGAATATTTAGCAACTGGGAAAAGGGTCCTCACCCCAACACACTAACACTTGGAGGGGACTTAAAGTTTTCAAAACGAAGAAACAAATTTCTGCATTTTCAGTTTTGCTTTAAAGCTTTTGTTTTTCAAAAAACTCTTCAGTGCCACCCTCGCGAACATCATGCGACGACTGGAATGGGAAGGAATGGGAGTGAAGATAGATGGTCGGCAACTACACCACCTCCGCTTTGCTGATGACATTGTTTTAATAACACCAAACATCAGCCAAGCGGCACAAATGCTGGCCGACTTTGACCGTGAGTGTGGAAAGGTAGGACTACAGCTGAATCTTATGAAGACAATGTTCATGAGAAACAGCCTCGTTCCTGACACCCCATTCACTCTCAATGGAACGACCATCTCCGAATGCAACAGCTATGTCTACCTAGGTCGAGAGGTCAACATGACAAATGACCTGGCACCCGAGCTGCGCAGGAGGAAGAGAGCAGCTTGGAACGCCTTCAAGAACGTCGAAGAAATAGCTAAGAGGACGAAGAACCTCCGGCTCCGGGCACATCTCTTTGATTCCACTGTTCTTCCTGCATTAACATATGCCTCAGAGACCTGGGCCCTACTCAAACAGGATGAGAACGCTATTCAGGTCTCCCAAAGAAGAATAGAAAGAGCTATGCTTGGAATATCACGTTTCACTCAAATGAGAGAACGAATCCGGAGTTCTGACATCCGTCGACGATCAAGAATCAGGGACGCTGTCTCATTTGCCAAGGTGTCGAAAATCAGATGGGCTGGTCACGTAATGAGATTTAAAGACGACCGCTGGACTAGAGTTGTTACCGACTGGATTCCACGGGATGTCAAAAGACCGCGTGGCCGCCCACCTACCAGATGGTCAGACTTCTTCGTCAAGATCATGAACGATCGGTTTGAGGCTCTTCATGTTCCCGGAGCGAACAGAGGCCATTGGGCTACACTAGCACGCGACAGGGACAAATGGAGACGTTACTGGCGCCCGCTCGAGCAAATCGACGACTAACGGGGAAGTTAAGTGATTAAGTGATTAAGTGTTTTTAGTCTACTTGAGGGGGGAGGGGCGCTGGGGCATACTTGTTGGTGTTCAGGAGGATAGAACAGAACTACATTATCAGGATATTCCATGTTGACCTGTAAAAATAAAAACATTCCAGGACCATTATAACTGTACTTAGGTTAGGTATTAAGTTTTGGTGGGCTTTGCAAAGTAAGTTTGGGGAGGTGGGGGTGTGGTGAAATCATTTTCCTTCCTTTTCTCCTTCCCTTTTTCCCTCATCATTTCCCACCTTTCAATTCTTCCTTTATTTACTCTTTCCCTTCCTCTCTCTCCTTTTATCCATCCTTCCTTCCCCCTTTCTTTTTCCTTTTTTATATCCTTTCCTCCTTTTTTGCCCCTTCCTTCCTTTCTTCCTCCCTCCCTCCTTTCCTTCCTTCCATCCTTCCTTCCTTCCTTCCTTCCTTCCTTCCTTCCTTCCTTCCTTCCTTCCTTCCATTCCTTCCGTCCTTCTTTCCCTTTCCTTTTTATGCCTTTTCTTCCTTCCCTCTCTCCTTTTCTTGCATCCTTCCTTCCATTCCTTCCATTTCTTTCCTTCCTCCCTCCTTTCTATTCTTTATGCCTTCCCTTATTTTTCCTTCCATCTTCCTTCCTCCTTCCCTTCCTTCTACCCTTCATGCCTTCCCTCTATTTCCTGGCATGGTAAGGAAATAAAAAAATATTTTTCCTTTATTTTCTTACATGGTAAGGAAGGACTTACTCTGTGTGTGTGTGTGTGTGTGTGTGTGTGTGTGTGTGCGTGTGTGTGTGTGTGTGTGAGAGAGAGAGAGAGAGAGAGAGAGGATGAGAGGGGTCTCTGGAACATTGATGGAAGGAAGCAGGCACTGTGGTGGTGGTTTTGGTGTTGGAAAAATGAATTCATTAAACTATTATTAAAATATTACAGATAACAGTACCTAAATAACAGGGAAATAAATAAATAACTCATCTATAAAATCTTCTGCATCTGTGAAATATGCATGGATTTGTAGAGCAGATGACTGTTTTTGATCTGAAATACTGCTTCCTCTGGAACAAGTTTCTCAGACATTTCTGTCCTAAGATATTTCATGTTTCCTATTTTCTGTTTTGATAAGAATTGACTCACGCAATCATCTACCTGTAGTTTCTGAACACAATAAATTAGGACTCTCCAGCTGGTATCTCATGGCTAACTTCTCCTATGTAAAGATTCATAAGCCAAAGTTTGGTGTATCAGTCAAACTGATTTTTTTATACAAGAATTACTCAGGGACTTGAGTGATAGTACAGTAGGTAGGGTGTTTTCCTTACATGTGCCAGGCCTGGGTTCAATCCCTGGCACCCCACATGGCCTCCCAAGCACAGTCAGGAATGATCCCTTAGTGATGCACAACAAAATAATAACTTACTTTTATACCCTTTAAGAAAATCTGGACCATGTATACCAAACTGTAGGCATTTGCCATATGTTCTAACTCAGTCCTTTTGTGCTCTATTCAGATTGACTAGTACTGGCAGCCCTGTCCCCTGACTTGTCCCCTGACTTCCCAATAAATTCAGGCAATGGAATACTCTAGAAGGTAAGAGGGGAGAATAACCATAACCATTTTCCTTCTTTGTGTGTCACTTTGGGCTGACAATGAAACAACAATGACTGTGCCATTAACTCACAGGTGGTGGGGTGACTATAGCTACAGTCAAACCCAGAAGACCTAGAGGGGCCACCCCTGGATTTCCTTCCTCTGAGCTTTGAGTCACAGAAATGCTGATTCTGGGAGAATTTGGGTTCCTGTGGCTGCTAACCGATTAGTAACCTAATTCTTTGCCTTGTTTCTCCCACCTTTTCACATCCTTGCAACTAATTTTTTAAAAACTGTTTCCTTTGTTTGAAATATTCAATTTTTCTCTTTTCTTAAGTAGACTATTAGACTCCATGCAATTTTTCAGAGATTAAATTCTTAATTTAAAGATGCTCTATGATCTTTATTTTGAATCTCAAGCTTTGAAAGTGTTGATCCTATCAGATGTTCTTTCTGTAGAATTACCAACAGAATGTAAGGAACAAAATTTTTACTGTCAAATGGCAACAAAATTAAAAAGGAACTAAATTTTTAATGCATTGAACAATGACTGTAACGAACTTAGCACTTGCTTGATAGTATGCTGATCACAAAAATATTTTGCAGTGTCTGTACTCACTGTGATGAAATCTGTTCTGCAAATAACTTTCTTCAGAGTGTTTTTCTAAAATTTAATCTCAGGATTATATGTGATAAAAATAGGCACAATAATTCCTGGGATTTTTGTCTCAAAGTCTGTTTTCCCATCTGTTGTCAAAATTCTAGATTTTTCACAAGCAAAGTAAAATAAAGGATTGTGTAATTATTCTTTGACTCAGAGACAAGAATATCAGAGCAGGGAAGATATAACTTTGTTCATTTTTGCTTTATACCTAGTTGAATATAGATTATTCCTTTGAAATATCTAAGAATGGTAGAGTGGATAATTGAGAACTTTGAATACCTTCAACTATTGAATAGTCATTTTCTTTCTCTTTTTAAAAATTTTTTATCAAAGAGCTATGATTTATAAAGTTACTGATAGTTGTATAGTTGTATTAAGTATACAGTAATTCAACACCAATCCCTCCACCAGCGCCAACTTCCCTGCATCAATATTCCTAGATTCCTTCACTATCCCAACCCCCACCACACCCCCACCTATCAACTTGACAAGCACATTACAAAGTTACAGTAGTTGCCACTTAGATCTCATGTTTTCAATTGTTAAATCTGTGTTTGGAATATATGGCTATACCCCTCACGTATATCACTGGTATAACTGAGCCCTGATGCCTGTTAATTCACTACTTGTTCTCTTCTTCTCCCCGATCCCTGCCTTGATTTCCTTCCTTCTCTGTCTGTCTTCTGTCTAAACACTGGGGATAAGGATCATCTAAGCATCCTCCTTTTACTACAGTGCATTTTCTCATCCAGTATTCTATATTAGACAGATAAGTAAGATCATGCTTTTTTTTATTCTTCTTATTTACTTCTCTCAACATGACATCTTCCAGTTCCAACTATATTGCAACAAATTGCATGATTTCATCATCATTTGCAGTTGTATAGTATTCCATTGTGTATATATACCGTGTCTTCATAATCCATTCACCTGTAAGAAGGACACTTAGGCTGTGAATAGTCATTTTCTTGCCAGGAATCCATTTATTTGCTGACAGCTTGGATTTCCAGAATGACTTTTCTATAGAGCTCAAGAAAACAGCAGACTTGACTGTAGCTGTCCATGTGTTTTCAATTTTAGTTATTTCCATCTAGGTTTTTAATTTTATATATAGTTGTATATATTTCAGCTGATAGAACTATCAGCCCATCAAACTATCTCTACAGTCATCCAATTATTTTTTGTTTTTTGGCTCACAATTGACTGTGTTCCGAGCTTACTCTTGCTTTTTGCTCAGAGATTACTCCTGGTGGTGCTTGGGAGACCATATGTGGAGTGGAAGATAAAAGTTAGATCCGTTGCTTGCAAAGTAATACAGCAATATGCTGCGTAACTCGGGCCTTTCCATTTAATTTTTAAAAGAATAAATGGAATGCCTAGTTTAGAGAGTATTTAAAACCATTATAAAGACAGGGATGATGTATCTTTATGGAAACAAATAAACATCTTAGAGGCAGGCCTAGTGATGAGGAAATTCTTAATATTTGAAGATCCTCTGATTGAAAATCTAAGGTGTACGAATCTGCAAACCAGAAAATTGAAAGCAGTTCAAGTTTTTCTTTCATTTACTTGAAATATCTTAGAAGCCTCTTTTGCAAGAACCAAGATTTCAGCTAATTCTCTTTTTTTTTAACAAATCATAAATTGGTTTTATTTTATTTTTTTTTAATAATTTATTTCTTTATTGAATCACTGTGGGAAAAGTTACAGAGCTTTCGGGTTTAGGTCTCAGTCATGTAAGTATCAAACACATTTCCCTTTACCAATACTTATTTTTAACCGTGAACCCCAATAGAACCCCACCTCCCACCCCTCCCAATTCCTGTGTGGCAGATGAGTTCTAGTTAATACTCTATCTACTTTGACTAGATACATTGTTTCGATAGAAGATGCACAATTATTGTTTAGAGTTTACGACCCTCCCCCAATCAGACATGCTGAAACAGCGTTGTGAAATGATTTGCTTTCTACAACTTGGTTTAAGAATAAAATGATGTCGTGTGGCCGCTATCGCGGCCGCGCGGTTTTGGATTTCTGCTGTTTTACTTATTAACCCTGGAAGTGTTTCTATTAAAAGTTAGATAGTTAAGAGATTGGTTTCTGTGCTCTGGAGTAGTGGCCGTGCCGGAGAGCCGCTCATGGGGGGGCAGCTGGTGACCTCGGTCGGGCGTGAAGGACGGCCCAGAATGCCCCCCTTCCCATGAGGCCCCTGCCGCCCCCTAACCCCGGCTCAAACCTGCTGTCCACAAGGCTCCCGTGCGGCAGCCATCTTTCTTTGCAGAGAGGAGCGGGCGAGCGGGACAACACCCTTTCCCCTCTGGGCAGGCATGGTGGCGCGGTTTAACACATAGTCCATTTGCTTTTCTGCTCCAAGCGGGTGGCTCTCTGTGCTAAGTCCTTGTGCCTCCGGGGCCATGGCCGTGCTGGAGAGCCGCTCGTGGGGGGTCAGCTAATTCTCAGTGAGAAGTGAGGCCATGATCAGCTGCACTGACTCCTCGGATCCTTTTCTTTATGCAGAAGCGTGAGCACCATACATAATCAAGAAAGACATGCTTCTCTGAGAATGTGACCCAGAGATATTTATTCAAAATATTTTTGCACAGCCTAATCAGTGACTGAACAAATAGCAGTACTCCTACATTTAAAAAAATTTTTGTACAAAATTATGCTAATATGAATGGTAGAGCAAAACGGAGATGAAAGAAGCAATAACAACAAGAAATATATTTTAATATTTAGATAGGGACTTAATTTGAAATGACTTTACATGCTTTGCCCAGAAGCTTCAATGCTATTCAACAACAAAGACGAGCCACTGGGTAATATTCAGCATGATTGAATTTTATTGTTGATAGATTTCTCTGGTCTCAGAGAGGAATATAGATTGGGAGGTAAGGTTAGAGATTGGGTGACCAATCAGAAGTAATAATTCAGTAAAATGATGATAAACCAATAAATAAAATTGTCAGTGGGGAGGCACAGAATGGGTATAGAGTCAAAGGGATAGAATCAACAGAACTGATCAGATGCTTGATCAAATCATGGAGAATAGAGGAGAATGATTTTGTGATTCCTGTTCTGAGATAACTGTAGTATGTCACTAATCAAAGAAGTAAGGAGGAATAGAAAGTTTTGGTGAATTGTTTGGGCATGTTAAATGAAAATATCTCTGATAACATAAGTACTGATGAGGCTCAGGAAGTTGGGCAAAAGGATCTCAAGAGAGAGAAAGCAGATAATATAGATTCTTGAGTCACTAACATAAGGGAAGTTGCTAAATTCATGGGAAGGATGATATTTATCTTGTAATTCTCTCATCCATTTATGGAACACAAAGCTATTATTTACATTATATAGGTTATGTAGCACTGAAAAAAAGACTAACATTCTTATGTTATAGAATTTAAAATCTAGTCCAAAAGGACCTCTATAACAAGCAAGAAAGGACCAAGAAATGCCAGATAATGTTAGCACTGTAGTACTGCACTGTCCTCCCACTGTTCATCGATTTGCTTGAACAAGCCCAGTAACATTGTGAGACTTGTTGTTACTGTGTTTGGATTCAACTACCTAATGGGTAGCTTGCCAGACTTTGTTGTGCAGGCGAGATAACTCTCGATAGCTTGCCAGGCTCTCCAAGAGGGACGGAGGAATTAAACTCGGGTTGGCTGGGTTGGCCGTGTGCAAGGCAAACGTCCTACCCACTGTGCTATCGCTCCAGCCCTAATGTTAGCAATACCAGAAAAAAAAATAATAAAGCAGATTAAGGGAATAGAGTAATCAGTGATCATAGATCTTCTTGAAGAGGTTGTGTCTTAAGGCAAACTTAAAACAAAATAGTCCCAGGTATGGTTTGATGGCAAAAACAGTATGACTTGCAAGCATGAAGCTTCATTTGGTCTTAGCTCATGTTGCCTGAGGCTTTGTGTCAGTGACCAGTAGTACAACAATGGAGCGTGCAATCTAAAATCCACAAGCAGGAGTATGCAAACACTGTAACTAAAATTTGTACAAGGACCGTGATCATTAGTTTAAACCCGGGGGAGCTCTGTATACGCATCACACAGAATGTTTAAACACTAAATATGAAATGTGTAATCCCCAGGGAGCACCGCAACTATGCATTTGAATACCACAAACTCTCTCTCTCTCTCTCTCTCTCTCTCTCTCTCTTCGCAGGCCATAAGAAGGCAGGGAGTCAGTGTCCTTTACACAGGAGCAAGGAAGAACAAGACCTTAGGGTGGAAGCACATCAGACCTATTTGAGAAATCCCAAGAACCTTTCAGGAGGTCTGTAAGCCGAGACCAGGGACAGAACAATGGGAAATAGCCACCAACCATCTTTGATGCATGAACCATGACAGGGGACTAACAAGGACTGAGAAGAGCAACAGAAGGAAGAAGCTTAGCTAGTTTGAGTTCCTGGGAGTTTTAGATGACAGTTTGATAGGTCTTTTATGAAATGTCCATTACCGCCGCTTCTTTACTGTGTTTGTACACACAATAGAGGGATGATTCTAAGAAACTTTCTCTTTCACTTGCTCTTTAACCACAGAGGTTGGTTCTGACACAGAAGACTCCAGGTTTTCTGTTTTACTGCCTCTTTCTGGAAAAGGGTGTAAGAGAGAAGAACAGCTTCCCCTCACCTTGGGGACTCCCTGAATTCTCAGGGAAGCTGTTCCTTAATGAGGGCACAAGATTATTGGCTCTCCTGTTATTCCCTCTTAAAACAATGTGTTTTCCTTTTCAATTCTAATCCATTAATACTAAAAATTTATCTGTTTAATACTCTCCTCCTCCTCCTCCTTAGACAATGAACACAGTGAGGGAAGAATGCTTGTCTTTGTGGTTCATTCCATATCTGTAGTCTCCGTGAAACTGGATGCAAATAGGGGGAAGAGATCACTCTTCGTGTGCAGAAATACTATCCTATTAAACACTTACTCTCGGGTCAAAGAAATATTCCCTCTTGATAAATTTGGAAAATTCCATGCCAGTTTCACATTCTCAGAGCATAAACTCAAAATAAATGGATAAAGATTAGATTCAGCCCGTACAATGCTTGATTATTTGATATGTCCCCTTGGTTTAGTTTTTCTTTAGCAAACAACAAGAGCAAAAAAGAAAAGTTGTTTTAATTTCTGTTTGAAAACAGAGAGATAGTTCAGCGAGTAAGGCACTTACCTTGCAAGCCAGCCAACCATAGTCCTATGCCTGGTTCCACATATGATATCCTGAACACCACCAAGAGTAAACCACAAGCACTGAGAAATTGGCCCAAAATAAAACAAGTCAAAAAAAGTAAACAGAAAATATCGCATTCATTCTGATGCTTAAAGTTTACTAGTTCTATTTGGGTGATATAAACATTATTGACCTCAGTTATTCTTCCAGTCATATGTTGCTTTGGGTTTCAGACTTGTGACCATTTTATGTAAACTTCTATGTAAACTTTTATGTAAACTTCAAGAGGCACTTTGGGCGGCAGTTGCTTCACAAAGAATTAATAAGATAATTTTAAAGTGGCAGAAATTTTGTTAATAGAATAGTTTGCTGTTAAAAGCAAAAAGAAAAATAATAAAGTGGATCAAAGTTGTCCACCTCCCAGCATTAGCTTTTGTTAACAACATATATATATATATTTTTTTTTTTTTATTTAGATTTTTATTAGTGAAACACCATGAGGTACAGTTGTAGACTTACAAATTTTTGTGCTTGGGTTTCAGTTACACAATGATCAAATACCCATCCCTCCACCAGTGCCCATTCTCCACCACCACTGATCCCAGTGTCCCTCCCACCCCCCCATCCTCCCCATCCCACCCTGCCTCTGTGGCAGGGCATTCCCCCTTGTTCTCTCTTTCCTTTTGGGTGCTGTGGTTTGCAAAAGAGGCATTGAGTGGCAATCATGTTTGGTCTATAGTCTACTCTCAGCACGCATATCCCTTACTGAGAGGATCCTCCCAACAGCCTTTATTTGGTCTTCCCTTCTCTATCTGAGCTGCCTTTTCCCTTAGCATGTGCGGCTGGCCTCTAAGCCATGGAGTAAACCTCCTAGTACTTAAAACCTGGTACTCTGCTATTCTTGGGTGTTAGTCTCCTATTTTGTTACTTTATGTTCCCCAGATGAATGCATCTACAAGCTCAGATCGAGTATGCGGGAACTAGGACTTTTCCTCAAACCCTCCCGGACTACAACTCCCAGTTAACCTCAGATTCCGGAAGACACGCCCAGAGTACGACACCCAACTCCATCTTTACAGCATTCAGCCGAAGAGAAGGACTACAGCGAGGGCAATCTTTTTATGTCTGTCCCTTTCTTTCTGACTCATTTTGCTTAGCATGATCCTTTCCATGTAATACCACTTGTATGTAAATTTCATGACTTCATCTTTTCTAACAGCTACATAGCACTCCAGTGTGTGATGTACCAAAGTTTCTTTAATCAGTCATTTGTTCTTGGGCATTCAGGTTTTTTCCTGATTCTAGCTATTGTAAACAGTGCTGCAATGAACAAACAAGTGCAGATGTCACTTCGACTATACTTTTTTGCCTCTCTGGGATATATTCCCAGGAGTGCTATTGCTGGGTCAAATGGGAGCTCAATTTCTAATTTTTGGAGATTCGTCCATACTGTTTTCCAAAGGGTTGAACCAGTCGGCATTCCCACCAGCAATGAAGGAGGGTCCCTTTCTTGCCACATCCGCGCCAATACCGGTTGCTTTTGGTCTTTTGGATGTGGTCCAGTCTCTGTGGTGTGAAATGATATCTCATTGAACAACCAATATATTTTTAAGAGACTTCTTGATGTAGAATGTGCAGCTTACCTGTTTAATAATCTTTGCTACTATCCAAATATTGTTTTCAGAATGTTATGAAAGTTATACAGACAAATAGCAATGTGCAATAGAATCTTTGGTATTTTCTGTTTTCTTCTACTTTTGAAAACTATTTTTTAACCGAATCACTGTGAGATACACAGTTACAAAGTTGTTCATGATTGGGTTTCAATCATATCTGTTCCAACATTCATTCCTACACCAGAGTAGCACTCTCTCTGTCTCTGTCTCTGTCTCTGTCTCTGTCTCTGTCTCTGTCTCTGTCTCTCTCCTTTTGGTCATTAAGCTTTGCTATAAAGATTCTGAAGTTTATCATGCATATCCCTTTATCTAATTTCAGCAGTGCTCAGGTATCACTATAAGGTGCTCAGGGGACCATATGAGGGGTCAGAGACAGACCTCAGGTTGGCTGCATGCAAGGCAAATGTCAGCCTAGCTGTACTGTCTCCAGCCCCCTCAAGTGATTTTATGTTAATGTGATCATATGATTTTTTTTACCCTTTCTTTTTTGCAGATGTAGTGTATTAATTAATTAGCTTAAGTTGAACTATCCTCACATCCCTGGGATAAATCCCACTTGATACCATTGTATGATCCTTTTGCTTTTTTTTGTTTGATTTTTGGGGCCACACTCAGCTGTGCTCAGGGCTTGCTCCTGACTCTACATTCAGGCACTCTCCTGGCAGGCTCAGGGGATTCAATGGAAAGCTGGGATTGAATCTAGGTCAGTCACAGGCAAGGGAAACACCTTCACTGCAGGCAGTACTATCTCCCTAGCCCCTGTATAAAGAAATGGTTGGGTTTTTTGGCGACTATTTGAAAATTTTGCAACATTTTTATTAGAGATATTGATCTCTTGTGTGTGCGTGTGTGTGTGTGTAAAGGTAAAGGTAAAGGCCCTCCCGTTGATCGTCGATTTGCTCGAGCGGGCCCAGTAACGTCTCCATTGGAGACTTTGTTGTTACTGTGTTTGGCATATCGAATACTCTCGGTAGTTTGCTGGGCTCTCTGAGAGGGGCGGAGGAATCGAACTCGGGTCGGCCATGTTGGCCGCTTGTAAGGCGAGTGCCCTACCCGCTGTGCTATCGCTCCAGCCCAGTGATATTCTTTTTTTTTTCTTTTTAGGTCACACCCGGTGATGCACTCAGGGGTTACTCCTGGCTCTGCACTCAGGAGTTACTTGTGGTGATGCTGAGAATCAAACCCGGGTCAGTCTCATGCAAGGCAACACCCTACCCACTGTGCTATCTCTCTAGCCCCGTGTATGATATTCTTATAATGATAATAGTGTGAGGGAATGTTAGATTGACGAAATGTGTTTGAAAGTATTCTTTATTCGTCATATTTTTTTTTGAGAACTTGCAATGTATCTCCAGTTCTGAAAGATAGTGTATTTCTTGATAGGTTATGGATATAGAGATAGATTATTTCTTGGGGTAGGTCTGTATTACTATTAACTTCTCTGTACTGCTTTTGTCACATCCCATCAACTCCGATATGTTTTTTTAAAAATTGTCATTCATCTCCAAGAATTTAAAAGTCATGTCCTTTATCTTTATTGACAAATGTTGATAAGCATGCTGTTTATCTTCCATTAGTCTGAACCTATTTTAGTTTCTTTAGGGCTTGACAGGTATGAGCAGGGTGGAAAATGTAGACTTTTGGGTTACCATGTCCTTGTAAGATTGTCTTTTAACCTTTTGCTTTGAATCTGTATTTTTAGTTTGAGCTAGAATGTTTCCTATAGAAAGAAGAGAGTTAAAGTTTGGCTTTATCCTTTAAATTGTTCTATACCTTTAATTTGATAATTTGTACCATTAACAAAGGGTGACTTATAGAAATATAACTACTTGTTGTCACCACTTTTTGGTAGTTTTCCTTTGTTCTATTTCCTATTATTCCCATCTCCTATGTTTTTCTATGTTTTCTATGTTTAGTTCCTTCCTTCCTTCCTTTCTTCTTCACTCCCTCCCTCCCTCCCTTCCTTCCTTCCTTCCTTCCTTCCTTCCTTCCTTCCTTCCTTCCTTCCTTCCTTCTTTTTCTTTCTTTCTCTTTCTTTTCTTCACACCTGATGGTGCTCAGAAGCTACTCAGTGCTTGGGTTCACTTCTGTAATACTCAGGCGACCATGTAGTGCCAGGAATCGAACCTGTGTCTCCTTCATACAAAACAAAGAACATTGAACCATCACCCATTCCCTCCTTTCCAATATCTTATGTATTTCCTTTATGATTTTTTTGAGATTCTCAAAAATGTGAGGTACTATGCTTATGGCTTATGAGAAGTTTATGAGAAGATGTTAATCTTGAGTTTGTTTATTCTAATGGTACACATTTTTATTCTCCCCCTCTACTTTATTTCTGGTGTCTTACTACTTCTATGTGAATTTTTAAGTGATAAGTGACAGGACTCCATGTAATATCACTTGTAGAACTTGTTTTGTAGAAATGAATTGCTTTAATTTTTGTTTTTTTCTATAAAGTTATTTATTTATTCAGTTCTGAATGATAATTTAGTGGAAGAGTTTCAGCTGAAAATCATTTTCTTTCAGCACATTAAATACAATTTGCTAATTCCTACTGTTAGTAGATTATTTCTGCTAACAAATCTACAGGAAATTCCATAAATTTCAGTATGTGTGATTTGTTTTAATCTGAACGGTGTTAGTAGTTTCTTCCTGTCTTTAGTTTTTATCTTTTTAATTATATCTTGGCATGTGTCTGTTTGGGTTTATTTTGTTTAGAACTCTTTGAGCCTCTGTCTGGGATATGGATGACTAGTTTCTTGCCCAAAAAAAAGAAAATGCTCGACTATCTCTCTTTTTAAAAATTCTATTTTATGGGGCCAGAGTGATAGCACATTGGGTAGGGGGTTTGCCTTGCATGTGGCCAACCCAGGTTCAATCCCTGGCATTCCAAATGGTCCCCCAACACCACCAGGAGTAATTCCTGAGTGAAAAGCCAGGAGTAGCCCATGAGCATCACTGGGTGTGACCCAAAAAGCAAAAATAAACAAATAAATAAATAATTCTGTTTTATTTTAGATACCATGGTATGCAATACTGGGTTTCTTGCACAAATCATTCCTTCACCATACCTTCCATCAGACTGTTGGCCTCCTTCCACCATTGTCCTTGCGTTACCCCCCACCATCCCGTTCCCCACTCAAAACCCACCATGGTAAGCTTCCCACTGTAGAAGACCAGGCCTCAGATTCTTTCTTTATGCTATAAGATCATTCTATGTCTGTTCCTCTCCTGACTAATTTCACTCAGCATGATAGTCTCCGAATCCATTCACATAGCAATAAATTCAGCTGTAATTTCTTTAAATAAGGTTTCTGTTCCTTTCTCTTTCTTCTCCTTCTGAGGCCCATTTCATTTAGATGTTTTTCCACTTGCTATTATCTATTAAGGCTTGAATGCTCTTTTCATCTTCTTCAACTGTTTTTTTCTTTTCTTTGGTCTTTTTGCATATTTTTCACACCCTAGTGTTCCAGCTACTGCTTCTTCTCTACTATTGAATATGTTTTATGGTGATTTAAAGGCAGCTTTGTATGTGTCATTTGGGGGGTAGGGCACACTGAGCAGTACTCCTGGCTCTGTGCTCAGGGATCAGTCCTGATGGTACTCAAAGGCCCATGTGTGTGCTAGGAATTGAACCTAGGCCGGCCATATCAAAGGCTGGAGTGATAGCACAGTGGGTAGGGCATTTGCCTTGCACGTGGCCGACCTGGGTTCAATTCCCAGCACCCCATATGGTTCCCCAAGCAGCGCCAGTAGTGATTCCTGAGTGCAGAGCCAGGAGTAACCCTTGAGCATAGCTGAGTGTGACCCAAAAAGCAATAAATAAATAAATAAATCAATAAATAAAGCATTTAAAGAATAAAAGTATGAGCTGGATTACATAATAGGGGCAGTATTAGCTCGAGGTTGCTAAAAATGTCTGACCAAGGAACTAGCAAACAGGGTAATTACAGATCTCCCCTTTGGCTAGGGCACTCATAGCCTGTATGGAGGCTTGAGTTCTTGATACTTGACAGCAGCAACTTCTGTAATTCCCACCCCCCCCCCCACTTACTTCCCTGTGCTAGTAGAGTTCTAGCCATCCCAATGGGTACAAAGATATCAGTACATGAAGTAACAGGTACTGCCTACCCCTGGGTCAACCCAAAAGCCATCTGACAAAGGGTTAATAACAAGAATACATAAGGCATTGGTTGAACTCTACAAGAAGAAAAGATCCAATCCCATCAGAAAATGGGGCGATGAAATGAACAGAAAATTTCTCAAAGAAATTTAATGGCCAAAGGCACATGAAAAACTGCTCTTTATCACTAATCAGGGAGATGCAGATCAAAACAATAGTGAGATATCATCTCACACCACAGAGACGGGCATACATCCAAAAGAACAAAAGCAACCTGTGTTGATATGGATGTGGGGAGAAAGGGACTCTCCTTCACTTGATGGGAATACTGACTGGTTCAGTCTTTTTGGAAAACAATATGGATGTTCCTCAAAAAACTAGAAACTGAGCTCCCATTTGACCCAGTAATACCACTCCTGAGAATATATCCCAGAGATGAAAAAAAAATTACAGTAGAAATGACATCTGCACTTGTATGTTTATTGCAGCACTATTTACAATAGCCAAAATCTGTAAAAAAAAAAAAAAAACCCAAGAGTCAGAGAACAGATGACTGGTTAAAGAAACTTTGGTACATCTACACAATGGAATACTATGCAGCTGTCAGGAGAGATGAAGTCATGACTTTGCTTATAAATGGACTGACATGGAGAGTATCATGCTAAGTGAAATGAGTCAGAGAGAGAGGGACAGACATAGAATGACTGCACTCATTTGTGGAATATAAAATAACAACACGAGACTGACACCCAAGGACAATAGAGATAAGGGCCAGGAGGATCACTCCACAGCTTGGAAGCTGGCCTCATGTGCTGGGGGAAAAGGCAGCTGGACTAGAGAAGGGACCACTAAGTAAATAATACTTGGAGGGCTTGCTTGGGATGGGAGATGTGTGCTAAAGGTAGGCTATGAACCAAACATGATGGCCACTTAGTACCTGTATTGCAAACCATAAGACCCCAAAGGAGAGAGAGATAGTAAAAGGGAATGTGCCTGTGACAGAGTTGGGAGAAGCGGGGAATGGGATAGCAGTGGCGGGAGGAATACTGGGAACATTGGTGGTAGAGAACGGGCACTGGTGGAGGGGTGGGTACTCAACCATTGTATGACTGAAATGTAATCACCAAAGTTTGTAAGTCTGTAACTGTATCTCACGGTGATTCATTAAAAAAATTAAAAAGAAATTTTTCTTCGGTATAGCTAGAAGAAGAATAGGCTGTCACCTATAGAAAGTAAATCAGGAAAATGTAATTATTCACTTATTAATATACTATTACTATTATTTGCTTTTCCTATTGTTTTAGGTTCTGAGGTCAGCAGTGCCACGTCGGCTACAGCGTCGCCCGCGTAGCAACATGCTGCAAGGGGGCTCAGGCAAGGGCCTGGGTCCCTGGGAATGGGAGGTTCTCGGCCCACGGGTCTATGCCTCCGGTAGCCCCCTCTTCTGTTTTTGAAAGCGCCTCTGGCATGCAGTCCTCCCTTACCATTCTGTGGGAATAGGAGCCTGCCTGTTAGTTATTCCTGATGATTAATCACATAGCTTGGATTAAGATGTTTTGATTAACCTTTAGTCTTGGAATTATGTTTGCTAGTAAAATAGAGTTAATATTAGTTTCTGTAAAGTCCTGATTTTTTTAGGTTATGGGTAGGCGTTTTTAGGGAAGTAAAAACTTAAATGTCAGTGAAAGTAGACAATAGAGGAATAGTAAGGAACATAATATTTCACCCAGATATTTTATTGGGACAAGCGGATGTTCTGTCCTAATCTTAAAGCGGAACGTGTACGTGCCCCTTGATGTTTTGGGAACATGACCCATGGTCTGATGTAATGTGTGCCTTGCCACGTTGTTTCTGTAACTGTATAAGAAGAAGAACTCTGGATGCAATAAACCGCAGCAGCACTCAGCCTCTCTTGTGTTGGTGTCTGTCTGTCCAACGTGCCGAATCTCCTGCTTTCCTGTGCACCTTCGCCTGGTCTCCCCTCAGCCTGGTGGTCTTCGACCGAGCCAGTCTGCGGCACAGCAGGATAAGCAAGATAAAGTATTTTGCTTCTAAGTGGGCATTAAAAAGCAAGAACATTGCTTACTTAGTAATCATTAGTAAGAAAGGATTAGAAGAGAAGAGAGACAGAAAATCAGTGAAATGATCATTTAAATAACAATGCAATGTGAAATAAAAGTAGAACAGAGTTTAAGAGAAAGTGCTGAGAGAAAGGGATTCATTTGGGCTTTGTGGTTAAGCAGTCTCTGTGGAGATCTCTAAGCTGAGACTCAAGTGAAAGACCCAGCCAAGCAAAAGCCTGAACGCAGAGAATTTTGAAAGGCCCTGAGTGGGGACCAGTCAGGCTGTCTGGAAGAGGATCCAGGTTTCCAGAACCCACTTTAATTAGACGTGGTCAGAAAGGGGACATGTTGGTTCTACTGAGAACTCTCAGGGCGTGATAAGGTGTTTAGATTCTTCCTACAAGAGGAAGTCACCGGACAATTTTCCATAGGGATTTAGCGGATCTGATTTATTAAATTTAGAATATTACTCTGCTCTCTCTGCAGAGGGCAAGAATAGAAACAGTACCTGGTTATCCCAGTAGTTCACTGAGATGGTTGCGACTTGGAGCTGGAGAGGGAAAGAGCAGATGGGGAGATTTAGGCTGAATTGGGCAAGATCTGCCAGGCCTTGCTGGTGTAGATCTGAAGGGAATATTGTGCATAGAGAAAAGAATCAAGAAAGAGTTCCCAATTATACTGTAGCATGTGCCCACTATGGAATCATTTCCTATGGTAAAGACCATAGGAAGAACCAACTTTGAGGGACAGATGGTGGGAGGAACCAAGTGGTCCACTTCAGGCATATTCGGTTGGAGTTGCCTTTACACTTCCAAGCAGAGAGGATAAACAGTTGCTGGCTGTGCCGTTCTAGATTCCTAGGGTTGCTACCCCTAATCTGCAAGTCAGCTGTCAAGGAATGACTTTTCAATAGGGAAGTAGAACAGGTAAACTGGGATTAATGCGTGTGAAAAAACAGATGGTAAAGGGAAGAAAGAGATGGGAACAGGAGAGAGGAAAGGAGTCAGAAGAAGATCTGAGGCAAGCTCTGAACTGCTTTAAGATGGGGGAGAAACAGTAAATGATTTAGGAGGTGAATGCAGCTGACAAGTTTATGCAAGAAGCTGGGGAAGAACTGTCAGAATGATGTGGCAAGCAGCAGGATTTAGCAGAGGGGTGGTCTCTCATAACTCTCATTAGGGGCATGTAAAGTAAAGTAAAGGCCCTCCCGTTGATCGTCGATTTGCTCGAGCGGGCCCAGTAATGTCTCCATTGGAGACTTTGTTGTTACTGTGTCTGGCATATCCAATACTCTTGGTAGCTTGCCAGGCTCTCCGAGAGGGGCGGAGGAATCGAACTCGGGTCGGCCATGTTGGCTGCTTGTAAGGCGAATGCCCTACCCGCTGTGCTAGGGGCATGATGGGCTAAAAAAGCACAGGGACTGCAAGTTGGGCGGTAGGGCACTGAGGAAATAGCGACAGGAACTACACACAACACTTTAAAAAGACTCAGTTGAAGAAAAGCAAATCAGCACTCTGAGGGAGATGATGAAGAAAGAGGTTTTGGCTTTGTTTTGAAGGTGTAACATTCCAGCTCTTCCACAACTGAGATGGAGAGAGAGGAGCTGGCCTCCACAGGAAGTTCCTGAGACTAGGTCAGGACAGGCTCCCAGCACCAGTGGGGAATGAGGATTGACCAGGTCGTCTACAGTGACCACAGGGAGCGAAGCACATACAAAAAGGAGAGGCAGGATGGGGGTGTTGATTCTGTGAAGCGTTTCACGAATTTATTTTCTCATTTCAAGCTGAGAGAAATGAGTCTACTAAATATGAGGATCACTGTAGCACTGTCTTCCTGTTCATCGAGTTGCTGAAGCAGGCACCAGTAACGTCTCCATTGTGAGACTTGTTACTGTGTTTGGCATATCGAATACGCCATGGGGAGCTTGCCAGGCTTTGCTGTGTGGTCAAGATACTCTCGGTAGCTTGCCGGGCTCTCCGAGAGGGGCAGAGGAATCGAACCCGGGTAGGCACAGTCGGCAGCGTGTAAGGCAAACATCCTACCTGCTGTGCTTTTGCTCCAGGCCAAATATGAGGAGAGAATCAAATGTTGGAGTTTGGGATGAGTGTTGGCAATGAAACTGTAAAATGTCCTTGTAGGGTAGGACAGAGAGCAACCAACAAACATGTTAGGTGGGTTTCCAGGCACTGTGGAACGTCCATTATGTTTGTGAGCATGAATTAAAGTGAGATCATTTCCTTCCTTCCTTCCTTCCTTCCTTCCTTCCTTCCTTCCTTCCTTCTTTCCTTCCTTCCTCCCTCCCTCCCTCCCTCCCTCCCTCCTTCCCTCTCTCCCTCCCTTTCTCCTTTCCTTCCATTCTCTCTTCCTTCCTTTCTTCCTCTTTCCTTTGTTCCCTTTTTCCTTCCCTCCTTATCTCCCTGCTTCTTCCTTCCTTCCTTCCTTCCTTCCTTCCTTCCTTCCTTTCTTTCTTTCTTTCTTTCTTTCTTTCTTTCTTCTTCCTCTTTCCCTCCCTCCTTCCCTCCTTCCCTCCCTCCCTTTCTTTCTTTCTTTCTTTCTTTCTTTCTTTCTTTCTTCTTCCTCCTCTCCCTCCCTCCCTCTCTCCCTCTCTCCCTTCTTTCTTTCTTTCTTTCTTTCTTTCTTTCTTTCTTTCTTTCTTTCTTTCTTCTTCCCTCCCTCCTCTCCCTCCCTCCCTCTCTCCTTCCTTTCTTTCTTTCTTTCTTTCTTTCTTTCTTTCTTTCTTTCTCTCTCTCTTTCTTTCTTCCTCTCTCTCTTTCTCTCTCTTGGCCTACACCCAGCAGTGCTCAGGGCTTATTCAGGGATCATTCCTGGCAGGACTTGGAGAACTATATTGGCTGCTGGAGATTGATTCTTAGTCAACTGCTTGCAAGACAAACACTCTACTTTCTGTACTTTCTCTCTAGCCCAATACTAGTTTTTGTGACTTCATTTGTCACTTTTGTTTACCCAGAGTGATTTAAAGTGCATGGTATTTTGGCCAAGAACAAGGACACCCAGAGGCTATATAATTCTGGCATCTGAGAGAGCATAGCTCTCCCAAGGCAATTCTGTGAAGTAGGGAATACTTTGTGAAGAAGTCATGACATCTCTCCCAGCATGCTTTTCCATAATATAATCTAGTTTTGGTGTTCACCCACTCAGGAAAATCTCAAGAATAGGAACTGGATTCACCTACAGTACCAGGAATAAATGCTGACACTCTGAACCAATCAACACGTTATTTTTCTGATGATGGTTTTTTAAAAGTCTAAGAGTGTGTGGGGCTGGAGTGAAAGCACAGCGGGTAGGGCATTTGCCTTCCACGCAGCTGACTCGGGTTCGATTCCCATCATCCCATATAGTCCTCCGAGCACTGGTAGGAATAATTCCTCAGTGCATGAGTCAGGAGTAACCCCTGTGCATCGCCGGGTGTGACCCAAAAAGCAAAAAAAAAAAAAAAGTCTAAGAGTGTGTATGGGGTCCAGGTTGACCAATCAGATGGAAAGGGAGTACTGATTCTGTAGGTCAATGCCTGTTGTTTTTTCTTCCATTTGACAAAATAAAAGGTAATATAACACCTCAGAAGTTGGCCACAGTTGCAAGATAAAGCTAATGCTGTGAACCACAGGCTGAAGAAATGGAAATAATCTGGGACTCCTATGATGTTCTTAACTGTCTGAATCAGTCAACCATTAAATCTTTTCTTATTTCTAACTAATGTCCTGTTACTTGAGATAATAAATCCTATTTTTAAAAGAAAAAATCCTGCTTAAGTCAGGGTTTCTTTTGTGTGCAGCAAAACAATCCTCATCGACACAATTGTTTTTCTGTATTTAGTGTATATTCTCAAAGGTGGATTGACCAGTGCCCGCATTGTTCTTGATTAAACCACAGTATTATAGCAGAGTGAATGGTTGTTTCTGGGAAGGCAATCTCAAGGTTTCTGGAATACTTCTGATGCCACAGTTTAGGTTTACCAAGAGGCAGACATGTTTGTCTTTAAACTGGTCAGTCAAGTTGTATTTTTAATATTATGTCAATCAATGAAATGTGAGTGAGGAAAAGGACCATTGAAAAAAGACAAACCAGTGCTTTTAATAAATAATACAGGAAAAGTGTCTTTATTTTTATTTTTATTTTTTCATTTTTTATAATTTTATTTATTGAATCACCGTGAGAGCAGTTACAAAGCTTTTGGGTCTAAGTCTCGGTCAAACAATGAAACAGCCATACCTTCACCAGTGCCCATTCTCCACCACCAAAAACCCTAGTATACCCCCATCCCACACCCTCCCCTGACCTGTGGGACAGATGATTTCCACATTACTCTCTCTCTCTACTTTGATCACATTCAATATTTCGACACCACACCCACCATTATTATTTGAGATTTTACCTCAACACTCAGATATGCTGAAAGGGCAACAATAGACAATTTGTGTTCTATTGCTGGTTATGAATATCATATGATGTCACGTGGCTGCAGTAGGGCCATGTGATTTTGAAATTCCGAAATTTTAACACTTAAATCTGGAGGGATTTCTACCAAAAGCCACTGGGTTTCGAGATTTGCTCCTGAGTCTCTGGGATCATGGCTGTTGAGCTGCTTGATCAGAAGCCAGAAAGGCCATTCGTGGGCGATGACTTGTGGTCTCGTTGGGGTGGGGAGGACAGGCCCAGCTCCACCCCATCCCGTGAAGCCCAACAAGTTTCGTCACTGTGGGCCCAAGCTTGACTGTCCAATGGCCTCTGGAGGATGGCGGCCACTGAGCCACCAGGGGGAAACAGGCGGAGGGACAGCACCCTTTCCCCCTGGGGTGGCCCGGTGACAATAACCTACTGCAGGGTCCGGACACATTTCTGCCAAAAGCTGATGGGTTTCGAGATTTGTTTCTGAGTCTCTGGGATCAAGGCCATTAAGCAGCTTGATCAGGAACCAGAGAGGCCATTCGTGGGGGATGACTTGGGGTCTCGTTCGGGAGGGGAGGACAGGCCTGGCTCCCCCGCCCCACCCCATGAAGCCCAACAAGTTTCGTCACTGCAGGCCCAAGCCGCCAAGAGGGAGCAGGTGGAGTGACAACACCCTTTCCTCCCTGGGGTGGCCCGGCTACAGTAATGTACTGTGGGGTCTAGACATATTTCTGCCAAAAGCCACTGGGTTTTGAGATTTGTTTCTGAGTCTCTGGGATCATGGCCGTTAAGCAGCTGGATCAGGAGCCAGAGAGGCCATTCATGGGCGATGACTTGGGGTCTCGTTAGGGTGGGGTGGACAAGCCCGGCTCCACCCCCATCTTGTGAGGCCCTGTGTGTCTTGTCACTGGGGGCCCAAACCTAACTATCCAGTGGCCTCTGGAGGATGGCAGCCACCGGGCCGCCAGGGGGAATAGACCAAGGCATGAAACCTATTCCCACCTGGGTTGGCCCAGCACCGGTAACCTACTGCAGGGACCGGACGCATTTCTACCTAAAGCCGCTGGTTTCCAAGGTTCGTTTCTGAGTCTCTGGGATCATGGCCATTAAGCAGTTCAATCAGGAACCAGAGAGGCCTTGCCTCCAATTATATAGCTGAGCTGGAGGTGGTTTGTTGGTGTGTCTCCCACATACCTAACTTTTGGCTCTTTACTTTCTTGGTAAACTTTGCACCAAGTTTTTGGGATCTGACCAAAGGCACATCAGCAATTTTGGGGTATCTGGAAGTCTGAAGGCGCCATCAGGCTGCTGATGCACTAACCTCACAGGTACAGATTGACCTTCTGGCGGCACCATACCCCCGGGAAAAGTGTCTTTAAAAATTAAAATCTTGAGAGTACAGTGTGGATGAGGTAAATATAAACCCAATAGAGAAATCCCTTTTATTCTAGAAGAATTATTAGGTCAGATTTCTTTGTCTTTGAATTCTTTCACTACTGTGAAGAGAATGGAAACCACTGACACTGAGTCAACTCTTACTTTAAAAATATTTATACTTTACCTAAACATTTTGGCTTACAAATTTGCTCATAATGCATTTGTTATGGACATTGAATGTTCCAAAGGCCAATCCCACCACCTGAGTGACCTTCTCTCCAACATCATACCCATTTTCCTAACCACAACCCCAACCTCCCTTTTTAGTAGGCACAACATAATTTATATTATATTTCTTGTTGCAACTAAACGGCTAATGCAATTATCAAAAAAACGCTTCAGTAAAAGAAATTTGTAAAGATTGTTATACCTCACCATGGGGCCGTTAAGTCTTTGTCTGAGGGTTTACTAAACTGCTTGTTACCTTCTCTATTATTGTTTTTTGCTTGTTGAGCTTAATTGGCTTCTATGTTACTTTCTCATTAATTTGGTGTGCTCCTACTGGATGTCAGTAATGTGGTATTTGGAGGTGTTACTGACGTGGCCATGTGCCCCAAGGACTCCAGAATCTGTAGACCTGGGCCGATGGATGAGTTTACATGCTAGTGGGTGTGAGATGCTGCTATGGCCATTGGGGCCTGAGGAAGTATGGGGCCTACTTGTCCCCTAAGAAGACCCCAGAGTTTTCAGTCTGAAAATCAGTGTACCCAGAATTTTTATAAGCTTGGTGTCTTTGCAGATTAGTTGCAAAGCAGTGGAGTTGGCCATTGATAGGCAGCAGCTGTTGTGGCTTCTGGGGTCCCGGCAGAGAGGGAACTCAGCCTGCCTTCCCCTCCCAAGCCTGCCCCAGAGTTTTCAGCCTGGAGACTAGTGGGCAAGTGAATTTTTGTGACTTGACTTGCAACTCTCCCAAGATTTAGTCATGAGTCTGTAAATCTGAGCTGATGGATGCATACACAAGGCAGAGACAGGGGGATGTTTCAACTCTTGCTGTTTTAAGTCCACAGAAAACTTCCATCAGCTTCCAAGTACCTAAAGAAGGAAACTTTTCAATTGAAAGTATATTTCTGTTTTACTTTAAGAAAATAAAATTTTCCTACTTTTAACTTACTAAGTGCTTTAACTGATTACCCAAAATGCTGCTGAATAGGTGTGTATGGGGTGTATGTGTGTGTGGGTGAGGGTTTGGGGGAGGAGGTTGATCCTATGATAGATCTGGCCCCTGTTCTCTGGTAGCTTTCTCTCACACCAGGTCAGACTAGTGTCTTCAAATTCATCTTTCTCCATCCATAATCACATGCTTCTACAAAATTATAATTACTATAGCAAAGGTACCTTTCATTTTGATAAAACATCTTGATATTTCCACTAAAGTGCTAGTAGATATTTCTGCATGAAGATTTTATGGCTATTTTATTATGTCATCCATGTGAATAAAAATGATGTGACTTAGTATTGATTCAATGATGAAAAAATAAAAGTGAAAGCACCCCCTCCCCCCCACACACATTTCACCCTGCCCCTCACCTCCAAACACAAAATGTCTTGTGTTTTAATGAGTATTTTCTTTTTATAAAGAACTTTTGGCATATTGTATCCATGCAACTGCCCAAACATTGGGTAAATAAATATTTTTTTCCCCACACACAGAAAAGAAAACTAGCTCATGAGTCTCAGGAATTGAAACTGAACTTAAAATATAGCATCATTCATTGATAGATGCAGGGAGAGAAAGAAATTGTTTGACCATGGAAAACAAAGTAAATAAGAAATAGATGGCCAGAGAGGTAATAAACGGATCAAGATACTTGTGTTTTGGGGCCAGAGTGATAGTACAGTGGGTAGGGCATTTGCCTTGTAAATGGCAGACCTGGGTTTGATCCCTGGCATCCCATATGGTCCCTGGAGCACTGCCAGGTTTAATTCCTGAGTGTAGAACCAGGAGTAACCCCTAAGCATCTCCGGATGTGACCAAAAAAGCACACGCGTATTCGCATGCACATGTGCATACACACACACACACACACACACACACACACACACACACACCAATACCAACAACAGCAAACAAGACACTTGTATTTCATTTACAATCCAATTCCTAGTACATGGTTTTTTTCCTGAACACCACCAGAAGTGACCCTTGGGCAAAAAAGATAGAAGTAGCCCCCAAACGCTGCCAGATGTGATCCAAAACCCCCATTAAAGAAATAGAACCTATTTAATTTCCTAGATCCACGATGTTGTGGTTTTCACTTTTGTTTAAATTACTAAAAGTTTAGTGAAAAAACTGATCACAGCTAAAGACATTTCTTCTGACAAAATGAAAAAATATATTTAAATCGGTATGCTTGAATAATATAAATAATATAGCTTTCAATGAAGGAAGTACAAATCCAAAAAGTAGTTCGAGAAGGGAGGAAGGCCTCCTCAGAATGGGTAATTCAATCCACACAAGCTCAGCGCCAAAGGAAAGATGTTAACAAACTCTTGTCTAGCTTTTACTTCTGGCTTCAGGATCAGTTCCACTGGCTTCTGTTGGAAAATTGAGGATTGTTGTTTAACCTCTTTGGGATCTAAAAGATTTTTTTTCACTAGGAGTGATAATACATGACTATGGTTATCAGAATTTCAAAGTTAATAAATGTAAAGCCTCTTAAACAGCAGAAATCTCAAAAATCTATCACCATCATCTCATCATCAGTATCAAAATCATCATCATATCACTGGTAAGACTGTTAGATGTCATCTCAGTATTATTCATTTTACAGGTAAAGGACTTGTTAGACATTAGTTGATGGACATTTGTGTTATAAGATTATGAATCAGACAGTACTTGAAAGATTCACTGGAAGTATTAGGATTTATCTTTCTAGTCTCAGATCTCCTCATACTCATATTGAAAAGATATATCTCTTAAAGTTTTTTTTTAATAACCTCTGTCACCTAAGAGTTATTGCCTCTGGACTGGGGTAATAGCTCAAATGGTTGGAGTTCGTACTTGGCATGCACAAGGCCTTGGGTTTGATTCTTGGCACAAAAGACCTCTTATGCACCACTGGATATAGCCCTGGTAGCCCTCAGTACTGCTGGGGAGGCCCTCCAACAAAAAAATTAATTTAAACAATTCAATAAAAGAGTTATCTTCTAGACTTTGGCCTTCTGAAAACAAAAAATATAGTCTTTTTGTGGAGGGATGACATGCTATCTCAGTTTCTTTCCTTTTTTTAGTTAATTTTCCTAGTTAATTTCATGCTATTAGGTTTAATTGTGAATGAATGGTGTAAGTGAGTTTATAAGACTATGAGATAAGATGGCGAGAAGAGAGGTGAAGTCATGTTTGACAATCCTTACTGCCGGTGGGGAAACAATTCTGATTTTTGGAAAATGTCAACAAGGCTTTATGGCCTCCTGCAAGATCTCCCCTTTTGTTTCAACAAGGTGAGAGGAAGTGGCAAAACCAGACCAGCCTTAACTGACCACTGAATGAACTACAGCTTATTACAGTGCTTTAACAGGTTAAAGCCCACCTATCAATCATGTCCATCAATGCCAGGTTAATTTATAGTTGCCATGACAACCCCTGGAAGTGTCTGTGTGTGATTAGAAATTTAGAGCCCAAGGAATCTCTGTCCTGTTAATGTGGTAAATAAGATGCAGCAGGAGAAAAAGGAAAACCTTTTGCAGTTCAAAGAGACAGGACAAAGGACAGCCTTGAGGCAGGGCCTTCCCTGAGGGTGGTACATTCGGTTCCTTTTTGCTTAAAGAAAAGCTCCAATCCCTGCTGGATGTTTGCTCTCTTTTTTCCTAAATAAGCAATTGCTAATGTCCCTATGTATCGCTTATAAAATTCTTCTTGGGAAAATACAAGAATCAGACTTGGAGCAAATCTCGGAACCCAGTAGGTTTTGGCAGAAATCCCTCCAGATTTAAGTGTTAAAATTTCAAAATTTCAAAATTGCGCGGCCACTACTGCAGCCACGCGACATCATATGTTATTCATAATCAGAAATAGAAAACAAAGTGTCTACTGTTGCCTTTTCAGCAGATCTAAGTGTTGGGGTAAAAGCTCAAATAACAATGGTGGGTCTAGTGTCAAAATATTGAATGTGATCAAAGTAGAGAGAGAGTAATGTGGAAATCATCTGCCCCACAGGTAGGGGAGGGGGTAGGATGGGGGTATACTGGGGTTGTTGGGGGTGGAGAATGGGAACTGGTGAAGGTACATGTGTTTCATTGTATAACCGAGACTTAGACCCGAAAGCTTCGTAACTGCTCTCACGGTGATTCAATAAATAAAATTATAAAAAATGAAAAAAAAAAGAAGTAAGGTGGAGTTCATGCACAATTCAATCAGCTAATCAGTAGCTGAATAAATAGCAGTATCCTACATAAAAATAAATAAATAAAAGTCTTGTATCTTTCCAAAAAAAAAAAAAAATCAGGTTTGGGGTTAAGTGTGTATCCAAACTTTAATACCAGGGGTGTGTGTGCATGTGCCACCTATGCCTGTGACTGCTGCTACAGGGGGTTCCAGTGTCCTCCACCTTACTTAGTCCCACAGAGGAAACAGCAGCTGGAGTTTCACTGACAGAGAGCCCCGTGTTGTCCTAGCCCTGTCCTGCAGCTTCCTGACAGTCAGAAATGACCTTGTATCTCCCATCTGTTCACAGTCCTTCTACCCATCTGGTCAATTATAGCACGTATTTACGATGATTTGCAGTTTGCAAGGATTTCCCACAATATGTCATGCACAGTGCAAGTTTGTAAGGAGGTCTAACTTGCATTTCATATGTATGAAAGTCAAATTGTCTATCAAAAAGCAAAACTGAAGAAAACCTTGGAAGTTATCCCAACCCAATCCTTTCCTCACAAGAGGATGTTGAAGACTTGAGAGGCTAAGAAGTTTGTTCAAAATCACAACAGTGATAACAAGGGTGTCTGTGAGTGTGTGTGTGTGTGTGTGTGTGTGTGTGTGTATGTGTGTGTGTGTGTGTTATTTGTTTGTCTTTTCTTCCAGGAAGTTCCCCCAGTTGGGGAGGGGGGTGGTTGCTTTTGGTAAACCTTTGTTTACCCTTGTCTGAGGGTTTACTAAGCTGTTTGTTGCTAATTGAGTCTTCTGTGTTCTTGCTTTTGTTTATTGAGCTTACTTAGGTCCTGTGTTGATTTCAATCTAATTTAGTGTGTCTCTACTGGGATGTTAGTGTTGTAGAGTATGACGGTATTGCATTTGCAGCTGTGTGCTCCAGAAACTCCAAGATTTTAGACCTGGGCTGATGAGTTTACATGATGATGCTGTGGGATACAGGTGTCGTGTCTGGACCTTCCAGAAATATAGAGGGTTTAGGGGGAAGCTGCCTGCCCCCAGTCCAAGAATCCCCCAGAGTTCTCAGCTGAAAAACCTGTGTGTCAGTTTGGTATCTCTGCAGAGACTAGTCATGAAGCAGTGGAGCTGGGGCACTGGGATGGTGGCAGCTGTGGGCTGTAGGTGTGACTGCCAGGCTTTTGACAGAGTCTTAGTTGGCACCCTCCCAAAGAATGACTGAACCTTTTCATAGCTGCATAGTCTTCTAATGTATGTCTTTATATATAAACATTGAATATTCACATATAATATATATACTCATCTGTAGTTGGATGCTTGGGTTGCTCCCATATCTTGACGACTGTACTAAGCATTATAATGAGTAGAGGTGTGCGCACAGACCTTTCAAATAATGTTTTTGTGTTTTGGGGGTAGATGTCAAAAAGTGATATTGCTGGGTTGTATGGAAGTTCTGTTCTTGCTTTTTAAAGACATCTCTGTATTGCTTTCACTAGAGGTTGAACCAGGTGACATTGCCACTGACAGTGAATGATGATTCCTTTTCCACTGCATCCATGCCAAAACTTTAATTTCTAGGGTTTGGGTTTTTTTTTTATATATATATGCCATTATCACTTCTATGAGATGAAATCATTGCCATTTGATTTGCATTTTCCTGATAAGATGTGACGATAAGTACTTTCTAAAAATATGTCTTCATTGCTGGAACTATCTGTTAAGTCATTCAGGAGTAAGCCCTGAGCACAGCTGGTTGTGACTCCAAAAGTTGAAAAAAAAAAAAAGGCAATGCTGGCAATAGGAATGACTCAGACCTCCTAAACCAGCACTTAACCTCTCACATTGACTCCTTAGAATTACTATTGGCAGGAACATGGTGTGAGAGAGGTGAGCTGTGAGGACCAAGGAACAGGTCACAGGATTTTTTTTTATTAAATATGGATACATATACACATATATACACACATACATGTGTGCATGTGCAAATATATGCATCTTTCACAGTAAATTTCTGGTGAAATATGAACAGATAAAATAAATGGTTTGAACAGATAAAATAAATGGTTCTTCAACCATCTACTGAAAATCAGAAGATTATATGAATTTTAACTAAGAAATCAGTTCTCCTCAACTGTGGATGACTGAGCTCCCTAGGGGACAGATGGCAATATTTAGAGATATTTCTGGTTGCCACAGGGGAACAGAAGTGGGAGCAGAGGTAGAATTGGCAAATAGTAGAGAAAGGCCATGAATTTGCGAAGTTATTTCTTCCACAAAGAAATGTTCTGTACAAAGTATCCATAGTGAAGAAACACGGTGTAGATGAAATGGAGCTGTGTGTAAATTTGATTTCAAATCTACACCTAATAACTCATAGTCAGAGAAATAGTGACACGAAAGAAAGGCCTCTGGAATCTCATTCTGACCTTGAAAAGACTTTTGAAAAACGTATTTTGCCATTTCTGAGTCTTGTTTAAAATCTATTCTACTTTCATTTATTTTCTTTTCTTATTTCTTTAGCATTTAAATTATTTTGTTTTTATTATTTTGATGGTGATTATACTTGGTGATATATGGGGGTCACTCTTGAGAATGCTTGGAGTATCAAGTGGTGGTAAGATTTGAAGATTGTGGGGGTCAGCCACATACCAGGAAAGTGCCTTAATGCACATACTTTCTCTTACTATCCAATAACACACCTTTTAATTTAGAATTTTGAATATAATCTATATTAAAAGACATTTCTAGAGCTAGAGAGATCATATAGAGGCTAAAGTGCATACCTTGCACAGAGCTGACCTCAGTCCCTTCAGCACCTCTGTAAACAACCTTTGGGCACAGAGACAAGAATAACATCAAGCACCATGGGGTGTGTGTGGTCCACCCTCTGCCCTCCTTCCATTACCATCAAAAGAATCAATTCTAGCCTTGTAGGACTATTCTTTTTTTTCTTTTATGTAGGAATACTGCTATTTATTCAGCCACTGATTAGCTGATTGAATTGTGCATGAACTCCACCTTACTTTTTTTTTCATTTTTTATAATTTTATTTATTGAATCACCATGAGAGCAGTTACAAAGCTTTTGGGTCTAAGGCTCGGTCATACAATGAAACAGCCGTACCTTCACCAGTGCCCATTCTCCACCACCAAAAACCCCAGTATACTCCCATCCCACCTACCTGTGAGGCAGATGATTTCCACATTATTCTCTCTCTAGTTTGATCACATTCAATATTTTGACACCATACTCACCATTATTATTTGAGATTTTACCCCAACATTCAGATCTGCTGAAAAGGCAACAGTAGACAATTTGTGTTCTATTGTTGGTTATGAATAACATATGATGTCGCGTGGCTGCATTAGGGCTATGTGATTTTGAAATTTTGAAATTTTAACACTTAAATCTGGAGGGATTTCTGCCAAAAGGCACTGGGTTTCGAGATTTGCTCATGAGTCTCTGGGATCATGGCCGTTGAGCAGCTTGATCAGGAGCCAGAGAGGCCGTTCGTGGGCTATGACTTGGGGTCTCTTTTGGACCGGAAGACCAGGACCGGCTCCACCCCCAGCCTGTGATGCCACGCCGGCTACGGCGTCGCCCGCGTAGCAACATGCTGCAAGGGGGCTCAGGCAAGGGCCTGGGTCCCTGGGAATGGGAAGTTCGCGGCCCACGGGTCTATGCCTCCGGTAGCCCCCCTTTTTCTGTTTTCTAGGTGCCTCTGACATGCAGTCTTCACTTGCCATTCTGTGGGAATAGGAGCCTGCCTGTTAGTTAATGTTGATGATTAATAATATAGTTTGTAATAAGATATTTTGATTTAACTTTTGGTCTTGGAAATATGCTTGCTAATAGAGTTAATATTAGTTTTTGTAAAGTCCTGATTTTTATATGCTTGCTAGTAAAGTAGAGTTAATATTAGCTTTTGTAAAGTCCTGATTTTTTTTAGTTTATGGGTAGGCGTTTTTAGGGAAGTAAAAACTTAAATGTCAGTAAAAGTAGACAATAAAGGAATTATAAGAACATAATATTTCACCCAGATATTTTATTGGGACAAGCGGATCTTCTGCCCTAATCTTAAAGCGGAACGTGTACGTGCCCCTTGATGTTTTGGGAACATGACCCATGGTCTGATGTAATGCGTGCCTTGCCACGTTGTTTCTGTAACTGTATAAGAAGAAGAACTCTGGATGCAATAAACCGCAGCAGCACTCAGCCTCTCTTGTGTTGGTGTCTGTCTGTCCAACGCGCCGAATCTCCTGCTTTCCTGTGCACCTTCGCCTGGTCTCCCCTCAGCCTGTTGGTCTTCGACCGAGCCAGTCTGCGGCACTGTGAGGCCCAACAAGTTTTGTTATTGCGGGCCCAGACCTGACTGTCCAATGGCCTCTGGAGGATGACGGCCACTGAGCCTCCAAGGGGGAGCAGGCAGAGGGACAACACCCTTTCCCCCCTGGGGTGGCCAGGCAACAGTAACCTACTATGGGGTCTGGATGCATTTCTGCCAAAAGCCACTGGGTTTTGAGATTTGTTTCTGAGTCTCTGGGATCATGACCATTAAGCAGCTTGATCAGGTGCCAGAGAGGCCATTCATGGGGGATGACTTGGGGTCTCGTTGGGGAGGGGAGGACAGGACCAGCTCCATCCCCATCCCATGAGGCCCTGCATGTCTCCTCACTGGGGGCCCAAACCTGACTGTCCAGTGGCCTCTGAAGGATGGCGGCGACTGGGCCGCCAGGGGGAACAGGCCAAGGCATGAAACCTATTCCCACCTGGGTTGGCCCAGCACCGGTAACCTACTGCAGGGACCAGATGCATTTCTGCCAAAAGCAGCTGGGTTTCGAGATTTGTTTCTGAGTCTCTGGGATCATGGCCATTAAGCAGTTCAATCAGGAACCAGAGAGGCCATGCCTCCAATTATATAGCTGAACTGGAGGTGGTTTGTTGGTGTGTTTCCCACATACCTAACTTTTGGCCGTTTACTTTCTTGGTAAACTTTGCCCCAAGTTTTTGGGTTCTGGCCAAAGGCACAGCAGCAATTTTGGGGTATCTGGAAGTCTGAAGGCGCCATCAGGCTGCTGGTGCACTCGCCTCACAGGCACAGATTGACCTGCTGGCGATACCATACCCCCAGGGAAGAAGCTTTATAAAGAGACATTTACCTTCATGCCAAACTGATCCAGCCCTCCATGCTAAACTGATCCTGGTGGCAAACGGCTTTCCATGGACCAGAGCCTCCTCTCTAGTTCTCAGCTGCTGCTGTGACCAGTCACATGTTTTGGTCACATGAGCAGCTGTTCTTCAACTTCCTTAGCCATGCAGTAAACAGCTGTAAGCTGGACTTAGGGTCCCAACAAGCTCTGGGGAATAGGCCCGGTTACCTCAGCTACTTAAAGTGAGATGGGAACCGAATGCCTAAAGTTAGCACCCTGACTCAACCCTGCTCTGTAGGAATTTAAAAACCCACCGTACTAACATTCTACCCCTTGTTTTTGTGTTTTTGAGGGTAGACGTCAAGAAGTGTTATAATGTTGAATCATGTGGGGTTTCTATTCTTACTATTTTGAAAGAGCTGGAGTGATAGTGTAGTGGATAGGGCGTTTGCCTTGCACATGGCCACCCAGTTCGATTCCTCCGCCCCTCTCAGAGAGCCCGGTAAGCTACTGAGAGTATCTTGGGGCTGAAGCAATAGCACAGCGGGTAGGGCGTTTGCCTTGCATGCGGCCTACCCGGGTTTGATTCCCAGCATCCCATATGGTCCCTCGAGCACCGCCAGGAGTAATTCCTGAGTGCAGAGAGTATCTCACCCACACGGCAAATCCTGGCAAGCTACCCATGATGTAATCAATATGCCAAAAACAGTAACAACAAGTCTCATAATTTGTTGTGGGGCGTTACTGGTGCCCTGTGTCTGCCAAAAAAGAACCTTGATTACTGAGCCAGGAATAAGCAATGAGCACTGCCCGGTATGGCCCCCAAACAAAAACAACAAAACAAAAAAAAAATTTCCAACTGTGCATTACACTCTAGAATTGCCATCTTGTAAACTTGGGATATGTAATACCTCCTTTTACTTCATGAGGCTCTATCTCTGGAGAGACTTGCTTTTTCTCTTGGGTCTGTTTATTCTCCCCTTTTATAAAATGTCTTTACTTAAAGAAAGAAAATGTCTTCAAATGGATTAAGTAATTTAGCTGGTTTTCTGTATCCTTTGGGTCATTTAATAAAGTGGCTTTTGTTTTACAGAATTACCAGATCAAAAAATGTGAATGTTTTAAAAATTTTTAGCCATTTTTAAACTTGGTACATCTCAAAATCTCATTATTTTAAGGAGGAGCAGGCACTTTGAATATAAGTGCTTTTATTATTTTAAGAAAACAGAACATTGGGTACCTACAATTATTAGTAAATTTATAAAATGTTTCAGCATGCAGAAAAACATTGATGTCGATGATGTTATTGTTTAATCTTATCCAACAATACCGGTTTGTGTCCAAGGACTTTTGGCTCCAGAGTAAAACAATTTTCAGATATTAGAGAAGTGATCTGTTATGAGAGAGAGAGAGAGAGAGAGAGAGAGAGAGAGAGAGAGAGAGGGGTAGGGAGAGAGAAAGAGATGAGATGGGGTTGGAGAGGGGTTGGACAGTGGGAATTGAGTGGGAGGGAGGGAGAGAGAGAAATTTGGGAATTTAGATTTGTGGGTTCACTATGTTTGACTTCATCTGATAAGATTTGTTGAACTTTGTGAATTTGTGTTGATTATCTTGTTGGATGGGATACCGTAGGACTTTTAGAGATGAGGATATCAGCTAGAACTGATGTCACTGGGGGCATCTACACAACCTAGAACTTGACTAGAGCTGAGTAGCATAGATTGCTGACATAAGTAGAAAAAAGGTTACTGGGATCCGTGGTGGTGGGAAATGGGCACTGGTGGAGGGATGTGTATTTGATCATTGTATAATTGAAACCCAAGCACAAAATTTGTAAGTCTACAACTGTATCTCATGGTGTCTCACTATAAAAATTAAAAAAAAGGTTATGATTAATACCCTTGTATTTGCTTCTAAGAGTCTGCTTGATAAGATACTTGTCATGGTGAAAACTTTGATATACCTTGCAGTTAACTTTTAACTGATTGATAATTATTAAATACTAAATTAACTTAATTATAATTGAGTTTCTCATCACTTGCCCTTCCATAAAAAAATGAATGAAGTAGTGACTATAACTAGTATTCTGTGTTTCTGATGCTCTTAGCAGCCTTTTCTGGTAGATATGCCACCAAAATGTAGAGTTATATCCTACTGTTTTATAATTTTTGATCTTTAAGAGAATCAGATTAAAGTCATACACTTGATGCATATTGGCAAACCTAATATACTTTACCATGCAGATGATGGATGCAAAAAATCTATGCTTTTTCATTTTTTGTTTTTGGACCACATCTGGCAGTTCTCAAGGATCTCTTCTTGGCAGTGCTTTGGGGTTGGGGATTGAACTCCTGTCAGCTACATGCAAGGCATGCACTTTACCCACTGTACTATTTCAGAGACGGCCCTTGAATAATTCTTTAACGTGCAGGGTTTTTGTTTTTGCCATTCTGCTCACAGAAGCATTATCAATAGCATGAAACTTGATCCAATAACATAGGCTAATTTTGGTTGCACTTCATTTACATTTAGTTTATAGTAAGACTTGAAAACTTTAGTGTAAAAGTAGCACTTGTTCATTATTGAAATGACTAAAAAAAAAAAGTGGCCAGGGAGATGTCTCAAAGGGCTAGAGTAAATGCTCTGCATGCCAAACCCCAGGTCCCCAAATACCTAGCTAGGAGTATCCCTGAATGCTGCTGGACATGGCCATCCCACTAAGGAAAAATGAAAATAAAAACAAACATATATGTAAGGGGACTATGTCTCCATCAGAACTTTCAAAACTTTTACTGTCTAATTTCTTAAGATACCAGTATATTTTGTATACTGAATAGGATTGATTATATAGTTCTTCTGAAATTTTCTTTTTAAAAAGTTTCACAGAGAATATAAATCTCTCGGGAGAGAACATAAAACAATAGGCCATATACATGCCACTGGACTCTGCACCAGGCTGTTTCATTTGGGGCAACATGAGGAGGGTGGGTGAAGTCCCTCCCCACCCGAACGGAGCCAGCCCCAGCAGCTGAAAACTTCCAGAACTCAACTGCACTGCCATGCTCATGGCCGCTCTCCACAGGCTCAGAGGAGCCTCACCCATGGACCTCTCATACTTTACACCACCAATATACAAAGAGTAGTGCACCACATTTGATTTGGTATAAAGTGGAAGGCGACCAATCTTAGGGGAAAATATATTTATACAGTTAGAGATATAAGCACGCAAGGCTCAACCTTTAACAACATGTTACTAATCTCTTATAGAAGGGCTTAATGGCTCCTGGGTAAAATTCAACAATCTTCAGACATTTTCCTCTAAGAAACCTTTTTTGTCTCATTTTTAGTGGATTATTCATAGCAAGCAATACAAAATAAATTATTTTGATTCTGCTTTGGGGTCAGGGTTTGGGGTTTGGGATGGAAATGTGGTTGTGGGAAGGTGTGATGGTGATGGGATTGGTGTTCAAATATTAATTGTAATTAAATATTGTGAACAACTTTATAAAAATAAAATAAAAAATTTAAAAATAATAAAAAATTTATATATTTTAGGTGTTTTTTCTTAGTAGGTATAAAAATGCATTTTTTAAAAGTTAACAACAATTTGTTTTGTTTTGTGTCATACTTGATGGTGCCTCAGCTACGGGGGTTCAGTGCTCTAGATGATGTTCAGGGAAGCAATTGGTGCTGGGGATTGAACCTGAGATTTCGTCATTCAAAGCATGTGCTTCAGCCCCTTAAGCTCTACAGTATTATACTTTAGAGTTTGGAGATCATTATTTTTTTGCTTTTTGGGTCATACACAGCAATTCATGGGGGTTATTCCTGGCTCATGCACTCAGAAATCACTCCTGAAGGTGCTTGGGGGACCATATGGGATTCTGGGAATTGAACCTGGTTCGGCCGCTTGCAAGGCAAATGCCCTACCCGCTGTGCTATCGCTCCAGCACCTGGAGATAAAATTTAATCGGTCTCATGGACTTCGTTTCTTCTCTTTGTTGGTACAAACAATACAAGAGTTAAATATCATTGAACATAATTAGCACAACGGTAGGGCGTTTGCCTTGCACGCAGCCAACATGGCCGACCCGAGTTCGATTCCTCCGCCCCTCTCGGAGAGCCCAGCAAGCTACCGAGAGTATCTCGCCCGCACGGCAGAGCCTGGCAAGCTCCCCGTGACGCATTCGATATGCCAGACACAGTAACAACAAAATCTCCAATGGAGACGTTACTGGGCCCGCTTGAGTAAATCGATGATCAACGGGAGGGCCTTTACTTACTTTAATATCCTTGAGCCTATGAAATACGTTTTACAGAGAATATTATTTTTAGTGCTGGGGTCCCACACATGCAAGACATGGATTTATCATTGAACCACATCCTTGGTCCTTAGAATTAATTTTCTTCCCTCCATTTTTTCTTGTTGTTGCGATGACCAGGGCTCACACACACACACACACACACACACCCACACCCACACACACACACACACACACACACACACACCTGGGTGTGGTGCCTGCCTGCACACTTTCTTGGCTGGCTGGGGGCTTTACACTTGTAGAGCTGTACACTTGGAAAACAGGCTGGGGGTTTTATAGTGTTTAGCTGCAATGTAGGGCGTTTGCCTTGCACACGGTCCTCCACCCCTCTTGGAGAGCCCAGCAAGCTACCAAGAGTATCTCGCCTGCACAGCAAAGCCTGGCAAGCTACCTGTGACGTATTCAATATGCCAAACACAGTAACAACAAGTCTCACAATGTTACTGGGCCTGCTCAAGCAAATTGATGGACAACAGGAGGACAGTGACAGTGACAGTTAGAGGGAGGAGGAGGGCACAGAGGTAGTGCCTCGGAGAACATATCCAGAGATTAAACCTAGACTATATACCAACCGTATACTCTGCTCTGACCTCCTTGACACTTCTTACAGTAAATAGCTCCTTTTACATTTTGCTTGGTTGTGTTTGTTTGTTTGTTTTGCTTTACTTGGGGGCCACATCCAGCTGTGTTCAGGGCTTGTGCCTGGCTCTGTCTTCAGAGATCACTCCTGGCAGTGCTTGGGGGACTGTATGTGGTGCTGAGGATTGAACTCAGCTCAGTCGCGTACAAGGCAAGTGCTTTACCCACTTTTCTATCTCTGTCTCCCAGAGTAGCTTTTCATATGTTTATTATGGGATCCAGTCATTTTCATCTTCTTGTCTGAGTTTTTCACTAGGCAGAGGTCAGAATGGCTGAGTTCTTTGGAGCAGAGGTCAAGATGGAGAAAAAGACTCCAGATCTTGGGTTTGTTCTTCTTCTGGGCAGACTTGAAAGAGATCAGGGAGCCACGAGCAAAGACCATGGGTGGTCTGGCCTCAATTTTGCCCTGATCTAGTTGCTGGCCCAAAGGATGATTTTTAAATTCCTACATAGCAGGGTTGACTCAGGGTGCTGACTTTAGGAATTCAGATCCCATCTCCAAGGTAGCTGGGCCTCTTCCCAAGAAGTTGTTGGGACCCTGTTGGGACCCTGAGTCCAGCTTACAGCTGTTTACTACATGGCTAAGGGAGTAGAAGGGACAGCTGCTCAAACCACTGAAAAATAACTTGGATTAGGTGCAAATATCTGTGGATCTCATTTTCTTTATAGGATAGAGCAGCCATGTACCTGGGCTAGGTCCTGTATCAGTGGTGCCTTGCAAACAGAAGAGCAAGCCCACCCTTGTAGAACACGATGAGGTATGGTGATGCCAAGCCTCTCAAAGTTTGTGCATCATATTCTGTAGAGAATCAGCACTTCTGCCTCCACTTATAAAGGCAAACTGTAATGATTATAGACACTGAAATAAATATAGATGAACACAGAGGGAAGAAAAGGAAATGCCTTATAATCTCACCGCTTAGAAAAGAGTTTCATGTTAATGGTGTACAAATACTGAACTCAACTATTTTGAAAATTAGGAGGAATAGAAGGGAGAGGTCACTGCTCTTCTCCCCACTTCACATCATCATCATCATCATCATCATCATCATCATCATTATTATTATTATTTAACCACACCTCTGCTGTGCTGACTGGGTCAGAAGTGGGGGTCAATATTTTTAACTCTGCTCTTTGATTTTGTATGTAGCATTTAAGCTTCTTTTTTAAAATCTTATGTTTCTTTGTGGTAAAATAAGTTACCGTGAGTATCTCGCCCTCTCGGCAAAGCCTGGCAAGCTACCTGTGATGATTCGATATGCCAAACACAGTCACAAGTCTCACAATGGAGACATTAGTGGACCCACTCGAGCAAATCGATGGACAACAATAGGACAGTGTTACAGTGCTACAGTAAACAAATGACACTGCACTGTATCACTGTCCTCCCATTGTTCATTGATTTGCTTGAGCGGGCACCAGTAACGTCTCCATTGTGAGACTTGTTGCTAATATTTCTGGCATATCGAATATGCCACAGTAGTTTGCCAGGCTCTGCCGTGCGGGTGGGATACTCTCGGTAGCTTGCCGGGCTCTCCAAGAGGGACAGAGGAATCGAACCTGGGTCTGCCGTGTGCAAGGCAAATGCCCTACCTGCTGTGCTATCGCTCCAGCCCATACTTAAAAAAAATTATTGAAGTACTCTGATTTTCATGGATAGTTTCACTCATACACCATTTGAACACCACACCCACCCCCCAGAGCACCCACTTCTCTCCCTGCAGACCCTTCTTGCCTCTCCAGTCTGCCCCTCCCTCCCAGCACGCCCGTCTGCAGACTGAGCCTCCAGATCGGTCGCCTTTCATCTTTCGTTGCTCCCTTACTGTCCATTGTCCAGCCTGCACATGAGAGAGGTCATTCTGTATCACTTTTTTCTTTCTTCTGACTGACTTCATTCAGCATGATATCTCTAGTTCCAACTATGTTTTGGCAAATTGCATGATTTTGTCCTTTCTTACAGCTGCGTAGTGTTGAATCATGTATATATACCATGGATTCTTGATCATTCATCTATAGTTGGGTATTTGGTTTGTTTTCATGTCTTGACTATTTTAATGGCTCCAATAAAAATAAGTGTGCTTCCAAAGTAATGTTTTTGAGTTATGTTGTTTTGTGTTTGTTTGTTTGTTTGTTTGTGGGCCACATTTGGGGCTGAGCACTGAGGGCTTACACAACGCTCTGCTTTCAGGGATTACTCCTGTTAGCGCTTGGGGGACCATATAGGGTAGAGGGGATTGAACTTGAGTTGGGTGAGTGCAAGGCAAATGTCCAACCTACAGTACTAACATTCTGGCTCTTGTTTTTGTGTTTCTGACGGTAACTACCAAGAAGTATTGTAACGTTGGATCACGTGGGATTTCTCATCTTACTATTTTGAAAAATTTTTTATTCTTACTTATTTGAAAAATCAGGAATGTTAATCCAGATGACTTTTCCACCAATGGTGAATGAGGGTCCCTTTCTCACCACAATCAAGCTAACACTGATTATTCTTAGACTTTTTCATTTTTTTATTTTTTTGGTTTTTGGGTCACACCCAGCAATGTACATGGGTTACTCCTGGCTCTGCACTCAGGAATTACTCCTGGCGGTGCTCAGGGGACCATATGGGAAGCTAGGAATCGAACCCAGGTCGGCTGTGTGCAAGGCAAACTCTCAACCCGCTGTGCTATTGCTCCAGCCCCATATTCTCAGACTTTTTGATTCATGCCAATCTCATGGGTGTGCTATGATATCTCATTGCTGTTTGATTTGCATTTTCATAATCATAAGTGGTAATGAGCACATTTACATTTGGCTGTTGGTCATATGTATGTCTTTTTTGGGGGGGAATGTCTTTTTATCTCCTCACCACATTTTTGGATTTTTTTTTATGATATTTAGTTGTCATGCTTTGTGAGCATTTTTAGAGACCTCGGATATTTGTCTTTTATCTTACATATTGTACACATTTTGTTCCATTTAGTAGGAATACACATATTTCTAAGTGTACTCCCGGTATAGGAACACCTTTTTACAACCAACCTCCGGAAACATTTCATCTTGCCAATTGAAACTCTGTTCCTTCTCCAGGCCCTCACAACCACCCCCTTCCTCTCTGCTTTATGAAGTTCCCTACTCTTTTTTTGTTTGTTTGATTTTAATCTTAGAGCCACAGTTGGTGGTTCTGTGTGAAAGGATCACTCCTAGCAGGGCTCAAGGGACTGAATGTGGATCTGGGCTCCAACTACCATTCAATAGGAACACGTGGCTATAGTTTCATAGTGAAAAAAGACAGGAGCGTCTACCTCCAGATGCAGCTAAAAGCAAGTGTCCTACCCACTGTAACTGCCTGAAGTTCCCTACTCCTGACAATCTCCTTAAATGGAATCATACAACATTTGTCTTTTTGTGGATAGTTTATGCCACTTGATATAATGTGTTCAAGGTTCCTCCATGTTGTAGAATGCCAGAGTTTTCTTCTACTCTAAGAAGAAAATATTTCTTTAAATGTGCATGTCAAGCTTTGCTTATCTATCTTTGAGTTCATGAATATGGTTGTTTTCACCTTTGCCTAGTGTGAATAATGCTGCCACACATACACACACACACACACACACACACACACACACACACACGGTGCACACTTACCCCTTCAAGACTCTGCATTACCTGATCAGAGTTTCCCTCTATTTGTTGTAAAGTGGGGAATAAAAAATATTCACCTGGCACGTTTCACAGAGAGAATGCTAGACAATTGTGAAGGCCCAGCCACAGCTGTTCAAGCCAGAACAGGCTGACTTGGGAGAACACACAGAGAATACTCGGGGGCAGGTTGGTGAGGCTTTGAGAGAAAGGAAGCCTGAGGCCCACAGCTTGGGTGCCCAGCATCTCCCAACACAATGAGCCCTCTCAGTCTAGTCTTCCCTTTGTTGCTCTTTCTCTCCATATCAACAGTTTAATCATCTGATTCTTCTTTTCTGTCTAGAAAATATCTATTACTTTCCAAGACTCCCATAGTTTGGTAATCTTCCTTGAGAAAAGCTATTTGAGAACTCAGGTGTGTTTCACTTCATACTATCCATTTGCCACCCCTCTAACCAGAGTGGTACAATCCAGGCTCTCTTTGTTCCTATATTTTAAATTAAGACACATTGGTATGCAATTATTTTAGAAATAGTAAAGTAAAAGTAAACGCCCTCCCATTGATCATCGATTTGCTCGAGCGGGCCCAGTAACATCTCCATTGGAGACTTTGTTGTTACTGTGTCTGGCATATCGAATACGTCACGGGGAGCTTGCCAGGCTCTGCCATGCGGGTGAGATTCTCTCAGTAGCTTGCCAGGCTCTCCGAGAGGGGCGGAGGAATCGAACTCAGGTCGGCCATGTTGGCTGCGTGCAAGGCAAACGCCCTACTGCTGTGCTATCGCTCCAGGTGACTGAATATAATCCTGGAGGGCCCAAAGAGATATGTCTTTAAGATGTCCTATTTAATTCAAGAATTCAACTGACTGGAATAAAAACCATAGGTGACTTGGATCAGAAATCCTCCAAGTTCAAAACTCCATAGGTCTTTGACCTTCATGTTGATTAGGACATAACTATGGTAACTGTATCTTCCTTGTTGAAGCACTCAACAATTCATAGACTGTTACTCTATGAACCATTGTTTTATTTGATTTTTACAATACAAAGAGGTGTGCTAATAGGTATTAGTACCTCTATTTCAGAGATGAGGCAGACACTCAGAAACACAGGACACTGAAGAACCAGAAATGGATTGTATTTTCTATGAACTAAGATCCACCAAATGGAGAAGTAAAGGGGTCATAAGCTGGGTATTACCAAAACTATCTCTGTGAATTCATAGTAAATGAGATGAAGGGATTGCCTCAGTTATTATTTACTTATCTATTTATTTTCTTTTGAGTTTTTTTTTTATTTGGGATACTACACCCAGTAATGTTCAGAACTTACTCCTAGCTCTATGTTCAGGAATTACATCTGGTAGGCTCAGGTAATTATGCAAAGTGACAGGGATCAAACCAGATCAACTGCATACAAAGCAAATACCCTACCTGCTATACTATCTCTTCAGTCCTTTAAAAGTTTGGCATTTCCACACTGGATGTTGAACCTGGGTTGCCTGGATGAGAACCAAAAGTCATGAACACTAGGCTATGTTGGAGATATCTGAACTGTTTGTTTGTTTGTTATTTCTCTTTCTAACTTATGACAAACAAGAGAAAGATATAGGCCCATAGTGTGTGGGGAGAAAGAACCAAAGATATTTACATGTGAGAAAAGAGAAAATCAAACTATGCTTGATTATGGACTAATATTGTCAGGTAAATCTTGGAGTCAATTAAATTTGATACTTTTTTTTTGCTTTTTGGGTCACACCCCGCAATGAACAGGGGTTACTCCTGGCTCTGCACTCAGGAGTTATTCCTGGCAGTGCTCAGGGGACCATATGGGATGCTGGGAATCAAACCCGGGTTGGCCGCGTGCAAGGCAAACACCCTACCCGCTGTGTTATCTCTCCAGCCCCTGTTTTTTTGATACATTTTTTTTGGAGTCAATTAAATTTGAAGGTGATCCTACTTTCAGTCTCTTATAGATTTATAACTTGAAATTTGTCAGCACTCTTTTTTTTTTTATTGAATCACTGTGAGATAGACCCTTACAAAGATATTCATGATTAGGTTTCAGTCACACAGTATTCCAACACCCATCCCTCCAACAGTGTACATTTCCTAGCACCAGTGTCCCCAGATTCCCGCCAATTACTCCCCCATCCCCCACCCTCAGCCTCCTTCTATGACAGACACTTTTCTTCTCTCTCTATCTCTCTCTCTTTCTGTGTCTCTGTCTCTCTCTCTCTTTTTGGGCATACCAACACTCATTTTGCTAACAGCAAATCAAATCACAAATCACAACCATCCTGTTATTCGTCGATTGCCTCGAGCAGGCCCCAGTAACATCTCCTTCGTCCTAGCCCTGAGATTTTTTTAAAAAGTGCCATATTCAAGTCTCTTTCAGAGTTAGGAGAATGAGACCCTTCATTGTTACTGGTATTTGGCATATTGGGTACGCCATGGGGAGTATGCCAGATTCTGCCGTGTGGGCAGGTTACATTCGGTAGCCAGCCAGTTTGTCCAAAGTAGGAATGAGATGATAAGATGTCGCACGCTTCTGGGAGCTGGGTTTTATAGTCTCTGAGTCTTGGCTGTTGATGGGATTACTCGGCGCCAGGGGGCCAGTTGGTGGGTGTGACCCCCGCCTACTGGAATTTGGAGGATCTGGGTGGAGGATGCTCATCCCCAATGCGAGTATGCTTGGAGATCTCAGCCCCGGGATCCGCGTGCCTTTGTTCCTCTGCCGGTACCTTCATGTGTGCGGAGAGTGGTCTTAGCATGGTGGGGGCTGGTTCTGGAGGTCTTCGGCTGCTGGAGCCCTGGTCAGGGCGGGGAGGAAAACTCAACCCGCTTCCCTCCAAGGGGCCCCAGGGAGGACAGCCAGGTGCGGGGGCAGGAGACTAACATCAAGGGAGAATTTTCTTTTGTTTAAAATGATGCATGGACTGCCTAAAAAAAAAAAAAATTTGTCACCTGGATGAAACTTGCAGCATTGCCATTATAAAAAAGCTCATGTTGTGAGAAAAATATAATTATGCAGAATATGTGACCTTTTAGAATCCCTCTGGAATGAAAAGATATGAAAAAGAATTTAGCCACATCACTAATATGCCTGCTTCTGTTAGTTTTTGTTCTGCAGTATTTGTCGCATTTAACTACTTGTGGGCTGGAAGGATAGCACAGCGGATAGGGCATTTGCCTTGCACGCGGCCAACCTGGGTTCGATTCCTCCATCCCTTTTGGAGAGCCTGGCAAGCTACTGAGAGTATTCCATCTGCATGGCAGAGGCTGGCAAGCTCCCCGTGGCATATTCGATATACCAAAAACAGTAACAACAAATCTCACAATGGAGTTGTTACTGGTGCCCTCTCGAGCAAATTGATGAACAACAGGAGGACAGTGCTACCACTACTCATGTGTGAATAAATAACAACGTAACCAAAGTCAGCCTCCTTAAACCACTCTCCCTCAGCTATTTGACTGAAGCAATGATTTGTTTTTGCTTACATATAGCACAGAAGCATTACTTCCCTGCTCTATTTCACCAGTAGAATGTAAAAATTAACACTCTGCCAAAGAGTGACATTGCCAAAATCCTGTGTCATCAGATAAAGCACTAACCAAATTTAAGGAAAATGAAATGCCATCAAATTTTCTTGAATATGACTGAGGTATTTTCTGGCTTCTCTGGGTCTTCCATTGATTTGAATTTCCTTATATATTTGCAAGTGGTTCCTGCTCAGATGAAGTTTAGTGTTCCAGTTTAAGCAGATGACTCTGCTTGAGAAATCACCAGTGTGAAATTTGCAGTATTACTATCATCCAGTAATGTCAAATTTAATGTCAGAGACCAACAACAGCCTGAAGGCCAGAGAGTCTAGTCTGAATGCCCCTGGAGATGTTTGGCAATGTTGAAGTCATTTTTGTTGTTACAAGTAGGGAAAGAGGTGCTGCATCATCCAGCAGCTAGGGATGTTGTGTAATGTCCCACATGCACAGGACAGCCCTTATGAGAAAGCAGTCATTTGTGATGGCTGCAAAAGTTCTACAGAATAGGTACATGATTATTCTGGAGGCTGCCATTCTGCCCCAAGGTGTGAGCAAGCTTGGTTCCTTGTGAGGCTGTAATGGAAAGAACTATCAAGGCCTATCTTCTTGGCTTATCTTCCTTAGTCTTGTCAGACTGTCTTCCCTCTCAGTGTCCAAAATTCTATTTTCACAGCAACACTAGTCATATTGGATTAGGGTCCACTCTAGAACCTCATTTAACCTGATTACTTCTATAAGGATCCTATCTACAAATAGAGTTTATTACAAAATGTTGATGATTTTGTCGGAACACAAGTCAACCATTGGGCCAATCAATAATGCCAAGGTCATCTAACATCTCTGCCTTTCTTCTGCCCTTTGGCTGAATCTTTTGCATAGCATTCACTGAGAATAAAAGATGGGAGTGTACATCTATCATCAGAAAATAATCACTAGGCATTTAAGAATGGTTACCCAGAAACATAACCATAATTAGGTAATCTATCACTCTTATACCTCATCAAACAGTAAATATACATATCCTTTTAATTTTTTCACTTATTGTAGGAGTGAGGGGTTGGGCTCACACCCAGCTGAGGGGTTACTCTTGGATCTTTGCTCAGGTGTGACTCTCTGGTGATGATCAGTAAAGTATCAGGTGCCAGGAATCAAAGTCCAGCATGCAGAACTATTTCCTCATCCTCTGCCATCTATTTTCTTATGCCTTTTGTTTCCTAATCATGTTCCTCCCCCTTTCCTGGTTTATATTTTGAGGCTATTTTGCAGATTTCATGTCTACTGGATGCAGCCATCTGTGTCCTATATAAGAATACAAGTAGAATAGTAGAAGTATTTTGAATAGTTTCAAGTTAGTTCATCAAAACTCCTTAACAGTATAGTACAGTGTTGCAGAATAAAAATGAACCTTTCAGTTAGTCAAACATGGGTTCATATTTCACTCTGTGCAACCTTACTCCTGTACAACCTTGGGGTAGCTAATTACTGCACTATATCTCAAATACATTCCTAATGGGTTAAGAGGGAGATAATATCTGTACTACCACTAAAGCTGTTATGAAGATCAAATTAAATTAATGTATGGCATATAGAATGAAGCCACTAACCATTAGCTTCTAGCATGATTTTTTAAAAAATATGGAAATGCTATCTTGAATGCATTCTTTCCTGGCAGTGATACTGAGCGAGCACTAGTGATACAAATATGAAAAAAAAAAAGAGAAGTAACTAACAACAGCTGTGCATATAGAGTCATAATAGAAGAATACACAACCCTCCTCAGAAGCATGAAGAAGGATTTATGGAAAAGGTCTTGCGGAAAATGTTTAGAAGTTATTTATAGAAACTGAAGTCATCACCCTGTTTCATTCAAATGCAATTGGTTTTAACATCCGCAGTTTCTTTAGATTCCAGTATGGCAAAATCATTACTACAAGAACTAACACAAGGTTTGCAAATATTAAATAAAAAAAGGGGAGAGAGAAAAATTGAAAATCAATAATAACTCACTTCTATGAAAAGAGAAATGAGAGTAATAATGAATTATCTTCAAATTTTTATGAACAAACAGAAAATTATGAGCAAACAGAAAAAGAATCAGAAATTTAAATAGGTTTATTTAAGCAATGACTATGAAAGTTAGACCGAGCTATGTGTTGCCACAAAAGACAGGGCAAATGAAAAATAAATGAAGAGTTATTTTCAACGATATTGCATTAAGAAGGAAAATAGAGATGACTTAATTAGAACATTTAGGAAACAGCGTTTCTGCTTTATTCCCAACTATAGGCTATTGCTTTGATATGTGACACAAAGCAGGTTCTGAAAAATCCATTGAATTGGTTACCAATCAGCCCAGAGACAATAATAACAAGCTCCAATGACCAGAAGGAACTCACCTTTTAAGATATTTACATTTTAAAAAGGGTCCTTTAGGTTAAATTGGAAATGTGATGCAAGGAGAATTTCCTTCAGATCTTTGGGTGCTCACTTTAGATCATTTTGTCAGGGCCCATGAAAACAGAAAAGTCTGTTCTGCTTCAGAACAAAGAAGTCTGTTCTGCTTCAGTGAGGAGGTGGGGGGTGGAGAAACAGAACTACTACTTGCCACAATAGAGTGAAGCCAGGGACATGGAATCCAGAGGGAAGGAGTTTCAAGTTAACTCCCCGGCAGAAAGACATCATTATCATTGTTATGCTGATGATGATGGTGATATCTTTCCCACATCAATTTATTTCTTCAGAACAATTTCTCTTGAAAATTTTGAATGGCCCAGGCAACAGGCTTGAGGCTGGAGTGAAAAATCAAGACATGAAATGGCCAATAGCCCAACAATACATGTTAAGATCTCAAACATGTAATTATGAGTGCATTTGAGTGTTTCAGAATGCGAGAAGCATGCCCCAGATGGGCAGGAAACCACTGGAGTGAGAACTTAGGGGATAGAAAGTGTGAGTCCTCTCTACTGTTTTCCACCAGGACCCAGGAAATGAAGGAGCAGTAAGTTCCACTAAACCCCCACCTACCCTTCCCCACCGCCATCCAGAATAAACCCACTCACCAAGGGAGCCAGTTAGGAAATCAAAAAAACTCAACAGATCAGTTTACCAAACTTACTGCTTTACAAATAAAAAATTTTTTTGCTTGCTTCTCTTCATTATTTATAAATATGGAGTAGTTTTTTCTCCCAGGGAGCAATGTTAGTGGCTTGGAAACATTTCTGTTTTCATTAGCGATTTCATTCTCAAAGTAGCATTTATAGATCTCTTCAGCAGTATTAAGCTGTACTAAAAAAAATCAAAAGTCATTTTAGCAGGGCCAGAGTGATAGAAAAAACAAATAAACAAACAAAACAGTGAGTAGAGCCCTTGACTTGCATGTGTCTGGTGTCTGGTCCAGGTTGGACTTCAGCATCCCATATAGGCCCTGGAACCCACCAGTAGATTCCTGAGAGCAGAGTTAGGAGTAAGCCCTGAGCACTGCTGGGTGAAGCAATTCCTCATGCCCCTAACCCTTTCCCCCCTACCCCAAGAAATTATATTTGTGCTTGCCTTCCACAAAAAAATTTAAATTTGTGCTATTTAAATAGTCAGTCCTCTTTGATTTTGCAGCACTTGAGCAGATTTGTGATTATTCTGGCAGTTTCTCAAGTATTGTGTCTATCTAACTCTTCTACCAATTTAATAGTTCAAACTTACTGTATGCTATTATTATTACTGTAGCTTCCCATCCATTTCCACTGACCATATGCTACACTTCAGGATTTTAAAAAACAATTGAAATAAAACCACTTCACATCAATATTATATTCTACTTAGCGAATATCAGATTTAAGGCAATGGCCATACAAATGATTATAATGATACAAACTTCCAAGTCCCCTCATTTACTTTTATTTGGGCTACTTTTTCCCAACTGGTTCTTGCTAGAAATTTTAAGTGTATTCATTTCTTACATGATAGTTTGCACTACTAATAAATTTTTAGAATATTAAAAACAACCTTCTATGCTATTTCTTCTTGAGTTATATGCTTTTATCTTAAGTCTTTATCATTTTAATCTGACTTTAAATAATGTAAAAATGTAATTGCTGGAGATGCCAGATACACCACTTAAACCAGCAATTGTTTTGGGGCCACATCTGGTAGTACTCAGGTCTTACTCTCACCTCTGAGCTTAGGAAACACTCCTGGCTGTGCTCAAGGGACCTTTTTGGGTGCTGGGTACTCAACCAGGTTGGTCAGATTGCAAGACAAGTGCCCTATCTATAGTACTATCACTCTGACACTTCCTTTGTGTTCTTACACCATAGATTATTCGTTCTTCTGCTCTCCTGTTAGTGATTAAAGGAATGTATTTGGTGGTTTGGATGGGGATGAAAGGAACATAATTGCAAATATGTCCAAAACCTAATCTCTCAAAAATGTGAGTGTTGTCTCATATGACACAAGGGACTTCAGAGGTGTGAAAAAGACAGTGAATGAGGGTATTATTTTGGGATTATCAGGATAGGCCATTGTCATTACAGTGGTTCTAAAATGCACCAGCGTCAGATTCAAAAGAGAATCCAATAATATGAGAGAAGCAGATATGTGAGTCAGTGTCACTGTCCTCCCGTTGTTCATCAATTTGATTGAGCCGGCCCAGTAACATCTCCATTGTGACACTTGTTACAGTGTTTGGCATATAGAACACGTCACTGGTAGCTTATCAGGCTTTGCCATACGGGCAAGATACTCTCGGTAGCTTTCCAGGCTCTCCAAGAGAGGCGGAAAAATGAAATCTGGGTGGGCCAGGTTGGCCACATACAAGGCAAATGCCCTACCTGCTGTGCTATCGCTCCAACCCAGATATGTGAATAAAGCACTTTAAAAATGGGAGAAGTATCCTTCAAGCCAAGGAGTATAGGCTGCTGTAGAAACTGAAAAAAGAAATGGGCTTTCATTTCTGAAACTCCAGGAAGAATCAGTCCTGTTGACACTGTGAATTTAGCCTCATAAAAATGGCTCAGGATTTCTGACCTCTAGAACTGTGAGTGAATAAATTTGTGTTATGTTGTCAGTAATGTTTGCATGCATTACAGTAGCCAGAAAAATCTAACACAAGGTATTATTTACTTCTCTCTGATATGGTTCTTGGTACTATTGATGCACAGATTTTACAGGCCTGTAGATGTTTTCTTCTTCGCGGAAGAAAACAAAAATGTCTATCTGAACTCTTGTGAAATGATGCCCTTTTTCCTCACACCTTACACTAGAACCAATGAGATAGATGATTGAACAGAATCTTTTTTTTTTATTAGTGAAACATCATGAGGTACAGTTGTAGACTTACAAATTTTTGTGCTTGGGTTTCAGTTATACAATGATCGAATACCCATCCCTCCACCAGTGCCCATTCTCTACTACCACCAGTCCCAGTATCTCTCCCACCCCCATCCGCCCATCCCACCCTACCACTGTGGCAGGGCATTCCCTTCCATTATCTCTCTCCTTTTGAGTGCTGTAGTTTGCAAAAGAGACATTGAGTGGCAATCTTGTTTGGACTATAGTCTACTCTCCTCACGCATTTCCCATCCTGAGAGGAACCTCCCAACACCCTTTATTTGGTGCTCCCTTCTCTATCTGAGCTGCCTTTTCCCCTAGCGTGTGCGGCTGTCCTCAGGGCCATGGAGTAATCCTCCAGGTATTGATCTCGGCTATTCTTGGGTGCTAGTCTCCTATTTTGTTACTTTATGTTCCCCAGATGAATGCAGTCTTTCTATGTCTATCCTTCTCTTTCTGACTCATTTCACTTAGCATGATACTTTCCATGTAGTACCACTTGTATGTAAATTTCATGACTTCATCTTTTCTGACAGCTACATAGTATTCCATTGTGTAGATGTACCAAAGCTTCTTTAACCAGTCATCTGTTCTTGGGTACTCAGGTTTTTTCCACATTCTGGCTATTGTAAACAGTGTTGCAATGAACAGACAACTGCAGATGTCGCTTCGACTATACTTTTTTGCCTCTCTGGGGTATATTCCCAGGAGTGGAATTGCTGGGTCAAATGGGAGCTCAATTTCTAGCTTTTTGAGACTCGTCCATACTGTTTTCCAGAAGGGCTGAACCAGTTGACATTCCCACCAGCAGTGAAGGAGTGTCCCTTTCTCGCCACCTCCACACCAGCACCAGTTGCTTTTGTTCTTTTGGATGTGGGCCAGTCTCTGTGGTGTAAAATGATATCTCATTGTTGTTTTGATTTGCATCTCCGTGATGATTAATGATTGAACAGAATCTTTTATGTTGCTTTTATATGGTTTAAGACCAAAAGTCACTGTAAGGTTATCTCAATTAAGTTTACTGAAAGGCATACTAGCCTCCCCATCCTATTTCCATTTCCAGCCCTGCTGGGCTACATGTTTCCATAAATTTCAGCAGCCAGAATATGTACCAGATGACAGCAATAAATGATTCAAAAAGAATATATTGGTTATCATGCAAAATTTAGCTCTATAGCAGCCTCCTGAAATAGTTCATGTTCTCTCTCCAGCAATCCTGTGAGGCAGGCAAACATAGTAGAGCTACAGAAGACCTATAAAATAAAATGATAGAACCAAGAAACTCATTGGTCCCAAATTCTAATTTAGGTTTCTTAACCAGATCCAGCTGTCTGCCTATATAACAATTGAGTCTGTCTGACTGACAATTGAGGCACACAGGGATATAAGAGAAAATTCTAGAGGCGCAACCACCAGAAGAAAGACAACCCCACCTGCTGGTTCAAGCCTGAACTGTCCCGGGTTAGAACTTGATCCCTTCTTAAAATAACCCAAAGAGAAATCTTTCAGGGTACCTGCGATCATTCTCATCAATCTAAATGTCTAAACGTTATTCCAGAACTCAGGAAATTGCTATGCCAGAGTCTCACCGGACTTCCAGGAAAGTTCAGAATTCACAATACTCACAGTCATCTACTCATCTAGACTTGACCAGCTTTTATACCTGGGAACTAACTACTGGCACAAAGGACATGAGTTATTTGGGAATTTCTTAAGATTGAGGATGTGAACAAAGAGAATGTGTCTGAATCTTACCTAGGAGTACCATTGCAGAGACAAATCACAAGACTAGAATTTCACTGGAACAGTCAACTTTCAAAGTAGCTACTATTTTAATTTAATTTTATTCATTCATTAGTCATTTGGGCCACACTGGCAGTGCGCAGGCATAATTTCTAGCTCTGTGCTCCAGGATCACTCCTGGTGGACCATATGAGGCCATAGGGAGTGCTGGGTTGGTTGCACACAGGGCAAGACCCTACCTGCACTATCTTTCTGGTCTCAGAGGCTATCATTTTTTAATTCCAAGAACCCTAGGACCTTCCTAACGAGCTAAAAGAAGAGAGTTCCTTATACTAACAGTGTGTTGACGTTATTTGCATTCTTCACCAACTCTGTCAGATGATAGTACTGAAATAAAAAAGGAATCATCTGCTTCAGAACATGTGCAGACAGTAGCACCTGTAGAGGGTCTCTTGGAGGGGTGAGCTACTTTAGAAGATAACTGACAGCAAAGAGAAAGAAAAAACTCTTAACCCAGTGTTGCTACCAGCAAAACAGAGCTCAAGCAAGTTAGGCTCATTGCTGTATGAGAATAGCCATCAACCATTTTCAGAACTTTTTTCTGTTTTCCAAACTGCATTTCTGTACCCATTGAACCTTAACTCCCCATTCCTTTCTTCCACAGCCACAAATTTGCCTTTTGTAGATGAATCTGACTATTCAAAGTATCTTCTATAAGTGCAGTCATAAGATATTTGTTATGTCATGTCTTATTTATCTGAATGGCTTCCCAATTCACTAATACAGTAGCACATGTCAGAATTTCCTTCTTTTTAAAGGGTAAATAAATTTCCATTACATATGTATATGCCATGTAATGGAATTTTTCATTATTTTTTCAATATTTTCTTTGAAAATTTTTATCCTTCAATGGACATTTAGATTGATTCTGCTTTTTCTGAATAATGTATCATGAACTTAGGTTTACAACTAGTTTACTTTTACATTAAATACTACGAAAAATATCAAATTTGGCAGAAAACGAAGAAATCTTATATATGTAGTAATGGTGTAAAATTAAAAATCCCACCAAAAATACTCAAGAGAATGCATATATACTTTATATGCTAGGTGTGTGGGAAAGTATTAATAAAAATCAGTCCTTACTAAATATCAAAAATTCAAACTGAGAAGAAGCCATTTAACTGGGATCACGATCACTTAACAAAACCCATAAGAGAGAACCTTTAACTATTGAAAGTTGGGTAATTCTTAATACATAGAAATCATTCAAGTGTCTGAATAGGAAAAACGCTCTGGTATAAGCTATACCTCCCTCAGCATAACGGAGAGATCTTATTCCTGTGAAGAAGTTGGCAACCACATTAACCTTATGGCAGGTCATAGCAAGTGTGCAATAAACGTAGGGGGCCTCTAGTGATGCAGTTGCTTCCCCATGTGATGCTGGCAGTTAATATCACAAAGAGAAACCTATACAAGTAGACAATTGTGAGCAACCCTTTTTTGAGACTCAAACTGTGTTACATATTAAAATATATAAATGTGATGATCAGCGTGAAAAACATTTTTGGGTAAGGATTCTTGAATAAGCTTATTCAGGAGACCTGATAATAAATAAAATATGAATATACACAAAAAAGGGAGGGGAGGCCAAAGCATCATATAGATTCAATGTGGTCCCAATAAGGATACCCATGATTGTTTTCAAAGTAGTAGATCAAAAACTCCTGAAAATGTATATGGAACAATAAACTCCCATGAATAGCCAAAGCAATCCTTGGGAAAAAGAAGATGGGAGGAATTACCTTCGCAAACTTCAAGCTGTACTACAAAATGACAGTAATTAAAACAGCATGATGTTGGAACAAAAAGGACCTTCAGGCCAGTGGACTAGAGTTGAATATTCTGACACATTACCTCAAATATATGATCATTTAGTCTTTGATAAGGGAGCAAGAAGTGTGAAGTGGAACAAGGAACGTCTCTTCAACAGGTTGTGCTGGGAAAACTGGGCAGCTACATGTAAAATAATGAACTCAGACTTCTTTCTAACGCTATGCACAAAAAGTTAGATAAAAATAAATTAAAGATCTCAGTATCAAACTTGAATCTATAAAGTACATGGAAGAAAATGTAGGCAAGAGTCTCCACAACATTGAAAAACTAAATTCATCTTCAAAAATAAAAAAAACACTGACCAAGCAAGTGGAAGCAAAAAAAAAAAAGCAAATGGGATTACATAAAACTAAGGAGCTTTTGCACCTCAAAAGAAACAGTGTCTAAGGTACAAAGACAGTCCACAGAATGAGAAAAATTATTTGCCCAGTACCCACCTGGTTAATATCAAAGTTTTATATGACACTGGTAGAACTTTATAAGAAAAAATATCCAACCCCATCAACAAATGAGGAGAGGAAATAAACAGAAATTTCCTCGAAGAAGAAATTCAAATGGCCAAAAGGCACATAAATATACTCTATATCACTAATCATCAGGACGATGAAAATCAAAACAACAAAGAGATATCATCTTACACCACAGAGATTGACACACATCCAAAAGAACAAGAGAAATCAGTGCTGGTGAGGACGTGGGGAGAAAGGGACTTTCCTTCATTGTTGGTGGGAATGCCAAGTGGTCCAGCCTTTTTGGAAAACAATATGGACATCCTCAAAAACCTAAAAATTGAACTCCTATTTTATCCAGCAATACCACTTGTGGGAATATACCCAGGGAGACCAAAAACACACAGTAGAAATGTCATCTACACTTCTATGTTCATTGCAGCACTATTCACGATAGCCAGAATCTGGAAACAACTTGAGTGCCTAAGAACAGATGATGGATACAGAAACTATGAAACATCTACACAATGGAAAACTACACAGCCATTAGGAAGAATAAAATCATGAAATTTGCTTATAAATGGATGGACTTGGAGAGTATCATGCTAAATGAATGAAATGAGTCAAGAGAGGGACAGGTACAAAATGACTGCATTCATTTGTGGGATAATATATGTGTATAAATATGTATACACACAGAGAGAGAAAGAGAGAGAGAGACTAGTATCCAAGGTGAGTGCAAACAGGGGTCAGGAGGACTGGTCAAAGGTTGAAAGCTTGCCACAAGAGTGTGTGGAAGATGAAGGCAGGGAAAGGATCAGCATGACAATAATAGTTGAAAATGTTGGAAATGATCAAATGATCATTTTGAACAGGAACTGGGTGTTGAAAGTAGGTAAAGGGGTATACCTGATAAACTTTCATTATCTGTATTGCAAACCATAAAGCCCAAAAGGAGAGAGAGAGAGAGAGAGAGAGAGAGAGAGAGAGAGAAGAAAAGTAGAAAAGTGCCTGCCTCAATGGCAGACAGGGGCAGAGTGCAGAAGGAAAACTGGTCAAGTGACAGGTGTTAGAACATTAAATGACTTAAATCCAATCATGAACAACTTTGTAAATGTGTTTATCACTGTGATTCAGTAATTTTTTTAAAGGGAGGGAGGGAAGGAAGAAAGGAAGGAGGAAGGAAGGAAGGAAGGAAGGAAGGAAGGAAGGAAGGAAGGAAGGAAGGAAGGGGAAGGAAGGAAGGAAGGAAGGAAGGAAGGAAGGAAGGAAGGAAGGAAGGAAGGAAGGAAAGAGATGAATACTTTTGATTCCCACTAGCAGATTCACTAGGAGATCCCACTAGCAGATTCACAGAAAGGGCACCAGAGATCACCAGAGCCCTAAGGGAAACAGAATGATAAAGAGAAGGGATGGTGAGATACTTCCTCCCTTATTTGGGGACTTCTAACAGAGTGATATCCAGAATCTATTAAGACCAGGCCCCAGCTGAGCCAATAATTTGCTCCTCATGCTTCCTACAGTTCTAGACCACATACTGATAGAGGGGTTTACCATAAAGCATGAAGGAGTACCCAAAGCCAGTGAAGAGAGTGCTCCCTATTCTAACAGACTCAACAACTAAAGCCACTGAAACTTTCATCTTAAGGATTTCCCCATACCTAGTGAGGAATTTTACTGTCTATCATTTTCCTTTGTGGTTTGGAAAGAAAAGTGCTCATTCAGGCCAACTACTATAAAAACTGAACTATTTTTTTTTTGCCTTTTTGTGTCAACCTGGCAATGCACAGGGTAAGTTACTCCTGGCTTTGCACTCAGAAATTACCCCTGGCGGTGCTCAGGGGACCATATGGGATGTTGGGAATCAAACCTGGGTCAGCCACGCGCAAGGCAAACACCCTACCCGCTGTGCTATTGCTCCAGCCCCAAAGCTGCACTATTTTTCCTCTCTTCATTCCTATATTCATGTTGCGAGGTCTGAGTATATAGCAATTACGATACTTTTGTAAGAGCCAGTCTCCTCATTCATCCATCTCTGATACTTTGCTACTTCCCACTCTGCTTGTTCCACTTGCTACAGGTCTGAATCTTTAATAAAACTAGTCTTATGGACAGTTCATTGGGTCTCGCCCAATGATCACATACCTGAGTTTTAGCAGTGACGTCAATAAATTGCCACAGTAATAAACTATTAGAAAACAAGGAGAATCTAGGTGTGGAATTAGAACTGCTAGGCCCATCAAGTGTAAAAATGTAAAAGGCCCATCAAGTTTAAAATGCCCAATTTAGGTGCTCTGTAGTACTTACTACCTCACCTCTACCAACACAAGATCACTGTAAGAAACAGGGGTAACAGGCCCACTATTCTTTAACTCAGGGTGCAGTGCATAAGGAGGGCACTACAAGAGTTGTCGTTAGACAAATGTATACAAATACCTAGCTTAATATCTTTCCCACAGTAAGATTCACAAGCTAATTAAAGGGTAAGGTGGAACTGATATTTTTCTGGCGTAGACAGTTTACTACTAATGCAGAGAAAGGAGAAGACATGTTTTAGGGTATGTGACTTTTCTAGAGCGTGTTGGATTATCATCGTGTGTAAAAGCATTTGGTCTACAAGTAAATTATGCTCTATATCTTTGATTCTCAAAAAATTTCCAACACATTTACGCTTCCTGAAAGAAAGGCAGCTGGATTGCACGTTTTAATTTTCAAGTGTCAGATTGCTTAGGCACTCCTAGACATGTCAGTCTGTTATTTTGCTAGCAGAATATATAATTCATTTTTTAAAAACCATGATTTTATTTTGCCTTTCTGAGAACACATGAAAGTGTTAGTTGTATGAGAAAAGGGGAATTAGATATCAGGAAGGTGATTCAAGGCAAGGCAAAGAGATTGAAAGAGGAGGGGCCAGGAACTACAAACCAATAAGATAGAAGCAAGAAGGCACCAGCTCCCAGCATCTGCCAATCTACAGATAAAATGGAGTCATTTCTAGCTCTTCTTTAAAGCAATGAGGTCGTGTTTAACGCTCCCTTCTGTTTCCTTCATGGCTTAATTATGAGAAAATGAAGAAGATAGTCATGAAGGAAAAGTTATTTTTCTCCCAAATGCTACATCTGTTACAGGTTGGATATAAGTGGATTAATTGCCAGAAATAGAGTGAAGACACATCTTTGTTTTTCAGTTTTGTCACCAGACATTGCCAGGGCCTCCCTCCAACATCCTTTACTTGGTAGAAAAACAAGTTCTCTTCTGCAATGGGTGCCAACACTTCAAGAACGAAGAGGGAGTTTCATCTGAAATGATTCCTTTCCTGTTCCAAACACCATTGCTCACACAACGCAGGATCTTCTTAAGATTCCTAAAGATACACACACATGCACACCCTTAAAACTCTACCACTGATATTAAGTACTGAATAAATATATAGGCAGGTAATTAGTCCTTTGACCAGGAGGACTTTTATCCAAAAAAATATTGTTAAGCCTTGGTTCGCACTATTGTAAACTTGATTTACATTATGAAATTTTATTGGCATACATAGATGAATTTCCCGTCAAGAAAATCCAAGGAAAACTCATGCATATGAACAACCAAAGAAAAAATAGTAGCCTGTGAATTGGTATGAATTGACACTTCTGAGTGTCAATTAACAGCCAAGAACACTTTCCTTAGGGCTGGAGCAATAGCACAGCAGGTAAGGCTTTTGTCTTGCACACGGCCAACTCAGGTTCTATCCCCAGCATCCCATATCATCCCCCGAGCACTGCCAGGAGTAATTACTGAGTGCATGAGCCAGGAGTAACCCCTGTGCAATGCCGGGTGTGACACAAAAAGAAAAAAAAAAGAACACCTTCCTTGCAGCTACCTTCCTTCCCAAGTGCACCAATCTTAGTCTGGCCTCAGCATGATCATCACTATCCAACTCAGCCTCTGTATCAGTTTTGATGATCAGCACCAACCATCTTCCTGTGTCCTGAGCATCACTCTGTACCCTAACTGAGGAGGACTCTGAACCAGCCTGATTCTGACTCTCAATACCTGGTTTGATGTCCTAATTGACTCCATTCCTCCCCAAAGGCTCCAGGTCTAACAGTGGGGTTTCTGCCTTTGTCTGTCTCCTTCTTTTGTTTTGTTTTGTTTTGTTTTTATCTCTTTGTGCTCTGCCTGGAAGTGCTCAGGAGGTTGGTTCCTCTTTGTTAATCCTACTTCGTGTAAAGGAATCTTAGACCAGACAGGATGATGATACCCATCCCCAATGTCTAGAAGAAACCATCCTGTATCCAGAGCAGAGAGGCACCTTGAGAACCACAATCCAACCCCCGAGCCTTCCTGCCCTCCATTTCAGACACATCCATTGACCCTTTGGAGGAGCCCATCTTTACTCAAGGGCCTCAGACCAAAACCCCAGAATTTACCACACTTTGGACATGAACATTGCCCCCTCCACCCCCCCAGCACTCTTAGGCTGGCCTAGGTCTTTGACTTTCTCCTCACACCTTTGAAAGGCCTAATTTTAGGACAGTGTCTAAATATACTGATACTATCATGCGTTTTCCTCAGAGTTTCAAGAATTTGTTTTTACAACTTTATTGATATATATAATTGATATTCAATGATTCTGTTTTATTTTGGAGCCAGGCCACTGCTCCCTGGGACAACTCCAAACTTGGTATTCAGTGTTGAAAATTGAACCTGGGCACATTGAAAAGTATGAAAGTATGTGCTTCAGAATTTTGAGCTATCTCTCGAGCTCATATTCAATGAGTTTTTTTAAAAAATTAATTTTATTGTGTACCCATTATCACATTGCTGTGTTTGGACATTTCCATCATGGCTTACTACCTAAAGATCCCCTATGTCCATTTGTTGCTATCCTCTTCTGTGTAAACACACAAAAAATAAAAGGCCAGTGGTCAGGCCGTTTCCCCACTCCAGAGAGGTCGATGGCGATGGTCAGGCAAAGGAAGGAAACGAGGCCAAGCTGGTTGGTCTTAGCAGCAGTTTATTACATGGAAGAGATGTATGTCATGGAGGCCTTAGGAATCCTCAAGCACGTGCACCTTTGTTCTTTCAGCTTCTGTCCTCAGCCCCATCTTCCCAGGTTCTCTGAAGCATGTGTCCCCCCAGAGAGCCCTGAAATCTCCCTTATATAGACCATAGTACCTCTAAAGGGTGCAATATAGTGATGTCATCAAAAGGAGTTACAGAAAGAACATTGAGGCAGCAAGCCATACATTGTTTCTTTACATCCGCAGGCCAGTAATCCTGGCCTCACCTTTTATAAACTACAAGCACTTGGATTAGCACAAAGACCAGTCTGCTAGATATTGGAATCTACATCTCCAAGATCAGCCTGCCTGGAACCAGGCATCTACATCCCAAAGATGAGGCCTGGCTTAGCACCTGGGATCTGCATACCTAAGACCAGCTAGGTTCCTGAGAGATAAGGGAAACTGCCTCAATATACTGAAGTCATTTACTGAAGACAGTTTGAAGGGGAGAAAGTTCAATCTCACCCAAGCTAGTCAGGACACAAAGGAAAACTGCTTCTAGGGCAGATTCTCATTAAGCAGATCAACTCACACTAGAACAGATTTCCCTGGATGTTTCTCCTCTCCTTGTTCGACCAACATATAAGCATACATGATATAAATCATTTTGTATGGACACAGTAAGAAATACTTTGAGCATATAGAATTGCTCTCCTAGGGCCATCTCAATCTCAGACTGCAGTGCTCAGGCCAGGTATCTTTCCTATTCCTAGCAGCAGGGTCCTAGTCTCATCATTACCTCTGGATCATGACAGCATTTGCCTATGATCAAACTCTTAACTTATAGTTAAGAATCGTGGCACCTTGGCCTGGCCCATCGCGATGCCAGGGTAGCACATAACTTACCGGCTTGCCCTGGTTCCATCCAGTCCCACATCGGGACCCTGCCCTTGGAGTGCTAGGAAGTGAGGGCAACTGAGGTTTAAGTTAAGAAAACAGATGCCAGGGAGTAAATAATATCCAAAGCCAATTAAATCCCAAGTTATAAAGCATAATATTAATTGTCTTCCTGTATCTATACAAAAAGTTCATTCATTGCATTAAAGTAAACTATTCAAAAGACATGAGGAGAGGAGAAAGGCAATATTAACTTACAGTACAGCTTCAGTCTAAGAAGGATGAGACCTTACGAATTGGTTGGGCAAGAGAGCACAAAGAAGTAGTTACAGACAAAGTAACAGGAGTGACTCGGGAGCACTGTGATGGGTGCAATCTGATAAACCTAAGCTCCGTGTACTCCAACACTCTTCCCAGTTCTATCCCCAAGGAACCTATTTTCTGTTTTTATGGATTTGCTTCTTCTGGACATTTGATGTACATAGGATCTGAGACTTTTCTTTTGTTTCTTGCTTCTTTCATTTAACATGCTATTTTTGAGATTTACCCATGTTGTAGCATTTGTTTGGAATTCAGAACTTTTTATTGCTTGGATATACCACATTTCACTTTTCCATTCACGTGAATGCTGATGAACATTCACTTTTCATCAAGGTCTGAATAATATTGCTTGGTAAACATACACGAACAAGTATTTGCATGGACATAGGCTTTCATTTTTTTTCAGATATTTTTTGGCAAAAATCCTTTCCAAGTGAGAATAGACATAGTGAATAATGTTTTGACTGAATTTTCTGCAGGTTATGAACTGAGGGAAGGAGAAATAAAGCAGATGAAAGGGCAGAAACGGAGGTGTTAGTGAATTAAACTCCCAAACAGGAAAAAAGAGGGAGGACAGAGGCCAGAATGATCCAACTTACATGTTTCTCTCTGTGTTTGGATGGGAAAAAAGGATAGTGGTTACAATTCATGAACAAAATTAAATCCATGTGGGAAGACTTCAAATATGTGGATGATCATGACATGTTAATGGCAGATCTGAGTACCATCCTTGGCTTCTCATGCTCCCTCATTGTCCATACCCAGTCACCAACTTTACCAGTATCCCCCAAATGAGCTCACTCACTCTCAGAAACCCTCCATTCTCTACCATCACTCGTGTCCAGGATATCATGCTTGCTTGTCTTGGACCACTGATATTTTGATTTTCTCAATCAATCTTGCCTATGACATTCTTCACTTTTCCAGAATAATCTTCTGTTGTTCTCATAAATCGTTAGAGATCCTGAGGCCCCAGATTGTGTTTCAGTTTCACTTCTCATCCTCTTACCCCCAACTCTACTAAATTCTACACTTTTTACTTCAGTCTTTTTGAATCACTTTGTCACCCAAATATTTTTGTTTTTCTTCCAGCGTTATTCTGAGGTTCTTTTCTCTTAAGTGGGAAAAGTATACCCCTTTTTCAAAAACAACCAAGGTCAGGATAGTCTTCTGGGTAAAACAAATCTATCTTAGTTTAGTCAATGAGAACTTACCCAAGTATGATAAAATAGAGGATTACTGAGACTTCAATGTTATACGTTAAAGGTACACGTGCAAGGCAAATGCCATACCCGCTGTGCTATTGCTTCAGTTCCTAAAGATGAATTTTTTTCCCTTTATTTTATTTTATTTATTTTTACAGTTGTAGATTTACAATTTTTTGTGCTTTGGTTTCAATTATACAATGATCAGATACCCATCCCTCCACCAGTGCCCATTTTCCACCACCATGGATAATATCCCTCCCACCCCCATCCCCCCATCCCCCCTGTCTCTGTGGCAGGGCAATCCCCTGTGTTCTCTCTCTCCTTTTGGGTGTTGTGGTCTGCAAAAGAGGCATTGAGTGGCAAACATGTTCAGTCCATAGTCTACTTTCGACATGCATCTCCCCTCCTGGGAGGATCCTCCAAACATCCTTTATTTGGTGCTCCCTTCTCTATCTGAACTGCCCTTTCCTCTAGGATACCCGGCTGGCTTCTAAGTTATGGAGTAATCCTCCTGGTGCTGATCTCAGCTATTCTTGGGTATTAATCTCATACTTTGTTACTTTATATCCCCCAGATGAATGCAATCTTTCTATGTCTATCCCTCTCTTTCTGACTCATTTTGCTTAGCATGATACTTTCCACATTGTACCACTTGTATGTAAATTTCATGATTTCATCTTTTCTAAGAGCTACATAGTACTCCATTGTGTAGATGTACCAAAGTTTCTTTAACCAGTCATCTGTTCTTGGGCATTCAGGTTTCTTCCAGTTTCTGGCTATTGTAAAGAGTGCTGCAATGAACAAACAAGTGCAGATGTCACTTCGACTATACATTTTTGCCTCTCTGGGATATATTCCCAGGAGTGGTATTGCTGGGTCAAATGGGAGCTCAATTTCTAATTTTTTGAGAATCGTCCATACTGTTTTCCAGAAGGGCTGAACCAGTGGACATTCCCACCAACAGTGAAGGAGTATCCCTTTCTCGCCACATCCACGCCAGCATCGGTTGCTTTTGTTCTTTTGAATGTGGGCCAGTCTCTGAGGTGTGAGATGGTATCTCATTGTGGTTTTGATCTGCATCTCCCTGATGATTAATGATGTAGAGCATTTTCTCATGTGCTTTTTTGCCATTCAGATTTCTTCTTTGAGAAAGTTTCTGTTCATTTCATTGCCCCATTTTTGGATGGGGTTGGATGTTTTCTTCTTGTGGAGTTTAACCAGTATTTTGTATATCCTGGATATCAACCCCTTGTCAGATGTGTATTCGGTGAATATCCTTTCCCATTCTGTAGACTGTCTTTGTATTTTGGTCACTGTTTCTTTGGAGGTGCAGAAGCTTCTTAGTTTAAGATAGTCCCATTTATCTATCTCTGTTTTCACTTGCTCGGTCACTGGCGTGGCATCTTTGAAGATACCATTAGCTTCAATGTCATGGAGGGTTTTTCCAACTTTATCTTCAATGTACCTTATGGTTTCTGGTCTGATGTTGAGGTCTTTAATCCATTTTGATCTTACTTTTGTACATGGTGTTAGGCAGAGTTCTGAGCCTATTTTTTTGCATGTAGCCGTCCAGTGATGCCAACACAATTTATTAAAGAGGCTTTCCTTACTCCACTTCACATTACTTGCACCTTTATCAAAGATTAGATGAGCATATGATTGAGGAGAGATGTCAGTGTATTCAACCCTGTTCCATTGGTCTGCAGTTCTGCCTTTGTTCCAGTACCATGCTGTTTTAATTGTTACTGCTTTGTAATACAGTTTGAAGTTGGGGAGGTTGATTCCTCCCATTTTCTTTTTCCCAAGAATTGCTTTAGCTATTCGTGGGGGCTTATTGTTCTATATAAATTTCAGGAGTGTTTCCTCCATTTCTTTGAAGAATGTCATGGGTATCCTTATAGGGATTGCATTGAATTTATACAATGCTTTCGGTAGTATTGCCATTTTGACAATGTTAAGTCTCCCGACCCATGAGCAGGGGATATCTTTCCATTTCCTCATGTCCTCTTTTATTTCCTGAAGTAGCGTTTTGTAGTTTTCTTTGTACAGGTCCTTTACTTCCTTAGTTAAGCTGATTCCTAGGTACTTGATTTTCTGGGGCACAATTGTGAACGGGATTGTTTTTTTCATGTTGCTTTCTTCTCTCTCACTGTTTGCGTATAGGAAAGCCATGGACTTTTGGGTATTGATTTTATAACCTGCAACTTTACTATACGAGTCTATTGTTTCTAGGAGTTTTTTGGTGGAAGTTATTGGGTTCTCTAAGTAGAGTATCATATCATCTGCGAATTGTGAGAGCTTGATTTCTTCCTTTCCTACCTGAATGCCCTTAATATCTTTTTCCTGCCTAATCGCTATTGCAAGTACTTCCAGTACTATATTGAACAGCAGTGGAGAAAGTGGGCATCCCTGTCTCGTCCCTGATCTTAGAGGGAAGGCTCTCAGTTTTTCCCCATTGAGGATGATGCTTGCTGTAGGCTTGTGGTAGATTGCTTTAATTATGTTGAGGAAGGTCCCCTCTATACCCATTTTGGCTAGGGTTTTCATCATAAAGGGGTGCTGGATCTTATCAAATGCTTTCTCTGCATCTATTGATATGATCATATGCTTTTTATCTTTTCTTTTGTTGATATGGTGGATTATGTTGATTGATTTCCGAATGTTAAACCATCCTTGCATCCCTGGGATGAATCCTACTTGGTCATGGTGTATGATCTTTTTGATGAGTAGTTGGATTCTATTTGCTAGTAGTTTGTTGAGGATCTTTGCATCTGTGTTCATCAGGGATATCGGCCTGTAATTCTCTTTCTTTCTTTGTGGTATCTCTGTCTGCTTTTGGTATCAGTGTGATATTTGCTTCGTAGAAACTGTTTGGAAGTGTTTTTGATATTTCAATTTCGTGGAAAAGCTTAAAGAACATTGGGAGTAAGTCCTCTTTAAAGATTTGGAAGAATTCACTAGTGAATCCATCCGAGCCAGGACTTTTGTGCTTGGGGAGACTTTTTATTACCATTTCAATTTCCTTGATGGTGATAGGTCTGTTCAGGTATTCCAGGTCTTCTTGGTTCAGCCGTAGGAGTCTAGGAATTTATCCATTTCCTCGAGGTTTTGATGTTCCGTGGCATAAAGCTTCTCAATGTACTCCCTGAGGATCCTCTGAATTTCTGTGGTTTCTGTTGTAATGACCCCCTTTTCATTTCTGATTCGGTTTATTAGGGTTTTCTCTCTCCCTTTCTTTGTGAGTTTTGCTAGAGGCTTATCGATCTTGTTAATTTTCTCAAAGAACCAACTTTTGGTTTCATTGATCTTTTGGATTGTTTTTTGGGTTTCCATCTGTTAATCTCTGCTCTGAGTTTTATTATTTCCTTTCTCCTGTTCGGGTTGTGCTCCTTTTTTTGGTCCTTCTCCAAGCTCTTAAGCTGTGAGGTTAGGTTACTTATGTGTGCTCGCTGCTCCTTCCTGAGGAATGCTTGTAGAGCTATAAACTTTCCTCTTAACACAGCCTTTGCTGTGTCCCATAAGTTTTGGTAACTCGTGTTCTCATTTTCATTCGTTTCTAGGAATCTTTTGATTTCCTCTTTGATTTCCTGTCTAATCCACTCGTTGTTCAATAGTGCACTGTTTAATTTCCAGGTGTTTGATTTAGTTTTCTGTTTTTGTGTGTGATTTACTTCTAATTTCAGCGCATTATGGTCTGAGAAGATTGATACAATCTCTACCTTCTTAATTTTATGGAGGCATGTTTTGTGGCTCAGCATGTGGTCTATCTTGGAGAATGTTCCATGTACGCTTGAGAAGAATGTGTATTCAGCTTTTTGTGGATGAAGTGTCCTGTATATATCTACTAAGTCCCTTTCTTCCATTGTTTCCCTCAAATGAAGTATGTCCTTGCTAAGCTTGAGTCTGGTTGATCTATCAAGAGGTGACAAAGCAGTGTTGAAGTCTCCCACTAGTATTGTGTTGCTATTGATGTCTTTTTCCAAATCTATGAGTTGTTGTTTTAAGTACTTTGCTGGTCTCTCATTAGGTGCATATACATTTATTATTGTAAGTTCTTCCTGTTGTACAGATCCTCTGATCAATAAGAAATGGCCTTCACTGTCTCTTATGACCTTCCTCACTCTGAAATCGATGTGGTCTGATATAAGGATGGCTACCCCAGCTTTTTTATGGGAGCTGTTTGCCTGTAGGATTGTTTTCCAGCCTTTGACTCTGAGTCTGTGTTTGCTTTGACTATTGAGATGCGTTTCTTGCAGGCAGCAGAATGTTGGGTTTAATTTTCTAATCCATCCTGCCACTCTATGTCTTTTAATTGGTGCGTTTAGCCCATTGACATTGAGAGAGATTATTGTTATGGGATTTTGTCCCATTGTTTTGTTAAAATTTGGTGTATTTGAGGGGCCTTTCTTGCCTTAAAGTAGCCCATTTAGTTGTTCTTGTAACCATGGTTTTGAGTCTATGAAGTTCCTGAGCTGTTGTTTGTCTGTGAAACTGTGTGTTGTTCCTTCTATTATGAATGAGAGTCTTGCTGGGAAAAGTATTTTTGGGGAGGCATTTATTTCATTGAGTTTTTTTACTATGTCCCACCACTGTTTTCGGGCCATGAGGGTTTCGTCAGAAAAATCAGCTGTGAATTTTAAGGATGCTCCTTTGTAAGAGATTTCTTTCTTCAATCTTGCTGCTTTCCGAATTTTGTCTCTGTCTAAGGTTTTGGTCATTTTGATCAGAATGTGTCTTGGGGTATTTTTATTCGGATTTCTTCTAGCTGGTACCCTTCGGGCCTCCTGAATGTGGTCACAAGTTTTGTTCAGCTCTGGAAATGTTGTAGCAATGATTTCTTTGACAGTTTCTTCTTCATCGAGGTTTTCTTCCTGTACCTCTGGGACTCCAATAATTCTTATGTTACCCCTCTTGGCTTCATCACGATCTTCTCTTGCCATCTGTTCCCGAATTGTGAGTCTCTTTTCCATTTTCTTCTCTTTTCTGGAGAGTCTCTGAAGTTCATCTTCGAGTTCACTGATTCTGTTCTCAGCCGCTCTTACTCTGCTGCTGAGGCCTTCCACTGAGCTTTTCAATTCGCCTATGAGATTTTTCAGGTCTGATATTTCTGATTGCATTTTCCTCATTTCTGCCTTCAGATCCTCTTGTCTTCTATTGGCATTGCTTTCCATTGTTTCTTTTAATTCCCTAAGCATCCTAAGTAGCTCCCTTCTGAATTCCTTGTCAGAGAGGTTGTCTAACACCACAGTACTGTTGGTGTCATCTGGGCTAGACTCTTCAATATGAAAGTTTGGTGGGCTTTTGCGTTGCTTTACCATTGTGAGAGGTGTGTTTTAGTCCTTCACGTTCACTGTTACTATTCTGCTTGATATGCAGTGTGAGTTAAGATAGGCTTATGAGTTATTGGCTACTGTGTTTCTAGTGGTTGAGCTAAAATAGAGAAGTTTCCATCTAAGAAGGTAGCTTACGGTTCCTATGGCATACGTAGTGGGACTCCGGAAAGAGTCCCTGGCACTGGCAAGGAGTTGGGAACGTCTCCTGTTTGGAATTGGAGCCGTTCAGCTTTGTTGCCCAGAGCTGGGCCTCTGTGCTCATCCCACGCAGATCAGGGGTTGAAAACCGGCTTTCTAGGGGCTGGTTCTAGCTGCGCATGCCCAGAGAGGGACCCAGGCCCTTGGGGGTGGGCTGTACCTGTTGGAATTGGAGCCGTTCAGCTTTGTTGCCCAGAGCTGGGCCTCTGTGCCCATCCCACGCAGATTAGGGGTTGAAAACCGGCTTTCTAGGGGCTGGTTCTAGTTGCGCATGCCCAGAGAGGGACCCAGGCCCTTGGGGGCGGGCTGTACCTGTTGGAATTGGAGCCGTTCAGCTTTGTTGCCCAGAGCTGGGCCTCTGTGCCCATCCCACGCAGATTAGGGGTTGAAAACCGGCTTTCTAGGGGCTGGTTCTAGCTGCGCATGCCCAGAGAGGGACCCAGGCCCTTGGGGGTGGGCTGTACCTGTTGGAATTGGAGCCGTTCAGCTTTGTTGCCCAGAGCTGGGCCTCTGTGCCCATCCCACGCAGATTAGGGGTTGAAAACCGGCTTTCTAGGGGCTGGTTCTAGTTGCGCATGCCCAGAGAGGGACCCAGGCCCTTGGGGGCGGGCTGTACCTGTTGGAATTGGAGCCGTTCAGCTTTGTTGCCCAGAGCTGGGCCTCTGTGCCTGTCCCACGCAGATCAGGGGTTGAAAACCGGCTTTCTAGGGCCTGGTTCTAGTTGCGCATGCCCAGAGAGGGACCCAGGCCCTTGGGGGCGGGCTGTACCTCCCTAAAGATGAATTTTTAAAGTTACAAGATCACTGTCACTGTCACTGTCCTTCCGTCGTTCATCGATTTCTCGAGCGGGCCCAGTAACATTGTGAGACTTGTTGTTGCTGTGTTTGTCATATCGAATACGTCACAGGTGGCTTGCCAGGCTTTGCCATGCGAGCGAGATACTCTCAGTAGCTTGCCGGGTTCTCTGAGAGGGGCGGAGAAATCAAACTTGGGTCAACTGGCTCGGCCATGTGCAAAGCAAACACCCTACACACTGTGCTATCGCTGCAGCCCAAGTTACAAGATACTATATAAAAATAAATTACTGCTATCTTAGTGGTATTCCTAAGCCTCAGTGTCAGTATAATGGGAGAACTGACCCTTACAACTCAGTGGGTGACAGGGGCGGGGTGGGGAGTAAAAAATTAGTGTGCTCATGTTATTTATATATTTATTTTTAATTTTTAAATTTTATTTTCATAAGGTTGTTCAAATTAATTGATTACATACAATATTTCAACACCAATCCCACCACCATTACACCTTCCCAACACCATTATTTCTAATTTTCCCACCACCGTTCAAGCCTGCCTGCCACAGGCAGATTCTAGATCATTTATTTTCTATTGTTTATTATGAATATCATGAGAGGTCACATGGCGTGTTTGCAGCCAAGCACTCCTGGAATTCTAAATATGTAAATGATTGGCATCCAGAGCCATCTCTGTAGGGAGCTATTCAATTTGAGATTCATTTGTAAGTCCCTGGATCACCAGTGGTGTGCTTGAATATGCCCCAGAGGCAGCTCGTGGGTGTGACAGCCAGGACCCCGAAGGGGTGGGGAGACAGGAAGGGATGAACCGTCTCTGCTGCCACATGGCCTGCAATCTTCAGACCCTGTTTCCGCGTACCTGGGTTTTTCTTCTGAAAATTTGTGGCCACTGGGGATTCATTCAGAGTGAGCAGAAAGGGGACACCCACTCCATCTGAGGAACCCTGTGAAATCAGTTCAGCACGAAGTCCAGAGAACTGCTGTCTACTAGGATTCACTGTTGCATCTCAAGTGTGAGATGCATTTTATAATTAGTAAAATTTTATAATTAATAAAATTGAGACATGCAGGTTGGGTATTTTGTTTAAGAGACAGTACTACGAACTTCAGGAAAGGACTGGATCTTCTGTTTCCTCACTAGCTTTTGGTTTTGCCATGCTAGACTTCTAGTAATTTCAACTCTGTAATGTTCCCTCTTCAACATCTGCAAACACTTCTGTCACCTCCATCTTTCCCCCACCCACTCACTCCAACACCTATGTAATAACTCTCAACTGCACAGAAAATTCCAAGGAAGTAGTAGCATCCAGATTGATAAAGAGAAAAACATACCTAAGCAGTTGGGAATAGCATTACACTTCATTTTATTTAAATCCTTAAACCTCTCCATTCAAAAGTCAGTAGAGGGGAGGGAATAAACCAAAGTTCTGCATTGAGATAATATAGATTTTATTTGTTCCCTGAAGAAAAATTGTAGATGTGCTACATCTTAATTTACTGCCATTCTATTCATTTTTACATAAGCTCCAGTCCAAGTAGATTTATTTAATTCCTTTTTCATCTCGTGTGCTTCCTTTCAAGGCTTAGTAATTTCTTTTCTATTTTTATTCATGCCACTTTCACTTCCTGTCAGTTTTGGTATTAAAAATCTGCTTCCGTTCCATTTGGCAAGATGCAGTAATAAAAATAATCCTTGTGCTTTAATGTTTAAATTTTCTCCGCACTTTACAACAGTCAATTTGTGCCAAGGACAGAGTGTCAGCTCTTTCAGCAGGCACAGCTCCCAGAGAAGAGCTGGGCGCCAAATTTCCAGAATGGCTCTTTGTCATTGTCTGAAATGACTGCTTATCTTTGTATGATCAGAGTATACTTTGTGTATACCCTGAGCAATTTGTGCTCTGCACTCATTAGGAGAGCAGTACCTGGTTGAAAGGGGAGTTTTAATGTAGCATTGGTGCTCTGAGGAGGAGAGGTCCTCCTACGGGACCTCTGTGCTCTATGGTCCTACGGGAGAGGTATGAAGGAGGGCCCGCTAGATACCAATTGTAGAAACTGAAGAATTTTCCCATACCAAAAGAGAAAATAGAGTGTGATGTGTCTCTGATTGCTGCTACTTTTGTAGCCATTCAACTGTGGAACCAGAGAATGATCTAGAAACATGCCTTTCTGGTGTGCTTGTCTAGAAATCCACAGCAAGTCCTATGGGGATGTGAGATGGGGTGTTTTTGCACTATTAGAGGATACAGACATGGGTGAGGGGGTTTTCATCTTCCCAGCTCTTCAAGCCACATGTTAAGCCTGGAGAGGGTAGCAGAGTGCTTAGTGGTTAGGTACAGTTTAACTGCTCTGGTCAAATTCCAGCACCACTACTCATCACCCATATCCTTTGGGCTGAGTTGTTTGACCCCTGTAAATCAATTTTTTTTCACCTCAACTGTAGGCAGGACCCTTATGAGGAATCATTAGTTTGGTTGATGGAATAATGCCCAGAATGGTGCCTGAAACAATGTAAGTACTTGACGAGGTTATGGTTATCACTCACGTGAGCTTTTTAAGAAGCAAAATCCTCAGATTTCATGGCTCTTTCTAGGATATTCTGGTGGATCTTGCTCCATGGTTCCAGATGTGCGAGTTGGAATGAAGTGGCCATCTAGCTAACACTACTGAAACTGTAACTCCATCTTTGTGCTTTCTACCATGTCGATCCTACTCATCCCCAGTGAGCTTCTATGCTAACACAAAGGAGACAACATTTATGTAAGTGTCTGATCCATTTATTTACTAAACTCAGAACATGGTAATTATTGTCTTACAGAAAACACTCCTGAGAAAGTCATGGGAATGTCAGGGTTGCCATGGTTTTAAAACAATTTACTTAAAATTATATAGCTGACAAGAAACAGAAGAAGTTGGACACAGACATGGTCAACTTCACACACACATACACACACATATCACTCTTAGGAATACACTTCAAGCTCACTGTAATTCATTGCACTTGGATATAATCTAGGAGTAAGGGGCAGTGCAGTCAATCATTTTTCCCAAGTACATACAATTCAAAAAGTGCAACAAACATATTTTTCTACTTTACCACCCACACATATATCAGACTCTTCCCTTTTAACAAAAATTAACAAATGTATCTAACTGAGCAGATGTGTTCACTCATTCATTGGACAAGCAAGTGCCTACTATGTGTAAGTTGCTATTTGGTTGTGAAACAGAGAACAGAACATTTGGCTGTGAAGCAAATCACCAAATTAGGAGTTTGCATTTTTTTGAAGTAGGGGATAAGGAGACAAATAATTAACACTATGTAAATAGGAAATAATTTTAGAGTGCAATGGTCATCTATAACTATTTAAAAGTTATAAGTATAAAAGCTGTAACTATTTAAGTATTATAACTATTTAAAAGCTAACATAGGTCAACAACCTTGAGGAAAAATATTCTTCACTTGGTAACCAAAGAAGCATGTCAGAACATGCCTTCAAATCTACCAATTTCACAGTACTTGAAGTAAAATCCAGGATTCTTTTCATGTCCTTCAAGCTCTTACATTTTCTGGCTTCCCTCCAACTCTTATCTTCTATTGTTCTACTGCACTAGTTGTAGGATAACACTGTTTTGTCCTTCCTCAGGTAGCTTAGGTTTATCGGGTCACACCCATCTAAGGACACTGAACTTGTATTGTAAGCAATGTCCTTTCTGTATGGACACAGGAAGACAGTTAATATTATCCTTTGTAACTTGGGAGTTGATTGACTCCGAATAATATTTACTCCTGGGCATCTGATTTCTTGATTCAGTTGCCCTTAGTTCCTAGCACCCCAAAAGCAGGATCCCGACGAGGGACTGAATGGACCCAGGGCAAGCTGTGAGCTTGCATCAAAATGGGCCAGGCCAAAGAGCCACAATACTCAACTATAAGTTTGAGGGCATGATCATGGACAAATGCTGTCATGATCCAAAAGTAAGTAACGACGAGACTAGGACCCTGCTGGAGCTAGGAAGATTAACCTGGCCTGAGAACTGCAGAACGTATAGTGAGATGTTCTCAGGAAGAACCAAACTAAGTTTATATCTCTTACTGTGCTCATACAGAATGACATTGCTAGAAATATTAGAAGTAGATTTATTACTACTGTTTAAGTAGATTACTAACTAAGGGAAGGACACACCCTTGTTGGGATTCCATCCTTGAGCGGATCTCCTAGTAATCTGGAGTAATCTCTTTAGATGAGATTTTTATCCTTGAGTTAATCTCCTGGAGGAGTGGTTTTACCTCTCTTTGTTGATTTGTCAATATTCAATCCACCTTTATGTCACCGCCTTATGTGATTGCTATATAAACTAAGACTGTAAGCTTGGGGAATGAAGAGTCAGAGCGAGAGGGGCTCAATCTTGAGAGAAAGAACAGTCAGCCATCCTGATCCACAGGGCTCAAGAGCACTGTACTCAGGCGGTGAGAAAGAGCCATCCAGTGAGCCTGTGAACACACAACCTTTGGCAAGATAAGATTTTACAACTAGTTACTCTGGATTTTCAAAAATCGAATTTGTTCCCTCTCCAGGCTTTGCATTCCCTCCTCAGCTCCTTGATTGTTATCTTTGTTATCTCTTTGTTATTTTTGTGGTACAAAAATCATGTCTCTTTACAACCATATAATTTATTTTCTTTCCCTTTATTTCACTATTTTATAGTCTCTACCATTTATAGGATAGTACCAGATTTAATATATTAGTTTATTGTCTTTTGTTACTGCTCATGTGGACAGATTGTAAACTCCATGAGGGTAGGGGCTTCATCTCATCCACATCTTTATGTCTAATAAGTAAGTAACGACGAGACTAGGACCCTGCTGGAGCTAGGAAGATTAACCTGGCCTGAGAACTGCAGAACGTATAGTGAGATGTTCTCAGGAAGAACCAAACTAAGTTTATATCTCTTACTGTGCCTTCCACATAGTAGATGATTAATCTACCAACCATTTGCTACCCATTACTATAGACATCAAAATAAACACAAGCATCAAAATCCAGAAATCCACCATACAACATGCTTTATACTTTTTTTTTTAAATTTGGGGGCCACACTTGGTGATGCTCAGAACTTACTCCTGACTTTGCTCCTGGCAGGACATAGGGAGACCATAGAGGATGCCAGGGATTGAACCCAGTTTGCCAGACGCAAGGCAAGTGCTTTACCCACTGTACTACCTGTACTATTAACCTGGCCCCAAGTCAACCACTTTAAAGTGTGTAGTCAGTGATGGGATGTTTGCAAAGTGTGTTGTGAGTGATAAGGCCCTCTGTGGTTGGTCCCCAAAGGAAGACTCGTGCCCCAGTGACACTGAGAGCTGCTGATGTGCCCCTGAGATGCCAGAGAAGGAGGACGGACACTGTTGCCTCTGCCTGGCATCTTGCAGGTGTACCAGAATCACTGTTTCATTTTCATCATCAGTTGATGAATCTTCTGTCTTTTGTATGGTTGTAAACACTTGTGTGCACGTATGTATGTGAGTCCTTGTTGGCAAATCTTTGGGAAATGGAATTGCTGAGTCATATGCAACTTTTTTTTTCTTTTATTGAGGAACCTCTAAAATCTCTCTATGAGCACCAAATAAAAGGTGTTGGGAGGATCCTCTCAGGATGGGAGATGCATGCTGAAAGTAGACTATAGACCAAACATGATTGCCACTCAATTCCTCTTTTGCAAACCACGGCACCCAAAAGGAGAGAGAGAACAAAAGGGAATGCCCTGTCACAGAGGCAGGGTGGATTGGGGGGGGAGGGGAGTGGGAGGGATACTGGGATCAGTGGTGGTGGAAAAGGGGCACTGGTGGAGGGAAGGGTACTTGATTATTGTATAACTGAAACCCAAGCACAAAAATCTGTAAGTCTGTAACTGTATACCTAATGGTGTTTCACTAATAAAAATTAAAAAATAAATAAAAATTGAAAAATTAAAATAAATAAATATTTAAAAAAATAAATAAAATGTCTCTATGGCTGACAACTCACTTCCCTTCTGTGGTGTGTGAGGCAGCGTGAATTGAGTGTATTAAAACTAGGCAACAGGGCTGGAGAGAGTCAGTGTGAGTTGGTATGAGGCCTCGCCAGTACTTGTCAGCTCTATGTTTTATCTGCTTCAAAGAAATACCTTTTAAATTGTGCTATTGAATTGTTCCTTATGTATTCTGAATAGTAGTCTCTGGTCTCATATACATTATTTGCAGATATTTTCTTCACTTCTGTGGGTTGTCTTTTCACTTCCTGAAGTGGGTTTTAGCGGGTAGAGAGTTTGCCTTGCACGTGGCTGACCCGGGTTCGATTCCTCCACCCCTCTCGGAGAGTCCAGCAAGTTACCGAGAGTATCCCGCCTGCACAGCAAAGCCTGGCAAGCTCCCCGCGATATATTAGATATGCCAAAAACAGTTACAAGTCTCACAATGGAGACCTTTCTGATGCCTGCTTGAGCAAATGGATGAACAACTGGAGGACAGTGCTAGACAGTACTACTTCTTAAGCCACCAAAAACATGATCTCTATTTTTTCTTCTCTGAAAGAAATTTAAACAATATAATTGAATATTCAAAGTAGTTTGTGAAAAATGTGGTGAAAAACCTTTCATTCAAATACAAGTATGCAAATCATATAAATACACACAGGAGAGGTAAGCCAAAGCTGTCTGGTCGCAGTCAGGATAGCTTCCTGACCCACAACCACCCAGGAACACTGGGTGGAATCTACTGAACTGTCAGAAACCTTTTATTCCAGAGGCCATGGGAAGAAAAATTGTCAGCCCACTTCGTGCAAGTACAAATTATAAACTTTAAGGGCTAAAACTCAAACCTAGGCTATTGATTCCTGTTTCTCCTTTCAATTAAACCATAGCGATATTTCGAAAGGACTCACTGTCATTGTCCTCCCGTTGTTCATCAATTTGTTCGAGCAGGCCCTGTAATGTCTCCATTGTAAGACTTGTTGTTACTGTGTTTGGCATATCAAATACGTCACAGGTAGTTTGCTGGGCTCTCTGAGAGGGGCAGAGGAATTGAACCCAGGTTGGTCGAGTCGGCCTCATGCAAGGCAAATGCCCTTCTGCTGTGCTACCACTCCAGCCCTTCAAAAGAAGTAGTTAATGTTTAATGAGTAGTTTCTAGGCTGAAATAACCAGCTTCCTTAAACAGAAAATCACATATGGTAAGAAACATTTCATCTTCTGGTGCGGGGGGCCCGGAAAACCACTCTCCGGCCTGCGGAGGTGGCCCTAGGATCCGTAGGTGCAGGGAAGGACCGACCGAATGAACACAAGACACAAGAGACAGAATGCAGCTCAGAAACAGAGAGAAAAAGGGACAGACTTTATTGGGGGCAATCAGGGTATATATCCATTAGTGAGGCAGCTACACAAAAGGTCGTGCCCATATATGGTTAGGAAGGTTTGTTTTTACCTATCATGCATTACAAGGTTTATGTGTATCTGGTACCAGACACGAGGTGATTGCACAAAGGGCCATGTCCATATGATTCACAAAATTTATATGCATCACATACCAGACACGAGATAGTTACTTCTTGTTATTACTGACAGTCATGACAGATGTTCTCTCAGGATAACCATACATCAAGATAACCATACATAGCACTGGCTTTGCCTGTTGCAGGTCACATAGGTCAAGACGACCATACATAGCACAGGCACTTAGGCCTTGGTCAGTTAAAGGGCCAGCTTCCCACATTCTGGTGACCACACAGTATGCTCTGTGGCTTGGCTTATTCTCTGACCCAGTCTCATCTTGAGCCATGCCCGCTTCCCTGAGATTCCTTTTTCCAACCACTTGTATAATATCCATGAAGATTGGGCTAAATATAAGGCTTCTTTCTTTATTGGTCTCACTGAAAGCTGCTAGGTAAGGGGCTGGAGAGATAGCACAGTGGGTAGCTTATATCGCACATGGCAGATCCGGTTTCTGTCCCTGGTACCCCAGATTGTCTCCCGAGTCCTGCTAGGAAAGATCTCTGAGTGTAGAGCCGTGAGTAAGCCCCGAGAACAGCCTGGTATAGCCCCCAAACAAAAATAATTTTTATTAAACAACCAAAAATTGCCAGACAAAACCATTCAGAAGATTTCAGGAATCAATTGTTTCTGGAAAGCAGTGAGGTGAGATACGCAATGTGGAAATTAGGAAAATCAGGTTAGGAGCTGACGTTCACGGCTTCATCTTGCAGTCTCACAGTGAAGATGGGAGTATGTTCTCAACTGTTCATCCTTTATTAATTGATTCAAGGTGGACTTATGCACTGACCACTTACTATTCTAGGTTCTGGTGCCACATAAATAAAATTACAAGATACTTATGGTCTAAAAAAGAAGCTAGTAATTACAGAATAAGGTGATGAGCAGAGAGAGCTGTTATAGTGAATTTTTACTTTGCTGCCTCCCTAAAATCTTGTCTTTCTTAATCCACTTTTTTTTTCCCCCTTAAATTTTTATTAGTGAAATATCATGAGGTACAGTTGTAGACTTACAAATTTTTGTGCTTGGGTTTCAGTTGTACAATGATCGAATACCCATCCCTCCACTAGGGCCCATTCTCCACCACCACCAGTCCCAGTATCCCTCTCACCCCTCTTCCCCCCATCCCACCCTACCTCTGTGGCAGGGCCTTAATCCACTCTTGTGTACACTCCAGGAACATGGACTTTGTCCAGTTTAAGAGTAGTAAGCAAGATAGCAGAGGATCACTTGAACATGAAGGCCTTTCCTTTTACCATTATGGAAGCCTCAGCGACGCAGTCAGAGAGACCCATACCTAGTAAAGGTGACAGGAAAAAAAGATCCTTGCCCAGTCCTCACCACGCTGGCATATACTTGAGTGCAACCATTTTCAGGGTGTGACATTCCGCACCTCACTATAATTCGATCAATCCCAATGAAGACAGCAGAAGAATCGCTGAGACTCAGCCAACACAAAGAATCTTGAAGAAGTGACATGGCAGTTATTCAAGTGGTTAAGTTTGCATGCTTGGGTGTTATAAATCAATAAAGCATAGTTATGTAAATTTGCTCGACTGGGCCCAGTAACGTCTCCATTGGAGACTTTGTTGTTACTGTGTTTGGCATATTGAATACATCACGGGTAGCTAGCCAGGCTGTGCCATGGGAGCAAGATACTCTAGGTAGCTTGACGGGCTCTCCGAGAGGGGCGGAGGAATCGAACTCGGGTCGACCATGTTGGCTGCGTGCAAGGCAAACGCCCTACCGCTGTGCTTAGAAAAATTATAGTTTAGGTAACATAGCTAGTTATACTTTTTTAGAATTATTGTTAAGTAACATGACTATAATACTGCTATAATGCTATATACTTTTTGTTTGTTGGTTGGTTTGGAGGCCATAACAGGCTCAGGATTTACTCCTGTTTCTGCACTCAGGGATAACTTCTGTGGGCTCAGGGGATCATATAGGATGCCAGGCATTGAACCCAGGTCAGATGAATACAAGGCAAGTGCCCTGCCCACCTGTAGTCCTGAGAAAAAAGCTATATACATTAAAAAAAAATAGAAACTGTTTTGGGGAGGTAGGGGGCACACCCAGCAGTGCTCGGGATATACTACTGGCTCTGTGCTCAGGGATCACTCCTGGTGGTGCTCAGGAGACCATGTGGGGTGATGAGGATAGAACTCAGGTTGGCTGCATGCAAGACAAATGCCCTACACACGATACTATTGTTCCATCCCCAAATAGAACCTATTTTGTTAATATGCATATCAACTTTAATTTTTAAAAAATCTATTTAACAATTTTTATTGAGGCACTGCAGTTACAGTAGTGCTGAAGTCATTATTTGATAGTTGTACCAATTTCTCCACTAGCATTTCAAGATTCTTCTACAATTACCTCCTGATCTTTTCCCCTAGATACACAGACCCTCTGTTCCCAGTTCTATTGAAAATGTCTCAGGTTTTGTTTCCTTCATTATTGTTTTATCCTTTCTTTATTTCTTTATACTTCACATATGAATGAGGTCATCTTTCAATTTTTGAGTCAATTTATGGACTGGAGCGATAGCACAGCGGGTAGGGCGTTCGCCTTACAAGCGGCCAACATGGCCAACCCGAGTTAGATTCCTCCGCCCCTCTCGGAGAGCCCGGCAAGCTACCGAGAGTATTCAATATGCCAGACACAGTAACAACAAAGTCTCCAATGGAGACGTTACTGGGCCCGCTCGAGCAAATCGACGATCAACGGGAGGGCCTTTACCTTATGTAGTGTGTTATCTGGAATGGGAAGGAATGGGAGTGAAAATAGATGGTCGGCAACTACACCACCTCCGCTTTGCTGATGACATTGTTTTAATAACACCAAACATCAGCCAAGCGGCACAAATGCTGGCCGACTTCGACCGTGATTGTGGAAAGGTCGGACTACAGCTGAATCTTACGAAGGCAATGTTTATGAGAAACAGCCTCGTTCCTGATGCCCCATTCACTCTCAACGAAACGACCATCTCCGAATGCAACAGCTATGTGTACCTAGGTCGAGAGGTCAACATGACAAATGACCTGGCATCTGAGCTACACAGGAGGAAGAGAGCAGCTTGGAACGCCTTCAAGAGCGTCGAAGAAATAGCTAAGAGGACGAAGAACCTCCGGCTCCAGGCACATCTCTTTGATTCCACTGCTCTTCCTGCATTAACATATGCCTCAGAGACCTGGGCTCTACGCAAACAGGATGAGAACGCTATTCGGGTCTCCCAAAGAGGAATTGAAAGAGCTATGGTTGGAATATCACGTTTCACTCAAATGAGAGAAAAAATCCGGAGTTCCAACCTCCGTCGACGATCAAGAATCAGGGAGGCTGTCTCATTTGCCAAGGCGTCAAAAATCAGATGGGCTGGTCACGTAATGAGATTTAGAGACGACCATTGGACTAGAGCTGTTACCAACTGGATTCCACAGGATGTCAAAAGACTGCGTGGCCGCCCACCTACCAGATGGTCAGACTTCTTCATCAAGATCATGAATAATCGGTTTGAGGCTCTTCGTGTTCCTAGAATGAACAGATGCCATTGGGCTACACTAGCACGCAATAGGGACAAATGGAGACGTTACTGATGCCCCCTAGAGCAAATCGATGATTAACGGGAAGTCAAGTGATCAAGTGATCAAGTGACATCTCCAAATTTCATTCAAGCTGAAACAAATGACAAAGTTTTATCTTTTGTTCACACGAATAGTATTTCACTGTGTATAAATACCACAATTTCTTTATTCACTTATCTGTGGTTGGGCACTTGGATTTTTTCCATATCTTGGCTATTCTAAACAGTGTGGCCATGAATATAGGTAAAGGTAAGGTAAAAGGTAAAGGCCCTCCTGTTGATCATCGATTTGCTTGAGCGGGCCCAGTAACGTCTCCATTGGAGACTTTGTTGTTACTGTGTTTGGCATATCGAATACGTCACGGGGAGCTTGCCAGGCTCTGCTGTGTGGGTGAGATACTCTCGGTAGCTTGCCGGGCTCTCTGAGAGGGGCAGAGGAATCAAACTCGGGTTGGCCATGTTGGCTGCTTGTAAGGCAAATGCCCTACCGCTAAATATATATTTTTTGGATTAACGTTTTGTGTTTTTGGGGTATATGTCAAGGATTTAAATTTATGGACCATATGGAAGTTCCGTTTGTCCTTTTTGATTAGTTTCCAAGCTATTTTTTTCCCAGAGAGGTCAGCCAAGAACAGTTTCACCAATAAAGGGAATTTCTCTTCATGCCATGAAAGCACTGCTAGCCATTTTCATATAGATATTGTCTCAAATTTGAGGTGATATCTCATTGTTGCTTTTAATAGCTTTTCCCTGATAATCACTAATAATTAACATTTTTCCAAGTGCCTTTTTCTTGAAGAGAAATTTTTTTTTAATTTTTTAAAAAATTTTTATTACGCAGTTCACAATGTTTGATTACATTCAATATTCAAACACCAATACCACCACCATTACACCTTCTCACTACTATATTTTGGGAGTTTTCATTCTGAACCCCAACCTCTGCCCCAAAGCAGACTCAAAATAATTCATTTTGTATTGTTTGTTACAAAAAAAACCTGCTGAAAATGATCCCAAAGGTTTCCTTAGAGGAGGAGAATGCATGAAGATTTCACTGAGGGGAAATTAAGTCCTTCTATAAGAGATTACTAACATGTTGTTAAAGGTTGAGCCTTATGTGCATAAAATATGAGGACTGGAGCAATAGCACAGCAGGTACAGCGTTTGCCTTGCATGAAGCTGACCTGGTAGGTCCAGGTTCAATTCCTCCATCCCTCTCGAAGAGCCCTGCAAGCCCCTCTCAGAGAGCCGGGCAAGCTACTGAGAGTATCTCGCCCGTACGGCAAAGCCTGGCAAACTCAAGCTACCCGTGACGTATTCGATATGCCAAACACAATAACAACAAGTCTCACAATGGAGATATTACTGGACCCGCTTGAGCAAATCGATGAACAATGGGAGGACAGTGCTAGACATATATATATATATATATATATATATATATATATATATATATATACCTCTATATGTATATATATCTGCATCACCATATCACTGTCATCCTAGTCCTGAGATTTATTTACTTATTTATTTTTAAATTTTTTATTAGTGAAACACCATGTGGTACAGTTGTTGACCTTAGAAGTTTTTGTACTTGGGTTTTGGTCATACAATGATTGAGTACCCATCCCTCCACCAGTGCCCATTCTCCACCACCAATGGTCCCAGTAACCCTACCACCCCTCCCATACCCCCGTCCCATCCCGCCTCTGTGACAGGGCATTCCTATTTGTTCTTTCTCTCCTTTTGGTTGCTAAGGTTTGCAAAAGAGGCAGAGTGGCAAACATGTTCAGTCTATAGTCTACTTTCAGCATGCATCTCCCATCCTGGGAGAGTCCTCCCAACACCCTTTACTTGGTGTTCCCTCCTCTGTCTGAGCTGCCATTTCCCATAGCATTGAAGCTGGCCTTCAAGCCATGAAGTAAACCTCCTGTAACTTATCTTGACTATTCCAGGATGTTGGTCTCCTATTTTGTTATTTTATATTCCCCAGATGAATGCAGTCTTTCTATGTCTGTCCCTCTCTTTCTAACTCATTTCACTTAGCATGATACTTTCCATGTAGTACCATTTGTATGTAAATTTCATGACTTCGTCTTTTCTAACAGCTGCATAGTACACCATTGTATAGATGTACCAAAGTTTCTTTAACCAGTCATCTGTTCTTGAGCACTCTGGTTTTTTCCAGATTTTGGCTATTGTGAACAGTGCAGCAATGAGCATAGAAGTGCAGATGTCACTTCTAGCTCTGAGATTTCAGAAAGTGCCACATTTGAGGCTCTTTCAGGGTCAGGGGAATGAGAACCATCATTGTTTTTGTTTTAAATTATAGTTATTTATTTATTTATTTATTTTCTTTTGGGGTCACACCCAGCGATGCACAGGGGTTACTCCTGGCTCTGCAGTCAGAAATTACACCTGGCAATGCTCAGGGGACCATATGGAATGCTGGGAATCGAACCCAGGTAGGCCTTGTGCGGGGCAAACGCCCTACCTGCTGTGCTATCATTCCAGCCCCAGATCCATCATTGTTACTGGGTTTTGGAATATTGAATACGCCACAGGAAGTTTACCAGACTCTGCCATGCGGGCAGGATACTCTCAGTAGCCTACCGGGTTCTCCAAAAGTAAGAACTAGATAATAAGAGGTCTCGCATGCCTTGCGCTTCCGGGAGCTGGGTTTTATAGTCTCTGGGTCTTGGCCGTTGATGGGATAACCTGGCACCTGGGGTAGTTGGTGGGTGTAATGCCTACCTACTGGAATATGGGGAATCTGGGTGGAGGAGACCCAGTCCCCATGATACTTTCCATGTAGTACTATTTCCATGTAGCAGACTTGGAGATTTCAGCCCCAGGTCCTGCAGCCCTGGGTTTCTCTGCCCGCTCCTTCATGCATGAGGCTTGTCTGAAGGTGTGGATCATGGTTATTGATGAGATTACCTGGCACAAGCCAGAGGTGGTTTATGGGCGTGACTGCCGAGTTAAGGGAAACAGGGGGAGACACGGCATGGGGGGTGGGGGGCGGGGGGCGAGCATGTGGAGAGCTGCCATGAGCATGGCTGCGATTGTGTTCTGGAGGTTTTCAACTGCCAGGGCTGAGTCCTTGGGGCAGGGAGGGGAACTCACCTGCCCCTGCGGGTTGCCCGCCCCTCCCCTTCCCCCTCCCCCCCAATGAAACAGCCTAGAGTGGAGACTGGCAGCATAAGCTATGGATGTTGGGCTTCTTTACGTTTTCTTTTTTGTTGCTATTTTTGGGCCACACTCAACTACACTCTTTGTGATAAATTAAGTGCTTAAACACTTGAGGGTTCACACTTGGGCTCTCAATTATATTCCACTGATCTAAGAGTCTGTGGTCATTCTAGTACCAAGCTCCTTATACTATGAGGTCAAGGCTTATCTAGGCACCCCCACCCTTTACTACATTACATTTCCTCATGCAATTATTCTATATACCACAAAATTTTTACATATGAGTATGCACAGATTTCTAGGAATTTTTTAAATGATATGTTTGAAGGTTTTCTATGCACAATATCTTGCCCAAAGTAACTCTCTTAGAATGTAGGTGGAATAAGCATATCACATGATTACCTGAAACTGTGTTGGATTATTTCCTTCATTCTTCGTTTCTAAATGATGTTTCTAAAAGAGTGCCTGAGAGAATAAAAACTGGGCCTAGGGCCAAATAACACTATCTTATAGGTAACTCTCTTTGTATAGACATTATCCATTACTTTTAATTTTAATGCTTTGGAGTCAACTTCTTACCCAAGCGTTTTTGTACCTGTCAATTTTTAGTCTGAGAAGTGGGTAATGAGGAGAGGTTCTTATTTTTTGTTTTAATTTTTATAGTATTTCAATACCTAATCACAAGCTTTGGTTTTTGAAATGTCCTTGTCTCATTTTTTTAAATTGGAGTACCATGAGATATAGTTACAAAGCTGTTTATGATTAGGTTTCAGCTAAACAATGTTCCAACACCCATCCCTTCACCAGTGTACATTTCCCACCACTGACGTCTCTCGTTTCCCTCCCACCAGTCCCAACCCTCAGTTTGCTTCTAGGCAGACACTTTCCTACTTTTTTTTGTTTCCTTTTGGGCATTATGGTTGCAATATAGATACTGAGAGGCTAATCACGTTTGTTCCTTTACCTACTTTTAGCAAAGCCTGGCAAGCTACCCATGACGCATTCAATATGCCAAACACAGTAACAACAAATCTCACGATGGAGATGTTACTGGGCCCAATCGAGCAAATCGATGAACAATGGGAGGACCGTGACCGTGACCATGACCTACTTTTAGTACACAGTTCTTATCAAGAGTGACCATTTCCAACTATCTTTGTCATGATGGTCCTTTCTGTATCCCAGCTGTTTTCTCCTCCAGAACTTGAAGTAGGCTTCCAACCATGAATCAGTCCTCCTGGTCTGTGTCTTATTCCTACTGTCCTTGAGCATTTATTTCATTTTTTTTAATATCCCACAAATAAGGGCCATCATTCTATGTCTCATGGCTCAAGCCTACATATACGTACATGTATTTGGGCTGCAACCAGTGGTACTAAGAGCTTACTCCTGGTGTAATCGATGTAATGTGAAGGATCAAGCCTGGGTTGGCCTGACGCATGAAAAGAACTGTAACTCCTATACTATCTCACCATCCTGGGCTTAGTGATACTATGAGAAATCAGATCGCATTTCCCCCTTCAAAGCATGATACAATGAGGATTTAAACACCTGGAAAATTATACATTTGAGTATGCATCATGAACTACAAAAGCACAAATGAGACACAATCTGTTTTGAAAGGAATAAAAGAGGGAAGACAATATTAAAATGAGAAATTTGACATGAATCTTAAAAAATAACTATCAGATAACTAAATATCAATGACTTTACCTCCTAGAGTCTCTGATAAGATTCTTTTTTCTGTTCTTATCCCCACTGCAGTAGTACACATGTCTATCATGCCTATTATGAAAGTTTCTAGCTCTTTGGCAATGTTGTCAACAAAAGAATTTACTTAAATCTTTATCCAATGCTGTGAACAGTTGGGTCAAGATTATGAAGTGATTTGAATATTCTTCTTGGTTCAAAGATTGTCAAGCTGATGTTAGCCAGAAATAAATAAAAAATACATCAAAATGATGTTATGTAGAAAATTAATTTTCAAACAAACTGTACAGTTGTTCGTGATGACTGTTGAGAAACATTACTCTTATTTTGCACTTATTTTATGACAATTTTTGGTCAGGCAATTTGGAGTCTTTTCTCTTGCCATCAAGGCAAAGAAAATTTTTACATATAATTCATTATAATTTATGTATATAATATTTATGCATGATTCATTATATATAATGAATTATATGTAAAATTTCTTGTATAAATATATGCATAAATTACGTGTAATTTATGAATAAAATATTTATACATGATATGCCAAACACAGTAACAACAAATCTCACAATGTTACTGGGCCCGCTTGAGCAAATTGATGAACAACGGGAGGACAGTGACAGTGAAATAAATATATAGTGAATTCATAAAATTAATGCTCTGGGAATTCCTTATAGCAGGAGTTGTATTTTTAATTGTGTGTCAATATACCTCTCAATATTTCATAGTACCTAAAAATACATTTAAGAAAAAATAAATTTCTAGGCAGGAGAGATGGCATAGAAGGTAAGGCACTTGCTTTGCATAAGTGTCATAGTTGTTTGAACCCTGGCTTGAATCTTCAGCACCATATACGATCCTTTGAGAACCCACCAAGGGTCACTGAGCACAGCCAGGGTTAACCACTGAGATTGATGAATATAGCCCAGCTTCCTTAAGGCATTTTTTTTGTTTTCATTTATTCTTTTTTTTAAAAATTTTTATTAGTGAGACATCATGAGATACAGTTGTAGACTTACAAATTTTTGTGCTTGGGTTTCAATTATACAGTGATCAAATACCCATCCTTCCACCAGTGCCCATTTCTCATCACCACGGATCCCAGTATCCCTCCCACCCCTCCATCCCCCCCATCCCACCCTGCCTCTGTGGCAGGGCATTCCCTTTTGTTCTTTCTCTCCTATTGGGTGTTGTGGTTTGCAAAAGAGGCAATGGGTGACAATCATGTTTGGTCTATAGTCTACTTTCAGCATGCTTCTCCCATCCTGGGAGGATCCTCCCAACACCCTTTATTTGGTCTTCCCTTCTCTATCTGAGCTCCCTTTTCCCCTAGCATGTGTGGTTGGCCTCCAAGCCATGTTTTCATTTATTCTTGAAAGATGCAATTATTCTAATAGAAATTAAATCACGTAAACTAATGCTTTGAGCACTTATAGTTAGATCATTATAAACAGTGTCTAGAAATGAAAACCAGATACATATTTAGAGGAAATATGAGTGAAAGGGGCTCTTCATTATGAATATAAACATGGAAAATGTTTTAAAGTGGGAACAATAAAACAATAATGTGTGCCATCTCGATTGTGAATCTTGGAGTGCAGGGGAACAACTGACTTCACCATTCCTCCAGCTAACTTCACCAACATTTTGATCTGGACCTCATCAGTGGGTTTTTTTGTTTGTTTGTTTGTTTGTTTAGTGGATTTTTGTTTAGTACAACAAACCCAACTTGTCAAATACATAAAGCAAACCAAGAGAATTTAAAGAAAAAAGAAATAAACCTGAAATTACAGTTGGAGACCAATTTGTTGTTCTCTCACCAATAGAACAATTACAAATAAAATCAGCAAGGATATATATAACTCAACAACATCAGTCAACAGAGAAAAATAGACGTTTGCATAACATTCTTTCAATAATAGAATGCACATTTTTGTCAAATTCTCTTAATGTCAAGATAGATCATATCCTGAACGAAAAAATAATATTTATGATTAAATTTCAGGTGTACAATATTCCAACACCAGTATCTTCACTAGTGTCCCCAGTTCCCATCCTGCACTTGAGCCTGACTGGGTAGGCCCTTTTCCCTTAAAAATATTATAAAGTAACATTAATTGATATATAAAAGTAAACATGTAATATGCCCAAATAGGGTATATTTCAGGAAAGAGAGCATGGTGAAACATATTTTAAAAACCAATCAATATGACTCACTGTGTTGAGATGCTCAAGAAGAAAATTCAAGTGACCTTACCAATAGATGGAGAAGCATTTGTAAAAATTGAGTGATTACTATGATTTTAAAAATTAAGAAAATGAGAAAAAGAGGAAAACTTCCTCAACTTAATAAAATAATCTACAGAAATGGTGACTAACATACTTAATAATAAAAAAAATTTTCCCTTCTAATGTGAAAAATGTCTTTTTACCATTGCCATTCAACCTAGAAGTTCTTACCAGTTCAATAAAGCAAGAAATAGAAATAAACTTAAAAGTATTGGAAACAGATAAGTAAAATGACCCAACTTTCAGATATCTTATGTAAGATTCTACAGAGAAAAGTCCAAGAATTTATGAAACTAACAAATTTAGCAGAGCACAGAAAACAAGAAAAAATCAATTATGTTTATATAAACACATGATAGCATATTTTTAAAAAAGAGTCATTTACAATTGACTTTTAAAAGTGAAATACTTGAGTGCAAGTAACAATACGTGGACAGGACTGTATGCTGAAGATAGCACAACACTTACAAACGATAAAAAATACAGTGAGAAGTATTTTGTGTTTCCAAATTGTAATATTTAATGTAGTAGAGATGTCCATTCTTCTGAGTTGATGCAAAGATTAGAACTATCCTTAACAATATCTAGCAAAACTTTTTACAGAAATAACAAGAAATAACAAGCAATAGCATAGCGGTAGGGCATTTGCCTTGCACACAGCCGGCCCAGCCGAGCCAGGTTCGATTCCTCCGCCCCTGTCGGAGAGCCTGGCAAGCTACCGAGAGTATCCCACATGCACGGCAAAGCCAGGCAAGCTCCCAGTGGCGTATTCGATATGCCAAACACAGTAACAACAAGTCTCACAATGGAGACATTACTGGGCCCGCCCGAGCAAATCCATGACAACGGGAGGACAGTGCTACAGTGCTACATTCTAACATTCATCATGAAGACAAAGGAATTCCAGTAGCTAAAATAATTCTGAAAAAATAAAGTCTAAATAAGTATTCTACCTAATTTTTAGGATTCTTACCAAAAGCCTAAAATAAAATTTTTTGGTATTAGCAAACCTCATCAAAATGCCAATGAAGCTTTTCAGATTTAGAAAAAATTGCTGCTGAAATTTTTATGGAATCATACAACTGAACAATCAAAGAATTCTGAGGGAAAAAAGAAGGAAGACTGAATTTGTTCATGACCATAATCTTTTAAGTTTTATGGCACTTGGCCTGTCCTCTTTCAATGCAAGGGTAGCTTAGTGCTTGCCCTGGTTGATCCAATTCCTTTGTTGGGACCCTGCCACTGGGGTGCCAGGAACTAAGGGCAATTGAGGCTTAAATATAGTAAATATGATAGACACCAGAAGTAAATGTTATTCTGAGTCAATTAATTCCCATGTTATAAAGCATAGCAGTACCTGTTTTTCTTTGTCTATACAAAAAGGACATAGCTCTACAGTAAACTATGCAAAGGACACAAGGAAAAGAGAAAAGCAATATTTCATTTACAAATACAAATCCAGAGAACTCTGAAGAATTTGACTTTACAAGTCACAGATTTTGGTTAGGGGAAATGAGTGATTAACTGGTAGAGCAGAGCATAGCACAGAGAAGTTGAAGATGAATACAGAGGAAATGGGAGTGCATCCGGAGCATTGTGATGAGAATAACCCAATAAACCTAAACTCCTTGCTGCAGAGGAGAAAGGACAAATCAATGTTATTCTACAGAAGACATTGAATTCCATGACTTCAAATATACTATAAAGCTAAGATTATAAAAACGATGTGGTAGTACTAGAATAAAGTCACACTTTTAGGAAAAAGAATGGAATTGAGTGCCCAAAGATAAGCCTTCAAGTATATGGAGAGCTAATCTATGACAAAAAAGTTAAATACATAAAATGTGTAGAGGAAACTGTATGACCAATGTGCAAAACCAACAAAAACCTGGAGCCCTCCCTTATACCACTCACAGAAGTTAATTCAAAATGGTTTTAAGACCTCAAAAGAGGACCAGAATCCATAAAGGAAACATAGACAGAACACTTAAGGATATGAACTTCAGAACTTCAGAGGTATCTTCAGTGATACTACTGTTAGCAAAGAAAGCATACAAAAAATTAATGGGGCTATATCAGTTTTTAAAAAAGTGTTTACATGGCAAAAGAAATTCAAGTTCAAGTAAAAGATACATAACTGAATGGGAGAGCATATTATACTATACATTAAAGCACTAATATCGAATATACATAAAGCCCAACAATAGCAAAACAATAAATCCATTCAACAATGGGGAAAGAAGATACACAGGCACTTTTTCAAAAAGACATATGATCAATCAGTAGCCATATAAAAGTTCTTGTGTCCCTTATTTTTAAGGAAATCAAAATGACAAAGAGATATTATCTCACACCAGTGATGATAGCATACATCATGAATACCATAACACATTTTGGCAAGGATGTGGAAAAAGAATCCATTATTCATTGTTAGCAGGAATGTGCTGTTTCAGCCTCTATGAAAACCGGGATGAAGATTTCTCCAAAAAGTAGGAATAAACCTTCTATATAGTGCTGTGATTCTTAGCATTTGTCCCAACAACACAAAATATTACTAGAAAAAATTTATGGATAGGCACATATGTTCACTTAGCAATATTTACTATAGTCAAAATTTGAATAAAAAAGAAAACCAAATGTCCAACAACAGATTAATAGATAATCTGAAAATGGTACATGTATCTAGTGGAATAGTGCTCAGCTAAACTAAATTAAAAAAATTGCTACACGGGGCTGGAGCGATTGCACAGCGGGTAGGGCATTTGCCTTGCATGCAGCCAACACGGCCGACCCAGGTTCGATTTCCAGCATCCCATATGGTCTCCAGAGCACCGCCAGGAGTAATTCCTGAGTGCATGAGCCAGGAGTAACCCCTGAGCATCGCCGGGTGTGACCCAAAAAGCAAAAAAAAAAACAAAAACAAAAACAAAATTGCTACAAAGTGGATAGAGCTAGAGGGTATTTTGATAAGCTAAATAAGCCAAAGGGAAAACAAATCATGATCCCACTCATTGTAAAATTTGTTAAAAGAAGCAAGGGAATACATCACTGTCACTGTATCACTGTCCTCCCGTTGTTCATCGATTTGCTCGAGCGGGCCCAGTAACGTCTCCATTGGAGACTTTGTTGTTACTGTGTTTGGCATATCGAATACGTCACGGGGAGCTTGCCAGGCTCTGCCGGGCGGGCGAGATACTCTCGGTAGCTTGCCGGGCTCTCCGAGAGGGGCGGAGGAATCGAACTTGGGTTGGCCATGTTGGCTGCGTGCAAGGCAAAGGCATAATGCAAACGCAAATGCATGCAAGGGAATACGTAATAAAGGAAATACATAATAAAGGAAATACATAATAAAGGAAATACATAATAAAGGAAATACATAATAAAGGAAATAAAGGAATACATAATAAAGGAAATGTATAAAAGAGAATAAAAACAAACCCTTTGACTGAGGACATAACTGAGGCTACCAAGCAATGGGGAAAGAGAGATGAGGAGAAAAACTAAAGTGACATTCAAGTAACGTAAGGACAGTGGTGGAGGGTCTTTCACACTTTGGAGGTGGTAATTATAGTAACTATTGTAATTATGTTACCTAAACTACAACAACAATTTAAAACAAAAATATTTTGCTCTCCAGCAGACTTTAATAAAAAGATATCTATAGAGTGGGAGAGAAAAGGTGCAAGCCTCTTATTAAATAGAAATTCATATTCAGAAATATGAAAACTCTCAAAAGTTGTATGAAGCACTCTCAAAACTCAATATTCATTTAAAAAAATCAGTTGGGAAATGGTCAAAAGCCATGAAAACACAGTTCTACTTAATGCTTGGGGTTGCCAGGGCCACAGGGGGCAACATACAGGGTCACCTGTGGTGCTGGGGTTGGCTCAGGATCACTTGTGGTGCTGGGGATCAAGTTCAAAGCCTCCGGGATGCTGTCCACCACACTGAGCTGTCAATCCCACTGCTACAAGTATCTTTTTTTCCCATTTATTTTTGAAATTGAATCACAGTGATATACACATTTACAAAGATGTTCATGATTGGATTTCAGTCCTACAATGTTCCAACACCCGTCCCTTCACCAGTATACTTTCCCCACCACCAATGGTCCCATTTTCCCCCTGATCCCCATTCCATCTCCTGTCACTATGGCAGGCACTAAAAGTATCTAGTTAAAGTAAGACTTACCTGGTATCCTCAAATCCTTTCCATTCAAAGGTGAAAACAGGCATCTGCGAAAACGAGCATATGGCTCTAGAGGACAGAATGATGCATACCAGTTGCTTATCTTTGTCAAAAGCTGAGATGTCTCTCTTTGGCTCCAAAACTCTGAATCACTCTCAACCTACTCTCAGTTCCTTGCATGTGCCATACTGTCTCCTGCTCTGAACTGCTGCTTATGCCCGTGCTTCTGAATCCAGTTTACTCTTGGTTTGTGTTCAGAGATCACTACTGGCTGAAGCTGAGGGAATGGTATGCTTTGCTGGAGATTCAACCATGGTCTGCCATGTTCAAATCAAGAAATAGGCAAGCTATTTTTTGTGTGTGTTCTAGCCCCATATCTAGCCAGTTAGGACCTTGTTAATATCTGTCAATAGTACACTAAACTTTTCCACCTCACTGTTTTACTCATTGATTACTATTTATTTTCAATAATTGATTTTTAATTTATCCTTACCACTAAATATGTCTAATTTAATCACCATTCAAATTCTGTCACCAAATAGTATCAGTTAGAATTAAAGTCCAGCAGAAACACGGGATAGATATGGCAGTACATTGGTAATTGGATTGAAGACTCAGGCTCCTATCAGCTGGTTTTTTTTGGGGGGGTGTTAGAGGGAGAGCTTGGTTTGTAGGGTATACTTGGCTATGCTTAGGACTTCTGGCTCTGGCTCTGGAATCACCCTTGGGGTTCAGGGCACTATACGGGATATCAGGAGTTTAAACCTAGGTCAGCCATGTGCAAGCAAAGTAAGTGCCCTACCTGCTGAACTATCTCCCCAGCTCTTCTCATCAATTCATCATCGTGGTCTAAGAGAGTCACTAGAGCTCAGGCTATTATGCATGTGCTCCCACAGCCAAATGGAGAAAGGAAGAAACAGCATGCCTCCCCTAGCCCCCTCCCCCAACACACTCACTTTCCTCATTTATTCCATTTTTAAAGTGAATTCTTTTTTTTTTTGTAAGGAGTATTGCTATTTATTCAACCGTTGATTAATTGAATTGGGAATGAACTCCACCTTACTTTCCCCCCCCTTTTTATAATTTTATTTATTGAATCTGGGCCCGCTTGAGCAAATCGATGAACAACGGGAGGACAGTGTGACAGTGTTATTGAATCATCATGAGAGCAGTTACAAAGCTTTTGGGTTAAGTCTCGGTCATATAATGAAACACCCATCCCTTCACCAGTGCCCATTCTCCACCACCCAAAACCCCAGCATGCCTCCCATCCCACATCCTCCCCCTACCTATGGGGCAGATGATTTCCACATTATTCTCTCTCTCTCTCTCTCTCTCTCTCTCTCTCTCTCTCTCTCTCTCTCTCTCTCTCTCTCTCTCTCTCTCTCTCCTTTGATTACATTCAATATTTTGACACCAGACCCACCATTATTATTTGGGATTTTACCCCAACACTCAGATCTGCCAAAAAGGCAATAGTAGACAATTTTTTTCTACTGCTGGAGTGATAGCACAGTGGGTAGGGCATTTGACTTGCACGCGGCTCACCTGGTCGACCCCAAGTTCAATTCCTCCACCCCTCTCGGAGAGCCCTGCAAGCTACCAAGAGTATCTCACCCACATGGCAAAGCCTGGCAAGCTACCCATGACATATTTGATATGCCAAACACAGTAACAAGTCTCACAATGTTACTGGGCCTGCTCGAGCAAATTGATGAACAATAGGAGGACAGTGACAGTGACAGTGACTACTAATTATGAATAACACATGATGTCATGCGGCCACAATAGTGGGCCCACGATATTGGAATTCTGAAATTTTAGCAATTAAATCTGGAGGGATTTTTGCCAAAACCCTCTGGGTTCTGAGATTTGTTCCTGAGTCTCTTGGATCATGGCTGTTAAGCCAGAGAGGCCGTTTGTGGGCGGCAACTCGTTGGGGTGGGGAGGAAAGGGCCGGCTCCACCCCCATCCTGTGAGGCCCCACCTGTCTCTTCACTGCAGGCCCAAACCTGACTGTCCAATGGCCTCTGGAGGAAGGCGGCCACCGAGCCGCCAAGGTGGAGCAGGTGAAGGGACAACACCCTTTCCCCCACTAGGGTGGTCCGGTGCTGGTAACCCATTATGGGGACTGAACTCATCTCTGCCAAAAGCCGCTGGGTTCCGAGATTTGTCTCTGAGTCTCTGGGATTATGGCCATTAAGCAGTTCAATCAGGAACCAGAGAGGCCTTGCCTCCAATTATATAGCTGAGCTGGAGGTGGTTTGTGGGTGTGTCTCCCACATACCTAACTTTTGGCTGTTTACTTTCTTGGTAAACTTTGCCCCAAGTTTTTGAGGTCTGGCCAAGGGCACAGCAGCAATTTTGGGGTATCTGGAAGTCTGAAGGCACTATCAGGACGCAGATGCACATGCCCCACAGGTACAGATTGACCTGCTGGCGGCACCATACCCACTAAAGTGAATTCTTGAACATCCTTAATACTGTGTCATGGGCCAGAATCCTCTCACAAGGAATGCAGGGAAAAGTAGTTTTGTTTCGATGCCATTAAGTTCAGCTGAACGTTCAGCTAGTAAATAAAATATTCTATTCTTTGATCACTATGTTGACAGAGCCATACTTTATAGTCTAGAAGATGCATAATGTCTTAGACCACTTGGGCTGCTTTAATAGAAATATCATTGACAGCTTAGAAACAACCAAGATTTATTTCTCACAGTTCTAAGAACTGGTGGGAAGTAAAAGACCAAATTATCAATTAATTCAGTATCTGGTAGTCCACTTCCTCTTTTGCTGTAACCCCACACGATGGAAGGGGTAAGGTGGTTTTCCTTGGGTCTGTTTTGTAGGGCACTAAGCCTATTCATGAAGTCTCTGTCCTGTTAACCTAATAACCTGCAGAGGTTCCACTTCATGCCATAACCTTGGGGTTTAGGATTTCAACATATTAATTCTGTGGGAGGGTATAAATAATTGAACCATAGCATAGAATGAAAAAAAAATTTAAATAATGAAGCCTTCCTTCTGGAAAAATTTCACAAAACCATACAGCCCAGTGCAATATGCACAGCCTATTCCTGAGATGTGGGTGCGTTCACCTCCTGGAAAATCTATTTCTGTTTGATAAACAGCATTTCATTCCACAGTGTTATTCTCAAGGTAATACGCTAATTAAAGCGCTCTGCTTATTCATTGTTTGTTCCTTCTCTTCCATAATGAAATCAGAAAGTTGAGGTTTAAGTTATTCACCAATAGCAAGTAATTCAATCTCTCAAAGGCTTGATTTTCCCACCTGAAAAAACAGGAATTAAGATCAACTTGACTGGAATAATTTGATTTCCAAATGAAATTTTGCATCTGAAATTGGCTTGCCCCTATAATGCAACTAAAAGGTCATTCCATGAAAACGTTCAGGCAGAAGTGGGAAGAATACGGCCATCTCTAAAAACAACCAGAATTCTTGCTCCCCAGAACTATGGGGAAAGAAGAAGGACTTCTGAATCTCTACTGTGTAGAATTATTGATGCTTTTACCCTTAACTGACACTCATTAAAATGTTTAATGAATCACATTTCATTATAAATGGATCTTTGACATTTAAATACTGAAAAAAGGCCTGACTTTAAGAGATGTCAATAGAAATGGATCGCTCTGAGCATCGAAAGTGATGGCATATTTATTATGTCTTCCCAGAGGTTTGAAGGACTGGTAAAATTTCTACTTATTTAACAGATAACTCAAAATAAAGAACCACTATGCTTTTATCAGGTTTACACTATCTTATGCATGGTGCTCCATCACCCAAAGTAAAGTTTGGTTACAAAAGGGTCAGACTTTGGTCCTGGTCTACTGCAACAGCCATTTTAAAAATCAGGTGAAACCATATACAATATATTTATAAGTTAATTTTTCAAGGTCCTAGATTACCTCCTGAGGAAGGAAATAGTTGCATGGTTATAGAATGAGTTAAGGAGGACAAAGAAGTATAGATCAAAGCCTCTTTTCTCAAAACTTTGACAATCATTTGAAGTGGTATACGTATCAAATATTAAATAAGTGAATGAGTTAAAATAAATAGTAATTAATTGTAAGTAATTGTTACTATCCTCCCATTGTTCATCGATTTGCTCAAGCGGGCCCAGTAACGTCTCCATTGTGAGACTTGTTGTTACTGTGTTTGGCATATCGAATACGTCACAGGGAGCTTGCCAGGCTTTGCCGTGCGGGCGAGATTCTCTCTGTAGCTGGCCGATCTTTTCGAGAGGGGCGGAGGAATTGAACCCGGCTTGTCTGGACTGGCTGCGTGCAAGACAAATGCTCTACCGCTGTGCTATCGCTCCGGCCCAGTAAGCAAGTCGAGTAAGTAATTAACTTAGTAAATAATGGTAATTATTGTAGTAAATAATAGGAAGTAATTAACTGAGGAATTAGACCAAAAATATCAAAGTTCAGAAATTAGAAAGATCAGAGGAGGTTTGTAAAATATATAAGGATGGGGGACCAGAAAGATAACTCAACATGAGCTGATCAGGGTTTTGCATGAGGGAGGCCAAGGTTTGGTCTCTGGCAATACATGGTCTGCCAAGCACCAACAGGAAGGATCCCAGAGCACAAAGCACAGAGTAATCTCTAGAAGTAGTTTTCTATGGGGCGTGACCCCTAAACAAATAAAATTTTTCTTTTGGTTTTTGAGCCAAACCCAGTGGTACTCAGAGCTTACTACAGGTTCTGTACTCAGGGATCAATCCCGGCACTGGTCAGGTTACCATACATACCATATCCACAGCAGTGCGGGATCAAACTCAGGTGCACTGCATGCGAGGCAAGTGCCCTACACTGTACTATCTCTCCAAACCCCACCTCAGTTTTTTTTTTTTTAAGTGAATTGCTTGTTTTAAATATTGTTTCCTAACCTTTAACTTTGAGTCTGCATTTGCCTTGACTGTTCATGTGTGTCTCTTTTAGGCAACTGAAAGTTGGATTCAGTTTTCTGATCTATCCTGCCACTCTGTATTTCTTGACTGGTGCACTTAGATCATTGACCTTTGGTGAGATTGCTGACATAATATCAGTGAAGGAGAGATTTTCTTTGTCATCATCTTGTAGAGGTTATGTCTGTTTGTGAAGTGTGTCTTGTCTTAAAGAAGCCCCTCTAATGATTCTTGTGATATTGATTTCAGGGCTATTAAGTTCCTGAGTTGTTTCTTATCCATGAAATTCTGTGTCATTCTGTTGGGGACAGGCCTAGATGCCCACTGCCTCAGTCTCTGTAAACAGGGACGGGTGTAGAGGAACTTGGCGTGAGAGTGAGCGGTCTCCTGACAGCAGACCTTGACAGGCGGCCGAAGGGCCACCATGCTCTGGCAGCTGGACTTGAGAACCGGCTGAAGGGAGGATTGGCTCCAATCCACCTTGGCCAGACCCGAGGCCACAGCTCCATTCCTTGTTTCTCAGGGCTGAGATAAGGAACCGAAAAACAAGAAGGAACTGAAAAACAAGTAATATTGGCAAAAATCAAGTTGCTTGCACAGCATGATTAATATTGTTAACAAAGCTTATGTAACCTGCTGATCATTGCTAAAATAAGACTATATAAACCAGCTTGGGTTGAAATAAACTTGCTGTATGTTGCATATTACAGGCAGCCCTCCCTAGCCCTGGTTTTCTCTCATTCCCTCACTCCGGCCAAGGTTCAAGTTGGCCACGCAGGACCCGGCATCATTCCTTCATTTATGAATGATAGTTTACCTGCCCTTGGCAATGGAATGCCACGAAGGTGTTGATATCATTGTTTTTTTTTTAACCATATCCTCCCTATCGAGAGATAGCACAGTGGTAGGGCATTTGCCCTGCACACAGCCAGCCCGGCCAAGCCGGGTTCGATTCCTCCACCCTTCTTGGAGAGCCCAGCAAGCTACCGAGAGTATATTCAATATGCCAAACACAGTAACAAGGACTCCCAAAATGGAGACGTTACTGGGCCCGCTTGAGCAAATCGATGAACAATGGGAGGACAATCCTCCCTATCCCTATTTTCTTCTGGGCCATGGAGTCTCACTTAACAAATTTCCTGTGACTCTTTTCTTGTGTTAAACCACCATGAATTATAAAGATATTCATGACTAAGTTTCAGGCATAAAATGTCCCCACGCCAATCTCTTCACCAGTATTGACTGACCTTCACCCATGCTCCCAGTTTTCCTTTTGCCCCCAGCCTGCCTCAGTGGCAGAACTTCCCCCTCCACCATTGCCCTAGTATTCCTCTCAGGCAGTTATCCCCAACCAACCCTGCCCCAGTGGCAAGCTTCCTACTGAAGACCAGTTCTCCTGCTCTTCATTTATATTGCTTTTGAGCATTTGAAATTCTCCTATAAAGTTTATTTGTATCCCACATGTGAGACCTCTGACTTCATTCAATGTGCTACATTCCGGATCTATCCATGTAGCATGAGTTCATTTTTTTTTTATTCCATTATACACACACACACACACACACACACACACATATATATTCTTTATTCAGCCATCTGTTCTTGGGTACTTGGTTTTCCCCATATTTTGGCTATTATAAACAGTGCTGCAATGAATAGGAGTGCAGATGTCTTTTCTGCATTGTGCATTTGGGCCCTTGTGGTTACATTCTTGGGCGCGCCATTGCTGGGTTGTACGGAAGCTCAATTCCTAATTTTATGAGGAATGTCCATATTGTCTTCCCAAAAGGCTGGACAAATTGACATTCCCACAGCAATGAGTGAGAGTCCCCTTTTCCCCATAGTTGGCATTGCTTGTTGTTCTTTGTAATATGTGCCAGTCTTTCTGTGTGAGGTCATATATATCTTTCACTATTGTTTTGATTGGCATTTCCTTGGTGATTAGTGATATAAAATTTTTATTCATATGCCTATTGGCCATTTATATTTTTTCTTAAGGAAGTTTCTGTTCTTATTTCCTTCTCATTTTTTGATAGGGTTAGATGATATTTTTCTTGTAGACTCCCTCCAGTGCTTCATATATCCTGGAAATTAACCCTTTTTCAGATAATTGGTGGGCAAGTAATTTCTCCCAGTCCGTGGGCTGTCTTTGTATTCTGACCCTCATTTCCCTAAAGCTTCAGAAGTTTCTGAATTTAATGTAGTTCCATTCATTTATCTTTATATTCACTTGCTTGGTCAGTGGAGTTTCATCTTTAAAGATGTCTCTAACTTCAATGTCCTGGAGAGGTTTGCTTAAATTTTCCTCTATGTATCTTATGTATTCAGGTCTGAGATTGAATCTTGAATCCATTTTGATTTGGCTTTTGTATAGACCACCAGAAAGAGGACTGACTTTTTTTTTAATCACTTGGTTGACCAGTTTTCCCAGTACCACTTGTCGAAGAGGCTTTCCTTGCTCCACATTAATTTTTTTTGTTGTTCCTTTATCGAAGATTAACTGACCATATTCCTGAGGGTCTGTCAACTGTCTCTGGATTTTCTAGTCTATTCCATTGATCGGAGGGTCTGTCCTTATTCCAGTATCATGCTGTTTTAAATACCACTGCTTTATAGCACAGTTTGAATTCGGGGAAATTATTAACTCCATTTTCTTTTTACTGAGGATTTCTTTGGCTATTTAGTGGTGCTTATCATTTCATGTAAATTTTAGTGTTTAATCTGTTTCTTTGTAAAAACTCATAGATATCCTTGTAGGGATTGCACTGAATTTATATAATGCGTTGGGGACTCTTGCCATTTTGATAGTTATCCTCCCAAAGCATAAGCAGGACATGTGTTTCCATTCCTCTCTGTTCTCTTTTATTGTCTTAAGTAGTGTTTTTTTAAGTAGCGTTTTAAAGTTTTTTTCCCCTTTGACTACGTTTTGTACCTTTCTTCATTTTCAAATGGGGGAGATCAGTGAGGAGGAGACATTTTTAGTGTATTCCAGAGAAGGGCTGTGGTGTGTGAGTCAAGGAAAAGGTGGAGAGTTGCTAAATATATGTATGGAAAAGGATGGTAATGAGAAAGGAGGCAAAGGACCAGGAAAAAGGAGCTGGGACCTAGAGATAAAGCCTTCCTATAGGCATGTGCAATCTATGAGACAATCTACCACCCTGTGCAGACTCAATACAGGAGAAGGACTCTTGAGAGCAGGTCAGTCTGATAAGCATTGGTCACAGTTGCTTGTGCAGTGTGCAGTGTGACCTCTATGACTCTCCCAGCCATAAAATCCTAGTGATTTTAATATTTAATATTTAAATTTCTTTTTAATATTTTGGTGCAAACTGGATTATTTACAGGGAATATAACAAGATTTTGCTTCTGTGTCACTGCTGGTGAGGGGTGAAAAATAGACTATGAAAACAGGTTATCATCACATATACAATTTTATAAAATTCAAAATTATTGAATAAAGAAAGCAAGTCAAAAATATTTATTAGCAAAATTAGAAATCATATGAAAAAATAAAAATATTTTTTAAAGTCTTAAAGTTAGAGCACTGACTTCTTGTAATTTAATCAGAATGCACAATCCTGTCAGCCTTGAGTGAAGAGACTTATGTCTGTAAGCATTATTCTATATGGTCAGGAGCAGTGGCTTTGTAACAAGGTAGGTTCAAATTCTAGACTTGACTTTTCTGCTCACCAATTTGGAATTGATCATCCAAATGTGCATGTGTAAGACAAGATAGCTATAAAGGACTAAGAAAGAAGCATAAGTAACGCTCTCAGCACAATAAATAATTTAATATCAACAGTTATCAGGTGTCAATCAAAAGTGTTTGGTCTTTCTGGGGTCCTTTTTATTAACTGTCTTGGGACTAGCATTTCTACTTTGTTCTTTGTATTATAAACAACTGTCATTTATTGTTGAATAATAGAAATTATCCTTCAAATTTTATCTTCTAACAAAAGTTAAATGTCTCTATGTAAGTTGTCAGGTGTTGTGCCTTAGTTTTTCTAGAGCTCACAACAACCCATAAAAATGATAACTATCACTCTTATTTTTCAAGCAAGAAAACGGCAGTTCCACACTCTTAAACCACGCAGACTTCCTACTTCACTACCCAGGCTCCTATCTATCAGAACCACATTTTAGGATTAAACAAATCATATTATGTAACTCCTTTATATAATAAATATGAGGAAAGATTGCTTTGAATGAATTTTATTCTCCATTTTTAATGGTGTATCCTTATTTTAATTTTTTATATTTATTTTTGGAGGGAGGGACATCCATCTGTGCTCAGGGCTTACTCCTGGATCTGCAATCAGGCATCACTCCTGGTGGGTCTCAGGGTACCACATGGGGTGCTGAGGACTAAAACCAGATCAGCCTCATGTAAGGCAAGTACTCCACCTGTTATACTCTCTCTCCAACCCTTCATCCTTGCTGTCTTGAACTAGCTTGAATTCTATCTCCTTAAACTATCTCAGTGTTCTCTTGTACTTTTCTTTTAGTCTCTAGTAAGGAGAAAATTTTCATTGTTTACATCTGATTTAAGTATTCCTGATAAAAAGCAGAGGGAATTGCCATATCACTTATCTATAAAAGTTCAAATTTGGAGAAGTTAAAATGCCTATTTTAAGAATATTCTAAAGATGTAAAGGCCCTCCTGTTGATGGTCGATTTGCTGGAGCGGGCCCAGTAACGTCTCCATTGGAGACTTTGTTGTTACTGTGTTTGGCATATCGAATACTCTCGGTAGCTTGCCGGGCTCTCCAAGAGGGGCGGAGGAATCGAACTCGGGTCGGCCATGTTGGCCGCTTGTAAGGCGAACGCCCTACCTGCTGTGCTATGATTTTATCTTTTAAATTCTTCAACAGTAGATACATCTTGAATTTTTTTTAAGATAACAAAACAAAAGAGAACAAGTCAAGAATGATCATAGTTTAACTATTAAGTAACCTATCTTAGGGAATAATAAAAATAAATTTTATTGGAATCTATTTAAATGCCAGAATGTGATTTTAGAGAGCCATTCATAAATCTCCTCAATAATTTATATCAACTGAAAGCTAATAAATTCTACTCCCATGCATCTTATTTCTGGACTGGTTATGGCCAGGTTTTATGAGAAATTTTATTTAAAAATCATATCAATAAAAATGGGAAGTCTTTTGAGAACACAAATTTCTTATGTCTCTGCCATATAGTTTTTGCATCTGGGGAAACATTGACAAACACTGGATCATTTTAATAGAATATGGCTCTGGGCTTCCAATAAATGGGATGAGAAGGGTTATTTTCCAGTATGAAAACCAGCTACCGCATTTAATATTTTGAGTACCTGCAGGAACTGAATAATCTTAAATCATAAAGTAGAACAACCACCAATTGCTCACAACCTGGGGCTATTTGAGCAATATATTCAACTTAGAAAAGGCAGGTAAGAGCCAAATAAGTAATTAACCCTGATTTTTAATAAGTAACTAATCCCCTGAGAGAAAATTTTGTAAAATATAGTAAATCCAGAAGTGCAGACACTTGGGCAGTCACTGATGTCCTGTTCATTCAGTGTATTCTTACAGTGTATTACACTGAAATCAAAGACTGTATATAACACTGGGAAATAAAAATAAAAAGCATGGTTAGAAAATTCATAGTTAGGGGCCAGGAAGACAGTTTAGAGAGCTGGAGCACCTGCAAGGTACAGGTGATTTCCAGCATTACCTCCATGCAGTATCACCAAGTGTAGCCCTGGGGCTCTGAGCACCACCAGAACAATATCATCACAACACCATGGCCTGATCCCTAAATGTCAAGCCTACATTGCCAAAAAATTGCCAAGTTTAACCCCTAGCTTCTGAGTAGGAGCGGCCCCCTCCTCTCCAACACAAACATTAACTGTGGTGGGGCCACAGAGATTGCACAGCACATAAAGCACTTGCCTTGTACATGGTTGACCTAGGTTTATTCCCTTGCACCCCACATGGTCCTCGAGGCCCAGTAGGAGTTATCCTTAAGTGTAGAGCCAGGAGTAAGCCCTGAACAGAGGCTAATGTGGGCCTCACCCTCCACCCCCCAACTTCAACATACTATGTTAGCATCCATTTCATTTTTTCATCATCCTGTTATTCATCGATTGCCTCGAGCAGGCCCCAGTAACGTCTCTTTCATCCTAGCCCTGAGATTATATTCAAGGCTCTTTAGGAGAAAGAAACCCATCATTGTTACTGGTATTTGGCATATTTGGTACGCCACGGGGAGTTTGCCAGACTCTGCCCTGTGGGCAGGCTACATTCAATAGCCTGCAAGTTTGTCCAAAGTAGGAATGAGATAATAAGATGTCATAAAAAGATGTTTTGATAAGGTTCCGGGAGCTGGATTTTATAGCCTCTGAGTCTTGGCCGTTGATGGGATTACACGGCGCCAGGGGGCCAGGTGGTGGGTGTGACCCCCGCCTACTGGAATTTGGAGGATCTGGATGGAGGATGCTCAACTCCAATCCGAGTAGGCTGGGAGATCTCGGCCCCGGAACCCGCGTGGCTTTGTCCCTCTGCCAGTACCTTCATGTGTGCGGAGAGCGGTCTCAGCATGGTGGTGGCTGGTCCTGCAGGTCTTCGGCTGTCGGAGCCCTAGTCGGGGCGGGGAGGAAAGCTCAACCCGCTCCCCTCCAAGGGGCTCCGGTGAGGAACAGCCAGGCGCGGGGGCAGCATCCAATACTATAATATTAATAAAAAGCATCTATAATACAAGCAGAGGAAGCTTTGGAAATAGGTAATACCTGCTCCATTTAGGAAAAATCAGGAAGAATTTACAGAGGGGATAACTCTAGAACTAAAATCTGTATACTGAAAAGCATTAGGAGGACTCAGTGGAGGAAAGCCTTTTAGAAAATCACGATGCAGGGACTGAAGCAATAGCACCGTGGGTAGGGCATTTGCCTTGTACCCGGCCGACCCCGGCATTCATTTGCAGCACCGCCAGGGGTAATTCCTGAGTGCAGAGCCAGGAGTGACCCCTGTGCATCACCAGGTGTGACCAAAAAAGTGAGAAAATAGAAAAAGAAAAAAAAAAAGAAAACCAGGATGCAGTATCAGTTAGAAAATTGTATAAATTTTTTTTTTGAAAAAAAAAATTGGCACAGGGAGAGACAGTTAGGGAGTGGGGTTAGTTCATCTGATGAAGAGCCTTCTGGTACCTCTTAAGGAGGCAAGATTATATACTATGGGTGACAGAGCTAGAACAAAGCTTTTAAAATGCTTGTGCTAAATTGTTGCATATCAGAGAGATTAGTCACTCTGAGGACAGCATGAAACACAGAATTCCTGAAACTTGAATAAAAATCTCAGAGGATGCATCCAGAGATTTATTTGATGCATACTCTGCTTGCAGGAGGCTTGGGTTCAGTCCCTGGTGTCACATGGTCCCTTGAGCACCATGGGCAGTTGTAACATTGAATGGTAAACATTGCTTTGTCCTTTCTCCCTTGCCACAAGGAGTTTAGGTTTATCGGGTCACACCCATCAAAGTGCTACCAAGTCACTCCCATTCCTTTGTTTATCTCTAACCACTTCTCTTCTTCAAACAGTTAATCAGCTTATTCCCCTAATCAGTTTCTGTTAATTTGTAAGGTCAGATCTTTCTAGGACACTAAACTTGAGATGAAGTGTAATCTATTCATTGCTAAATCCCACACTTCTATCCCCAAGTTCAATCTTTTCTAGCTCATTTTCCATCATAGTCAACCTCTCAAAGTTAACATGTCCATTCAAAAATATTTGACTTAACCTAAGCAAGCTCATTCCTTCCCTAATATTTTGCATCTAACTTATGGCACCAATGTCTACTCAATAGCTCAATCAAACAAAACATTTCATATGTCTAAATTGATTCTTATGGATTATCCCCATTCACTGAGGATTACCCTATCAGACAAATCAGGTGATATCACTTTCATTGCAATTCTGTAAAAGACACCCTTTTTATTCTTCAATGAAATCACTCTAACCTGTTGAATAGTAACCCTAAATGTTTTAGCTTCATGAGTGATTGACCCTTTTTCTCCTCCTAGAGAAGCTTACACTGCTCTTTCAAGAATCCCTAATCCCCTGAGTTTATCTTTAACCTTTCCTTTGTATTTTACACCTCATTGTCACAGTTCCCAAAGTCAATATTGGTTATTTATAAGACAAAACTTTCTGGTAATTCTGGATTTTGTATTTGTAGTGAATTACTTGCTTTTCTATTTCCACTATAGCCTTTTCATATTTTACTATAGAGCAATGTTCTTTGCTTAAACACAGAAAGACCTTAATACTGTGCTCTAATATTTGGGAGTTGATTGACTCCGAAATATATCTACTCCTGGGCATTATTACTTGGTCATAATTACTTGACTCAGGCTTCAGTTGATGCAGTTCCTAGTACCCCAAAGGGAGGTTCTTCCATGGGACTGGGATGGATCCGGGGCTAGTGGCAAAGTTACCTGGTCACTGAAATGGACATTCTAGAAAGCATAAATGCTTGATCTTGATGCAAGTTATTATGACTTAAGAGACAAGACCCTCATGGGGAAGGACAAGCTGAACTGGTCTGAGAACTTAGTCTGGGATTTACTGTAAAAGCCTCCCTTGCCCTCAGAGCCCTGAGAACTAAGTGTTGGAATCTTTATCTTTTACTGTGTTTATCCAAACAACTGCAAGTATTGATAAGAAGTAGAATTAATTATTTGACTATCTTTTCGACTTAATTGTTTTATATATATATGACTAGATCACAATCACAATCACGACCATCCTGTTGTTCGTCGATTGCCTCGAGCAGGCCCCAGTAACGTCTCCTTCATCCTAGCCCTGAGATTTTTTAAAAAGTGCCATATTCAAGGCTCTTTCAGGGATAGGAAAATGCGACCCATCATTGTTACTGGTATTTGGCATATTGGGTACGCCACGGGGAGTTTGCCAGACTCTACTGTGTGAGCAGGTTACATTTGGTAGCCTGCCAGTTTGTCCAAAGTAAGAATGAGATAATAAGATGTCACGCAGCCGCGCACTTCCGGGAACTGGGTTTTATAGTCTCTGGGTCTTGGCCGTGGATGGGATTATACGGTGCCTGGGGGCCAGTTGGTGAGTGTGGGCCCTGCGTACTGGAATATGGAGGATCTGGGTGGAGGATGCTCAGCCCCAATCCAAGCAGGCTTGGAGATCTCATCCCCTGGACCCCCATGCCTTTGTTCCTCTTCTGCTACCTTCATGCGTGTGGAGAGTGGTTTCAGCATGGTGGTGACTGGTTCTGGAGGTCTTCAGCTGCCAGAGCCCTGGTCGGGGTGGGGAGGGAAACTCAACCCGCTCCCCTCCAAGGGGCCCTGGCGAGGACAGCCAGGTGCAGGGGCAGGAGACTCTGCCATATGACTAGAAGGAAAGAGAAAAGCAATATAGATATCTTTGGGAGACAAAGTATCTCCTTGAGTTTATCTCCCCCAGAGAATTGCCTCTGCTGGAATGTTTTATTTCTGTAAATCACATAGACATGTAGTCCTACACCTCTGACCCCCTCAGATGTTCAATAAGTATGTAGCAGCTCTGCATTAAATGGGCCATTTTCACCAACAGGCTTTGGTCTCCTGTCTCTCTGTCTCTCTCTATTGGGAAGGCCTGGGGAGGATGGAGGCAGCTCTTGGCTACCGAACACACATGTGTCATTGCAGGACCCGCATGCTGCTTTGTGAACTCACACTAACCTACTTCTTTCCATACTACTTATGAAAAATACTAATATTTTTTTATTTTTATATTTACATTGTAGTAAGATTTTGACAGTAGTATTAACATTTCTAATTGACATACCCAAACAGTAACAATTCTGGTGTCATTCCCCTGACCCTGAAAGAAACCCCAATATGCCATCGGGCTACACTAGAATGAGCCAGGGTTGAATAGAGATGTTACTGTTGCCTGCTCAAGGAAATCAATGAACAACAGGATGACAGTGATACAGTGAATGTTGACATACACAGTCACCATACTTAATCACCACCAAAGTGATCGGGATTCTCCATAACTGACCTAAGATCATTTCCAGTTCACCTTGTTATCTCCACCCAACCTCTCACTCTGCCACTGGACCCCGTGATCTCATTTTGTAATCCAAGACCAAAGGTTTATTAATATTCAATACTGTCTATTCTTCTACTGTATTTTTTTCCATTTTACAAATGAATGAGGTCATGAGGGATTTGACCTATTTTTTTAATTGAATCACCATGAGATACACAGTTGTTGATGATCAGTTTTAGTCATGAATTCTCATGATCCAGTACTTTGCTAGAATTTATTTTTTCAAACAAGGTATCAAATGATGCAATACAATAAATTCTTGCCTTGTACTTCACAGAAGCAGAAACCTCCTTCAGTAGTTGTTTGTAATTTATAATGAGTTTTCTTAAAGATTGTAAATAGGACTCTACTTTTGTTGGCATTTTCTATAAATGCTGGCTGATGGATTGCCTCTTAACTCCCAGGCCACAATCTCATTTAGTTAATAAAAATATATTTTCTCCTTTCCACATACTGTTGTTTCTACTTATCACTATGCAATTTTTATTTACCTAGAACTTACTTATCTACAAGTATGAAATATTATAATAACCTTAGTTTCAGCAGAACTAAGTATTCTAGGACTTGATCACTTGACATCCCGTTACTCATCGATTTGCTCAAGGGGGCACCAGTAACATCTCCATTCGTCCCTGTTGCATGCTAGTGTAGCCGAATGGCATCTGCTCGCTCCAGGAAGTAGCCTCAAACTTATTGTTCAGGGTCTTGACAAAGGAGTCTGACCATCTCATAGGTGGGTGGCCACGTCCCATGGAATCCAGTTGTTAACAGCTCTAGTCCAGCGGTCATCTCCAAATCGTGTTACGTGTCCAGCCCATCTGACTTTTGATGCATTGGCAAGCGAGACAGCGTTCCTGATTCTCAATCATCAATGGAGGTCAGAACTCCGGATTCTTTCTCTCACTTGAGTGAAGCGTGATACTCCAAGCATAGCTCTTTAGATTCCTCTTTGGGAGACCCAAATAGAACTCTCATCCTGTTTTCATAGGCGTATGTTTCTGAGGCGTATGTTAATGCAGCAAGAATGGTGGAATCGAAGAGATGTGCCCAGAGCAGGAAGTTCTTCATCCTCTTAGCTATTTCTTCGACATTCTTGAAGGCCGGTCCAAGCTGGTTTCTTCCTTCTGCGCAACTCAGGTACCAGGTCATTCGTCATGTTGACTTCTCGACCTAGGTATACATATACATAACTGTCGCATTCAGAGATGTTCATTCCGTTAAGAGAGAATGGAATGTTAGGAACAAGTCAATTTCTCATAAACATTATCTTCCTGAGACACAGCTGCAGCCTGACCTTTCCACACTCACGGTCGAAGTTGGGCAGCATTTGTGCCGCTTGCTAATCTTTGGTGTTATTAAAACGATGTCATCAGTGAAGCGGTGGTGGTGTAGTAGCCAACAGTCTATTTTCACTCCCATTCCTTGAAGCGGAGGTGGTGTAGTTGCCGACAGTCTATTTTCACTCCCATTCCTTCCCATTCCAGTCACCACATAATGTTTCGAGGGTGGCACTGAAGATTTTTGGTGAAATGGTATCACCCTGCCGAACCCCTCTCTTGACATCGATGATCACTTCTTTGTAGAATGGTGAGATCCTGGTAGTGAATCCGTAATACAGCTCACAGAGGATCCTGGTTTATTGAGTTTGAACGTTCTGTTTGGCTAGGGCTTCGATGACTTCTTCAGTCTCAACAGAATCAAAGACCTTCTTTAGATCAGTGAAAGTTAGAGTGGCATCTTGAACTCCCAAGAAACCTCAATGAGTTTGGTTTTCGTGTGGATTTGGTCAATCATGCTGAATCCTTTTTGGAACCCGGCTTGCTCGCATGGTTGTCCTTCATCTAATGTTCTGCCAATCCTATTCAAGATGACTCAAGTGAGCAGTTTGTAGAGGACAGACAACAGGCAGATTGGGCAATAGTTGCCAATGTTGTGGATATCTCCCTTCTTGTACAGTACTACAGTCCTGCCGGTTTTCCACTGGGACAGAACCTTGCATTCAGACAGGTAGGGTGTGAAGAGCCGAGCCAGTGTACTGATGAGTACTGATGTCAGGTTCTTCAGGTGTTCAGGTCTGACCTTGTCTGAGCCAGGTGCTGTTTGCTTCTTTACTGACGAAATGGTGAGTCAGATTTTGGAAGGGATAACTTTGGGAATGACATATCCATTCTGTGGGATTTGGTATGTGGGCAGGTGGACATGGCTATCGAAGGGATCTAAGTAGAAGTCTTGCATAATCTTCTCCACTGCCCTTCTAGAAGATGTGATAGATCCATCAGGATGTCAGAGGGCAGACATCTTGGTCTTGTAGTTAGTAAAGGACAGGCAGGCATTGCAAATGCTTTTCCTGGCTTCTGCCACATTGGCCAGTACTGCTGCTCTTCTCTCTTTGAGGTCTTCCTTTTATCACTTCTCTGCACTGCTTTGCGAGCTCAGATGTTACCTTGTGATTACCTGAGGCCTGTGCCCAGCCATGCTGGGGAATGACCTCGAGAGTTTTCTAAGACAGGCATCATTTTGTGGCTATCTCTCTTTCAGCATTCCTCACACAATCATGGAAATGCTGAACCAGTCGACCATATTCTTCGTCAATGTTGTCAACGATGACATCTTCCCGTGTTGCCACAATAGTGCCAATGAGCTCCCAGTTTGTGGTCGTTCTGGGAGTTCTCTTAAACTTTGCAGCTCTTTCTCCCCGCTCTGAGAAGTAGAATTTTGCATGAAGGAGACGGTGATTTGATCCCATTTGGAATTTTGGGAAAACAAGCAACATCAGGCAAAACCGTCGATTGAATGTGATGTGATCATTTTCGTTGTGGAATTGTCCTCCATGAGACTTTCATGTCCAATGTTTGGATTTGGCCTTCTGGAACTGTGAATTTCCATGGATGATCTTGGTCAACATGATGAATTCAGATAGTCTCTCACCCTGTTTGTTCCATTCTAGGCCATGGGTCCCGATGTGGAGCTTTGGCTTATCTTCTTGGTCCTATCTTGGCATTAAAATCACCAATAATTATCTTGTAGAAGGTGTGGTCTTCTTTATAGTACCTCTCCAGTTCCATGTAGAACTTCTTGATTTCCTCTTCATCATAACTGGATGTTGGTGCATAGACAATGGAGATAGAAACTGCCGACAGTGAGTGAGTCACATCTATTCAAGTATAATTGTCCAATTGTGTTTGTTAGGCATTGGAATGAATCAGTGCTCATGGCCGAGTTTATGTTGACAAGGACATGGACACCACTGATGCCTCTTTTGTTGCATGTTCCGAGGAACAGTTCTTCTCCGGTGTCAAAATGGCGTGATGTGGTTGATGCCTTCTTGTCTCAGTCAGACCAATGATGTCGTACTTGACCTTTCGTGCTTGCACCACCAGGTCCTCGGTGGATGCATCTGATGCCAGAGTACGTGCATTGAAAGTACAGACAGTCATTTTAGTGCTTCTTCATTTTGGCAACCTAGTTCGGCCTTGAGATTTTATCAGCCTCTCCTTCCTCATCCTTCCAATACTGCCTTATTGGTGGCTCTTTCAGAGTCGGGAGAATGAGACCCATTGTATTTACTGGTTTTGGCATATCGAATATGCCACAGATAGCTTGCCAGGCTCTGCTGTGTGGGCAGGATACTCTCGGTAGCTTGCCAGGCTCTCTGAGAGGGGTAGAGGCTTTTAGGGTGGCCTCTAATCTCCCTTGCAGATGTTCTGAACCCCATCAAATATGGTAAAATCTGTAAAATCTTAGCACATTGAAGGTTAAGTGTTCACGGGCTCTCTGGACAGCTCTATCTCACAGCCCGCGTTTGGTGCTCTTGAGCTGCTGTGTGTGGCCTGGATCAGGAAGGCAGACGAAGGAAGAAACGAGGGCCAGGCTGACCAATATCAATTGTAGTTTATTCCAATCTTCAGTCCCCTTCTGCTTCTCCCTCTCAAGCCTGAGCCCCTCTCACTCTGACTCTGGATCCCTGGAGCCCGAGTTCTCTCACTTCTGACTCTGCCCACTCCGAGTTTACATTCTTAGTTTATATAGCAATCATGTAGGGTGGTGATACAAAGGTGGGTTGAACATCAACAAATCAACAAAGAGTGGTAAAACCACTCCTCCAGGAGATTAACGGGATTACTCCAGATTTTGCTAGGAGATCCGCTCAAGGGTGGGATCCCAATGAGGGTGTGTTCTTTCCTCAGCTAGTAATCTACTTAAATAGTTGTAGTAAATCTACTTCTAATATTTCTAGCAATGTCATTCTGTATGAGCACAGTAAGAGATATAAACTTAAAGTTTGGTTCTTCCTGAGAACATCTCACTATACGTTCCGCAGGCCTGGCTGTCCTCACCGGGGCCCCTTGGAGGAGCGTGGGTTGAGTTTCCCTCCCCGCCCCAAGCAGAGCCCCTGCAGCTGAAGACCTCCAGTTCCAGCCACAGCCATGCTTAAGACCACTCTCCACATGTTCGGACGAGCCTCACGCATGAAGGAACCAGCAGAGCAACCCAGATGTGTGGGACCCAGGGTGTAGATCTCCAAGCCTGCTCGGATTGGGACTGGGCCTCCTCCACCCAGATCCCCCATCTTCCAGTATTTAGGTGTTACACCCACCAACTGCCCCCCCCCCCCCCCCCGCCGCCATGTAATCCCATCAACAGCCAAGACCCAGAGACTATAAAACCCAGCTCCGGGACATCTTATTATCTAGTTCTTGCTCTGGAGAACCTGGCAGGCTACCAAAAGTATTCTGCTCACATGGCAGAGTCTGGTAAACTCCCCGTGGCATATTCAATATGCCAAAAACCAGTAGCAATAACGGGTCTCATTCTCTCAGCCCTGAAAGAGCCTCGAATGTGGCACTTTCTAAAATCTCAGGGCTAGGACAAAGGAGACGTTACTGGTGCTTGCTCGAGGAAACTGATGAACAACAGGATGACAGTGATACAGTGATATAGTGATTTCTAAAATAGACTAAAGATACCTGCAATGCAGTCACAGATTAGGAAGTCTTAAACAACTCTGTCATTTTTCTTATTCACCTAACACTCCAAATGAAGAGCTAGATTGGCAATCATGGTTAGTTTCAAGACATTATTTCCTTCACACAAAAAAGTATTTTTTTAAAAAAAGCCTTGACATAAAACCTTCTAGGATTTCCAAACCATATTTTAGAGCTGCATAATATCTTGGTATTTTCGAACATATCAGGTAGAGGGAAAAATGAGATTAATAAGGGTGGAATCAATGCTGACTTATCATAAAATATTTCTTAACAGGGTTTTCCATTTCACCAGAAGATTGATAGTACTCTGGAAATTGTGTTTCCCATAAGAGGAAATAGAAAAGGAAAGAAATGAATAACATTATACATTATTCATACTAGTATAGTTTTAGTATCAAATAAAAACTCTTTGTGGCTGTAATAGCACTAGGACCAACAATGTTTTGGGTTACTGGTTCTAGTGCTGTTTGTGTTAAAAATAAACAACAAATTTATTTTTATTTACTCATAGACTATCTTATAAAGTTGACTTTCAGAACATAGAATCTGGAAGATGAAATAGTAGTTATCCTAGAGTTTCTCTACTCCATTCTTAGCCCTCAATGTTTTCTTAGGAGACCTTACAGATGTCCTAAAAAGAACTAGGTTCCAACAAACCCACAACTGTGACAGCATTCAGATTGCTTGTAGGAAAGGAAAGAAACACAACACAAATTGCTTTGAGTCCCTTAGGGAAATCCTATGCTATTGCTTCATTTTTGCTCGAAGTACAAAAACATCAACAACTGCTGTGTAAAAACCCACAGTGACACCCAAATTAGTATTGGTAGGGAGAGATGGCATTTCCCAGTTGTCATGACAACAACAAAACCTTCTCTCAAGTTGAATGCCCGTCAGGTTTTAAATCTAATTTAGGGTTTGACTTTAAAGCTTGAGAAAAAAAACCTGAAATCTTTGAAAGATCTACCTGTTTTATCAATTAAGATGACATACAAAGGCCGAGAAGACAGTTTGCAAGGAAAATATTCATCTGGGCAGTGGTTTCCATAGAGACGTTATTCCCAAGCCAACAGTGCCAAAAATAAGTGTTTACTCATCGAGGAAGACTGGAGAAGAAGATTTCTATAATGCGGATGTGAACCGGGGCATGGATGATTCTGTTTCTTTCATGGCTGTATGTCAATGTTTCATTAGTGCCCAACTGAACTACAAATAATGAAGTATATTTCAACTGAGATATATGATTTAAATTAAAATTAGGATGCATCAAAGGTTTTTTTTGGAATAAACATAAAGAACATCAGAAAGGGCTCTTATTTCTTCTAAGACCCATAAAGTCATGTGAGTAGGTCACTGCATTTTATGGCATCAAGGAACTTTTCTTTCTGCACCAGGTTCATCCTCTCTGGTCTTCAGCTCGACAGTATCTACCTCCTTTGTAAAAACTCTTGAGCAAAAGCTCAAGTAAAGGAAGAAAGCAAAGAAACTTTTCTTTTTAACTTCTTGGGTCACAGCCTGCAATGCTCAGGGGTTACTCCTGGTTCTGCACTCAGGAATTACTCCTGGCGGTGCTTAGGGGACCATGTGGGATGCCAGGGATCGAGCTCAGGTCGGTCACATGCAAGGCAAACGCCCTATCTGCTGTGCTATCACTCCAGCCCCAAAGACACTTCTTAATACCTCCTCAACACTGAATAACTTTATCCAGGAAGAAAAGGCTCTTCCTTAAGTCATTCTGAAAAATAAAGTCAACTCTAAACAGTGACAATTTTTCTTCATTTCAAATGAGAGTTCAGGCACCCTTTCTCTAATTCTTTTACACACGAAGTGATGAATACGAAACATGAAGAACTAAACAAGATACATGTGAAAAATGTTTGCAATGCAATTTCTACCGCTAAAATGGCTTTTTTGTCCTCACAATTCAAATCCTCAAAACATGGTTTTAAAACATGTTGTATAAAGGTTCATATTATAAAAAATTATTTTGGGAGGTAAAAATTTATACATTTTTCTTACCTATATCTGAATGAACCAGGTATCATTACACTTTCCAATTTGAAGAACAGAATAATACTAGGTGCTTGTCATATCCTCTCACTTGGAAAATTCTCTCCACGTTAAGTTTTTTTTTCTTTTAACTCCATTTTATTTTTATTTTTTTAATTTTTTAAAATTCTTATTAGTGAGACATCATGAGGTACAGTTGTAGACTACAAATTTTTGTGCTTGGGTTTCAATTATACAATGATCAAATACCCATCCCTCCACCAGTGCCCATTTTCCACCACCACGAATCCCAGTATCCCTTCCACCCCCCCATCCCACCCCCCACCCCCCCACAATCCACCCTGCCTCTGTGGCAGGGCATTCCCTTTTGTTCTCTCTCTCCTTTTGGGTCCCTGGTTTGCAAAAGAGGAATTGAGTGGCAATCATGTTCGGTCTATAGTCTACTTTCAGCATGCATCTCCCATCCTGAGAGGATCCTCCCAACACCCTTTATTTGGTGCTCCCTTCTCTTTCTGAGCTCCCTTTTCCCCTAGCATGTGTGGCTGGCCTCCAAGCCATGGAGTAAAATTCCTCGTACTAATCTCGGCCATTCTTGGGTGTTAGTCTCCTATTTTGTTCCTTTATGTTCCCCAGATGAATGCAATCTTTCTATGTCTAACCCTTTCTTTCTGAGTCATTTCACTTAACATGATACTTTTCATATAGTACCACTTGTATGTAAATTTCATGACTTCATCTTTTTTAACAGCTACATAGTACTCCTTTGTGTAAATCCCACATTATGTTTTGTTTAAAATTTCCCTGATAAGATTTTGGTTCGCTAATAAATAGAAAGTGTTGGGTAACATTGCTTTGTCCTTCCACAAGAAGCTTAGGTTTATCTGGTTACACCCATCAATCTGGTTACACCCATCACAGTGCTCCTGAAGCACTTCCAGTTCCATTGTGTTTATCTGTAAGCAGTCTTCCCTATGCTCTCCTTCCCACCCAGTTAATCAGCTTTCCCCTTAATCAGACTTTGTTAATTTGTAAGATCAGTTTCCCAGAAATCTATGATTTTATATGTATGAGTGAAATATTACCTTTCTCCTCTCCTTATGTCTTATGAACAGTTTACCTTAAAGTAATATCCTTTTTGTATAGATACAAGAAGACCGTTAACATTATGCTTTGTAACTTAGGATTTGATTGGCCTTCACTCCCGGGCATCTGCTTTCTCGACTTAAGCCTCAGTTGCCCTTAGTTCCTAGCACCCCAAAAGCAAGGTCCCGACGAGGGACTGAATGGACCCAGGGCAAGCAGTGAGCTACCTGGCAGAGAAATGGGCCAGGCCAAAGTGCCACGATTCTTAACTATAAGTTAAGAGTTTGATCATAGACAAATGCTGTCATGATCCAAAGGTAACGACAAGACTAGGATCCTGCTAGGGGTGGGAAAGACTATCTGGCCTGAGCACCGTAGTCTGAGATCGAGATGGCCCTAGGAGAGCAATTCTATAAGTTTAAGATATTTCTTACTGTATCCATACAAAATGATTTATATTATATTCTTATATGGTTGTCGGACAAGGAGAGGAGAGGCACGCCCATGGGATTATGCTCTAGGGTGGGTCCTCCTGCTGAGGAAGGATCTGTCCTAGGAGCGGTCTTCCCTGAGGCCAAGGTTTCTACCCCTGTTGATTTCTACCCCTATTGATTGTGACCACACCTATGTGTAATTGTTCCCCCAATTCCTCATGGAGAGAGGATTTAACTGTACTGTAGGAGCGGGCTGGAGGCAGAAGGAAGAAGAGAGTTCAGAGAGGATCAGAAGGAAGAGGAGGATGAAGGGGGATGGAGAAGGAGAATGAAGTAGCATGGGGGCAGAGACAGAAGGAGAGACGAGGAGGAGCAGAGAGACAGAAGGAGAGAGGGAGCAGAGACAGATGAGGAGAGAATCAGAATAAACTACGACTAATATCTACCAGCCTGGCCCTCGTTCCTTCCTCCGCCTGACCATCGCCATCGACCTCTCCAGTGTGGGAGAAGGGTGAGACTACTGAACGCGGGCGGCGGGAGAGATAGAGCCACTGCCGCTGTGTGGGTGCCGAGCCCCCCTTGTGTGAGTTTACACAGAAAGGAGGCCTTCAGTTTTTGTCAGACATTTATCTTGTTTCCAAAATTTGTTTGTGTGTTTCAAAAATTTTATCTCAAAAATTTAAATGCAAGTATTTTAAAACAATAACTTCAACTAAAAGATATTCATTTCTTTACATAGACCATGATATAGCAGTACATTGAAAATTGGAATCTTTGAACTTTTTAACAAAACATTAACTGTCAAGAAATGAATTTTTTAAGACTTATTTTTTAGTGGACAGAACTTCAAAGCACAAAACAGACAGTAAAATAAGGCTATTCACCTGGCAAAACATGAGAAAAAAATAAATGAGTAGAAGGCCATCAATACTCATTGGATACTTGCTTCACATTTGGGAAGGTGATTCAACATTAAAATACTTTTTGGGAGAATAGTTCATCTGTTTCAATCTTGGTAAGAAATAAGAGCATTCTAAAAATTCAGACACTACCTTTCTCCATCCCTTTGTAGCTCCGATAAAGGCAGGTGTCTTAAGCTCAGCTATTTTTATTTATTTATTTATTTGCTTTTTGGGTCACACCCGGCAATGCTCAGGGGTTACTCCTGGCTCATGTACTCAGGAATTGCTCCTGGCGGTGCTCAGGGGACCATATGGGGTGCTGGGAATTGAACCTGTGTTGACTGCGTGCAAGGCAAATGCCTTACCCGCTGTGCTATCGCTCCAGCCCCCAAGCTCAGCTATTTAGATAGGTGTTCAAACCAGGATTCAGTGTTTGAGGCAGCAGAGACCTAGGGAGCTGGATCTGAGATAAGCAAAGTAAGATAAGCCCAGCCATGATGGCTGGCATTTGCTTATTTCTCTAGCTAGCAATTCCTACTGTTGCTGATTTCAAGCTACAAATATTTTAATACCCAGCTTGCAAAATTTCTTCATATTAAATGAGCAGATTGAATTCAAGTTCAGCCCATCATTGAGCAGCTGTTGTCTCACTTGGTGTGTGCTGGTGGGAGGACTAAGAGTCAGATGGCATCAGCGTTTCAAACCCAAGCCAGCCGCAACAGCAGCAGCAGGAAGAGGAGGAAGAACGGGTCAGTAATAGAGGAGCCAGTGAGACAATGGCAAATGATCATTGCTCGTACTGACCTTGGCTCTCTTCTCTTTGGCCAGAAAACACCTGCTCATTTTCTGACTGAGATCTTTCAGTTTCTTATAAAGTCTGCAAACATCCCCTAAACTTTATTTTTTGCTTAAGGCAGCCATTATTGGTTGTATTCTATAGAACAAAGAACTGTAACCACAACTTGTAGGTCCTAGGTGACCAAAGGAGGAATCCTAAAGCACTCTCATATATCACAGCAAAATCTGCATCAAAGTTTGAATTATATACAGAATTGTACATGGGGCTTTGCTGAAGAAGGCCTCCATAGAATCCAGTCAAAATCTCCTGGAGAAGAATCCTAAGGTGGAACAATGTACAATAGAAGATTTTCTTTTCTTTTTCTTTTATTACTGTTTGTTTGTTATAGTTTAGGTGACCTTGTTTAATAGCATTCTAAACTTTCTGGTATTGATGTACAATAGTTACTACACCAGAAGACCCAAAACCCTTCACCACAATGTCACCATTTGAAATGCTAAGCAGTTCATATTCGCCATAGGAACAAAAGGGCCAAGTGGAGACCAATCATCTTTGAAGGACTCCTAAATTCCTAAGATATGGAAATTGGCCCTGGAAAAAGGAGGGACCAAGGTGATAAACCAGTATCCCAAACTAAAAACTGTATTCTTACAGGGATTGGAGATAACACAGGGATTTAATCACTTGTTTTGTACTATCTGTGGTCCCCGAGTACTTTCAGGACTGATCCCTGAGTATAGAATAAAAATAAGCCCTGAGCATCAAAACCAAAACAGGAAAGAAGAGAATATAAAACAAGAGAGCCAGGGGCTAGAGAGATAGTACAGCAGGTAAGATGCTGATCTTGCACATAACAAACCTCTAGTTCAATACCCATCATCACATATGGTACCCCAAGCCTGCCAGGTGTGATTCCTGAGTGAGGACTAACCCCTGATCTCTGCCGGGTGTGGCCACAAAAATAAACAAAAATAACTTTTAAAAAACTTATTTTTTAAAGGGTCAGAAGGCTAGTTTAGCAAGTAAGGTGCTTGCTTTGCATGTGGTCGACCTGGGTTTAATCCCTGGCATCCCATGAGCCTGCTAGGAGTGATCCCAGAGCTAGGAGTAAGCCCTGAGCACCACCAGGTGTGGCCCTAAACCCAAAACAAAGGCTCTAGTATATCTAATCAACTTTTTTTTTTCTTTTTGGGTCATACCTGGCGATGTACAGGGGTTTCTCCTGACTCCGTACTCAGGAATTACTTCTGTGCTCAGAGGACCATATGGGATGGTGGGAATCAAACCTCGGTTGGCCGCATGCAAGGCAAACACCCTACCCGCTGTGCTATTGCTCTGGCCCCAAAATCTAATCAACTTTTATAAAAACTATGCTGTGCAAAAGTTCCACTGGCTATAACTCAGTAGTCTTTGGCAAGCTGGCAGAGAGCTGCCATTTTTTATTTCTCTTGGAACAAGAAACTCACTGAGTTTACCACCCTTCCAAGCAAAGAGCTAGGGCCAGGGCGATAGAACAGCATTTAGGGCATTTACCTTCATATGGTCAGCCCTGGTTCAATCCCCAGCATCCCATATGGTCCCCTAGCACCTCTAGGGCTAATTCCTTAGTACAGAATAGGAGTAATCCCCGAATACTGTTGTACAAAGTGTTGTACAAAAATAAAAATCAAGCTAAGAGCTGAACAAGAAGAAGCTGAGTAATATTCCTCATCAGAGGCTTGAAAAAAAATGTCAGCCCCTCCCAACCCACATCTGATAGCAGGCAGCCCAAATGAAGGCCTACAATCAAAGCACTTTTTGGAGCAAAAGCAACAAAAAGCAAAACAAATTTTAAAAAATCGCTGGCAGACTTACTATTGCCTGTTGTACCCATAGTCAGGCCATTTTTGAGTACTTGGTTGCAGTCCAGATCAGATCAAACTCAGTGCCACAGGTCTTGCTAAATATTGTTCTGTCAGAATATATGACAATCCTCAAATCTGCTTTACCTGGCAATACTGGTCCTGCCAGACACTGGCAAACACAAATAACCTAAGAGCTCTGCGGGTCAATGGTGCTACATTGTTGTTGGGCACTGGTGACCACAGGTTCTGTTTTTCTACTCAGTGTGATGCACACCAACACAGGCACCAGACACAGCCAATTCCAGTACACAGCCCTGGTTTGCCTCACATCAATGTCCAATGTCATAGTCACATTACGCTTGTGACTGCAGATGCCCTTTATGAAAAGAAGAGACAACGTATGCTTCAGAATAGAGCACGTTCCTCTTGCTGTTATATGACACCACCAGGATCACTGCATGGTTGGAAATCAAACTGACACTTCTGAAACAGATTAAAGACACTTGTGATGAATCAGTCACAGATAAGACAGTCTTCTAAAGTCTGAGTCAAGCTTTGCCTATTCACCTAACACTCCAAGCGAAGTGCTAGATTGATAATCATGGGTTTTTCAAGGCACGAGTTTCTTTTATTTTTTTTGTATGTCTTATAACAAAGCCTTAACACAAAACCTATTAGAGTTTACAAATCAAAACTAATTGTTGCATAGCGTCTCATATTTCCAAACATATCAGGTACAAGGAAAATGAGTTTGGTATGGGTGGAATTATTGCTAACCCATCAGAGCATGCACATCAAGGCAACCAAACAATTTTGTTACTCTTTACATGTATATAAATAATTAAGAAATCACAAAAACTACTGATTTTAGAGCTACAAATACCTTCATATGTAGACTAATCTACAAATACAGACTAAGCTAACCTACAGATAAGAAACATGCCAATGATGAGGTTTTACTCAGTATGTGATATAATATACCTTTCTATTTGTTTTTGTAAGATATAAGCTTTTATTCATGTAGGTGTACATGTATAAATATATACCTATATTTTCATATTTTTTTCCAGAAATTTTATTTTACTAAGCACAGCGGTAGGGTGTTTGCCTTGCGCGCAGCCAGCCTGGCCGAGCCGGGTTCGATTCCTCCGCCCCTCTCGGAGAGCCCTGCAAGCTACTGAGAGTATTCAATATGCCAAACACAGTAACAAGAAGTCTCACAATGGAGACGTTACTGGGCCCGCTCGAGCAAATCAATGAACAACGGGAGGACAGTGTGGACAGTGGACAAAGCACCATGAATTATAAAGTTATTCATGGGTTTTTGACACACAATATTCCATCACCAATCCCTACACCAGTGTCAACTTTCCTCCACCAGTTTTCCCAGATTCCTTCTCCCACCCCACACTCCAAATTCAGCCTGACATCTTGACAGGCAAGATGCACACCAACACAGGTATTTTTAAATTTGGTCACTAAAGTTCGGGTCTCTGATTTTGGTGCTACTGACTCTGTGGTTTGAATATTTAGTTCTGTCATTCCTTAACGTCACCAATGTTCCTGAGTCTCCTTGACCCCTGCCCTCTCTGTTTCTCAACTATCTCTTCTACGCTTCTCCTTCACTCTATTTCTTTTTTTCTACTCCCTAGTCTCTAGACCAAGGGTTATCTTAGCATCTTTTTAAAAATCCTTGCCTTTCCTGATCCAGTACTCTAAATACCACATATAAGTGATATCATCCTGGTTTGTCCTTCATGTTTTAAAATTTAATTTTAATTTTCTAATTTAGTCACCTTGAAGTTATAAGATATTGATGATTGGGTTTCAGGCATGCAATGTTTCAATGCCTATCCCTTCACCAGTGTCCATTTTCCTCCACTAATGACTCCACCACATTTGACTCCCACCTATTAGTTCGCTTCTATCACGAATCACGGTCCTCCCATTGTTCGTCGATTTGCTTGAGCAGGCCAGTAACGTCTCCATCATGAGACTTATTGTTACTGTGTTTGGCATATCGAGTACATCACGGGTAGCTTGCCAGGCTCTGCCGTGCAGGCGAGATACTCTCGGTAGCTTGCCAGGCTCTCAGAGAGGAGCGGAGGAATCGAACTCGGGTCGGCCATGTTGGCTGCATGCAAGGCAAACGCCCTGCCGCTGTGCTATCGCTCCAGCCCTTCGCTTCTAATATATATATATATATATATATATATATATCTCAATTACCCAAGACACCAAGAATAGATGACTGGATAGAAAAACTATGGTACTTATATACAATGGAATACTACTTGGCCATAAGAAAAGAAAGGTCATGCAATTTTCTGCTACATGGAAAGACCTGGATAATATATATATATATATATATATCACTTAATCACTTAATCACTTAACTTCCCGTTAGTCGTCGATTTGCTCAAGCGGGCGCCAGTAACGTCTCCATTTGTCCCTGTCGCGTGCTAGTGTAGCCCAATGGCATCTCTTCGCTCCGGGAACATGAAGGGCCTCAAACCGATCATTCATGATCTTGACGAAGAAGTTTGACCATCTGGTAGGTGGGCGGCCACGCAGTCTCTTGACATCCCGTGGAATCCAATCAGTAACAGCTCTAGTCCAACGGTCATCTTTAAATCTCATTACGTGACCAGCCCATCTGATTTTCGACACCTTGGCAAATGAGACAGCGTCCCTGATCCTTGATCGTCGACGGATGTCAGAACTCCGGATTCGTTCTCTCATTTGAGTGAAACGTGATATTCCAAGCATAGCTCTTTCTATTCTTCTTTGGGAGACCTGAATGGCGTTCTCATCTTGTTTGCGTAGGGCCCAGGTCTCTGAGGCATATGTTAATGCAGGAAGAACAGTGGAATCAAAGAGATGTGCCCAGAGCCAGAGGTTCTTCGTCCTCTTAGCTATTTCTTCGACGTTCTTGAAGGCGTTCCAGGCCGCTCTCTTCCTCCTGCGCAGCTCGGGTGCCAGGTCATTTGTCATGTTGACCTCTCGACCTAGGTACACATAGCTGTTGCATTCGGAGATGGTCGTTCCATTGAGAGCGAATGGGGCGTCAGGAACAAGGCTGTTTCTCATAAACATTGTCTTTGTAAGATTCAGCTGTAGTCCTACCTTTCCACACTCATGCTCAAAGTCGGCCAGCATTTGTGCCGCTTGGCTGATGTTTGGTGTTATTAAAACAATGTCATCAGCAAAGCGGAGGTGGTGTAGTTGCCGACCATCTATCTTCACTCCCATTCCTTCCCATTCCAGTCGTCGCATGATGTTCTCCAGGGTGGCACTGAAGAGTTTCGGTGAAATGGTATCACCCTGCCGCACCCCTCTCTTGACATCAACGATCACTTCTTTGTAGAATGGTGAGATCCTGGTAGTGAATCCGCAATACAGCTCACGGAGGATCCTGATGTATTGGGCTTGAATGCCCTGATTGGCTAGGGCTTCAATGACCGCTTCCGTCTCAACAGAATCAAAGGCCTTCTTTAAATCAATGAACGTTAAGCAGAGCGGCATCTTGAACTCCTGAGAAACCTCAATGAGCTTGGTTATCGTGTGGATATGGTCGATGGTGCTGAATCCTTTGCGGAACCCTGCTTGCTCGCATGGTTGTCCTTCATCTAGTGTTCTGCCAATCCTATTCAGGATGACTCGAGTGAACAACTTGTAGATGACAGACAATAGGCAGATCGGGCGATAGTTGCCAATGTCATGGATGTCTCCCTTCTTGAACAGCAGTACGGTCCTGCTGGTTTTCCATTGGGATGGAACACTACTTCCACTACCCAGCCGTCGCCACACTCCAGGACGCTTTCCGGACCCGCGCGGCCTCTCCGGCCGAGACCCACGCACAACTGAAGACCCACAGAACAAGATAAGCGGAACTCTCTGAGACCTTGTACTCCAGGCTCGGCGTACCCAGGGACAGAGCTTCTCTGCTTGCTCCCACCACCACAGGTGACAAAGGGATTCTAATCAGGAGCCCCACCCTACCCTGCCCTGTCTGCTTCCATCAACCACCCAGGGATCGAATTGTGCACAGGAGACCCACCCTACCCAGATAAATACCCCACTGGCAGACTTCCACTCTCGACACTACTTCCACTACCCAGCCGTTGCCACACTCCAGGACGCTTTCCGGACCCGTGCGACACATCATAAGACACTAAATACCCATCTTCTGGAATTGTCGTACCATATTTGATAGGGTTCAAATATGGTAACACCTACAAGGGTGATTAGAGGTCACCCAAAAGCCTCTATCCCTCTCGGAAAGACTGGCAAGCTACCGAGAGTATTCTGCCCGCACGGAAGAGCCTGGCAAGCTATCCGCTGTGTATTCGATATGCCAAAACTACAACTGGTCTCATTCACCTGACCCTGAAGGCTTCACCGACATGGCAGCACTGAGAAGGATGAGAATGGAGAGGCTGACAAAATCTCAAGGCCGACCTAGGCTGCCACAACGAAGGAAGACAAAAATGATCGTCTGTACTTTCAATGTACGTATGCTAGCATCAGATGCATCCATCGAGGACCTGATGGTACAAGCGCGAATGATCAAGTACGACATCATTGGTCTGACCGAGACAAGAAGGCACGAATCTCACCATGCCGTTTTCGACACTGGAGAAGAATTGTTCCTCGGAACATGCGATAAAAGAGGTGTTGGAGGCGTCGATGTCCTTGTCAACACAAACTTGGCCAAGAGCATTGATTCATTCGAATGCCTAACAACCCGAATCGGACGTTTACATTTGAATAGATGTGGCTCACTGCCTGCAGTTTCTATCTTCGTTGTCTACGCACCAACATCTCATTATGATTAAAGAGAAATCGAGAAGTTCTACATGGAGCTAGAGAAGTTCTATAAAGAAGACCACACCTTCTACAAGATCATTGTGGGTGATTTTAATGCCAAGATAGGACCGAGAAGATCAGCTGAAGAACTTCACATCGGGACCCATGGCCTAGAATGGAACGAACAGGGTGAGAGACTGTCTGAGTTCATCATGTCAACCAAGACCATTCATGCTAACTCACAGTTCCAGAAGGCAGAATCTAAACGACGGACATGGGAGTCTCCCGGTGGACGATTCCACAACGAAATAGACCACGTCATATTCAATCGACGGTTTTGCCTGACTGATGTCGCTGTTGTCCCAAAATTTCGAACGGGATCGGACCACCGTCTCCTTCGTGCAAAATTCTACTTCACAGAGCGGGGAGAAAGGGCTGCAAAGTTCAAAAAGAGAACTCCCAGAATGACCACCAACTGGGAACTCTTTGGTACTATTGCGGCAATATGGGAAGATGCCATTGTTGACAACATTGACGAGGAATACGATCGACTGGTTCAGCACCTCCATGAATGTGCGAGGAACGCCAAGAGAGAGATAGCCACAAAAAGTCGCCTATCTTTGAAAACTCTTGAGCTAATTCGCCAGCGTGGTTTGGCGCATGCCTCAGGCAACCGCAAGCTAACGTCCAAGCTTGCAAAGCAGTGCAGAGATGCGATCAAGGAAGACCTCAAAGAGAGAAGAGCAGAAGTACTGGTAGATGCGGCAGAAGCCGGGAAAAGTATTCATAACGCCCGCCTGTCCTTCGCCAACTATAAGACCAAGATGACTGCCCTCTGACGTCCTGATGGATCCATCACATCCTCCAGAACGGCAATGGAGAAGATTATCCATGACTTCTACTCAAATCTCTTCGATAGCCATGTCCACTTGCCGACATACCAAATTCCACAGGATGGGTATGTAGTTCTCCCTTCCGAAATCCGACACGCCATTTCGTCAGTAAAGAAACAAACAGCACCCGGCCCAGACAAGGTCAGACCTGAACACCTGAAGAACCTGCCGTCAGTACTCATCAATACATTGGCTCGGCTCTTCACTCGCTACCTGTCTGAATATATATATATATATATATATATATATATGTATATATATTATATATCTTGCACAGTGGTTTATAGCACAATTGCTGATAAGGTTTACCACGTTTCGGCACCACCTTCTCCTGGCTAAATGCTTCTCTCCACCATGGGTACTGACTGCCCCATCCTATCCCAATATCCCTTGAGTGGCATGTTTCCTTCTGAATACCAGTTCTCAAGTTCTTTCTTTCTATTGTCTTTTGGTATCTGGGATTCGACTTTTATGTTTCTTTATATCATACATATGAGAGAAATGAGCCTGTGTTAGTCTCTCTCCCTCTGGCTTACCTCACTAAGGACACTTGGGTACTTTCTTGATTTGGGTTATTGTGGATAGTACTGCAATTAAGGTAGAGGTGCAAGTCTCTTTACTCCATTTTGTTTCTGGACCTGTGGGGGATATATTCCAAGAAGTAGAGTTGATGGGTCAATTTTCCAATTTCTTTTTAGAAATACCCATATCGTTTGCCAGAACCATTTGACCTTCTCACCAACTGTCAATGTGAATCCCTTTCTTTCCATGTACATGCTAGCATTGGTTGTTCTTGTTTTTTTGGTGTGTGCCAGTTTTTGTGGTATGAGATATCTTATTGTTGTTTTCATTTGCTGGAGCAATAGCACAGTAGGTGGGGCATTTGCCTTGCACACAGCCAACATGGCCTACCTGAGTTCAATTCCTCCGCCCCTCTCAGAGTGCCTGGCAAGCTACCGAGAGTACCTCACCCTCACAGCAAAGCCTGGCAAGCTACCTGTGACGTATTCGATATGCCAAACACAGTAACAAGTGTCACAGTGGAGACGTTACTGGGCCCGTTTGAGCAAATCGATGAACAATGGGAGGACAGTGACAGTGACAGTTTTGATTTGCATGCCCTTAATGATTAGTGATGTAGAGCATTTTTCCATTTACCTTTTAATCACTTATATTTTTTCTTTCAGGAAGATTCTATTCATCTCCTCTCCCCATTTTTGATAGGGTTGACTGGGTTTTTCTTGTAGAGTTCTACCAGTGTCTTATGTATCTTTCAAGATATATATATTCATTATCAGATGAGGGGTGGGAAAATAATTTCTCCCATTCTGTGAGTTGTCTTCATATCTTTGTCATGGTTTTGGAGGTAAAAGTCTCATTATTTGGTAACAGGATCCAGACAAATGACTAATGATTTATCTGGTGCAATCCAAGCTGAATAAGTAATGAGACATTTGAAAAGAAGGACTGTCAAATTGGCACTACAAGGCTTTTGAAATATCATTAGCTATTTTCTCCCTGATTAAGCAAGTGATTAATGGTTCAATAATTTATCTCTTTGATTTTTCTTAGTCACCTCACACATTTTTACAAGCCACTATAGTCCATTGTAGTATAGTTTTCTTTCTTTTTTCTTTTTATCTTTTTGGGTCATACCCGGCAATACACAGGGGTTACTCCTGGCTCATGTACTCAGGAATTACTCCTGGCAATGTGCAGGGGACCATATGGGATGCTGGGAATCGAATGGGTGCTGGAGTGATAGCACAGTGGTTAAGGCGTTTGCCTAGCACGTGGGCATTTGCTTTGCACGTGGCTGGCCCTGGTTCTATTCCTCCGCCCCTCTCAGAGAGCTCGGCAAGCTACCAAGAGTATCCTGCCCGCCCGGCAAAGCCTGGCAAGCTCCCCGTGATGCATTCAATATGTCAAAAACAGTAACAACAAGTCTCACAATGAAGATGTTATTGGTGCCCACTACTGAGCAAATTGATGAACAACAGGAGGACAGTACTACAGTGCTACTATAGTTCATATATTTTACTGCTTCTGTTTTGCCTTATGATTATTTTCTTTTCATTATGGCTATTATTGAAAGTGCACGTAATTTTTCCTTTTTTGTTGGTTTTAATAAAGTGACAACCGACCAATTTCAATAAGATTGGTCTTTAACCATAAGGCATAAATGGCATTGGCCTTGAGGTTTGACTTTCTCTAAAACTTGTCTTCCTCAGTCTCTGTTACTCCTACTGAATAGAGAGGTCCTTCTAGTAAGCAAATTGGGCAAAGGACAATAGAAGGGTGCTAGCTACCACTTTCTTTTTCACTATTTATCTTAACCATGTCTTCAGGGAGCAGCATGACAATTCTCCACTCAAAACCCAGTCTTAGCTTCTTTAGCATCCCTACCTACCACCCTCAGTGTACTTATTACCAAGCTGCTGCTATAGTGCACAAACCAGTCTCTCATTCCATGGCACAGCATTGTTCTGCATCCTTCTCCAAACCACCTGGAAGTGTCAATTCCTATATTTAGTGCATGTAGTACAGTACTTCCTGGGGCTGCCCTGACCCTTGACAATCTCCCATCCCAATTTCATGCCTTGGTTAATATCTAAGTCTTCTCACAATTTCCTGTCACTTTCTAGAGTGGAGTCGGAAGTGATGATGCTCTTATGGTCTTTTCTGTACTCTAGCAATCACTGGGTCTCTGTAGGACTATACCCAGCAGTTTTCTGTCATCCAGGTTTTCCTTAGTCTCTACACATGGCCACAGCATTGTCTAGTGAGATTCCTGCAAAGACTCGGACATCACCTACCCAGTGCTGGGCCAAACTTCAGCGTGAAGGGCATAATCGTCCCCAGGTCTTCCTTCACTTTTACTACCAGCTGCAAGTTTGGAGATCTCCGAGACCACCCTCACTTCTGATCAGCTGGTTATAAATTTATGGGTCTTCGGGAATGCTCAAAAGTTCAAGGATTTACTAGAATGACTCAGAGAATACATAAAACGAATAATCTAACAATTTCAATTTTATTACATTATCAGAAATGGCACAAAGCATTGGTCAAATGGAGAGATGTGCAGAGGGAGACCTGGGTCCCTTGTGAGGCTTCCACCATCTCTCCAGGGATGCCAGACAATATTACTTCCCTTGGTTAGGACAGGTTATAGCATGAAAAGAATAATGCCAACTACGGAGATTTATCTGATCTTTTGTGTACCGCGTTTTTGTCAGGGTTTTACTATAGGTTGGTTGATTGATTGAATCAGTTATGTCAATAATCAAATGTATGTCAATAATTGAATAGTTGGTAGGTGACTAAACTCAGGCCCAGTATATTCTCTATTTAGAACTTTAATATGAATTGTATATCCATTGCAAAAATAAGATAATTCTTATATTTGAAACAATTTTAGGCACTGTGGTTTACAAAGCTATTCACAGTATGATTTCACTCATCTGATGTTTCAGCATCAGATCACAGAGTGTCCACACTCATCCATCACAGTCCCACTTTCCCCTTCTTTCTACCTCCTCCCAGGTGGTAAGCTTCCTACTAAAGTTTCCAGTTTCTAGAAATGTCTTACCAGTTTCCAGTTCCTGTTGTCTTTGGGTACTTTTATACCTCTATAATGTTCTTTATATCTCACAAATGAGAAAGGTTATTCTATGTTCTTCTAAATTATCTCACTTATTCCCAGATCCATCCACACAGTAGCACAGATTATGTGACTTCATTTTATTTTAAAAGCTGAGTAATATTCCAATGTATATATGTACCATGTTTCATTGTTTATTCATATTCTCACAGACATGTGTTGTTTTTTTTATGACATGTGTTGTTTTCTTTTATGAACTTTTTTTTATGACATCTTATTGTCTCATTCCTACTTTGGACAAACTTGCAGGCTATCGAATGTAGCCTGCCCACTGGGCAGAGTCTGACAAACTCCCCGTGGCGTACCAAATATGCCAAATACCAGTAACAATGATGGGTCTCATTCTCCTAAAGAGCCTTGAATATAATCTCAGGGCTAGGATGAAAGAGACGTTACTGGGGCCTGCTCGAGGCAATCGACTAATAACAGGATGATGAAATGAAATGAAATGAAATGAAATGTGTTGTTTCCAGATTTTTGGCTTTTGTGAATAGTACCATAATGAACATAGGCATGCAGATGTCTTATGAATAGAGTTCTTGGGCCCATGGGGTACATGCCAAGAAGTGGAATATCCAGATCATATGGAAGTTCAATTTCTAGTGTTTTGAGAAGTGCTCATATTGTGTCTCTAAAAGGCTGGACCAGTCAACGGTCCCACCTGCAGTTGGATGAGGGTCACTTTCCACACATCCACATCAGTACTGGTTATTTTTACTCTTGGTGATGTGTGCCATTCTCACTGGTATGAGATAATATCTCATTGCTATTTTGACTTACAATTCCCTGAATTTAAGTGATTCAGAGCATTTTTTTGTATACCTTATGACCAACTGTACATCTTATTTGAAAAATTTTCTATTGATCTTTTCAACCCGTTTTTTAAAACTAAGGGACTTTTTTCTTCAAAAATTCTACAAGTGTTACATATATTTTTATAGATGGGCTGGAGCAATAGCACAGCGGGTAAGGCGTTTGCATTGCGTGTGACTGACCTGGGTTTGATTCCTCCATCCCTCTCAGAGAGCCCGGCAAACTCTGTGAGAGTATCCCACCCACACAGCAAAGTCTGGTAAGCTACCCGTGACATATTCGATATGCCCAAAACAGTAAAAGCAAGTCTCACAATGGAGATGTTAATGGTGCCCATTCTAGAAAATCGATGAACAATGGAAGGACAGTGCTATAGTGCTACATATATATCATATATATGTATATATCTATATATACATATGTTATTTATTATAAGATGAGTGGTGTGGATATATCATCTCCCAGTCTGTGGGATAGCCTTTTATTCTGGTATCCTTTCTTTTGTGGCTCAGAAGCTTCTTAGTTTGGTGTAGTCCCATTTGTTTATTTTTTCCTTCTGTTTGCTTGGCCAATAGTATTGCATTATTGAAGACAACATTAGATTCAATGTCATGACATGTTCTACCTGTGTTTTCTTCAATATAATCTATGGATTAAGGCATTATATCAAGGCTCTTAATCCATTTTAGTCCAACTTTTGTGCATGGTGTTAGATAGGGGTCTGAATTTTTTTTTTTGCAAGTGACCAACCAACCAATTTATTTCATTGATCTGAGTATTTCCTCTTACAGTACCACATTTTATTAATACCACTTTATAGTATAGTTTAACTTGGGAAAGAGAAGCCCCCTATCTTTATTTTTCCTAGGATGAGTCTGGCCATTTGGGAGAAATATTATTCCATATAAATATCAACAGCATTTGACCTATGTCTGGACACAACGTGATGGGTATTGTTATAGAAACTGCCTCTTATACGGGACAGTGTAGTCCCTTGGAATCTGAGTGTTGGCAGTCCTCACCTCTGGGTTCTCAGCTACGACTACTTTGATTAATGACTTTTTGTCAAAATTGCCTCTCTTTTCTTCAGATTCTGATAATTCTTATGTCTATTTATTTTGAGTTTTTTTCTATCTTTTTTTATTTTTAGGTTTTCCTGTATCCCATCTCAGAAGTCCCTGGTTTTATCCTCAGCTGCTGTTACTTTGGTGCTAAGGCCTTCCACTGAGTTTTTTTTTTTTTATTTTATCTACCAAATTCCAATTATTACTCTGGTTATAGTTTTCTCATTTCAAATCTCATACTTCTTGTACATTTACCACTTTTCCTTTCATCTCATTAAACATCCTCAATATGATATTTCTAAAGTTCTTATTTGAAATATTATAGAACTGGTTAGTATTGGTCCATTCTTCTGGGCTTCTAGGGGTCTATGCTGCTTCCCCCGTGCATCTGTAGCAGTCTGTGGGCGAGTCTTTCTAATTCACTACCTGCCTCCTACCCTCTCAAGAGCTTTCTGTGGTTCAGTTTAAGTGTTGGAATGCTGCTCTTTTCCATCCTCCCTGGAGCTGTCCCGATTGATTTTGTTTTTTCTATCTGGTTATTTGTAGTGTCATGTGAGGACTCCGGGGTAACTTACAATGCCATTGGCCCAGGCTCTCCTCCAGATGTAATTTAGGGTTCTGTGATTTCACACTATTGCAACTACCTTTTTTTTTATTTTATAAGATAGTTCACAATATTTGATTACATTCAGCATTCAAACACCAATCCCACCAGCATTACACCTTCCCACCACCAAATTTGGAATGTTTTCATCTCAAGTCCCCATCCCGGTCCCGAAGCTCAACCGAAATAAGTATTATTAGTATTGTCTGTTTTGAAGAACTACTGAAAATGCTTACAAAAAAGAAGTCATATAGAAAACTGTGAAGATTGTTCTATTTTGACAGGGGCCATTGAAACATTCTTTAGGATATCACTAACATGTGCAACCACCTTTTGCATGTTAATGTGAGAATAAGAGGTGGAAGCTAGAATTAAGTTGTCATTCCTACTTTGGACAAACTTGCAGGCTATCGAATATAGCCTGCCCACAGGGCAGAGTCTGGCAAACTCCCCGTGGCGTACCAAATATGCCAAATACCAGTAACAATGATGGGTCTCATTCTCCTAAAGAGCCTTGAATATAGTCTCAGGGCTAGGATGAATGAGACGTTACTGGGGCCTGCTCGAGGCAATCGACGAATAGCACCAAGTGTTCGGAGGCAGTCAAGCTGTCCAGAGTCAGAGGGTTTACTATGGGAGACCCAATTATATTTCCCATGAGATATGAAGTAGGAAAGTATCATGCATACATGTTCTGGAAAACTGAGGGAAGATCCTTTGTTCTGCGTGCTAGAGGCCTCAGGGGAGGCAGTAAAGTAGAAGCTGAGGGGGAGAATTGGGTGAGGTGAAGGGGGGATGCAGAAAGAAATGATGCTGCATTAGGAGTGTTCTGCACTCTCTACCCAGAGGAGATGGATGAGGCACACCCAGATCTGGGAACTGTTTTTGTTTGTTGGCTTGTGCGAGTTTGTTTGTTTTGAGGAGACAAGGAAAGATTGGTGCTCACTGGCATAAGATAATATCTCATTGTCATCTTGACTTGAGTTTCCTTAATAATAAGAGATGATGAACATTTTTTGTATGCCTGTTGGCCATCCATTGGTCTTCCTCAGAAAAGTATCTGTTTACTTCTTGTCTCCATTTTTTGACGGAATTTTAAGTTTTTATAGTTGAGCTATCAGTACTTGACATATCCTGGATTTCAACCCTTTATCTGATGTGTTGAATGCAAATATTTTCTCCCATTCAGTTAACTTATCTTCAGTTTTAGTCAGTGTGGAATCTGTTTTTAAATATTTCCCAAACATTTGTACATATGTACTAAGAAAGTATTATCAAAATAGTAAAGAGTAAACTTGAAAGCATACTAAATATTTATAAATATGGGAGTGTTAAATAGTCTTAGTGTGAATTCACAATGGTATGCATATGCATTGCTTAAAAATATTAGTGAATATTTATATGTGTAATAAAATATGTGTGCTATTAAGATCAATCTCTTCATGCTAACATGTAAAGATATCCAAGATATGTTGTCAATGAAAAAAGATGTTGCATCTTGCCCTGAATGATAGTTGGGGTAGGTGTCATCATCAAACTAAATTTATAAAAGGAAATTGAAACATGAAAAAGATTAGATCAGGAATTGTATCATTCATATCTTAGATGAGGAATTGTATCACCGTATAAAGATATTATTGTGTACTTTTAAAAGTATGCCTAGCCAAGCAATACTATTCATTTTTTCACAGAGGCAAATGTTTTAGATGCATAGCAATTATATGAAAGGATATACAAGATCTTTATCCATGAAAAGGGTGCTAGGATTTGGGTGACAGACAAATAGGTATACATGTACAAATATATATAGATATATGTTTGTTTGTAACATCTCAGGTTCATCATAATCTGAAACATTTAAAGTCCTGTTAAGTGACCTATACAATTCTCTTCTATTCTTCTATTGACAACCAAACACTAGGTTCTGTTGATTGTTGAACTTTCTCAATTCAATTTTTTCCAGTTCTCTGAATCATGTTTTACACATTCTATAAGAGTTTATGTCTAGCATTTTATCCTAAGAAAATAGAATGGCAGAAAAAGTTAATGCTTAATTTTCTCCCTAGCCTCTGTTTACTTGAATAATTCTCTCTTTAGGTTGTGATCTAATGAATTTATTTTGAGAAATGGTCTTAAGGAAATAGAAAATATTTTCTGTGTCTCTTGAGATTCTTTAGCAGAAAATCAAGAATTGTTTTATTCTGTGCTTATATTCATACTTAAAATATCTCACAGTTGTCCTCAGAAACACTATGTACTTTAAGGGTTTAGGACATACTCTATGGAAAAAAATTAAAGAGAATTATTGAACAACTTATTAATACTTTAAGCCTAGGTGAAATCTGTTTATGCCAATACTCCAGAAATGAAAACCCTTCTCGTCAGCAATACTACATTAGCTGCATTAATTTGTAAACATTCCTCTTGTTTACTTCCCTGGCTTTGTCATTGTAGAAAGCTATCTTGAATTATAAAAGAGGTCCTTTTCCTCTATCCCTCTCGGAGAGCCTGGCAAGCTACCGAGAGAGTACCCTGCCCACACAGCAGAGCCTGGCAAGCTCCCTGTGGTGTATTCGATATGCCAAAAACAGTAACAACAAGTCTCACAATGGAAACATTACTGGTGCCTGCTCAAGCAAACCGATGAACAATGGGAGGACAGTGCTACCGTGCTACCTGAAAAAGACAGATATTTAATTGAAACTCTAATTGGTTTAGAGTCAGATAAAATCACAAATGTAATCATAACCCTGGGAAGAACAAAAATGACTCCATTTTTTGTTATTTTAGGACAGAATGTTTTATGCAGGAAGCAGATTATGAAACTGAACTGATAGGTGATGTGAAAATGAATAGGAGGAAAGGAAGTCAGGAATCCCATTCAGCTCGTTTAATTGCAGTGGACAGTCTGTACAAATCTCCTGGCTTCAGCTATTCAGAAGATGGCAGGTCACCCACCAACAAAGAGTATGGGGAACCCTGAGATTAGTCCATTGGTCCCTAAGATATTGGGCCTGCTGTCTTTATCCTACTAACAGAAATTCCTGGGGGCCTGCTGCTTCTGATCCTAACAGACAAATCATTCATCCAGACTCATTTCAGTCTCACCATATTCACAGCCATTTCAGCATACTACCCTACATGTTCTGACAGGTACCATGCCACAGGGAGGGCTGGGTGAAGTAGTGAACTATACTTTCAGGCCATCTAAGTTCTCAGGTCTATATCAAAATGAAAACAGACACAAAAAATGGAAATAAGCAAAAATTGACATGATAAAAGCAGGAATTCTCCATGAGTAGAGCCTCCAATGAAGTTGTCTATTCACTTTCCACCAAACATGAGACCTAAAGATACCTCTTCCAAATCTCTCCTCAAGTGAGTCAGAAAGATAAATACCTCGCATTAACCTGCCTGTTGGTCCAAATTAGCACTGACAATTGATTATAACAGTATAGTTTCCCAATATCACAGCAGGTAGGGTGTTTGCCTTGCACACTGCCAACCCATGTTCGATTCCTCCGTCCCTCTCGGAAAGCCTGGCAAACTACTGAGAGTATCCTGCCCGCATGGCAGAACCTGGCAAGCTCCCCGTGACGTATTCGATATGCCAAAAACAGTAACAACAAGTCTCACAATGAAGATGTTACTGGTGCCCACTACTGAGCAAATCGATGGGGAGGACAGTGCTAACAGTGATAATAGTCTCCCAAATCAAAGCAGTCTATCAACTGACATAGTCTAGATCAATTGCCCTGCTTACATACTTTGTCCCAGTTTCACCAGCTAGTTTCAGTGCTTAGACTCAGTCACTATTTTGTCTCCGATTTAAAAATCCAAACATCCTCACAACCTTCAGGGATTTGAAACCTTTTTCTGACCTTGAAGGCATTATCTTGAAGAAAGGCAACTTTTGAGCATTGCTCCCCCTTCTGACATGATCAGAAATTACAAGTTAACCCTAAATCACTCTAAGGAATCCCAGGAGATCATCTTACTGGAAAGACTCTGAGTGAGACAGGGAACAGCAGACAAGATGAATGAGCAAGGGGAGAAATAAAGACAGCACTGAAAATAGATCACTTTATCCAAGAATATCCTGGAAAATAACTTTAAAGGATCTTTCCATGAGGAAAGGAGCTTCAGAAAGTTATGACAGAGGGAGCACAGAACTTTGGAGTAATGAGTGCTTGGTTTAGTCTCAAATTAGTCTCCTCTTAGTTCAATAGCCACTCCATAAATTGTCTCCACATGATCAAAAAATTACCCCTAAAGACACAAAGAGAGACAGAAGAATTTACTCATGTGCCAGACAAGTCCAATCCACAGTAAAATTTTGATTACTGTCACCTAAAAATGTTTCTGATATGGAGAAATAGGGGAATTATGAGTCTTTTACAAAAACTCCAGCTTAAGTTAACCTTTTCAAGTTCCTAAGATCATTAATGGACCAGTGGACTTGATTATTTTATGTTAACTTAGCCTATATAATATTTTTACCCAGTAGCTCATTTTCAGACTGTAAATATTACACAATAACAAAAATTAAGTGATTAAGTGATAAGTGATTAAATATTACACAATAGACCTTTGCCTCAATCAGTACTCAAAGAATGTTTATTAAGAGTAGAACGCATTCTTTGTAAGTTTTACAAGTAAATTTTTATCTTAAATATAGATGGCGATTTAACTAAGGACTGTTACATATCCTGATTTTTTAGAAAACTATCTTTTTTTTAAACAACGGGTCAAAGTTTATTTCATCCTTCAGCATATTTCTATGAACAAGAAAAATAAAGATCATGGGTAGACAGTTAATGAGCACTACTCGTGGTATAAAATATTAATGATGGCTGAATATAAAACTACTTTCAAGTATCGTAGTCTTTGAAAAAAAGAGTAGCAACATAATAAGGACCATATTGTAAGAAAACATTATAAGGACAGAAAATTTATTCAGGATAATTTATTTCCTTCCAGTTTGACTGCAAAGAGTAGTGAGGTCTTTGAAGGATCTGCCAAATTGGAGACCCAGGCTTCAACAATGTTCTTTGTTGAGTTAATGCTTTGGCCCATATATTTTTTTTACAAAGTGAACATAATAGTACTTAGCTCACAAACATTTTTTAGCAACATCCTCATATTTATTCCATGATGATCATCTGATGTCTATTTTTATACAGGAAACAGACTTAAACAATTAAAATGACTTGGTAAGAATCTGTAAATTACTATTTTATGACACTATAGAGAGTTTTTGTTATGAGTACCTCAAGTAGCCAGCTTGTCATAGGAGGCTGCCATCACGTGCTCAAAGTTACCTGAGGTTACATTATGCCAACGATGCCTAGCATAGTTTCCCATTAGAAACTTCTGATAGGCTTACTTGGAAAGTACAATCTCTATTAGCTTTAAATCGATTTAACAAAACAACAAACTTTATAAAAATTCAAGTCTGAGTTTAAAAATGAATGAATTCATTTAGATCTATCTCACAAAATGAGTTATAGATAAGTTCTCTTATATTCAGGTCTATGTTTGTCGTGATTGTGTAAATCTGAAAGTCTCTTTAATCCATTTTTGGGGATCCTACTCTGATTCTTCTACAGCAGAAAGGATACTTTTCTCTGACATTCTGATATACACAAGGATGTCATTATTTTAAATATACACCATTCTCTATTATGACTAAAATCCTACATACGGAGACCAAGGCCAATGAAGAACAACTTTAAATAGTAGAAATAGAGAAAGGATTCTACCCAATGTGAAAGTAGCTTAAAACCTTTCTTTTTTAGCATTAAAACCTACAAATATTAGTTAATAATAAAAGAACAGTAAGGCTATTTGTTATTTTTATTCAAAACAGTATATAAAAATAACAGGAAGAGTTTATGGGAGATTTTAAGTTCTTTATTTGGGAAGGAGCATAGTATTTCGGTACAGAAAACAGACTCATGGTTAAGAAACTAGACCACTTGGATTAAAATTCCAACTTCACCACTTAAATAGTTGTATACTGTTTTGGACAAGTAATTTAAGCACTTGAAAGACAATTTCCATCTTTACAGATAAAGAATACATCACAGGTAGCTTGCCAGGCTTTGCCCTGCGGGTGAGATACTCTCGGTAGCTTGCCGGGCTCTCCGAGAGGGGCGGAGGAATCGAACTTGGCTCGGCCGGGCTGGCTGCACATAAGGCAAACGCCCTACCACTGTGCTATTGCTCCAGCCCACCCAAGAACAAATTTTTATAAATATTCTTTCTTATTGCCTAGTCTGGTAGTAGAATTTTTGGCTTAAATGCTATTAAAATAGTGTGATTCGTTTTTAATAACTTCAGAACTTATGAATGGGAGAGGTTTAATGTATAAATTTAGATTCTCTATTTTTGAACAAAACAAGTCAGTACAAATTAAGATCATTTTCTAGGCTAGACAGCCCCAAGCTCCTACATATGCAAGCATGCGTTTCCTCGTCTCTGGAACCAACTGACTATACTGTCTTGAATAAAATGACTATAACTTGTGTGAATTGAATATGATTTCTGTAAATGGTGTATAATTATGTGAGTCAAGGAAGCTGTGAGCATGCAATTCAATTAATGCTCTTTTAGCATAAAAATCCTTGACATTTCTGTGCATTTGATTCTAGACTTCTCGGGAAATTGGGTTTACTGCTTCTAAAAGAAAAATATATTCAGTCACCGTTTTTTTAAAAATAATTCAGCAATATCCAGTAGCATATGTTTTGGACCCCATGAAAACTTCAGGTCTTAAGTGTGAGTTTCAACAGCCGGAATATCATAAGCAAAAAGGAGGGTTTTTATTGGAGTTTTTGGTATTTAATTGGAAGCTTAAAATAATTACATAAAGAGCGTTGCCTGAAGATACTTCATTCCATATATCTCTGTCTAAAACAATGTTTTTATTTTAGCTTAATTGACAGCCTTTTTATTTATTCTTTTCTCTGTTGCTTAATATAGTCAATAGTTATTCAATTCACTGTGAAACTTTGATACTAAGAGCAAAAAGAACCTTCCAACCCTCCACCTCCCCTGTTCTGAGGTCTGTTGAATCCAAATATAAAACAAATATTTTGATATAATGTTTCTTACTCCTCCCTGATAGGTAATGGAGTAAATATATGACCATAATTTTTTTTGTATGTTTGATCATTTGTTCTGGATAGAGAGATTGAAACAGTTCTGTCTGGGGAAAAAATAGCAAAGTCTTAACAATTTTTGTATTAAGCTGTGTTATGATACTCAAAACTTTATATTAATGGCTACATGCACATATTTATTTAAATACTTTAGTCATGTATCTTTGGTCATTAGGTACAATGATTCTGTCGATGAGTAAGAGTACTTTCTCCTTTACAATTTGGTTTTCCAATAGATGACCAAAGCCAGGGCAATTATGCAAATTAAAATTAATACTGAAACGAGTTCAAGAAAATTGTCCAGTGCGTTCACAAACCTATATCTGAGCACAGTATGGCAAAAAAAGGTAACTTCTATATTTTCCATAACAATCTTATGTTTTCACCATCTTCTACCCCATTGGATATAAAGAGAGAAAAATAATTCAGCACCACTTTAGTTCTATATAATGTATGAAGCAGCCTCTTTAAGAAAACTCCCTGAGCTTCCATATGACATGGCAATGCCACTTCTGGGAATATATCCCAAGGATGCAAAAAAAATCACAGTAGAAATGACATCTGTACCTATATGTTCATTGCAGCACTATTCACAGTAGCCAAAATCTGGAAACAGCCCAAGTGCCCTAGAACAGAAGCCTGGTTAAAGACACTTTGGTACATCTACACAATGGAATGCTATGCAGCCATTAGGAGAGATGAAGCCATGAAATTTGCTTATAAATGGTTAGACATGGAGAGTATCATGCTAAGTGAAATGAGTCAGAAAGAGAGAGACAGACATAGAAGGACTGCACTCATTTGTGGAGTATAAAACAGCATCACAAGAGGCTGACACCTAAGGATAGTAGATACACAGGACAGGAAGATTGCTCTGTAGCTGGAAGCCTGACTCATGAGCAAAGGGGAGAAGGCAGCTGGAATAGAGAAAGGATCACTAAGAAAATAATGGCTGGAGGAATCGGTTGGGAGATGTGTGCTGAAAGTAGATAATGGACCAAACATGATAACCTCTCAGTATCTGCATTGCAAACCATAATGCCCAAAAGTAGAAAGAGATTATGGGCAATCATGTCTGCCATGGAGGCAGGGGGAGGGTGGGAAAGAGGGGGTATACTGGGGATATTGGTGGGGGAATGTGCACTGGTGGAGGGATGGGTGTTTGATCATTGTGTGATTGTAACCCAAACATGAAAGCTTATAACTATCTCACGGTGATTCAATAAAATTTAAAAAAGAAAAGAAAAGAAAAGAAAATTTCCTAGTATAAATGCTCAGGCTTTCAGTTTGCCCTCTCCTCCCCAATTCTTCTTTAATAAAACAATTAGGTATTAAGAAACATATAGGTAGAAAGTTGCGATATTTGACCCTCAAAGTTGTCTTCAATGACCTGATGCCACTGGCAAAAGCAACATAATAAAAAACAGGTGGAACTATACCAAACCAAAAGAGTTTCTACATGGGTAAGACACATGTGCTACAACTAAAACACAATTAACAAAACGGGGGGAAATATTTGCATTTAAAACAGCAATTAATTGATATCCATGATATATAAAATTCACAAGGATCAAACAACAAAAATCTAAAATCCCTATAAAATTGGGGATAGGAAATGAACACTTCTCAGAGGAAGAAAGATAATGGTTACATGAAAAAAGTGCTGAACATTACTTATCATTAGGAAGTCCAAATCAAAATGATAATCAGATACCATCTCACATTAGGGAGAATGAAACATCAAAAGTGGTGGGGGAAAAAATTCTCTGCCGGTGGTGATGTAGTGAAAAAAGGAACTGTCATACATTGCTGGTTGGAATGTTGTCTGGTTCAACCCCTGTGGCAAGTAGTATGGAGAGGTCTCAGTAAACTTATAATTGAGCTGCCATGTGTGACTCAGCAATTCCACTTTGGGGCATCTGTCTCCAAGACAAAAAAGAAAACACATTTATTCAAAAGGGCATAAGCACACTACTATTCGTTGCAGCACTTAGGACAATAGCTAAGACATGGAGTCTACTCTGGTTTTCAACAACAGTTAAGTGGATTATGAAATATGGTGTACGCACACAATGGAATACTATGCAGCTGCAAGGAATGGTGGAATCACGCAATTTGCTGCAACCTGGTTGGAACTGGAAGCTATCATGTTGAATGAAATAAGCCAGAAGAAGAGGGACAAACACAGGATGATCTCATTTATCTGTGGTGTATAGAATCATTGGATGTGGAAATGCAATGAAGTAAAGGTAGAGATGCCTAGGTCACCCTTGACTCCAGAGTATAGGGAGGAGAAGGATAGAGGAAGGAAATCAAGGCAGGAAGAGGAGAAAGGGAAATGACGATGTGTAATCACAAAATAAATGTGCGTGGGCTCTCCTGCCACATGCGTTCAGTGGCCATGAGCCGCTTCCTCACCCCTGCAGCTGCTGCCAACAAATGCATGAAGGAGACAACAGGACCACCGTGCTGGTTGGTGGTCACTTGTAGTTCATTCCATTCTAGTCTCCCTCTGCCTCCTTCCAGTCTCATCCACTCCCGCACTCCTCCTCTCTCATACTAGTCCCCCCACACCCAGGGTCACAGCCCCAGACTAGAGTCCAACCCCCAAACATTGGGGGTAACAACTACACCTAGGTCAGATAGCACAATCAACATATGTAAAACCCTTCCCTTCCTTCCCAGAAGCTCATCTAAGACAAAGATTTCCTCCTGGGAGATTGTTCAAGGGCAGAATTTCATCTAAGGACATATTTCTCCTTTCTTTAGTCCATAACCATTTAAACAGTCACCTTCAGTTTACTTCTTAATAATCTTTCTAGGCATTTTGTATGGACACAATAAGAGATAGATTAAGCTTAAAAGGTGTCTCTCGTGGGAATATCTCACTCTAGATCCCAGACTACAGTCGTCAGGACAGATTGGTCCTTCCTAATTAGTCCTTGTCCAGCCACTTCTCTTTGGGTTATGACAGAATTTGTCCAAAACCATGCTTTTCTTACCTTATGGTTAAGTATTATAGCATTTGGCCTGTCCCATTTTGATGCTAGGGTAGCTTAACTGCTTGCCCCGAGTTCATCCAGTCCCTTTGTGGGATTCTGCTTTTGGGATGCTAGGAACTAAGGGCAACTGAGAATTAAGTCAAGTTAATATGACAGATGCTTAGGAGTAAATGTTTTGGGGAGTTAAGTCCATGTTACAAAGGCATAGCATTAACTGTCTTCCTGTGTCTATACAAAAAGGACATTGCTCTCAAGTAACTATGCAAAGGACATAAGGGAAAGAGAAAAGCAACATTTCACTTTACAAAATCTAGAGTCCTTAGCAGGATCTGACTTACTACAACTTACAGGGTCTGGTTAGGGGAAATAACTGATTAATAGGAAAAAGCAGAGCACAGAGAAGTTAAAGATAAACACAGAGGAAGGCAGTGCCACGGGAGCACTGTGATGGGTGTAACCCAATAAACCTAAGCTCCCTGCATCAAGGGAGAAAAAACAAAACAATGTTATCCTACCATGGATAACAGGGGGCTTGAGTATTCCGGTGATGTGGGAGAGTAGTATAGTTATATGTCCGAAGCACAGACTCAGCACTGAAAACACGAAATCTAAACAACCACCACTAAACTTTTAAATAGTCAAGGTAGTGGTGGGTGAGGTGGGGTTTGGGGTGTCAGGGGGAAGTGAGGGGTGGTGTGGCAGTGGGAGAGAGCCTGGAAACCCTGGAGGTGGGATTGTTGCTGGAATAGTGTATGTCTAAGACTCAGCTATCAATAACTCTGGTAAATCATAGTTCCTTAGTTAAATTAAGATTTTCAAACAAGAAAACAATTAGGTTAGAACTTCTGTAACTTTGTGCCTTTTGGAAGATGGAAACTCAACTTAGTCTTGACATTTTCTTCTGCTTTCTTTCTTCTCTATTGTGATGTCCCCTTTATATGCCTGGCTTTTAAGTTTGGTAAAAGTAAATTAAAAAATTAAATTTGGTAAAAGTAATTAAAAAATTACTTAGTTTTTCCTCTTTTGTTGGAAAGGATAAAGTTCTCACCACTTGTCTGGGCCTTCTTAGACCAATTCTTGTGAATGCTTTTCCCTCTCCCTATGACATGAAAGCAAATAAAGCCAGAAAAGCTTTTTTTCTTTTAAAATAAGATTTGTAATTCAGCAATGTTCTAGTAAATGCCCTGGGAACCATCTCTCTGAAACAAACATAAAGGACATAGAACACGTACTTGTGATGATTTTAATAACATACTTTGTCCCAAAATTGTAGCCCATCCAATTTGTCATGAAAGTACACAAACTAAACAAATTACCAGACAAGTTTATTTTAAGGAAATGAACAAAATATTATACATATTTAAAAGTAAGGGCAGAAGGACTAGAGAGATATTCTGTCCTTATGTTTAGCAGATAGTCCCCAAGCACCACCAGGACTGATTCCTGAGCAAAGAGCCAAGAATGCGCCCTGAGCATCATTGGGTATGCCTTCAGCACTCCCAAAACAAAAATAAAAAAAATAAAAGAACTGAACATCCATTTTCATAAAATTATTTTATTTTGAACTGGAGCGATAGCACAGCTTGTAGGGCGTTCGCCTTACATGCAGCCAACATGGCCGACCCGAGTTCGATTCCTCCGCCCCTCTCGGAGAGCCCGGCAAGCTACCGAGAGTATTCGATATGCCAAACACAGTAACAACAAAAGTCTCCAATGGAGACGTTACTGGGCCCGCTCGAGCAAATCGATGATCAACGGGAGGGCCTTTTATTTTGAACAAGCAAGACTATTTCTCCTTATAGGCTTTCTCAACTCACCTACTTAAGCCTTCAAGAAAAATGAATGGTAAAGGTACAAAAAAAGTACGTCATATATATTATGTGTATTCACATATATACTAACGAGGATGGGGCTGGAGCAATAGCACAGTGGTAGGGCATTTGCCTTGCACTCAGCCAGCCCGTCCAAGCCAGGTTTGATTCCTCCGCCCCTCTCAGAGAGCCTGGCAAGCTACCGAGAGTATCTCTCCCGCACAGCAAAGCCTGGCAACTATTCGTGATGTATTCAATATGCCAAACACAGTAACAACAAGCCTCAAAATGGAGACATTACTGGGCCCGCTCAAGCAAATCGATGCTACAGTGAAATCCACATATATATTCTCTTTATTGCCTATCTTGAACTGGACCCTCTCATTAATGATATAGCGTATTTCATCATCCAAGTGTAGATGTTCGTAAAGTATCTTAATCCTTGTCTTAAGCAAGATAGAAGTTCTGTGACTTTGTACAGGTATTTTGCCAATTTGTCTGTGTGTAGAGGAATATTTAAAAAATAATTTTATAGTTTATCTGTGTACATAATGATGATATCAATCCAGGAGTTGTCTCTCTTTAGATATTTTCTAATTTTGTGTTATTTCCATATTTGTTTCCATTAAAAGACCCTGAATCAATACGGTTACTTGAGAGTCCCCTCCAAACTGAGAGCATGACCATGACCCCATGATCCTGTGGGACAGAGGCCCACAGCTCCTGAGACACCTGCTAATCCCAGAGGGATGGTTCAATCCTCCATCTTAAGTTACATCTCTTTACTTTTAACTTATTTTTACTTATATTTAGGGAATTTTTGTGACTATTGCATAACTGGCACCTGATTTTTAGTACAATCCAACAACCACAATCTTTAATTGGAATACTTACACCACTTTTTTAAAAATTGAATCTCTGTGAGATACAGTTACAATGTTGTTATTGGTTGAGTTTCAGTCATACAATGTTCTAAAATCTGTCCTTTCCCTCCCCCACCTCACATCTTCCTTTAAAGTTTCTAATGCAGGTGTGCTGGTGATGAAGAATCTCAATTTTTGTTTGTTTGGGGGCCACACCATATTGTGTTTAAGATTTACTACTGACTTTGTGCTCAGGGATCACCCCTGACAGTGTTCAGGGGACCACATGAGGTGCCAGGGATAGAACCCTGGTTAGCAGTTTGTAGGACAATTGCCCTACTCACTGTACTATTGCTCCAGGCCCTCTCTATTTTTTTTTCTTTTAGGGTCACACCTGGCGATGCACAGGGGTCACTCCTGGCTCTGCACTCAGGAATTATCCCTGGCGGTGCTCAGGGGGCCATATGTGATGGTGGGAATTGAACCTGGGTCGGCCGCGTGCAAGGCAAATGCCCTACCCGCTGTGCCTGTATTCTCCAGCCCCTGTATTCTTCATTTTTAAGATTCTTATATTAGATACAAAATTATAGGTTGACAGTTGTATGTGCATTGGGTTCATTCCTGCTCCCCACTCCACAAAATTTAGATGTTATGCCACTGCTTTTGGTTCACATTGTTAATGACTTGCTGTCATTTCAAATTTTTTCCCTTGTACTTCATGTGTCTTTTATCTTAGTCTGATGTTTAAGATTTTCTCTTTGTTACTCTTTTATAAGCAAATCATTATAATGTAATATAGTGAGTAAAAAAAGTAAAGGCCCTCCCGTTGATCATCGATTTGCTCGAGCGGGCCCAGTAACGTCTCCATTGAAGACTTTGTTGTTACTGTGTTTGGCATATCGAATACGTCATGGGGAGCTTGCCAGGCCCTGCCGTGCGGACGAGACACTCTCGGTAGCTTGCCGGGCTCTCCGAGAGGGGCGGAGGAATCGAACTCGGGTTGGCCATGTTGGCTGCGTGCAAGGCAAAACGCCCTAAGTTGTGGGCTGTAGTTTACACTGAACTAGGATTTTTTGTCTTATTATTTAATGTAGAATAATGTTGGTTTGCCCTTCCTCCCTGGCTGCTGGGAGCTTGTGTGTGTTGATTATTCCCTCAACCTGTCAATTACCTTTGCCTCCTGATGAGACTCTAACTTGTAAATATTGTCTTTCTCTTCTCCTTAATGTCCTTTGCATGGTTAATTACTTCAGAGCCATTGCTTTTTGTATGGATACAGGAAGACAGTTCAAAAGACAAGCCTGTGGCTTGGGAGTTGATTGGCTCAAGAAAATATTACTTCCTGGACATCTGTTCCCTCAGTTTAAGCCTCAGTTTCCCTTACTTCCTCGATCCCCAAAAGCAGGGTCCCAATGAGGGACTGGATGGACCTAGGGCAAGCGATGAGCGAGCTACCCTGACATCGAAATGGACCTGGACAAAGAGTCATAATGCTTGACTATAAGTTAAGAGTTTGATTGTGTATCAATTCTGTCATGATCCAAAAGTAATAAGTAGATTTGGACCCTGCTGGAGATAGGAATGATTAATTCAGCCTGAGCACTGTAGTCTGAGTCTATAGTAAGATGTCCCCAGGAGAGTCACCCTACAAGCCTAAAAGTGTCTATTCCTGTGTCCATGTGGAATGGTAAATATTAGGACGGAGAATTAAAGATGTTAATTAAGTTGCAGGTCTAAGGAGAGGAGAAACACACCATGAAGGAGACACAGAAAGAGACAGAAGAAGGAGTAGATTGAGTGAGACAGGGAGTTCAAGGAAGATTGAGGAAGGGAGAGACAGAGACGGAGACAAGAAGAGAAAGAGGTAGAGGAGAAGGTTGCGAGTTAGAGAGAAGGCTGAGAGAAGAGAGGAAGAAGGGTTGGGAGACTGAAGAGGAGTCACGGAGAGCATTGTAGAGCGAGTTAGAGAGAGGGTTGGAGAGAGCTGGGAGTGAGAAGAGATTGAATAAATGGCAACTAGTCAGCAACCAGCTCGGCCCTGGTTCTTCCTTCATCCGTCCAAGGAAACAGCTGTCTCTGGTGGGGAAGTGGTTCAAGAGCACCGACCTTGGGCGGCGAGAGAGCCACCTGGAAAGCCCCAGAACATCTGTTAACGTGTAATCCCCAAGAGAGGGGTTTTCACAGCCCAAGAGTGGGGATTTTTACAATTTAAGTATTATGATTACCATAGTGCTTAGATTTATAGGATTGATGTACAGTATTACTTCACACCACCACCACCACCACCAAAGTGTCTGTGACCCTCACCACATCTTTTTTTTCTTAAGAAAAGATTTATATTCTAATCTGCAATCTTTACATCATAGCTAATGCCATCTTTTCAAGAAACCTATCTGGAAATTAGCCATCTTTAATGTTATGAATCACTATCACTATCACCCCGTTGTTCATGGATTTGCTCAATTGGGCCCCAGTAATGTCTCCATTCATCCCTGTCACGTGCTAGTGTAGCCCGGTGGCATATTGGGGTCTCTTTCTGGGTCAGGGAAATGAGGACCATCATTGTTATTGTTTTTGGCATATCGAGTACACCACAGGTAGATTTCTAGGCTCTGCTATGCGGGCGGGATACTCCCGGTAGCTTGTTATGTTATGTTATGTTATGTTATGTTATGTTATGTTATGTATGGGATTAAAATAATTTGTAATTCTTACTAAAGTATAGCTTTGTGGTATAAATGTATCTTTAACATATTCTTGTGATTTATAAAAGTGTAAACAAAGTCCATTTGTTAAAATTTAAGAATTGAGGGGGCTGGAGTGATAGCCCAGTGAGTAGGGCATTTGCCTTACACGCAGCTGACCGGGTTCAATTCCCAGCATCCCATATGGTTCCCCAAGCATAGCCAGGAGTAATTCCTGAGAGCATGAGCCAGGAGTAAACCCTGTGCAATGCCAGGTGTGACCCAAAAAAGCAAAATAAAATAAAATGAAATTTAAGAATTGAATTTAGAATAACTAACTTGTCTTTTTAGTTACAAAGATTTGAATTCTTGCTTTAAAAGGACTATCAAGCATAAAAAACATCAACTAAAATAAAATATTTTTTAATTTGTTGCTTTATTTATTTTTTCAAATAAATAAAACTCTTCAGTGCCACCCTCGAGAACACCATGTGACGATGTTCTCGTCATATCACGCTTCACTCAAATGAGAGATAGAATTCGGAGTTCCAATCTCCATCAACACTCAAGAATCAGGGACGCTGTCTCATTTGCCAAGGCATCAAAAATCAGATAGGCTGGACACATAATGAGGTTTAAAGATGACCACTGGACTAGAGCCATTACTGACTGGATTCCACGGGGCGTCAAAAGATCACGTGGACGCCCACCTACAAGATGGTCAGACTTCTTCATCAAGACTCTGAATGATTGGTTTGAGGCTCTGCAAATTCCTAGAATGAGCAGATGCCATTGGGCTACTCTAGCACACAACAGGGATGAATGGAGATGTTACTGGCACCCGCTCGAGTAAATCGATGAGTAACGGGGTATCACGTGATCAAGTGAAGTGATTTATTTTAATTTTTTATTTTATAAGGTAGTTCACAATATTTGATTACATTTAATATTCAAACACCAATCCCACTACCATTACACCTTCCCACCACCAAATTCGGGATGTTTCCATCCCAAGCCCTAACCCCTGTCCCAAAACACAACCAAAATAATATATTTTGCATTGTCTGAGATCTCCCAGCCTACTCGGATTGGAGTCGAGCATCCTCCACCCAGATCCTCCAAATTCCAGTAGGCGGAGGTCACACCCACCACCTGGCCCCCTGGCGCCGTGTAATCCCATCAATGGCCAAGACTCAGAGACTATAAAATCCAGCTCCCAGAACCGCGCGGCCGCATTCGTGGCCACGCAACATCTTATCAGGACATCTTTTTATGACATCTTATTATCTCATTCCTACTTTGGACAAACTTGCAGGCTATTGAATGTAGCCTGCCCACAGGGCAGAGTCTGGCAAACTCCCCGTGGCGTACCAAATATGCCAAATACCAGTAACAATGATGGGTCTCATTCTCCTAAAGAGCCTTGAATATAATCTCAGGGTTAGGATGAAAGAGACGTTACTGGGGCCTACTCGAGGCAATCGACGAATAACAGGATGATGATGAAATGATGATGTCTGTTATAAAGAACTGCTAAACATGTTTACAAAAAAGTGTTCATATAGGAAATAGTGTGAAGTTTGTTCTATTTTGGCAGGAGCCATTATGACATTCTATAGGATTTCACTAACATGTGATTCAAGTTTGGGTGATGTGAGCTTTGGTACGTATATCTGAAAATATGTATATATGCATATATATATATATATGTATTTCCCTCTGTGATTTGTTGCCTACTATCTGAACACCATCAAATATGGTGTGGTAATTATAGAGAATGGGTAGGGAATGTTTTATGATGTGTCACGTGGCCATTCAGGAAATATGTTCACTCATATGTGAGGCTTGGCCTGAGCATGTGGGAAGGGCCTTGAGCGTGACAGCAGTTGGGTTGTGGAGATTTTCGGCTGCCTGAGCTGGGTCCTCACCGGCCACCCTCTCGGATGCCCTGGGTGAAGCAGCCTGGCATGGAGTCTGGTGGCATGGCTATGGGGGACCTCATGTTATGCTCCCTTCTGGGAGAAGTAGACCTGTGATCTGGATGGTGATGGATGATGAGATTATCTGGTGCTGGTAGCAGTAGGCTTATGGAGGTGACCCCCGGGTTACCAGAGACGGGGGGAATGGGCAGAGGATCTCCGCTCCCAAGTCCCATTGAGCCCAGAGTCCAAAGTCACAAAGTTTTGTATTACCTGGTTTCCATGGGACTTCACTAATGCGACCCTCACCCCATCTTGATATCACCTCTGGTCCATCTTCCTTCCTCCCTATGGTGTTTTTTGATAAATTTAGTAATCCAAGGCCAAGGGTCTGTCATTGTTCAACACTCTCTACTCCTTCATATTGTATCTCTATGCTCCACAGCTCCACATCTAGAATTTCTTATTCCTCTCTGATTTATTTTGCATAACACAAATCTCATTTGCTTAAATAATGCTTCTGCCTGACCTCCTCAGTACTTTAATTACCTAACAGCAGTAGACAGACCATTTAAAGTTTTTCTAAAATTCACTGTTGCTCCGATCAGTTCTTTTATTCCTGGGTTTAATTTTGAATAGCTTTTATTTCTGTGCTGTAAAGTCACAAGTCTTTTCTTCAATATTTTTCTAAAATCCTATTAATTCATCCTGTATGTGGTTTTCATTTCAGATAGTTTTCAACTCCAGAATATCAATGTTAATCTTTTCTGATACTTTTACTTACTGTGCTAAATCTCTTCCCTAAGTTTCTTAAATATGTGAAATACAGTAGCAAACTGTTTTTACTGTTTTGTCTGCTAGTTCTTTATCGGATCTGGTTCAATAGATTTCTTTTTCTCCTTATCGTGAGCTGTATTTTTTTTTCTTCTTTGTATGCTAGCAATTTTAATTTTAGATGCCAAACACTGTGAACTTTATCTTATTGGGTTCTGAATATTTTTTATTCCTATAAAGTAGTGAAGTTTTCCATGGTTATTCATGAAGATAAACATCATTCTTTGCCCTGTATAAAAGCCAGAAATTCTACTTTGCTCATTCATTTGATTGCATGCCCAGCCTTTAGGTGTCTTCTCAACTGTACATTGATCATTAGTCAAGCATCTAAGGCATGGCTCTCAGTAGCTCTCTAGAAGCATTTTTCTCTCTCTCCCAACTGCCCCCTTAATTCCTCTTTAACTCTAATAACCTTCCTATATACTACTATACTCCCAGTATTATTTCCTCAATTCAAGGAGACCACCTTACTTTATTTAGTTTCTGCTCTAAGCCAATTTTTGGAAACTAGAAGTTCTCTCCATAAAGTTATATGGACCGTTAATGGGTCAGCATTATTTATTTAACTTATCCTAGAGACCTCTATCTTTTACTGTCTGATACCTAATGTGGATTAACTAATAATATCAGGTGGAAGAGGGAGAGTAAATATACTCATTACTTCTCGATTTTCACCAGTAGTGAAGGTCTTCTTTGGGAAAGGGGCACAAACATAAGTGCCCGGGGTGCTTTGCTGATTCTGTACCCAGGAAGCATACCTTGGCAGTGCTGAGGAAACCATATGTGATGTCTGGGATCAAACCCTGGTTAGCTATGGACAAGGGAAGCGCCTTGGCCACTGTGATATATCTCCATCTGGGAAGTTTTGTATTATACTCTCTTCTTCCTCTTTTCAGCCTAAAATATTTCTTGATCTATAAAATCTATTACATTTTCCAACGTTAGAGATGATCTTTAGGAATTCAATTGGTTTGCTATAAATGTATTCCATTCTTATAGTACTTTCCCAAACATTCACACACACACAAAAACCCTTCCCTGAAGAAAGACTTTTTGTTGGAATAAGATAGCACTTTCTTCTAAGGCCCAAGAATGAATGTAAAATACATTGAAAATATGACAGTTTGAAGGTTTATTTTTATGCCAAATCTCTAATTTGTTCTATAGGTTTTATAGGGTACAGAACTAAATTCTTATCCTAAAAGATAAAAATCTGAACTAAGTTCTTATTCTAAAAAGGCTAGCAGTTCAGAACTTGGAGAACCTGTAGTCTTAAAGGGAAAGAATTTCAGAATCTACATCAAAAGAAAATGTCTATTGCCTTTTTAACCCAAAATATTTAAAATATATAAGAGAAGTGTGGTGATTGTGGATCAATAGACAAAAGAGATCATCAACTAGAGCCTACAACTTATTATGAACCTACAAATGCCATGAAATCCTATGTCAACTTTACTTCTGAAATAAGTAAAACTAGAAGTATTTTCTTGAAAAACAGTAACAGAAAAAGTGTCTTCCATTCATCCTTTTGATTAGAGACTGTTTTCTAATCAACTGTGGACTTGTAGAAACATTAATCAGGGATATAGAAGTTATAATTTTGAAGTTTTAACTTAGTTTCTCTGGAGCTTAAGGAGCAGCCATTCAAAACAATGTAGCCGAGAAGTGGCTCTATTCCACTACTGAGGTGAGTAGAAAATCACAAGGTGCAGATCAACATAATATATTAACAAAGCTGTGCATAATAGTGCAGAAAACCTTACATTTCTTGGTGTCAGGCAAATTATATGGTACCTGGAAAGATGGTTTTCTTCTATGAGTGGCAATGACTTAATAGCATCAAATAATGAATATTTTACCTTAAGAAGTGTGTAGACTGAAAGAGAAAATGAGAGAAGATTAACCTTGTGGACAGCAGGTATGAGCCGGGGGTGTGGGGGCGACTAAAACTTCATGGGAAGGGGGGCGTTCCGGTCCGTCCTTCACGCCCTACCGAGGTCACCAGTTGCCCCCCACGAGCGGCTCTCCAGCACAGCCACGGCCCCAGAAGCACAAGGACTTAATGCAGAACCCAGCAGCTTGGAGCAGAAAAGTGAACGGACTATGCATTGATCCAGGCCATCAAGTCTGCCGGAGGGGAAAGGGTGTTGCCCCATTCGCCCTCTCCTCTCTGGAAAGAAAGATGGCGGCCACATGGGAGCCTTGTGGACAGCAGGTATGAGCCGGGGGAGTGGGGGCGACTAAAACCTCATGGGTCGGGGGGCGTTCCGGTCCGTCCTTCATGCCCTACCGAGGTCACCAGTTGCCCCCCACGAGCGGCTCTCCAGCACGGCCATGGCCCCAGAAGCACAAGGACTTAATGCAGAACCCAGCAGCTTGGAGCAGAAAAGTGAATGGACTATGCGTTGATCCAGCCCATCAAGTCTGCCGGAGGGGAAAGGGTGTTGCCCCATTCGCCCTCTCCTCTCTGGAAAGAAAGATGGCGGCCACATGGGAGCCTTGTGGACAGCAGGTATGAGCCGGGAGTGTGGGGTCGACTGAAACCTCATGGGAAGGGGGGCGTTTCGCTCCGCCCTTCACGCCCTACCGAGGCCACCGGTTGCCCCCCACGAGCGGCTCTCCAGCACGGCCACGACTCCAGAACACAGAAACCAATTTCTTGGCTATCTGACTTTCAGTAGAAATACTTCCAGGGTCAATAAGTAAAATAGCAGAAATCCAAAACCAACATTTAATTCTTGAACCCAGCTGGAGAAAGCAAATCACTTCACAATGCTTTTTCAGCATGTCTGATTTGGGGGGGGGGTAAACTCTAAATAATAGTGGTGAATCTTTTATTGAAACAATCTAATCAAAGCGGATAGAGTGTTAACTAGAATTCATCTGCCTCACAGGGACGGGGAGGGGTGGGGGGTGGGGTTTTATTGGGGTTCTTCATGGGGAAAAATGGGTATTGGTGAAGGGAAATGTGTTTGATATTTGCATGGCTGAGACATAGACCTGGGAGCTTTGTAGCCTTTCCCACAGTGATTCAATAAATAAATAAAAAAAAAAAAAAAAAAAAAAAAGAATTTTGACCCTTCCCTTTCCACCAAGAAACAGTCTCAGAAAACAGACATTGTACCAATTAGATGACTATGCTGCAGGAAAATGGGAAAAACAACCCAAAATGGCCCAAATAATGAAAAGATCATATGGTTCACGTAACAGAGCAGTCCAGAGAGGTGCATTTGCATGCATGAGTACACACTGATGTGTAAACATGTGTGTACATGTCTGTGTTTGAATGTGTGTGTGTATGTGTATGTGTGGGGTGTTTCTGGTATTGACACCATCCATCAGAGTCTCTGCTTCTTGATTCTGAGTTGGCTGTAGCAGCTCCAAGGTGGATCACTCCTCATACAGGTACAGTGAGAGAGGGAGGAAATCCCACATCTCCCACAGAAGTCAGTATTGTAAAAGCACCAGCAACATCTCCCATCTGCCATCCCCCAACCAGCCCTGCAATTTCCTTTGGTTTACAATACTCAATAAGTTTCTCATGGATATAATTCTAACACCCATCACAGTGTCCCTGTCTCCCTCCCCAAGGAACCCAGTCCCCCCCTCTCTCTCACCCCCGCCAACTCAATTGTGTGTCAGTTTTCCCATTATGTTACTTTTGGATTGCAGTTGCTACCTTGCTGTGTATAAATCCCTCATGTGAGAGAGATCATTCTGAATATGTGTGCTTCATCCCTCCTAGAGAAATTATTCCTTCCTTAGATAGGATTAGGATTTGCCCTTCCCTAGTTCTGGATGGTGACTGGTTCAAGTTAGTGCTCAACACACCAATTAAAATTCTGCTTAACCCACCTGTATTAAATCACAACAATCCTATGAAAGAGGCTGCATTTTTTTAAGCATCTACAAATAAGGAAACTGAGTTACAAAGAGATTAAGTAGTTTGCCCAGAACCAGAATGTCCACTCTTAAATGCTGTCACGACCAAAGTGATTCTGATCAGACCCCACCCCGTCTAATCTCCAACTGCTCTAAGGGACAGAGTTATTTGAACCCTAGACTCTGGCAGACAGAGACAGGACTGACACCGAATGACCTTGGACCCCTGTGATCCCTAGCGCCAAAGCCTCTTCCAACTCTCCTGCTGGCCTCCTTGCCTTATTCTCGTCTCCACTCCGACACAGAGAGGAGTAGCCCTGTAAAAACAGAGTAACAAGCCCCCACATGACTCTGAGGATTGGCCATCATGGATAACACTGAGATGAGCACAAACAAGAATACCCTCCACACCTTAAAAAAAAAAACACCAAAGGAAAGAATTATTTGACACTTGAGTTAACCCTAAACAAGCAGAAGTTGTTTCCTCTAAGGAAGAGCAAAGAAGAGGTCCCAGGAAGAGGACACGTAGGATCCTCTTGAAGATTTGGGCTTCTATTTGAAGACAGAGTATAAAAAATTTTTTTTTTCTTTTTGGGTCATGGGTCACACCTGGCGATGCACAGGGGTTACTCCTGGCTCTGCACTCAGGAGTTACTCCTGGCAGTGCTCAGGGGACCATACGGGATGCTGGGAATCGAACCCGGGTTGATCGTGTGCAAGGCAAACACCCTACCCGCTGTGCTATCTCTCCAGCCCCCAGAGTATAAAATCTTTACATCAATGTTTAGCTCACTTGAGATGCCACTCAAATTATTTGGCGTGAATTGAATGTATGTATTGGTATATAAATTATACTCCATGTTTATTATCTGCTAGTAGGATAATATCTCTACCTAATTGGCACTAACAACAATTTGGTTCAGAAATTGGACTAAGTCCTGCGCTAAGTTCAAGAAACTTCCCAATTTCCAATATATAAAAAGAGACAGAAGCTGCAGAAAGGCATTTCAGTTTGTTTATAAACTGTTCTTGTCCTTGTTTTTTTTCTGACGTCTTAGTGAGCTGGAAAGTTCTTCTCAATTGAATTTAGTAATCCTACTGGACCTTACAAAAGGGGATTTGCACCATAGTCTGTACACATAAAGCAGCTGGAAGCTTATTTGGTGAATAAATTTAGCCTCTGAAAGAACACAGTGAGAAAAGTAAACCCAATATCACAGGCTATGAAGGACATTTGTCTTTTACAAAATGCCAAAGTTGTTTTCAGAGTAGTCATTTCATGTTGTGCTTCCAAGAGATTACTTTGAAGGAACAAAAACAGGAGTCAAACTACAATCATGGAGCAGAAAGGGGAACCCAAGAAAAGGAGAAAACAATGTTCCCATAATAATCAATGGCTCATATATTTGAATTAGAGGCAAACAAAGAGCTATTAAAGACCTCAAAGCTGACTATGAACCTGCATGGCACTTCCAGTTATATGAAAGTTCAGAATCACTTTATTGTGCTGTCAATTTGAGTTATGAAGAGGACTTGAAAGTAAAGCATGCCCAGTGGGTAGCAGCAAACAAGGAGAGCAGCTGTGGAATTAGAAGCTGGAACCATTGCTCCTGGCTTACTGAACTGACCTGACCTTCTTTGCCTTTAATTTCCTCAGCTCTAAATTGGAGCTAAGGGTTGCATCACTGTTATTATTTTACTATTATTAAAACTTCACTATTGTTTTTTAAATTAACTTTTTTTGAATCACCGTGAGATACACAGTTATAAAGTTGTTATTGGGTTTCAGACATGCAATGTTCCATCACCTGTCCCTTTTTAAAACATTCTTGGAGCTTTTTCTTTAATTGAGAAATTTTATAGACACCCACTCTATTGCTATTTCAGCACCTTGGGGCTTTTGGCAACCGTTCATGAGTCAGGACTTCTGTCTTACATTAAAATAAAACTGTCAGGCACTTTGGGAGCCTAGCATCCTTTGCTTTTGCTATTAGTGCCACATACATTGTGTGTTCATGCGTATACACAATAAATCTAAATTTTCCCACTCTCCATTGTCAGTACCCTATGTGGGCTGTCTGACCACACTGCACACAGAGGGTTTTAAAACCAAAGTAACTTTCTAGATCCATTTTTAAAGTCAGAATACCTGATTTTATCAGAATTTCCAACATCTCACCATTATCCGAACCCCCCCAACCTCTCCCCATCCCCTCACCATAGTAAGCTCAGTTCTGTAACTTCTAGAGAAGTTCTCTGTATTCTTTTTTTTTTTTTGCTTTTGCTTTTGGCCATTTGTTATTGGCCTTTTCTGTGCTTTATAAAAGACAGACACATTTTAAAATTCAGTTAACATAGTCGGCATGCCATGCTTATCAGTAGTGATAGCTTCTTGTTTAGCTATAAGATACCTTATTGCTCCATAAGTTGAGTCTAAGGTCCCTGAATTTTGCCCATATATCACTTCTAGAATGTCTCTTCTTGCCTTCCGATTCACTTTACTCTTTTCCTTAGCATTCCCATTATTATAATCTAGAACAAAGGGTATGCCCATCTTTCATATTTTCTATACCTTATCATGTTATTCTGTAAACCACACATTAGTGAGAATATTCAGGGTTCACTTAACATAAGTTCCATGCAAATGCCAGCAAATTACATGTGACAGAAAATTGCATGATTTTATCCTTCTTTGTGGCTGCATAATATTTTATTGTGTATGTATACCACAAGTTCATTATCCACTAATCTGTCACTGGACATCTGGGTTGCTTTCAAATCCTGGCCATTGTACCAAGTACTTCAATGAGAATAGGTCTGCGTACATTTTTTTGAATGAATGTTTCTGTGTCTTCTGCAATTCCAAGAAATAGAATTGCAGGATCATATGGTAACTCTGTTCTTACTTTTATTAAGGTATCTGTTTTCAACTGGGGTTGAACCAGAAAAAATTCTCACCAATGCTGCATAAGGGTTCTTTTGTCACCACATCCTCACCAACACAGTTTGTTTCTATTTTTTTAATATATGCCATTCTTACTACTGTGACAGGTTGCCATCCATATTACTTCTTAAATACCATTCTTATTATTTCTTATGCCATTCTTACTACTTACTTCTAATATGCTGTTCTTATGACCGTGACATAGTTGTTTTAATTTTGATTTACCTGATAATAAGTGCCAAAACATTTTTATATACCTACTGGCCATCCATTGATCTTCTTCAGAGAAGTGTTCATTTCCTCTTCCCATTTTTGATAGATTTGTTGGAATATTTTGATGTCGATATTTGTGAGTGCTTTATGTATCTTTGATATTAACCCTTTATATGAAACAATTTTCTGCCATTTAGTACAGTGTTTTGTAATTTTGGCCCATGTTTCCTTCAACAAAAAGAAACTTACAAATTTGATGTAATCTTATTTGCTTATTCTTGCAACTATTGTCTTTGCTGATAGAATTCCCCTTTGAGATCCAAATTCTAGATTATTATCCCTATATTTTTCTTAATGTATTTTATAGATTCTAGCTTAACCTCACAGTATTTAATTCACTTTGAGTTGGATTTTGTGGAAGATGTGTTATGATTCCAGTTTCTTTGTTCCTTTTTAATTTTTGTTTTTTGGCATATAGCTATCCACCTTTCCCAACACCATTTGTTTGAAGCCTCTATTTAAAAAGCTAATTGATATCTGTGGTTTGCAGTACTGTTAATAATTAGGTTTCTCATGCACATAATTTTAACACCACACTCATCACCAATGTAACCCCTCCCTCTCTCAAGAATCCCAACACCTCTCCATCCCAACTTTCCCCCGACCCCAAACCAGTTGTATGGATCAGTTCTCCCATTATCTGCCTTTGAATCTAAATCACCACCTTGTTGTATGTCTTTATGTCCCACATTTGAGAGTGATCATTCTGTATCTTTCCGGAAAAGGATGCTTTACTCCACTTCAAGAACATGGCTCCTTTGAATATTATCTAACAACATATCTGAGGGTTTATCATTGGGTTCTCAATCCCAAACCATTAGTAATATAGTCTGTTCTTACTCCAGTACCATGGGCAACTATTCTTAACAAAGAGCAAAATTATGTCTCAGGAGCAGGCTGACCTATGAAGCAAGGATGATGAGATCTACTTCAAAGATTTTTTTGCTCTGTTACTCTTAGTTTCCTAACTTAGAGAAGAGCAACCAGTCAACTGATTGGTTCAGAGGCCACCAAGCTCAATGAGCTAAAACAATATCACTGCATACATTGACAAGACCAGGAAGTCTTTAGACAATGTTGTTAGCAACACCATGATGTTCAACAAGTTCAAATAAAAAAGTGGCATAACTATCAACAAATCACAAAAAATCATAAAATTCAAATGAAAAACTGCTACATTAAGTCACTGTCCTCTCGTTGTTCGTCGATTTACTCAAGCGGGCCCAGTAACGTCTCCATTGTGAGACTTGTTGTTACCGTGTTTAGCATATCGAATACATCACAGGGAGCTTGCCAGGCTTTGTCCTGCGGGCTCTCTCTGTAGCTGGCCGGTCTTTCCGAGAGGGGCGGAGGAATCGAACCCAGCTTGTCAGGGCTGGCTGCGTGCAAGACAAATGCTCTACCGCTGTGCTATCGCTTCGTGGTCACGTGGTCCCCTGAGCATCGCAGCAGGGCCACCTCTGAACGCAGCACCTGGATTAGATCCTGTGTGCTGCTGGGTGCTGCCCAGAACGCCCCCCACCCCGCCCCCAAAAGAACTCCAGTTCTCGTGCACAGACGCCTCGTAGCAGGCCTGCTCACATACCTCAAGCAGCTTTTCGTGCTACAATAAGAAATGACAGAAATTTAAAATATGGTAAGTGGTATATAAAGCTCAATAGAAGCTCTAAAGAGCAGAATAATAGAAGTAAAGGATCTAGGAGTTTTACGATAAGAAGGATAAAAAAAAAGGAACAGCAGAATGTGGAAAATAGTTGAAAAGAAACAAACAACTTACCAGAGAACTATTGAATGAATTCAAAAGGACCACTATAAAAATCTCCAGAGTCCCTGAAGACTAGGAGGGCAAATGTGATGAAGAAGCAATAGTTAAAAATCAATAGCAACTTCCCAGAGTTGAGGATTACAGGCACCATAGATCCCAGCACAAATAGACTCACCTAGGAAAACTCCAAGACAGAGGATAATAAAAATTACAAAATCCAAAGATAGAGACAGAATGCTAAAAGCAGCAAAATCATAAAAAGGAAAGCCAATAAGATTTATAGCAGGTCTATCAAATGAGTCTCTACAAGCCAAAAGAATATGGAGGAATATTGTACAAAAACAAACAAAAAAAGAACAATCCCACTAAGAATACTCTATCAACTAGATTATAATTTAATTTAGAGCTTTATTGACACATAACAGTTTATATAGAGTTCATAGCCTTGACTTTAGTTCTGCAAGAAACATTAAAAGACAAGACATTAAAGGACAAAACAAACTTCACAGCACTAGGTCTGAATATGACACTCACTAATGGTGCATATAGTTGTCCTCTACAAAATTAAGAAAGGGATGTTTACTCTTAGGTTGCTAAGAGATGTTATACATTTTTAAATAATGAAATAACATCTTGTTTATATTGTTAAATTCAGTTAGCAATCTATTATCACAAATTTACTTTTACTTTTTATTTTCTCATAATTCTATTTGTCATTCCTTTAAGTCTTATTGGAGCAAGTAATATGAAAAAAATGTTTTTACGCCTTCCAAGGGGACAGGCTAGTGGGTGGAAGGAATCTGAGAACCTTGGTAAAGGGAAGGGGGAACTGGTGGTGGGATTGGTGTTGGAACATTTTATGCCTGAAATAACACTATTATGAACTACTTTGTAAGTCATGGTGTTTTAATAAAAATTAAATGAAAATAAATTTTATGGTAGTTAAGAAGTGAGAGAAATAGCCATATGTATTTGAAGGAACAGTTAAAGAATCACAGATGGACACTGTTAAATCTAAATATTCAAAGAAGCCAAAGTGTTTATTTTTTTTGAGAAGTCTGAGTCACCATGTTGAGCAGAGTGCCCTACCAAACTGTGCTAGCCATGTGCTGTGACTGAAAATATATACTTTTGAAACTGTTCATTCAACTGAGATATAGTTTAAAATGTTCCTCAACATCTTATTACTGAGATTTTGAAGTTGTTTTTACTTGGCTCAATGGACATAATTCCTTCATCCTTTTTATTTTCAAATCTAGAATGTTCTTAAAGTTTTGCATTAGTTTTGTACTCTTCTATTAAATATGATTTTACTCTGTAGGAACCTTTAAGTACCATTTTTGTTTGTCTTAGGGACACAGTAGTATCCAGAGTGCTGGGCACTCTAGCAGTGCTCTGGAGACCATATGTAGTGCTAGTGTTGAACCCAGGTTGGCCATGTACAAGGTAAGTGCCTGGCTCCTTGTTATATCTTTCTGATTTCTCAATAACCACTTTTTCTTGGAAGCCCCCCACCACCCCAAGGATGCTGATTGCTTCACTCCTCTTTTCAGTCACCACTTAAATTCTACTCAACTCCATTCAATGACCATTTACTAAATACTTCATTAAGTGCCTGGCTCTGTTGAGAGTGATGAAAATGCTAGGGTTAATAAGTAAAAAGCACTTCCTATTCTAATGACACAGCCCATCAGGAAAGACAGTCAGTAAGCAAAGCAACCCTTGTCATCCCTTCTAAATCAAAAAGAATAAAAACTATTTTAATATACATTGAAACTCTCACTGTCACTGTCCTCCCGTTGTTCATCAATTTACTCGAGCTGGCCCAGTAATGTCTCCATTGTGAGACTTCTTGTTACTGTTTTTGGCATATTGAATACATCACAGGTAGCTTGTCAGGCTTTGCCGTGCAGGCGAGATACTCTCGGTAGCTTGCTGGGCTCTCCGAGAGGGGCGAAGGAATTGAACCCAGGTTGGTCGGGTCGGTCGCATTCAAGGCAAACGCCCTACAGCTGTGCTATCGCTCCAGCCATTAAAACATGTTTTCAAAAAATCAAAGGAATAAGATTAAGTGTTAAAATAGCAATAGAACATTTTGATTCCTTTCTTTCATTTTCTAAATACTGCAATAATATTTGAGGAAGACTATTGCGACCTTTTAGCTAACTATGGGGAAAGCCACAAGATAACATTTTCTTCTTGAAACAGACTGTGAAAAAGAGTATAACAGAAGGAATGGGAAGGCAGAAATTTAAAAAGGCTTCAGAGACATATCAATCCATTTAATGGGAAAATCTTGTTTCAGCCATGACTCAAATAAACTCCTATATATATATATATATATATATATATATATGTATGTATGTATGTATATATGTATATTACTTTTGGGGTCACACCCAGCAATGCACAGGGGTTACTCCTGGATCTGCACTCAGGAATTATCCCTGGCAGTGCTCAGGGGACCACATGGGATGCTGAGAATCGAACCCGGGTTGGCTGCATGCAAGGCAAGCGCCCTACCTGCTGTGCTATTTCTCCAGCCCCGAAACTCCAATATATATTAAGAAAATTGATTAATAGGAGTGATAGTACAATGGGCAGAATGCTTACCTTGCACACTGCTTGCCTAGGTTCAATCCCTGTTCCCTCAGCACCACCAGGAGTGAAACCCAAGTGCAGAACCAGGAGTAAGCCATGAAATCTATCAGGTGTGGCTCAAAAGCCAAAAAATGGGTGAAATGTGTAAATTGGCATATATTCGATGAGAGTTGGAAATTCTTACCTTCTAATCATGATAACTGTGATATTTTATAAGAATCAATTGCCCCCAAAGATACTGAAATATTTATTGATTGTATGACACCATGTGTAGGATTGCTTAAAAAATAATTTAGTGGCAGATGGAGGACAGGGTATAAGTGAAACAAGATGGACATAAGTTGATCATTGCTGAAGCAAAATAAAGAAGATTACTGGTTCCGTACATTATTGTTCTATAATAAAACTTTAAATAGAGCATTGTTCCTTATACTAAAATAAGAGAATACAAAATTACCCAATTCTTTTGGTTTTATAAACTGTGGCAGGAAATGAGAGCATTAAGAGATAACATACTAGGGTTTGTCACAGATTGAATGTAGGCGTGGGAAGAAGGAATTGTCATGGACAGCTCCCAGGATACTGACTGTGGGATTGCTGTGGATATGGCGCCATTTATTGGTAAATAGACCCCCACAAGATTCATGGGAAGATTTTTTTTTTTTGCTTTTTTGGTCAGACCCGACAATACATGGTTGTTACTCTTGGCTCATACACTCAGGAATTACTCCTAGCAGTGCTCAGGGAACCATATGGGATGCTGAGAATCAAACCCCGGTCGACCACGTGGAAGGCAAATGCCCTACCTGCTGTGCTATCACTCCAGCCCTTCATGGGAAGATCTTGACTCAGATTTTAGATGCATTGCACTTTAAATGCCTTGATGTGTCAAGCAGCTGTATGTTTAATGTATGCATAAACTAGCCTCATCTATGACAAAGGGATGTAAAATGTAATAGCAAGTCTGCTGAAAGCTTGTTTGATTTATTGGTTCTACTGCAAATATATTAAAAGAATTTATTGTAAGAATGGTAAGAATTTATATTGTAAGAATTTATTTTCATATCAGTACAAAGTTTCATACGACACCTAGACCTCAGATAAGAACTTCAATTACCTTTTACTAAAGCAATTTGTCTTTGTTGTCTAAACCTTTATATCTCTCTGGTCAAAAATGAAATGGCACACATTTGAATACCTTTAATAGTTTTTCTTGCTTCCCCATGTTATAACATAGCATACACCTTAAAAATAATAGGAAAGGAAATGAAATGTATTTGCTTTTTATCAAGTAGTCCAGTAACTTAAGATTCCCCAAACCTGAGCTATCCATCATCATCTCCGTAACAGTCACATCTGTGATACCTCATGTGAGAAGATAATGGGCCAGAATAGAGATCAGGAGAGTGTGACCTTAGGTCAGTCATTTGTTCTGCCTGTTGTGTGTGTGTGTGTGTGTGTGTGAGAGAGAGAGAGAGAGAGAGAGAGAGAGAGAGAGAGAGAGGCAGAGAGACAGAGAGACAGAGAGACAGAGAGACAGAGGGGGTATGTGGAAATATCTCAAACATCTCAAACATCTTCTTGGTTCCTTGCAACCTCCATGTCTGACCTCCACCAACTCATCAGACTAGCATTCACATCTTTACTTGCTCATTCAACATTTCAGACCAATATCCAGTCTGCACGTGTAATCTATTTGCAGTTGTTTTTATCTTGAAGGGGCTGGAGCGATAGCACAGCGGGTAGGGCGTTCGCCTTACATGCGGCCAACATGGCCGACCCGAGTTCGATTCCTCCGCCCCTCTCGGAGAGCCCGGCAAGCTACCGAGAGTATTCGATATGCCAGACACAGTAACAACAAAGTCTCCAATGGAGACGTTACTGGGCCCGCTCGAGCAAATCGACGATCAACGGGAGGGCCTTTTTTTTATCTTGAAAATGACAATGTTCTTACTTATGGCACTTCTCCCTGCACACAATTATACATCCTGTTACTGGGTGAGAACAGGGAAGAAAGGAAAGAGAAAAACAATTTGCCTTGCACACAGCCAACATGGCTGACCCGAGTTCGATTCCTCCGCCCCTCTTGGAGAGCCTGGCAAGCTACCAAGAGTATCTCGCCCGCACGGCAAAGCCTGGGAAGCTACCCTTGACGTATTTGATATGCCAAACACAGTAACAAAGTCTCACAATGGAGATGTTCCTGGGCCTGCTCAAGAAAATCGATGAACCACGGGAGGACAGTGATGCAGAATTCTTCAAAGACTTTAATGGGGTGAACCGCAAAGATTCACCCCCTGAGCATAACATCCACAATAGGAAAGCCATATAGAAGTCCTTGAACTTCTATGATTGAAAATAACAGCACAGAAGACTCTATCAGTACCACGGGGCACTATAACCCCTCAGGGAATGACTTTAGAGACACCATGATGTTTAATGAATTTAAGGAAATCGTGGAACAGTCAGCAAAGCACAAGAAAGGAAAATAAGAGCAGAAATGATAAAACTACAATCAGAAGTAAAGGAAGAGCATGATAAGATGAAATAGAAAGTTGAACAGAGGGCCTAAGCAGCAGAATAACAGCAACTGAGGAAAAAAATGATAAGATGATAAGATCAGCTGCAGGAACTTCTAGAAAAACCATATGAGATGGCGGAAAGTCTGAAAAATAATGAAAAAAGCATTAAAGAACTCTAGGAAATATAACAACAATCATTGGAGTTTTTGAGAAATCGAAATGCACATTTGATGATGAACCCCTAAGTCAAAAAGGAAATCATAAATAAGAGCTTCCTAGAGTTGAGGAGTACAGGGACACAGATTCTAGAAGCCCAAAAGGTCCAATCAAAAAAAGATCAAAATAGAAAAACTAACAATACATATTGCTGAGTGACTAAAATCAGATAGAATATTGAAAGCGGCAAGACCAACGAAGGAGCCTAATACATAGGAAATCCCATAAGATTCACAGCAAATCTGCCAAATTTGACTCTATGAGATAGAGGAAAATGGTGGGATACAGAAAAAAAAATCTCAAATGTAAACCTCACTAAGAATATTTTATCCAGTCAATTATCATTCAGATTTGACATCATTCAGAATGATACAAAACTTCTTGGACAAGTAATAGCTTAGGGAATTTGCAACCTTAAAACCAATTGGCAAGAAGTGTTATAGAGGGTCTTTAAAAAGACAACAAATTTTTCAACGCTCTCATTGAATTTGACATTCACTCATGACATTTATAGCTGCCCTCTACCAGATTAAGAAAGGTCTGCTAAAGAGCTTAATACTTTTTCAACAGTGAGTCAATGTTTTCTTTATTTTGAATGTTATCTCTGTATACTCAGGAGATATTTACATCTACAGAGATTTTCTCTTTTGTTTATTAATGCATACATATAAGCATTAACTATAATATTATATTTTTAATGCAAAACCAACATGACTTTGGTTAGGATTAAACAAACTTCTATATTTTTATAACTTTTTTATCTTTTTCTTGAAAAATTTTAAAACTAAAAATTAAAAGAGCTCCTTAATTTTAAAATTTTTTTTATTAAAAATTTTTTTTTTTAGTGAGACATCATGAGGTACAGTTGCAGACTTACACATTTTGTGCTTGGGTTTCAATTATACAATGATCAAATACCATCCCTCCACCAGTGCCCACTTCCCACCACCACAGATCCCAGTATCCCTTCCACCCCCCCCCCCCATCCCACCCTGACTCTGTGGCAGGGCATTCCCCTCTGTTCTCTCAAAAGAGGTCCTTTAGAGGACAGGAGAAACTTCATGTGGCATTAAGATAACCCTCATTAATTGTACTTATGGCTGTCCTCTACTAGATTAAGCACTGTGGCACTGTCCTCCTGTTGTTCATTGATTTGCTCGAGCGGGCACCAGTAATGTCTCCATTGTGAGACTTGTTTTTACTGTTTTTTTGGCATATTGAATACATCATATGTAGCTTACCAGGCTCTACCGTGCGGGTGGAATACTCTCAGTAGCTTGCCGGGCTCTCCGAGAGGGGCGGGCGAATCAAACCTGGGTTGACTGTGTACAAGGCAAACGCCTTACCTGCTGTGCTATCACTCCAGCCCACTAGATTAAGAAAGATCAAAGTAATATAAAAATTTAGCAATTAATAGCAATTAATTATTACAAATTGGCTTTTATTGATTTAGTTTCTGATAATTCTATTTCCATTATGTTAAGGTTTTTTTTTTTGATCAAGTAATATGAAATAAATTTGGTATATGTCTCCCAAGGGGACAAAGAAAAAAAACCTTCGTTTATGACAGAAAAAATATTATAATTACCATAATAAGATTCAAGGACAAAATAAAATTTAATGCAATATATTTTAGATGCCCAGCAGAGCCTGGCAAGCTCCCTGTGACGTATTTGATATGCCAAACACAGTAACAACAAAGTCTCCAATGGAGACGTTACTGGACCCGCTCGAGCAAATCAATGAACAACAGGAGGACCGTGATTGATTGATTTTAGATGCCAGAATTGAAAACTTAACTAAGTAAATGAGAATAGGCAATATACTATACTGTATTAAACCTCCGGCTCTAGGCCCTCCCGTTGATCGATTTGCTCGAGCGGGCCCAGTAACGTCTCCATTGGAGACTTTGTTGTTACTGTGTCTGGCATATCGAATACTCTCGGTAGCTTGCCGGGCTCTCCGAGAGGGGCGGAGGAATCGAACTCGGGTCAGCCATGTTGGCCGCGTGTAAGGCGAACGCCCTACCCGCTGTGCTATCGTTCCAGCCCACATCTCTTCAATTCCACTGTTCTTCCTGTATTAACATACGCCTCAGAGACCTGGGCCCTATGAAAACAGGATGAGAACGTTATTTGGATTCTCCCAAAGAGGAATCAAAAGAGCTATGCTTGAATATCACGCTTCACTCAAGGGAGAGAAAGAATCCGGAGTTCCAATCTCTGTTGACCATCAGGGACGCTGTCTCATTTGCCAAGGCATCAAAAATCAGATGGGATGGACAGGTAATGCAATTTGGAGATGACTGCTGGACTAGAGCCATTACCGACTGGACTCCATGGGGCGTCAAAAGATCATGTGGCCACCCACCTATGAGATGGCCAGACTTCTTCATTAAGACCCTGAATGATCAGTTTGAGGTTCTTCATGTTCCTGGAGCAAGCAGATGCCATTGGACTACACTAGCACACGACAGGAACAAATGGAGATGTTACTGGCACCCACTCGAGCAAATTGATGAGTAACAAGATGTCAAGTGATCAAGTGATCAAGTATTAAATAATTTGACTTTCTTTATTTGCATAGGTTAAAATTACATAACAGTCACTGTAAATGGCCTTTTGATGATTTTTTTCTGATAATTCCATTTACTATTTCTTTAAATTTTGGTATCATTTGGATCACTTGTCATCCCGTTGATCTTCGATTTGCTCGAGCAGGCGCCAGTAATCTCCATTCATCCCTGCCGCACGCTAGTGTAGCTCAATGGCATCTGCTCTCTCCAGGAACATGAAGAACCTCAAACCATTTGTTCAGGGTTTTGACTAAGAAGTCTGACCATCTCGTCGGTGAGTGGTCACCTCCCATGGAATCCAGTCAGTAACAGCTCTAGTTCAGTGATCGTCTCTAAATCGCAGTATGTGTTCGGCCCATCTGATTTTCGATGCCTTGGCAAATGAGACAGCATCCCTGATTCTTGATTGTCAATGGAGATCAAAACTCCGGATTCCACAGAACCAGGAAAAGTGGAATTTTGTGACTCCGGGCTAAGTATTGATAGTGCAATGAAAGAATCCATATTAGGGCATCAAATTTTTGTGTACTTTAGCTAACTTGCAACATTGCTTTCTGTAAAACTGCTTGGCTGCTTTGCACCTGGGGGAGAGGGGACTTGGAAAGTGAACAGGGCATAACTTCTTTCTACAAGATTCAGATGTATTTACTGTCCCTGAAATGTATTGTCTCAGTAAAGCACCCTGCAGATTTTGGTAAAGGATAGCTCAGGATGCGGGTGGTTGGGGGAAATTGCCCTTTCCTGGAATGTATTGTCTCACTAAAGCACCCTGCAGACTTGGGTAACACAAAACGAGGATGGTCAAGGGAGATTACCTAAGGCTTAATGATTCCAGCTATAACCTTGCTTGTGCTGACAATCGATGTACGTAAATGCTGATCTTTGAATCTATAGGCTAAGGAGTGAGGTACTTTTAAATGGATTGGTTAAGAAAGTATATGTTGTTACAAATCTATTGGCTATGAAATGCGCGGGCTTTGCTGTAACGGCCAGTGAAGGCCTATATAAGATCCCCTTTGAAGAAGTTCGGGGCTCTCAGCCACTGCCCGTTTTTGGGGTATGCTGCGGAGCCCCAGCATGCTGGTCTAAATAAACCCCGTTTTTACTCCTGCAGGAATTGTGTCTATCTGGTCTCTCCGCGCCTCCCAGGGCCAGGGAACTCCCGATCCCAACATTTGGAGGTTCCACCGAGATCACCGAGGACCCTGCCCCAGGGACGCAGGATTGAGCCGCGGGGTAAGTTAAGGCGCCTCTTTCTCTCTCTTTGTTTCTCCGGTACCGTTTTACTGTAGTTACCGATCGGTGACACAAGCACAGTGGTGTGCAGCACAGTGATAGTGGTGTGCAGCACACTGTTGTGTGTGCGAGCCTTGTGTCTGACAGACGTGTCGGGAATAGACACGGGCCGCAGCCCTGGGGGACGCCCCGGAGGTGGATGAGGGCCAGGGACGCCTGGAGGCCTCTTTTGTGGTAGCCTCGGAGAGGCTACATCTGGTGTGTCAGGAATCATCGGCCGCTCTATTACTTCTCTATTCTTCTTTCCTCTCCAAAAGGCCTTGCGCTTGCGTCATTCTTTTTTGTAGGTTGGATCACGCTCGTCCTTTTTCTCTACCGAGACACCGTCTTTGGAACCATGGGACAATCTCCGTCCACTCCTCTCACTCACTCTCTCCCACTGGTCAGAGGTCTGCTCTCGTGCTCAGAATCCTTTTCTGATTGTTAAAAAGCCTAAATGGCAGACCTTTTGCTCTGCAGGATGGCCGACGTTCCAGATTGGTTGCCCCCCCCCCCCCCCCCCCGAGGGATCGTTCCACTCGCCGCTCATCTTCCAGGTCAAGGGAGTCATCTACCAGCCTGCTCCCCGGGGGTACCCGGACCAGGAGCCTTAGGCAGGAGTGCCAGGCCGGGGGGAGAAGGGGCCCCCACTTACTCTGCTCCTCCTCTGCCCCTGAACCCCGAACTCTCTATTGCCACTCCTGGGCCAGCACTGGCCTTTCCCTACTTCCGATCTCTTCACTTGGAAGAACTAAACCCTCTGGAGGTGAAAAATCATGTGCATGCCCTTTGGGCATATTTGGGAGTCCCAGGGTGACTGGTGAGTGTGGTGCACACCCGTGTGAAAGAGTGGACCGGTCCGAGCGAGTGCCTAAGTGTGATCTGTGCGTGTATCCATAGTGTGTGTATTTATTATCTTTCTCCTAATTCTGTTTATTAAGATTGTTTAATACGGGTCAGAATTGATCACTTCTCTAAGATCCACAGGAAAGCTCAGGATCTGGGCTTGATGATCAAGAAAGGTAAATTTGACACTTATTGTTCATCAGAATGACCTTCCTTCGGTGTGGATTGGCCCCCACGAGGTTCCTTCTCTCCAAACCTTGTGGCTCAGATAAAGGAGGTAATCTGTGGAAGATCTGCTGTGAAGTTCTCCACCAGGCAAGCATCTGAATAGTCTCTGCAAAGAGGCACCCCTCCTTTGTCTGTCTTGCGTCACCATCCACTATTGGGGGGATGGGAGGAAAGCCCACTAGTGAGAAGATTCTGGGAAACTAAGGCAGATCAATTTACAGGCAGAAAATCCTTTTCCCCACCCAGTCTCAGCTAGAGGTCAATTCAAATGCTAATGAAGGCAGTCCAGATGTAAGGCAGAAAGAAAAAAAAAGGGGTAAAAGGCAGGTAAGAAGCCTAAGAAAAACAGCAAGCCAGCAAAAGCAGGGAAGATGTAGCAAGCTGAGAGAAGGCAGAACTGTTTTTTTTTTTTTTAAGGAGCAGAGTTTTTAAGACCACAGCACTAAGTTTGGCTCAGGCACACAGCTGTGGGTCTGCCCAAAGCCAGGCCCACCCAGGTGGAGATGAGCCTCTGAATAAAGGCCAATTTAAGGGAGGTTAGAGTCCCCTTAGGAGAGGCAAAAGTGATAGACCTGGAGAAAAGTTTTGCCAAGGAACCATCCCTTTTCATAGATTATTGCTTGCAATTAGGAAATCATCTGAGGAGCTTCCAACTAGGTAGTTTTAGATAAGGAGATCTTATTGACCTCTGTAACACCATGTGGCCTGAGTATATTGGGGAAAGATAGCCAGTGAATGGCAGTTTGCATTACCAGATCATTTTGCAGTCAGATCTTTGCAGGTAACCAAAGAAATAGAGTATCAAAGCAGAGGAGGCAGGAAAATGCGAGATCTTATGATTAGCTGTTTGACATCAGAAACAAAGAAGCCTATCCCCATGTCTGATAGGAAGGTACTAGTTCCCTGCCTCAGAATTAGCCTTGGCGAAAATATGGTAACATCTTTGTCATAGTTTATTTTGCCGGCTTATATCAACAAAAGCTCTTTCTTGACCCATTTTTAACAAGTGGGAGACTGACTAGTTAGGCTGGGAAATGAGGAGCAGAGTTCCCAATCAGCCGCCCTGGGAGCTGTCCCTTCCTTTCTCAGTCCATCAGTTTCTCCCTGCCATTTTTTTGAAGGGTCAGATTGATCAATCAACTACAGATATGTGCACATGTACGTGTGGTGTTTTCGTCAGTTCACTGTCTGTCTGTCTGTGTCCGTCTGTCTGTGTCTGACTGTCTGTCTGTCTGTGTGTCTGTGTGGAACACTTGAGTGTTGGAACCAGGCTGAAATCAGAAGTAGAAATTTTAGAGAAGTTAGTGACATGCAACCCAGTGATTTAAGAAATGCAGTTGTTTTAGGAACCTGTTAGACAAGGGTTAATCCTTATCAGAAGGTTGAGCCTACAGAGAAAGCAGAATTCTCAATCTAAATTTCTTGTTAGAAGAACATTGATGATTATATTATTAACAGTTGAAATCCTTTTTGAACTTAAGAATCTTGTACTGTCTAGAAGAGCTATGGAACTAGAGCCTGAAACTAAAGTGAAATAAGAGTTCAGAGAAAGCAAGAACTTGTCTTACAAGCCTCAGCTAACTTTTATGAAAAATTTGTAAGAGGCAGTTTCCCTTTTCTCACAGAACCTAGCAGGTCTTAGATACGGAGATCTCAGGTGCTAGCCAGGCCTGATCTTTGGGTTGCAGATTCCCAGCTCTAGGCAGGCTAGTCTTTGGTACGAGAGTGGAGAGAGGATTGGAATAAACTGCAACTAAGATCAAGCAGCCTGGCCATAAGGTTTCCTTCCTTTTCCTGCCCATCTCCATTTACCTCCCTGGAGTGGGGGAAACTACAGAATGCTGGCGGTGGGAAAGATAGATTGTTGCCATCCTTTTTGTGCTCACACAACAATTCAAATATTTTCTTATGCTGATATCAAAGTTTGGTTAAAAAAAAAAATCCAAAGGGCTTTTTCTGTGTCTGAAAGCATGTTTGTATTTTTGTGGAATTGTTAAAAAGTATCTGGTGTAGAAAGCTCATGATTTTAAATAATTAAGGTACAAGAACTATTGAAATTAAGCCAAAGAAGGTTTTATCATGTTTTATAAACATTGATTGTTTATAGGTCTTGTGCTGTTATGTTAATGTACATATTTGTATCTGCATTGGATTAGAATATTTGACCTAGAAAGAGTTAAAATAACTATGACACATTAAAACTGGTTTAAAAGTAATGGTTTAGTTTAATCATGAGTTTCTAGAGTTATAAAATTGGTTACAAAGTTTGTCCTACCAGTGCTCTATCTGATCTCTGAGACTCTTGGTAACTAAAATTTCTAGGGCTACTTAGTAATAAGTTGTATTGAATTAGTCTCAGATGTCAGCCTGACAATTTGAAGCCATAGCATTGCTTGTCTAGTGCTTGAAAGTGCATGCTATTATTTTGATAATTTTATTTTATGCCAAGCTTTGTCTCCAGGTATCAACCTAGCCCTGACCTGAGATGCTTTCTGTTTCATGGTAATACATGAGTGTTTTAATCTTTTTGTATTTTGTGTTTTCCTGTAAATCAGAATTTTAAGATGTCTCCTGGTTAATTTCTAATGTAAAGTGATCTTTTGCCCAGTGGATATACCTTGTAAAAGCTTTAATTGTGAGCATTTTTAAGGCATTTTGAATATCTATGGAACTGATCTAATGCTTTTGAAATAGTACTGCAGAGTACAGTTTTGTCATGTTAAGTGAGATGGTTGGTAACTTGTGTCTAAATTTGGGAGATCACATTGTACATTGTACTACTATAGATGTATGCCATAAGTCAGAAAGATAATGGATGGAGATATGGTCAGTGGGAAGAAAGGAAAGGAATTCTGTTAAAGTGAAATTGATTTTTAAATGAATGAAAGTTACAGAATGTATGTAAAGGAATGTGTAGAAGGTTTGAGGTTGTTCTAAAGAAAAGGAACTGGTCAAACTGTTATAAGAAACGCTTTAAATCACATGCAGAATTCTTCTAGCACCTTTGTGGTAAGATCTATGGTAAAGATGATTGATGGATTATCTGGACTCCTGTTACAGTGCTCTTAAGATCATTGAATTTTTCAAAAGTTGCAGAAATCAAGGGTTTTGACATGGGATTAAAAACATGTTAAACGGTATGCTTTATCTCTACAGATTTTAGCTTCTCTGACTAGGACCCACAGCAAACAGGTGTATTACATCTCTGTGAGTAAAGTGAAATACTTGCTTTTCTCTTCTTTTGTACCTTCAGTATGTTTTTTGATGTTTCATGGCTCTATGTTGGTTTGCATAAATCCAGATAAGTCTTTCCTCTCTGTAATAGGGTCTACCCCTCATGCAGACAGGAAAAACCAGCCATGGGACCCCAAAGCCCTCTTCCAGGGAAACAGTCAGGGGATCTGTCTAAATGACAGGAGCAGGGATTTAACAGGTACTGTTTCAAGAACCCTACAAACCTCAGAGTGACCCTAGAGGCAGGCTGGCCCGAGAAAAGACTGGAAACCATCACTGCTATGGAGAATGAGGAATCTAGGACTCTGCAATGACTAACTCAGTCTGGGCCTACTCTCAGCGTCAAGGAAAAACCTGGAAACCAGGATTTCTCCCAGCCCTGAAGAAGGGATGGGATGGATTCCTTTCTGCCAGGACATCTCTGTGGAAAACGAGGACCAAAGCCACAACCCAAGGGCTCGAGACATCGCGGGACATCTTCTGGCCAGGCCTGGGTAGCTCTGACGTGCCAGATAAGATTAATGAAGATTGATGCCACTATTGTTGTGTCTCCTGTCTTTAGCTGATCCCCAGGACTTCTCAGTAAATAATTGGGTATCCCAAATGGAGAGTTCTCTAATCTTACTGTGTTTATGCAAAAGAACAAGCCAGGTTTGTTAAACTATCTTGCAACGTTTTAAAATGAAGGTGGAGAGAAAACCATGTTTCTGTAACTTGCTTTTTGTAAGAATCAGATTCTAATTCTACAGAGGTGGTTGAATAAATGTATTTTAATCTTGATCTAAAAGGTACCCCCTTTGGGGAAATTTAGATAAAACTTAGTTTACTGTCTGTAGGTAAAACAGCCTAATCTGTAAAGGGAACTCAATATTATACATGCTGTCACTAGTCTGATACGAGCATTGAAAGCCAGAGCTTTACTAGGGTGAAGCTCATCTCAAAGTGCAGAATTGCTTTCCCCCGGTCTGAATTGGCCAAAGTGTCGAGAAAGGCATCTAAACTGGTTAAATTAGAGTAGATTAATATCTAGTTCTAAAATGCTGTGAATTTTCTTTCTATACTTTATTGCATCTCATTTTCTGTGAACAGTCATTTGGAGAGAACAAGAATATTATCAGCTCTTAATTTCTGTTGCATCATGGGATTAACAACTCCTGAACCAATGCAATGGAATATTATTAAAGGGTTATGTTTTAACACTAGTGAGAACCATCTTCCATGGGGAGGAACTGAACAGCAAGTAAGATAGAAGTAATTCAGAACTGTGCTTTCTGTGCCATTAATGAACCTAGTGGAAATCCTGAGCCTCCTCTCCTAACACCTGTTCAGCATCAAGGAACTTAGAGGTGAATCGGCAGCTTGACCTTATACAAATGATCAAATGTTCATATGTTCAAGGTATAAATATATGTTGGTTCTCATTGATAGCTTCAGTATATGGGCAGAAGCTTTTCCAGTCTGTACTAAGAAAGCCAGAGAATGGCTTGGTGTTTCTGTGACCATTAGAAAAATCTGAACACAGGAAGTTATATTATCAACCAAACCTGTTTGTAGAGTTAATCCTTTTCATTGTTTTAATGATAGAGATGGGTATGGCATTATGTTGCTTTGGTTTCTGTTGCTTTAACTCTTTTTAAGACCTCATCGAGAAATCTCTCACATCCCTGTTCGAGATAGTCTCCCAAAACCTGAGAGGACTCGACCTTCGACCTGTTGTTCCTCAAGAACAGAGGGCTTTGCTCTGATCTGGTGGAGGGATGCTGTTTCTACGCAGACCACACTGAGGTTGTCAGAGACTCTATAGCCAAGCTACGGGAAGGCCTTGAACGATGTCGGAAAAGCCTGGGAGAATTGGTTTGAGTCTTGAAGATCCTCCTAATTCGGGGCAACAATACCGGACTCTACCCACTGAGGAAAGCTACTCTTAACCACGGGTCCTCGAATTAGGCCCCGACCCCCCCCACGATCTCTAGGATTAGAGATGCTCATGAAAAGAAGTGGGGAATGAAAGAATCCATATTAGGGCATCAAATTTTTGTGTACTTTAGCTAACTTGCAACATTGCTTTCTGTAAAACTGCTTGGCTGCTTTGCACCTGGGGGAGAGGGGACTTGGAAAGTGAACAGGGCATAACTTCTTTCTACAAGATTCAGATGTATTTACTGTCCCTGAAATGTATTGTCTCAGTAAAGCACCCTGCAGATTTGGGTAAAGGATAGCTCAGGATGCGGGTGGTTGGGGGAAATTGCCCTTTCCTGGAATGTATTGTCTCACTAAAGCACCCTGCAGACTTGGGTAACACAAAACGAGGATGGTCAAGGGAGATTACCTAAGGCTTAATGATTCCAGCTATAACCTTGCTTGTGCTGACAATCGATGTACGTAAATGCTGATCTTTGAATCTATAGGCTAAGGAGTGAGGTACTTTTAAATGGATTGGTTAAGAAAGTATATGTTGTTACAAATCTATTGGCTATGAAATGCGCGGGCTTTGCTGTAACGGCCAGTGAAGGCCTATATAAGATCCCCTTTGAAGAAGTTCGGGGCTCTCAGCCACTGCCCGTTTTTGGGGTATGCTGCGGAGCCCCAGCATGCTGGTCTAAATAAACCCCGTTTTTACTCCTGCAGGAATTGTGTCTATCTGGTCTCTCCGCGCCTCCCAGGGCCAGGGAACTCCCGATCCCAACAGCAAGAAATATGAAATAAATTTGTTCTATGCCTTCCACAACAGAGCAGCTTGGGGGTGGGGGTGAAAGGGACCTTGGGGACACTGTTGATGAGATTAGTGTTGGAACTTTGTATGCCTGAAACAACTCTATTATAAACAACTTTGTAAGTCCCATGTCTTAATGGAAATTCTTAAAAATGTTTGAAACTCTCCTCATTCTGAATAATTTGTAGATTTGTAGGTTTTATATATTATTAAAAAGATATTGGCATAGAATTATTCACAGTATTAATTTTTTAAATTTATAAACTTAAATTTTAAATTTATAAACTAAATTAAATTTATAAACTAAATTTATAAATTAAAATTTATTAACTAAAAGTTATGAAAAATATTAGATGTCCATCCCAATTTTAAGAGCAACTATGCAATGTATCCTGACTTCACTTCTTTGTCCATAGGTGAATACCAGATCATTCATTTCCCACTGAGGTTCAGGTGATTTTTTTTTAGGCTCTTGGATAGAAAGTCTCTCTCTCTCTCTCTCGCTCTCTCTCTCTCTCTCTCTCTCTCTCTCTCTCTCTCTCTTTCTCTCTCTTTCATGAGCCATTTAGAGAGAAACCCTCCTTTTACCCAATTTGCTGGATTTTAAGTCCATCCACAGACTTGTTCCATTTAGAGTGACTTTTCTGTTTTCTTTTTTTAAATTTTTTTTTATTTTATAAAGTAATTCATGATATTTGATTAAATTTAATATTCCAACACCAATCCCACCACCATTACACCTTCCCACCATCATTTTTTGGATGTTTCCATCCCAAACCCAAATCCCTGCCCCAAAGCAGAACCAAAATAATATATTTTGTATTGTTTGTTATGAAAAACTGCTGAAAATGCTACAAAAAAGTTTCCTTAGAGAAAAGAGTGTGAAAATTGTAGTATTTCACCCAGGGACCATTAAGCCCTTCTATATGAAATCACTAACATGTTCTTATAGGTTGAGCCTTATGTGCTTACAAATATATATATATGTATATATATATCACATCACTGTCACTGTCCTCCTGTTGTTCATCAATTTGCTAGAGCAGGCCCAGTAACATCTCCATTGTGACACTTGTTGCTGTGTTTGGCATATCGAATATGTCACAGGTAGCTTGCCAGGCTTTGCCGTGTGGGCAAGATACTCTCGGTAATTTGCCGGGCTCTCTGAGATGGGCAGAGGAATCGAACTTGGGTCAGCCAGGTAGGCCACGTGCAAGGCAAATGCCCTACCCACTGTGCTATCGCTCCAGCCCATATATATATATATATATATATATATATATACACATATAGTATATATATGTGTATGGACTAGTACTGGACTGAGCTGTCAGGGTGAGCCCATGTAGACTGCACCACACTATGGGCAGGAACATAGGAACCCATGAAAATGGGCAAGATTTTGTTGGGGTGCAGAGTCCCCTGGCCCTGGGAGGCACGGAGAGACCAGACAGACACAATTCCTGCAGGAGTACAAAAGGGGTTTATTTAAACCAGCATGCTGGGGCTCCACAGCATACCCCAGAGTGGGCAGTGGCTGAGAGAACCCCGAGCTTCTTCACAGGGGGTCTATTATGTAGGCCTTCATCGACTGTCATAACAAAGCCCGCGCATTCCAAAGATTCGAAAGTCAGCAGTTACATACATCGATTGTCAGCACAAGCAAGGTTATAGCCAGAGTCATTAAACCTTAGGTAATCTCCCCTGACCACCCGCATCCTGAGTTATCCTTTACCCAAGTCTGCAGGGTGCTTTAGTGAGACAATACATTTCAGGAACAGTAAATACACCTGAATCCTGTCACACTTGGTTTAGCAAGAAGTTATGCCCTGTTCACATTCCAAGTGTCCCCCCCCCCCCCCCCACAGGTGCAAAGCAACCAAGCAGTTTTACAGAAAGCAATGTTGCAAGTTAGCTGAAGCATGCAAAAATTTGATGCCCTAGTATGGATTCTTTCAATTTCTCCTGTGTCCTGACTAGTTTGGATGAGGCTGAACATTTTTCCCCTTCAAACTGCCTTCAGTAAATAATTTCAATATATTGTAAGGATCAGTTTTCCTTTTCTCACAGAAACCTGGCTGGTCTTTGACATGCAGATCTCATGTGCTAGCCAGGCCTGATCTTTGGGATGTAGATTCCAGGCTCTAGCCAGACTAGCCTTTGGGACACAAATTTCAGATACTTGTCTTTGAGATATAGATTCCAGGTTCTAGCTGACTATACTTTGGGAAGCAAATCCAAGTGCTTATAACCCAAGAAAAGTTTCAGTTTTGGTTTTGTATCTTAGGAGGCCAAAACTACTGGCCTTTGCATGAGTTCATGCAAAGAAACAATGTACGTTTTACTTCCTCGATGTTCTTTCTGTAACTCCTTTTGATGGCATCACTGCATTGTACCCTTTAGAGGTATCATGCTCAATAAAAGGAGATTTCGGGGCTCTCTACCTTTGTCACAGGTCTGAGAGAACCTGGGCCTTCCATGACATAAATTTCTTTCCCATTCCTTATCTCAGCACCTCTGACTAAATGAACTTTCACAAAACATATGTATGAATTTTTTTTATCACTTGATCACTTAATAACCCGTTACTCATCGATTTGCTCGAGTGGGTGCCAGTAACATCTCCACTCATCCCTGTTGTGTGCTAGTGTAGCCCAATGGCATCTGCTCGTTCTAGGAACATGAAGAGCCTCAAACCTATCATTCAGGGTCTTGATGAAGAAGTCTAACCATCTCATAGGTGGGCGTCCATATTTTTTTTATATATATATAAAAAAAATTTTCCCTCTAAGATTAGTTGCCTCCTGCTTTGAAACCCGTCAAATGTGGTATGATACTCTTAGAATCTCGGTAGGGGATGTGTATGTGAGAAGTGGTATGAAGTGTTGCTGTCCAGGAACAGGTTCACTTGTGGTTGAGGCTCAACCCAAGATTGTGGAGAGCGGCTGTGAACATGGCAGTGGTTGATTCTGGAGGTTTTCGGCTGCTGGGGCTGGATCCCTTTGTGGGGGGAGGGGTCTCATCCACCCCCCTCCAGGGTGCCCCAAGTGAAACAGCCTGGCGTGGGGTCCAGCAGCATAATTATGGCGAGCATCATGTTATGCTCCCTTCCGGGAAGGAGGACATTCTATCTGGATGGTGGCTGATAAGATTATCTGGTGCCAGCCACAGGCAGCTTATGGGCATGACTGCTGAGTTGCTGGAGACACGGGACTACAGGTGGAGGATCTCCATTTCTGGTTCCACTGAACCCAGAGTTCTCAGTCACAAAGTCCCGCATACCTGGGTTTTCTGGGGGTTCACTCGTGGGTGAGATCCGGCCCGAGCATGTGGAGTGCAGCCGTGAGCATGGAAGTGGTTGAGTTCTGGAGGTTTTCAGCGGCCAGGGCTGGGTCCTTGGGGGTGGGGATGGGGTCTCACCCGCCCTGCCCCCCTCCAGGACTTTTCTGTTTTCTGAGCAGGTGGTCAGGGTGCCAGACTGGCCTGTAGTGGTGGCTCATTCCCTAACACTGGCAGGATTCTGACCCCCACCTAATCCTGCTCCCCTGACTTGCCCCCAGCAGCAAGCTCCTGACTTCACTTTCACTAAACTCCCCAAAATGTGCTTATCCTTTTCACCTTGGAAGATTTCACGACTTCTGTGTAGTAGAGGCCAGACAGGTTGAGTCAGTTTGTGTCTTCCCATCAGTCACTCTCAGATGGCTTTAGAGATTGGGAATCCACTCTGCTCTGTAAGGTCATCACCAGTGAGCAATAATAAGAGCAACATAATATTTTTTTCACTTTGTGCCGGCATAATTTTTATTCATTATCTTTAATATGTTAATCTTTATAAAATCTTTATGAAATATATGGGATTATATCTCAATACTACTAGATGAAATTACCTAACTAGTTGAGGTTATTTATAAAACTAACATAGCAAAAAAGTAGTAGAAACAGACTACAAAGAGACGGTCTGACCATATATTTGTATCTAACTACTGTTATGTCTCTCAAGACCAAGAAAGCAGAAGCCTTTCTGCGATGCAAGCAAAAAATAATTTGCTAGTCTTTGTGCATTAGTATGTCCTTACAAAATTATTAGGATTATGTGCTTATAACTATATGCTTAGAAAAGTATGTAAATTTCATGCTTGCAAAGCTATTCAAAGGCCTGGAAGAGCAACCATCAATAGGCTGCCAACAGATTTGAGAGTGATGTAGGCAGGTAGATAGGGAAAGGCCCTTTGCAATGGAAGAATTCTAGGAATGACCCAACTTGTGGATACAGAAAGCAAAGGCCTGATAAGATCATCCGCAGACCCTGAGGATATAGGCCTCTCCATGAAATTCCTCTTTTTGGACCTCCTTGGTAACCTCCTTAGCAATGGACTTTTACCTGGGAAGAAGCCCCATGTGGGGGCAGGTTGGAGAAACCCTATAAAGGCCACCTGGAACAAAGGAAGGGCGCGCATATGCTGCCTGAGCCCATGTTCTGCTTGCGCCCATGTGGCCGAGCACATGTGGTGCCCGAGCACATGTGTTGCCCGCATCTCCCCTCTTGAGATGTGCACTTTCATGCTTTCATGTCTAACTTTACTCTCTCTCTCTCTCTCTCTCTCTCCCCCCTCCCCCTCCGCACCTAAAAATCCTCCAAATAAAATCTATTTGTTTCACTGCTTGTCTACTCCTGAAATTCCTTTCTGCAAGGCGAGACAAGAACCCAGTAACCCTGGGTCCCGAGTGGCAGAGGCGGGTGGGGAGAAAGTGACTGTCTTTCTCCTCCCCGCTTCACATAAGTCACCCGTGGGGCCCACCGACATCAAGAGGACAACCTGTATATATGTGGTAAACAACTGTATATATGAGGAAGGAATCAGAAAACTACTTTCATGAAAAGATATTTTCATGTTCACTTAACAACTACCACATTCTGTTATTTCCATAAACACTAAGTTTTTGCCATAGGAGTTAATTTGTTCTAGACAATGAGCACCTCAAAAGGGGGAACAATGAGTCTGGAGACATTATAACCCAAGATCAGTTGAAGTTAGCAAAATACAATATGGAGAGCCAAAAAGCCTATGAATTCTCCTGATTCTGAATGAGCCTCGAATGTGCACTTTTAAAATCTCAGGGCTAGGACGAAGGAGACATTACTGGGGCCTGCTCGAGGCAATCGATGACCAACAGGATGACAGCGATACAGTATGAAGTTTTTCACGATGATTTACTAGACTCAATATTCCAACACCAATCCCATCACCATTACACCTTTCCACCACCATTGTTTCCAATTTTCCAAACTGTATAAAATCTCCGGGGGACAGCCAGGGAGAGGCCACAGTGGCCCTTCTCACCACCTGGGTTGTGGGGGGCCCCTGGGCCACTCACCCAGCCGCGGCAGCCTGGGTCATGGGGCAGACAGAGGAGGAGTCGAGGGCCAAGCCAGTAGACTGATCAGATGCCGTTCATTGCGTTCTCCCCACGCGCCTGCCCCAGTCTCTCTGAGCCTCCCATTCTGGTCTCACACTCCCCTCACTCCCATCTCCTCCTGTCTCTCCCGCTCATCTCTCTGTGCTCCATCTCGCAGCCTGGGCTCTCTCTTTCCACGCACCTGCTCCTGTATTCTTCTACATTCTTCTCTCTCTGCCCCCCTTGCTAGTCTCTTCACGCTCCATCTTGCCACCCTGTTCTCTCTCTCTCTCCCCAGCTCTCTTGTCTCTCCAACTCCCCAGCACTCAGGGCCCATGCTACACCCAGTCTGGTAGTAAAATCAACATATGAAAGCCCTTCCTGATGGCCCACCAGGTTCAAAGAAAACACCACCTAGGAGGTATTCCTTCTTGATTGCCTCCTGCAAAATATCTCTTAAGGTGTTTTTCTCCTTTCCTCAGTCCAAAACCTCAATTAACATCTTAATACTAGTTATTTTTGTATGAACACAGTAAGAGATTCATTGAGGCTTGTAGGGCAGCTCTCCTGGGAACATCTTGCCACAGATTCAGACTACAGAACTCAGGCCAGATTAATCATTCCTTAATGCTAGCAGGGTCCGAATCTAGTTATTACTTTTTGGACCATGATAGCATTTGTCCATGATCAAGCTCTTAACTTATAGTTAAGCATTATGACACTTTGGCCAGGCTCATCTCAATGCCATGGTAGCACTTAGCTTACCACTTGCCCTGGTTCCATCCAGTCCCTCGTTGGGACCCTGCTTTTGGGGGTGCTAGAAAGTAAGGGCAGCTAAGGCTTAGATGCTTAGATGCTTAGAGAACAGATGCCCAGGAGGAAAATAACACTGAGAGTCACATTACAAAAGCATAGCATATACTGTCTTTTTGTGTCATAAAAAAAGGACATTGCTCTGAATAAACTATGCAAAGGACTCAGGAAGAAGAGAAAAACAATATTTATAAGTCAACAGAACACAAAGAAAAAAGTTTACAAATAAACACAGAGGAATGGGAGTATTGTGACCTGAGGCTATGGAGGAAGGACAAATCAATTTTATCCTACACCCAATCACCATTCAAGCCTGCCCCAATAGGAGGCACTAAATAATTTATTTTATATTGCTATTATGAATAATTTGCTAATAGTCAGTCACGATCCTCCTGTTGTTCATTGATTTGCTCAAGCGGGCCCAGTAACGTCTCCATCATGAGACTTGTTGTTACTGTGTTTGGCATCTCAAATAAATCACGGGGAGCTTGCCAGGCTCTGCCGTGCGGTCGAGATACTCTCGGTAGCTTGCCGGGCTCTCCGAGAGGAGCGGAGGAATCGAACTCGGGTCAGCCATGTTGGCTGCGTATAAGGCAAACGCCCTACCCTCTGTGCTATCGCTCCAGCCCAATTTGCTAAAAATTATAAAAAATATTTTCTTAGAAGAAAGTGTGTGAATATTATTGTATCTCACTCTGGAGCCATTAAGTCCTGGTATAAGAGATAAATGACATGTTGTTACAGATTAAGATTTGTGTGTTAATTTTTAAAAATTTTTATTAGTGAATCACCATGAGGTACAGTTATGGCCGCGCGACATCTTATTATCTTATTTTTCCTTTGGAGAACCTGGCAGGCCACCAAAAGTATCCTGCCCACACGGCAGAGTCTGGCAAACTTCCCTTGTAATACTCAATATGCCAAATACCAGTAACAATGATGGGTCTCATTCTCCTAATCCTGAAAGAGCATTGAAATGGCTCTTTTAAAATCTCAGGGCTAGGAAGAAGGAGACGTTACTGGTACCTGCTTGAGGAAATTGATGAACAACAGGATGATCGTGATTGTGATCGTGATATATATATATATTAGAAATTTATGTAGAAATGGTGCTACTCTCTGGAGTATTCTTTTTTTTAATTTTCTCATGAAACTTTCTTTTTTTTTATTTATTTTTTTTATTAGTGAAACACCATGAGGTACAGTTGTAGATTTACAACTTTTTGTGCTTGGGTTTGATTATACAATGATCAGATACCCATCCCTCCACCAGTGCCCATTTTCCACCACCATGGATAATATCCCCCCCACCCCAACCCCCACCCCCCCATCCCCCCTGCCTCTGTGGCAGGGCAATCCCCTGTGTTCTCTCTCTCCTTTTGGGTGTTGTGGTCTGCAAAAGAGGCATTGAGTGGCAAACATGTTCAGTCCATAGTCTACTTTCGACATGCATCTCCCCTCCTGGGAGGATCCTCCAAACACCCTTTATTTGGTGTTCCCTTCTCTATCTGAGCTGCCCTTTCCTCTAAAATGCCCGACTGGCCACTAAGCTATGGAATAATCCTCCTGGTGCTGATCTCAGCTATTCTTGGGTATTAATCTCATGTTTTGTTACTTTATATCCCCCAGATGAATGCAATCTTTCTATGTCTATCCCTCTCTTTCTGACTCATTTCGCTTAGCATGATACTTTCCATGTTGTACCACTTGTATGTAAATTTCATGACTTCATCTTTTCTAACAGCTACATAGTACTCTCTGGAGTATTCTTACACAATAATTCTTACACTATAAGTATTTCAGTGTGTACACATCTAATAAATGGTTTGTGTCTACCTAAAATCTATACTTTATTTCTCTAACTTCTGCTTGAATTACTTCCTGTGTGTCATAACAACCTGATCTCTAGATCAGACCAAAGGCCTTGACCTAGACAAGATAATTCCTATAACATGTTGTTGAGTCATATGGTTATAAGCCCATAAGTTCAGGAGATTAAGAAGATAAATATTACCAATGAAAAATCACCTTTAAGATAAGCTGCTGAAATCCATATAGTCCCCAAGTTCAAAGTGACAGGCAGTGTAACACAGTCCTACTAGACACCGAAATTTCTCATCAAAGCTCTCATTAGTACTCACATCAGCTGTCATTAATGCTGGAGGACAAATAACTCCACTTCTTCTGCCTCCCAAATATCAGGTCACTGGCCATATCTAAGTCACATTCATGATACTTCTGGGAAAATTCTTTGGAGAAAGGAATAGAAAAGGGTGAAAATCACTGTTAAATGGCAAATGGGACAGAAAACACTTGAGAATTCTAGGGATGAAGAGGTGAGCCTCCAAAACTAGTACTTCCTCCTCTCTATATCCACACACTTGTAAGAAACACACCCCTTTTCTCGGGTTAGTTCCTGTGGCTAGTTTTTTTTTTTTAAGTAGAAGAAATGATATTATGTCACTTTTGATAAGGATTGTTTTAAAACTATGGTTTCTGTCTTTTACTGCTATTTTTCTGTCAACACTCTCTTCAGACCTCAGAACCTAGGAAGAAGCTCCCACGCTATATATGAAGGAAGGGAAAAAGGAAGCACGACGGGATGCAAAGAGAAGCAAAGAAAGAACGAGGAAGTGTGTTCTGGGACCAGGCAAATCAACACAAGAATGAAGACCAGAAAATCTACTGCTTGTGTCCCTCGAATTCTGAGGGGTCTTGGGTTGCATGTCTCACTAGAGAATTTTTTTAAAATTACATTTCAGTGTTCACAAGATCTGATCATGTGGCAAGTCCCTAACTATTGGATTCTAAACCGTGCATGTCCATTATTTAAGGTAATGTGAGTGATGTTTTCATCTTTGCAACAGGACAACCTAACTAGCACATTCTGTTGACATGATACATTCAAGACAGCCTCCCAATCTTGAGTGATGTACAGCAAGCAGAAAATCTATAGTAGGAACACCTGTGACCCAAGTATGCCTCTTTTGTTACTGGAATGACGTGGGAGGCCTTCACTGAAAGAGTTGTCCTGGCTTCTTCAGAGTTCAGGAATCCTGTGGGTTTGATTCTGCCAGAGAAAGATTTACCTCCAACAAAGAAGAATTAATTGGCATACTTTGCAACCATCTTTAGTCACTGTCTTTATGACGTCATCTCTCTTCTTCCTTTACTGGAAACCAAAATTGTACCAAAATTACTGTAACCCAAATCCCTGCAGTCACAAATTATCCCCTACCCCCAAGACTTTGCTTGTGCATCTGCTCTGATAATCCTTGTGCTTTAACGGAGTCTGGCCTATGTCTTTTTTCAATGATCATTTTTTGAACAACTGTATGGAAGTTTTTACTGCTCTTTATCCTAGGTGCTCTCTCTGCCTTTTCTGCCTTTCTGCCGTTGCTTCTATTCTTCATAAGCTCTTCATAAGCTCACAAACCCACAATCTTAGGATAAGTATTCTTTTTGTATCTTGAATACTACCTGCAGGGAAACAGTTGTATGCTGGTGCCATTTTGTTGGAGTACACGGAGCTTAGGTTTATCAGGTTGCACCCATCACAGTGCTCCCAAGTCATTTCCATTACTTTGTAACTACTTCTTTGTGCTCTCTTCCCCAACCAATTTGTAAGGTCTCATCCTTCTTAGACACTGAAGCTGTACTGTAAGTTAATATTGCCTTTCTCCTCTCCTTATGTCTTTTGAATAGTTTACCTTAATACAATGGCCTTTTTGTATAGATACAGGAAGACAATTAATATTATGCTTTATAACTTAGGATTTAATTGGCTTTGAATATTATTCACTCCTGGGCATCTGCCTTCTCAACTTAAGCCTTAGTTGCCCTCACTTCCTAGCACTCCGATGTAGGACTGGATGGAACCAGGGAAAGCCAGCAGGTTATGTGCTACCCTGGCATCGAGATGGGCCAGGCAAAGGTGCCAAGATTCTTAACTATAAGTTAAGAGTTTGATCATAGGCAAATGCTGTCATGATCCAAAAGTAACGACGAGACTAGGACCCTGCTGCTAAGAATAGGAAAGTTATCTGGCCTGAGCACCACAGTCTGAGATCGAGATGGCCCTGGGAGAGCAATTCTATAAGCTCAAAGTATTTCTTACTGTGTCCATACAAAATGATTTATTTTATGTATGCTTATATGTTGGTCGGACAAGGAGAGGAGAAACACATCCAGGGAAATCTGTTCTAGGGTGGGTTGATCTGTCCTAGAAGCAGTTTTCCTATGTGTCCTGACTAGCTTGGATGAGACTGAACCTTTCTCCCCTTCAAACTGCCTTCAGTAAATGATTTCAGTATATTAAGGCAGTTTTCCTTATCTCACAGGAACTTAGCTGGTCTTAGGTAAGCAGATCTCAGGTGCTAAGCCAGGCCTGATCTTGGGGATGTAGATACCTGGCTCCAGGCAGGCTGATCTTTGAGATGTAGGCTCCAAGATCTAGCAGACTAGTCTTTGAATTGTTAATCCAAGTAGATTGTAAAAGGTGAGGCCAAGATTACTGGCCTGCTGATGTAAAGAAACAATGTGGATGTAAAGAAACAATGTGGATATAAAGAAACTATGTATGTTTTGCTGCCTCAATGTTCTTTCTGTAACTCCTTTTGATGACATCACTATATTGGCCCTTTAGAGGTACGATGATGTATATAAGGGGATTTTCGGGGCTCTTTGGGGGGCTCTCTTGGGGTGCATGTGCTTGAGGACTCCTGAGGCCTCCATGACATACATTTCTTGCATGTAATAAACTGCTGCTAAGACCAACCAGCTTAGCCCTCGTTTCCTTCCTTCGCCTGACCATCGCCATCAACCTCCGTGGAGTGGGGAAACGGCCTGAGACTACTGAACGCGGGCAGCGGGAGAGATAGGCCGCTGCCCTCCCCTTAGCCGGTCCTTTTTTGTGTGTTTACACACCATTTAATATCTAGGGTTAAGATGAGAGGTTATAAAAGGAATGTGGGAAAGGCAGAACAAAAGCAAGGAGAGAACTCATTACAGATACTGGAAGAAAAAGGTGAGACCCCCATCTGAACCAAGTTGCAGAAGAGCAACCCCGAAAGTTCTTGGTGACTACCTTCTTCGAACATTAGGTTTGAATGGGTCATTATCTCCAAAGATCCTCCATCAGTGTTTACTTTTTTATTTTCTTGTTTATTTTTGCTCGTTTTGGGTCACACCTGGCGATGCTCAGGGGTTACTCCTGGCTCTGAACTCAGGAATCACTTCTGGCAGTGCTCAGGGGACCATATGGGATGCTGGGAATCAAACTCAGGTCAGCCGCGTGCAAGACAAACACCCTACCCGCTGTGCTATCACTCCAGCCCCCTCCAACAGTGTTTAAAATAGCGGATTCTTACAGACCCTTCTCTTTACAGATGAGGGAATAACAGTACCATTTAAATCCCATCTTTGTCTTGTCTTGCCTTTTCTCTGCTTCTCTTCATAAGCAGCTCAGAAAGACTCAGATTCCCAGAAATGAGTAGTAGGGACAAATCCAGTGCACCTGTAAAGAGTTGGTTTGTTAAAGAGGCCCTTTAATTCTGATCTCTAACAAGTGTGGCAGGACCAAAGGGACAGCTTTTGTGGGATCTGGAGGGGAAGTGTGGCTGTTTGTTGTCTGTTTTGGTACTGCAGCTGCCTGTGTCAACCTGGGAAGTGGGTGATTATCTTGCAAACTGCCTATTTTCGTAATTATAATGTTTTCAGAATATTAATTTTGTTTTCCACATGTTCACCTTATTCATCAAGTTATAAATTTGCAGCTCTGAAATACATATAATTTTAGATACAACACTTTACAAATAAGTGAATGCATGTTTTTCCCCCCACTTTAGAAAATCACCAGCATGGTTGGGGAAATGGTGATGGGTGGGAAGTTGTTGATGCCTCCACTGTCTCCCTCTCGCCCTTATAGCAGGAGAGGCTGGCACACCCCTAGAGAGGATGGCTCACCCTGGGCATCAAGGGGCAGGGCTGACAGCTGGGATTGAGGAGTACTGAAACTCTTTCTTACCTTGTCATTGCCGTGCACATCAGAAAGCTCCAAACAGCAGGCCAACTTACAATTTTAACCTCTATCCTGTCACTGGGGGTGGATGTCGACAGAGCAATTCAGAGAGTACCACCAGTAAGCAAGCCTGCAGCCTGGAGAGAGAGAGAGAGAGAGAGAGAGAGAGAGAGAGAGAGAATGTGTGTGTTTGTGTTTGTGTGTGTGTGTGTGTGTGTGTGTGTGTGAAAGGTGGTGTTGTAGGAGAGCTGAGGTGTCACAGAGGGAAGCAGTGAAGAAATGCTCATTTCACTTTAATATCATTTACAAAACAATAGTGATGACTCTTCTTATTGTATTCCGATGATTCTATGACTTATTGTGGGGTCAAGTATTAATTCCACAGCAGGCACATAACCCCACCAGAGCCTACTCTCTTAGGAGAAGAGTTATCTTGTAAAGATACAGGGAATTCTCAGGGAACCCAAGAAATATCTTTGTAGGTTTCAGAAGGCTTGGGCGAAATTTAAGGGCAAGAGAAACTCAGTGTGCATGAGCAAAATCTTCATTTGAACACTGCAAGAATGGAAGCTAGTGGAACTATGGACAACACCTCCATCAATCAAAATAGGAAACTCACCCTAAAACTCCACCTTCTAAGACTTATGTAAGAGTACAGTCGCATCATCATGGGCTTACCTAACTCCTCAGGGTGCTGCACTAGAATTAGTATTTTTTTCCTGTGTGCTATTTGTTTAAAACTACCATATAGCTACCTTGCTCACCACATCCCCCTGCATTGCTCTCCTGTCTCCTTCTGCTTCAGGTTGAAGAATCTTTTCCTTGCATTGTTCCTGAGCCAGAACTCTTTGGACCAGATTGAGGAAGAACGTGAAAGATGCTGCTCACGCTCCTGGGGTCTCCAGCAGTAACTTTATAACTTCACAATCAAAAAGTAGAAACAGGCAGCCACATAGTACGTTTGTGGCGATTCTTCAGAGGCAAATACCCCCCACCCCCCAATAACACAGATGGTGCCATATTGATATGAGTAGAGTTACCAGAGGCAAAGCACTCCTGATCCACCAGTGCCTAGAAGGTTGGAATTCAACTCAGTCACCTTTTCAGGGGCCAGAAATGCCTCTCAAACCAAAATTGGCAGGTTGAATGATGAAACCTTTTAGATTCAAATAGGCCTGTGTTCATGGAAAGTGAATTTTTCCACATCTTAACAATGCAGCTGTTGAAGGGTCTGGAGCGATAGCACAGCAGGTAGGGCATTTGCCTTGCATACAGCTGACCCAGGTTCCATTTCCAGCATTCTATATGGTCCCTTGAGCACCGCCAGGGGTAATTCCTGAGTGCAGATCCAGGAGTAACCCCTGTGCATCACCAGGTGTGACCCCCCCCCCCAAAAAAAATCATAATTCTAAAGCAGTTTTTTGAAGGAGACATAAGAAAAATATAAAATATCTTTACAGTCTGACATAGGACTTCCTTGAGAGGTTTCATTTCAGGAAACAGAGGCAACTCTGTTTTAAATGACTTGAATATTTTTACTGATTTCCTTTCTTAGCCAAGAGGAGTCATCTGGCAGGCAACAGAACAACCTACTCCTTCCTTGCCTAATTAAAATGTGTGACTCTCCTGAGTAGAATAAAGGAGCATTTGGCAACAGACTACCTGATTTAAGCACACAGGAATGTATGTGAATAAATCAGCAGAAACCACCCCTCACTTGTTTTATAATTGCTATCTACACCGCACTCAAAGTCACAGCTGTTGAGTGCCCTTTCAGTTAAAGGCAACCTTTGTGACTCTCACCAATGTTTCATTAAGCAATAATTTAATTTCAGACATAGATGCACATTAAAATCCTACATCTAGAAAAATCCTTTCCTCTGATCATTTTCCCTCCCAGGGTTCATCATGGTCAACATGTTGACTAACACCTTTAAAATGGAAGATGGGCCACCTAATGCAATGGAAGCTTCCAGATTTAACAGCATATTAGAATGTGGTAAATTTAGCTTACCAGAAGTGTGATAAATTAGAAGTAGGCATTTACAGTGCAATCAAATGTGAAACCCCTCGTATGCACCACAACCAAGCATGACTAAGACCTCTGACCATCATCACAAAAAAAAAAAATATAGAAAAAAGATCGAGGAACAGAAGGGGGGGTTAAATAGATATTTTGTCAAACATAATAACAATAAGTCCCTTTTGTACCAGAAAAATAGATAGGTCAGTGGTCAGGGCACAGCCTTGCATTCACAAGGACTTGACTTGGATCCTCAGTAATAATGCCATTTCTCCACCCCTTCCCCTCTTCACCAGGTGTAGTCTTGAAGGCACTTGCCCCTCTTCTGAACATGACTGATGCCTCATTGGTTGCCCCCTGAAACTCCAGGCCTGAGCAGTTTTAGATTACAGGACTCAAGTACCGAACAATCCTGTCTGCTTGGTTAAGTATCTATGGAGTGGCCCTTGGACCCCTGAGTACTGCTTGGGAGGACAGCCCCCTCAAATAAATTAAAAAGTGGAAATGTATGAAATTTTTCCAGTATACTATTTTAAGATTCTGTAACATCACTTTTCTTTTTTTTTTTTTTTTGGTTTTGTTTTTTGTTTGGGGACCTCACATGATGGTGCTTAGCACTTACTCCTGGCTCTGCACTAGTGGATCATTCCTGAAGGACTTGGGGGACAATATGCGCTGCTGGGGATTGAACCAATGTAGGTTACATACAAGACAACTGTATCAGTTCTTAAATGTCACTTTAAACAAAGAAACACGCATTATAACATGTATCTTATTTAAAATTAGGTTATATAGTGGCAAGATGGTAGAGAAAATTGATTTTATATTTTCTTTGAAAATATAAAATATAAATATATTTATATATTATATTTAAATATATTTATATTAAATATAAAATTTAAATATAAAATATAAATATAAAATATTCCAAGAATTTGGGTAGTATAAATGGCTATAGTTTTAGTCTCAGAATACTTATCTATATTGATAAAAAGTTTTTTGATAGCAATTTTTTCTGACTTATTGGAAATAATAATAAATAATAATAATAATCTTTGTCCCATATCGATAGGCATGTGAGTTTGAGGACTTGGTGAGTTCAGGGAGAAAGGAGAAGTGGATGGTAGAACACAAGTAAAAAGTCCAAAATATATAATTTCGAAAAGTTTTAACTGCTTTCTCTATACCATGAGATTTCCTTTGCTATTGAACGCTTGTATAGACCCAAGGAATCCTTCTCATTTAATGGCCAATAAAAGATATAAACATATTTTCAGGCCTAGGTGTCAGAAAAATGTACACTGGTGAAGAGATAGGTGATGGAACATTCTAGGATTGAAATCCAATCATGAACAACTTTGTAACTGTGTGCCACTGAGAGATTCAATATAAAAAATTTCAAACATCATGGAAAAATTGTATAACTAATTTCCATATTGTAGCATTGTAAATACTTTTATAAATAAAAAAAAATTGTTTTCAGGATTTGGTCCAGAGAGATCGTACAGGGGTTAAGGCACTTGCCTGGCAATTAACCAACCCAGGTTCAATTTCAGGCACCACAAATGGTCCCCAAAGCCCCGCCAGGATTGCTCCTTGAGCAAAGAGCCAGAAGGCAAGCACCACAAAATATGGTGAAATGTTCACTACTATTGTCAGGATGAAGTGGAGATCTCTTTCTACAGGGGATTGGAACATCTCTCAGAAGTAGCAATCTGGAGCTGAGAACATGCTGGCCAAGAAAAAAAGCAAAGGAAAAGTCCCTGGCCATCGTGGAAGAACTCGAATTTCTGAGGATCTTCCAGGAGCTGGTGCGTTTGGACTAGAGGGAGAGAGATAGAGAGCAAAAAGGAAGGGCAGAGAGAGGAGCAGAAGCCTTTGTCCCAAACTCTTTTTTATTCAAACCTCACCATGCTCCTTTGCGTAGAATTCATTCAATCGCCCCTTACATCTTCTTGGAGTGTCAAGAAAAAGCAAAGTCACGTCCAGAGATGCTGATTCTGAACCTCATATTTTGGCAATTTTTGTATGTGAGGAGCACTCCGTGGGTGTACCATTTGATACCAGGGATCAAACTGAGGCTCCTGCATGTGAATATGTGCTTCAGAACTTTACACCATCTCCTGGACTCTGGAGTCTAACATTTTCTAGGAGTAGGCTTGCCAGGGAAACACTAAGAGAGTTTGGAAATGTATCACACTAACACTTTCTCCTTTTCATCTGCAAGCTGGCATTGGTAGGTAAGACATTGTTTGCAGCTGAGAATTGCTGAGTCAAGACAACATGGTTCTTTCTTTGATAGAACACACACTCCCTCCATAATCAATCCATCTTGAGGTGGAGAGGATGGGGTCACTGCAATGCCATATGCTCCAAAATATGCAGGGAGCAACCTACTATTGTTAGTTCCACAGCAGCCGATTTTATGGACTAAGTCCTTTGTTTCTTTGAAATCAACCAACAGACGTTATAACTGCAAAATCACTTCAGGTCAAGTGTAAGTAAATTGATTCAGAGCATCTGCCAGCAGGATTGTTGCCCTAACAAACTCTCTTATCAGGAGGCAGGAGTTTGGGCTTGGTTTTTCCAGAAGGGTGAAAGCTGGAATTTGAACACTCGAAGCAGTCTTCTGGAGCCATGACAACAAAGCCTCGATGGACAAGGAGCATCCCCAGGACTCAGGTGAGACATGTTTCACATCCCCGCAAACTGTGCATGTGGCTTTCTAACAAGAAACTAATTTTAATTATATCTGCTATCAGCGCCTGGCTGTCCTCACCGGAGCCCCTTGGAGGGGGTCGGATTGAGTTTCCCTCCACGCCCTGATCAGAGCCCTGGCAGCTGAAGACCTCCAGAACCAGCCACAACCATGCTGAGACCACTCTCCACACGCATAAAGGTACAGGAAGAGGAACAAAGGCATGCGGGTCCCAGGGCCGAGATCTCCAAGCCTGCTCAGATCGGGGTTTGAGCATCCTCCACCCAGATCCTCCATCTTCCAGTAGACGGGGGTCACACCCACCAGCTGCCCCCCAGCGCTGTGTAATCCCATCAACGTCCAAGACCCAGAGAATATAAAACCCAGCTTCCGGAAGTGCGACACCTTATTATCTCATTTCTGCTTTCGACAACCTGGCAGGCTACTGAGTGCAGCCTGCCCACACGGCAGAGTCTGGCAAACTCCCCGTGGCGTACCCAATAATGCCAAATACCAGTAACAATGATGGTTCTCATTCTCCTAACCCTGAAAGAGCCTTGAATGTGGCACTTTTTAAAATCTCAGGAGACATTACTGGTGTCTACTCGAGGCAATCCACGAACAACAGGATGATCGTGATCGTGATCGTGATTGGAAACAATATTGAGAAAGCAATTTAAAATGTGGAAAGGGATTTAACTCTAAGTTTCTGTTGCAACACATAGCAAAAATATATAATCCACTAATATTCAATAATAGCAAATGTATAAAGTAAAACAGGCACACACTTTGACACAATGAAGTACTCTGTAGTCATAAGATAAATTTTTTGAAGTATCTTAATAGCTTAGGGAGATGGCTATTTCATATTTTCAATGAATAACATGTTCTCAGGAAAGTAACTGTGGTAAAAGCGTATTGTGTAGAAGGCATACTGCACAATAAATACAGTGATAATACGTCTCAGAGGTGTAATTCTGACTGCCTTTTTTACCTACTTTTGGCTTATTTGATTGCATGATTTCCATAGTAAATATCAATATTTTATGTTATAAAGTGATTAGAGACAAAATGTTCTGGAATATGCCAATGAACCAAAGAGCTATAGCCTTTGAAATCGGATAATGATTGAGTACATTTTAAAAATCCCCTTATGTAAGGGATGATACCATTATCTGGGACAGTTACAAAAGCCATGTAAGTTATGCCTCTGTTATCAAGGCAAATACTTTAGAATAAAGCAATGATTTTTAGAGAAGTGTTTGGTGGTGAACATTTCTGAGCTCTGCGAAGCAATTAATCAGTCAATTCTTTCAGCTAAATCCTGAAAGCCACTCTTTAAAGGCATAACAGAGTGAAGATTAACTACAAAGACATACTGTTGACAAACTATAACACTACACAGTCTTTTAAGGAAATATCCTAACTATGTTGAAGTGGAACTGAGAAGACTGAGGAGTAGTCCATGAATTTTGAAGTCAGGTGAACTGTGGTTTGAATTCCAGCTTCCTGAATATCTGTAAGACTTGGAGAAGTTATTTAATTTCTCAGAACCTTAGGTCTCTCAAGTTACAAAATAGTGTTATGGCAGAATTAAAGTATTACATGTAAACTCTTGGTAGCATAAAACCTATCACCAGGAATATAACTAAAGGGGTAACTTTTAAAAAATTTTTATTAGTGAAACACCATGAGGCACAGCTGTAGACTTACAAATTTTTGTGCTTGGGTTTCAGTTATACAATAATCGAGTACCCATCCCTCCACCAGTGCCCATTTTCCATCAACACTGATCCCAGTATCCCTCCCACCCCATTCCTCCCATCCCACCCTGCCTCTATGGCAGGGCATTCCTAAGAGGGTAATTTTATAGCAACTTTGCCACTAGATGCTGTGTTCACTAAGTACCAGGCTTTAGGACTTCTGTTATCAAAGATTCATTCAGACCTTCAGTAATAGATAAAAAATATCCTCACCCTAGGGGCTGGAGTGATAGTACAGCGGGTAGGGCATTTGCCTTGCACGTGGCTCTCATTCTATTTCCAGCATCCCATATGGTCCCCCAAGCACTGCCAGGAGTAATTCCTGAGTACAGAGTCAGCAGTAACCCCTGAGCATCACCGGTTGTGATCCCAAAAGCAAATATATATGGGGTCATACCTGGCTATATATATATATATATATATATATATATATATATATATATATTCTCACCCTAAAATTATTCATATCCAACCAGTCCTGGCATGGATGAGGGGAGAAAGGGAAACTCATTCATTGCTGGTGGGAATGTCAAATGGTCCAGCTTTTTTTGGAAAACAATATGGACATTCCTCAAAAGCCTAGAAATTGAGCTCCCATTTGAGCAATTCCACTTCTTGGAATATACCCTGGGGGCTCAAAAACACACAGCAGAAACACCATCTGCACTCCTATGTTCATGACAGCACTATTCACAATAGCCAGAATCTTGAAACAACCTGAGTGCCCAAGGACAGATGTAAGGATAAAGAAACTATGGTACAGCTACACAATGGAATACTACATAGTTGTTAGGAAAAATGAGGTCATGAAGTTTGTCTACAAATGGATAGACTTGGAGAATATCATGCTGAGTGAAATGAATCAGAAGGAAAGGGACAGATATAGAATGACTGCATTTATTTGTGGGATATAAAAATAATAATATGAAACTAATATCCAAGACCAGAGAAAATGGGCCAGGAGGACGGGTCAGTGGTTGGTCAGTGGTGTTGGAGATGGTTGGTAGTTAAGGTAGAGGAGGATCCTTAATGACAACTTTAGTTAGAAGTGATCACTCTGGACAAGAACCGAGTGTTGAAAGGAGGTAAAAAGATATACATGATAACTTTTCAGCATCTGTATCACAAACCATAATGCCTAAAGTGAGAGAGAGAGAGAGAGAGAGAGAGAGAAAGGAGAGGTGTCTGCTATAGAGGCAGGCTGGGGTAGGGGGTAGCTTGAAGGGGTGGGAGGGAAACAGGGGGCACTGGTGCTGAAAAATTACACTGTTGGATGAATGGGTGTTGGAACATTGTATGACTGAAGTCAATCATGAACAGTTTTGTAATGGTCTATCTCACAGTGATTCAATAAAAATTAAAAATTAAAAAAAATGTTCATGTCTCTTGATACATTAATATAAGTCATATGTACGTCTTTTGGAATTTATTCTTAGAAATAATTCAAAAAAGAAAAATGGAAGTATCTATTTTTAAAAAAGCAATAGTGCTGATAATGGAAAAATCATTCGTTGTTATACCTTAAAAAGGATGGCTTTTGGTTTGGAAGCCAACCTCATGCACTGGGGGGAAAGGCAGTTGGGATGGAGAAGGGATCACAAAGTAAATGATTGTTGGAGGGATTGCTTGGGATGAGGGATGCATGCTGAAAGTACACCAAGGACCAAACATAATGGCCTCTTAGTATCTGTATCGCTAACTATAAAGCCCAAAAGTAGAGAGAGAGTAAGAAGGAAGGTGCCAGCCTCAGAGGCAGGGGGTGGGATGGGGTGGGTCGGGGGAGGAATATAGGAAACATTGGTGGTGGAAAATGCATACTGGTAGAGGAATGGGTACTCAATCGTTGTATGACTGAAACTTAATCATGAAAGTTTGTAACTGTATCTCATGGTGATTCAATTAAAAAAAGGGTTACACTATGGCAAAATGGAACAATTTCTAGGAAATTATGCAATTTATTAGAATGGAAAAAGCAAGTATCAGGTTATTTATATGCACAATGTTGGATATAAAACTGATGAACAGACAAAAAGGAAAAGATAAACCAATAACTTTTGGTAAAGAAACTTAAGTCACCTGAGAAGAAGAAATGGAAAAGAAAATTAGGTAGAATGAGAATAAATATTTAATGCCACTAAATTATTAAATTTTAAAAATTAAGATTATGTGCCTTCATGAGATTCAGCTGCAGTCTGACCTATCCACACTCACAGTCGAAGTCGGACAGCATTTGTGTCACCTGGCTAAATGTTTGGTGTTATTAGAACGATGTCATCAGTGAAGTGGAGGTGGTGCAGTAGCTGACCATCTATCTTCACTCCCATTCCTTCCCATTTCAGTCATCGCATGACATTTTCGAGTGTGGCACTGAAGAGTTTCAGTGAAATGGTATCACCCTGCTAAACCCCTCTCTTGACGTCGATGATCATTTCCTTGTAGAATGGTAAGAGATCCTAGTAGTGAATCCGTAATACAGCTCACAGAGGATCCTGATGTATTGAGTTTGATCACCCTGTTTGGCTAGGGCTTTGATGACTGCTTCAGCCTCAACAGAATCAAAGGCCTTCTTTAAATCAATGATTGTTAGACAGAGCAGCATCTTGAACTCCCAAGAAACCTCAATGAGCTTGGTTACCGTGTGGATATGGTCAATTGTGCTGAATCCTTTTGAACCCCTGGCTTGTTCGCATGGTTGTCCTTCATCTAGTGTTCCACCAATCCTATTCAGGATGACTCGAGTGAACAGCTATAGATGACAGGCAACAGGCAGATTGGGTGATAGTTGCCAATGTTGTGGATGTCTCCCTTCTTATACAGTAGAGCAGTCCTGCTGGTTTTCCATTGGGACGGAACTTTGCATTCAGATAGGCAGTGTGTGAAGAGCCGAGCCAGTGTATTGATGAGTACTGATGGCAGGTTCTTCAGGTGTTCAGGTCTGACTTTGTCTGGGCCAAGTGCTGTTCGCTTTTTTACTGATTGAATGGCATGTCGGATTTCGGAAGGGAGAACGTTGGAAAGGACATATCCATCCTATGGAATTTGGTATGTGGACAGGTGGATGTGACTATCTAAGAGATCTGAGTAGAAATCATGGATAATCTTCTCCATTGCCCTTCTGGAAGATGTGATAGATCCATCAGGATGATGGAGGCAGTCATCTTGGTTTTGTATTTGGTGAAGGACAGGTGGGCATTGAGAATGCTTTTCCTGGCTTCTGCCACATCAGCCAGCACTGCTAATTCTCTTCCTTTAAGGTCTCTCTTTATCACTTCTCTGCACTGCTTTGTGAGCTCGGATGTTAGCTTGTGGTTACCTGAGGCTCGTGCCCAGCCACATTGGTGAATGAGCTCGAGAGTTTTTGAAGACAGGTGTCTTTTGGTGGCTTTCTTTCCTTCGGTGTTCCTCGCAAAATCATGGAGGTACTGAACCAGTCGATCATATTCTTCCTCAATGTTGTCAACGATGGCATCTTCCCAAGTTGCCACAATAGTGCCAAAGAGCTCCCAGTTGGTGGTCATTATGGGAGTACTCTTCTTAACATTTGTAGCCCTTTCTTCCTGCTCTGTGAAATAGAATTCTGCACAAAGGAGACAGTGGTCCAATCCCATTTGGAATTTTGGGACAACAGCAACATCAGTCAGGCAAAACAGTCGATCGAATAGGATGTGGTCAATTTCATTGTGGAACCGTCCTCTGCAAGAATCCCATGTTCAATGTTTAGATTCAGACTTCTGGAACTGTGAGTTACCATGGATGGTCTTGGTCCGACATGATGAACTCAGTCTCTCACCCTGTTTGTTCCATTCTAGGCCATGGGTCCTGATATGGAGTTCTTCAGCCAATCTTCTTGGTCCTGTCTTGGCATTGAAATCACGAACAATGATCTTGTTCATCAAGAAGGTGTGGTCTTCTTTATAGAACTTCTCTAGCTCTATGTAGAACTTCTCAATTTCTTCTTCATTGTAATTGGATGTTGGTGCATAGACAACGAAGATAGAAACTGCTGACAGTGAGCCATATCTATTCAAGTTCAATTCGGGTTGTTAGGCATTCAAATGAATCAATGTTAATGGCCAAGTTCGTGTTTACAAGGACACCAACACCACTGACACCTCTTTTGTCGCATGTACCAAGGAACAATTCTTCTCCAGTGTTGAAAATGGCATGATGTAATTGATGCCTTCTCGTCTCTGTCAGACCAATGATGTCATAGTTGATCTTTCATGCTTGCACCATCAGGTCCTCAATGGTTGCTTCCAATGCCAGTGTACATGTGTTGAAAGTACAGACAGTCATTTTAGTCCTTCTTTGTTTCGGCAGCCTAGTTTGGCCCTGAGATTTTATCAGCCTCTCCTTCTCATCCTTCTTAACGCTGCTGTGTTGGGAGCTCTTTCAGAGTTAGGGGAATGAGACCCATTGTATTTACTGTTTTTGACATATCGAATATGCCACAAATAGCTTGCCAGGCGGGATACTCTGAGTAGCTTGCTGGGCTCTCCAAGAGGAATTGAGTCTTTTAGGGTGGCCTCTAATTGCCCTTTCAGGTGTTCCCATGGTTCAAACTATATTTGAACCCCATCAAATATTGTGTGGTAATAATGAAAATGGGCATAAGTGTCTTATGATGTGTCTCTGGAAAGCAACCTTCAGCGTGGAGGCAGCTGGGTAGTAGAGGTAGTGGAGGTTGGCCGATGAGGCATTTATTTGTCTCCAGCAGGGTGGGTATTCTGGATGTGATGCCTGGGTTGCTGGAGATGGTAAAAGCAGGCAGATGGTAAAAGCAGGCTCTCTGTTTCTGGGTCCTGTTGAGTCTGGAGTCCAAGGTCACAAAGTTTCACTTTACCTGGTTCTGTGGGGCTTCACTCATACATAAGGTTCGGCCCAAGTGGTCCGAGCTGAATCTCATGAAAACAATGTTCATGAGAAATGGACATGTTCCTGATGTTCCATTCACCCTCAACGGAACAAACATCTCCAAATGCAGCAGTTATATGTACCTAGGTGGAGAACTCAACATGACTAACGAGCTGGCACCTGAGTTACACAGGAGGAAGAAAGCGGCTTGGAACGCCTTCAAGACCGCTGAAGAAATAGCTAAGAGGACAAAGAACCTCCGTCTCTGGGCACATCTCTTTGACTCCACCATTCTTCCTGCATTAACATATGCCTCAGAGACCTGGGCCCTACGAAAACAGGATGAGAATGCTATTCAGGTCTCCCAAACAGGAATCAAAAGAGCTATGCTTGGAGTATCTCACTTCATTTAAGTGAGAGAAGGAATCCAGAGTTCTGACCTCTGTCGACGATCGAGAATCAGGGACGCTTTCTCATTTGCCAAGGCATCAAAAATCAGATGGACTGGACACGTAATGCGATTTGGAGACGACCGCTGGACTAGAGCTGTTACCAGTTGGATTCCACCAGACGTCAAAAGAATGCATGGCCGCCCACCTACACGATGGTCAGACTTCTTTGTCAAGACCCTGAACGACAATACATCTATTGCAAACCACAATACCCTAAAGTAAAGAGAGAGCAAAAGGGAATGCCCTGCCACAGAGGCGGGGTGAGACGGGGGGATGGTCTGTGGGGGTGGGAGGATTACTGGGATCATTTGTGATGGAGAATGGGCACTGGTGGAGGGATGGGTACTCGATCACTGTATAACTGAAACCCAAGCACCAAAGTTTGTAAGACTACAACTGTACCCCATGGTGTTTCACTAATAAAAAATTTTTTAAAAAGACCCTGAACAAATGGTTTGAGGCTCTTCATGTTCCTGGAATGAGAAGATGCCACTGGGCTACACTAGCATGCAATAGGGATGAATGAGATATTACTGGTGCCTGCTCAAGCAAATCGATGAGTAAAAATAACGGGATGTCAAGTGGGCTGGAGCGATAGCACAGCGGTAGGGTGTTTGCCTTGCATGCAGCCAACATGGCCGACCTGAGTTCAATTCCTCTGCCCCTCTCGGAGAGCCCGGCAAGCTACCGAGAGTATCTCGCCCGCACGGCAGAGTCTGGCAAGCTACCCGTGATACATCAATATGCCAAACATAGTAACAACAAAGTCTCCAATGGAGACGTTACTGGGCCCGCTCGAGCAAATCGATGAACAACGGGAGGACAGTGACAGTGAGAGTCAAGTGGTCAAGTGAAGATTATTTGTCATAATGTTGGGAGTAAAAGGATATTCAGATACCATTAAAGATCATTTTATAATTATCCAAATAACTAGACCAGAGTATAAGACCAGAAAATATTCCATTTATTTCAGGAAAACTGGAATCAATATAAGTGTGTGTATGTGTGTGCGTATGTGTGGTGTGTGTGTATATGTGTGTCTATGTGTATGGAGTGGGAAGTGGAGTAAATGGTCGATGGATGATGGTATAGCAATGGTATAAAATATTATGTGACCATTCAATTTGATGATTCTTGGGCTGGAGAGGCAGTTCATCAGGTAGGAATCCTGGAAAAAATCCAACATCAAAATAAAAATACTGTAGGACCCATTTTAAGTAACGAGTTCAGTACAGGGATTGGGAGTTGGATGTGGAGTAGCTCTGCATTTGCTAATCCTCATTCTCTCATTGGTTGTGCCCTTGTCAGTCTAGAGGGAGCCCTTTCCTCCTTCTGAGTCAACAAAGCAATACCACTTCCCATCAGAGATGTAAGGCCTGCCTGTTAGCTAGGAGTATTAGCGCATGTCCATAAGAACTGTCTCCTAGTTTTTCCCAGCCCCACTTAAATAAGGTTTCTGTATATGAGTTTTCATTACAAATTAAAGCAGGAAACCAAATTATGGATATTACTACTCTGACAATCAAGTAGCATCTGGAATGAGACCAGCAGAATAGGGATTCAAGAAATGGTAACAGATGGCATGTTAGAAAATGAAACAGTGGGTAGATTTTTTTTCCCCATTTACTATTATTATTCTACTGCTTTACAATAAATAACATTTATAAGAAAGAGAGATGCAAGTTATTTTGCACAGTAATAAAGACAATTAGCAGTAATGGTTCAGAGACTGTCTTCCAAGGCAGAGCACAGCTCAAAGGATGGTTGGGAATTGAATGTTTAGATCAAGGAAGAATACCAGGAAATATTTTCTTTCCTGGAATTTCTCAAACCTGCTTCAGGGTACCAAAGCCATATCCAGTCGTGTTGAACATGGTTGAAGAGAGAGGAGGCACAAGCAGAGAGAAAGCAAAATATTGAGGATGAGACGACAAAGATCAATTGTTCTTTATCACAACCTTACCCTGGGCTGGGTTTGATTACTTCTCTAATCTCCAGTGTTAATAGGAGGGGGAGAGGAATCTGAACCTATACTCTGTTCTGTCTCTCAACGTTTCTTTTCTTAGAAACATCCTAAAATGAGCTCACTTGTGAACCTGAGAATGTAATCCAGTGACCTACCTCATATTCTGCCTATCTGAGTACCTTTGGTTCATCCCCAGCACTGCAAAAATAAATATTCATTTCGTAAGCTGTAGGGGAGTTTCCTTGAAAGAAAATTCTATAACAACAGTGTTCTTAGGCTCTTTGTGGATCACAAATGGAGAGCTGAGCCCAGTACTAAGTAACAGAGACTAAGATTGAAATCAAGGCCTGGTGGTATATTGCCACGGGACAGTTACTACCTGTCTGCTCACCTATAACATTTGATGGTGGAACTAGAACCATGACAATCTCCAAGGATCCCTCCAAATCCAACATTCTGTGGGCTTAAGTGTTTTTCTGAATCCCTGAAAATCCATCTATACATTTAACTCAAGGCCCAGAGGCAATGTTTTGCAAACTCACCACCTAGGTAACAAGAGGCCACCGCCTCTAGATGCTTCTGCTGATGCCAGCAGTCCTGCATGTCTATAGTTCTCCAAAGCCCTTGAAAGCTTAGAGCAGTCCTGCATGTCTATAGTTCTCCAAAGCCCTTGAAAGCTTAGAGCAGTCCTGCATGTCTATAGTTCTCCAAAGCCTTTGAAAGCTTAGAGCACTTGAAAGCTCTCACTTCTAGAGAGCATCACGTGTGTTATGTCAATGTGCTAAGAATTGTAAAAACGTGTTACTAAAGAATTTTACCTTGAAAAAATAAAGGGGAAAGTAGTTTAAATGAAAGTCCAGGCTCAACCCCAAGTATTTAACTACAAAGTGAACTTTTTGTTTATGATAAGTTGCAGTCTTAAGTATTAGGACACAGAGTGTGAGTTTCTGGAGAGTTGAGGAGTACCAGGAACAGCACTTTGGAGAAAGACAAGTAGGGATCTTAAAGGGGACAACTGCAACAAGGAGAGAAATCCAGAGAACAATCAATGGTGCTAGTGTGGAGCGCAGAAACAAACAGACCTCAATTAACCTTGAGTCCTTTCATTTTTCCAATGGCATTTGATAATCCAACCCAAATAGAGCTTTTTTCTTTTTTTTTTTTTTTTGAGTCGAGTGATAATTCTGCAGCAGCTTCCGATTGACAGAAAAATTAAGGCCATATTTTAAAAGCCTCAATCTTTTCCACTTTGCCTTTAATTTAACAGAGCAGCAGTGATTCTGCTCCAAATCAGACACCCCATTGTCTCTTTGCTCAAAGGAGGAAATTAAAATCTAGAAAAAAAGACAAGCTCTGATCTTCTGATGTGTTTTCTATTATATTTGGTAAGAGTCACTTAAATGTACTCCCAGCTTCTGCAGAAACATTTATGCTTGAAAAAAAGTTAGTGTGCTTCCTTATCCAGTGATACTCATTCATTTCCATCTGTTAATAAGCCTGTATTCTGGGTCAGAACTTCACTATCATTGAAGAGCTGTGATAAACTTGGAATAAGTGCTGAAATGGAAGGTGTTTAAGAGTGATGGCTAAGGGAATAATCTAAAGTGCAGAAGAAACTGAAAGCACTCATTTAGAATAGGGTTGCCACAGTTTTTTAGCTTCCTGGGGTGTCCCTTTCCCGTGACATCATTCTATTTATGACTCAAGCCTTCATCCTTTAGGAAAAAGACAGACAATATTTCCAAAGATTCTTAAGGATTCCAAGGTTGTACCATTCTTCACACACTAAAGCCATCCTTTGTTTTATTATGTAAAACACTTACTGTCTTCTCCTGTCTAGTAGTTTTGGGACCTTATTTCTGCCTTTTCAAAAATTCACAAAATGTTTTATTTACCTACGCAGAAGCATAAATATGTAGGCATACATTGTAATGCTATGTAGCACTGTCCTCCCGTTGTTCATCAATTTGCTTGAGGGGGTCCAGTAACGTCTTCATCATGAGACTTGTTGTTGCTGTGTTTGGCATATTGAATACGTCATAGGGAGCTTGCCAGGCATTGCCCTGAGAGTGAGATACTCTCAGTAGCTTGCCGGGCTCTCCGAGAGGGGTAAAGGAATTGAACCCAACTCCGACGGACCAGCTGCGTGCAAGGCAAAAGCCCTAGTCGTTGTGCTATTGCTCCAGCCCATTAATCTCATATTATTTATTTATTTGTTTGTTTTGCTTTTTTTGGTCACACCCAGAGATGCTCAGGGGTTATTCTGCACTCAGGAGTTATTCTTGGCGGTGCTCAGGGAACCATACAGGATACTGGGGCTCAAACCCGGGTTGGCCTTGTGCAAGGCAAACACTACCAGCTATAGTTCCAGCCCTATATTTTATATCCCACGAATATGTATTCTGTATCTGTTCCTCTCCTTCAGAGATTATTTCTTAGGCCACGTCCAGTCTACCAGTAAAGACATTCTTCCCTTATAGTTTATATTGTCTGCCTGTTCTTGCATTGCTGTCTTTTTAATCCATTGGTAATCTTGGCATACTATACACAATAGTTTTAAATTGCAGTATCTCTGCTATATCTGGGATCATGAATGCTTTATATATTTGAATTGATTTTTGCATTTTGTTATGGCATAATTTTTCCAGATATGAAGTAGCAGACAAAATTAAGTGCTATGAATAGCCTTTTAGTCATGTGATAGTGAGGTGCGGAGGTGGGGTTGGGTAAGGGCAAGGTACAGTAAGGAAAGGAGTTATCTTAATTCTATGTTTGAATCTGAGATATTTAGTAGACCTGTGTTTCTGGGCTGAAAATTTAATTTATTTTTTTATCCTACTGTGCACGGCAAAGAATGAATAAAGCTGACCAGAGTTGTTCATTTCCCTTTCCCAAGGTTACTTAGAGTCTGTTAATACTCTTATAAGTTAGGTATCATTGATTATTTCTTCTTGAGGGCAGGTCTGGTTAAGAACAGATTACTCCCTCTGTTTTTTTTTCTAAATAAATCCTTTCCCTGTCTCTCTGCTGAAAACATTAAAACTTCTTTCTAATGTTCACTTTGGAATCAAGCTCAAGGTAAATCTCAAAAAATTATAAGATTCCTTGTGACAGGATTTTAAAAATTTGTTCACACTAAGCCTCCAGCAATTTATCCATTATAGTTCTTGTTTTTCTACCCCACACTGATTGCCGCCACAGAGTCTAGGTTCGATTCACTCAATAAATTACTAGTCTCTGTAATCTCTGTGTTCTTTTGTCTGTCTTTCTAATTTTTTTTTTTTTTTTTGCTTTTTGGGTCACACCCAGCAATGCTCAGGGGTTACTCCTGGCTCATGGCTCAAGCTTGAGGAATTGCTCCTGGGGGTGCTCGGAGGACCATATGGGATGCTGAGAATCAAACCTGTGCCGGCCATGCTGGCTGCGTGCAAGGCAAATGCCTTACTCGCTGTGCTATTGCTCCAGCCCCCTCTCTTTCTAATTTTGAGGGTAGAATTTCACTCTGTTTCCTCATCTCTTTTGGATCATAAAAAGAGCTGTTGGCTTTTCAATCTGTTTAACTTTTGATTTGTTGTTAGCATAGAATGGGGATTCTCAAGTTCCTATGTGCATGTGTCTTGATTTATTCTTCTAGATTAATTCCATATTTTCTCTGATAACATTTTTTATTTGTTCAATTAATATGGTGGGACATGCCAAACATATATAAAATTGAATTGAGAGACTAGTATAATGAACCTTATCACATAGAATAAACAAGGAGCCTCAAGGTTTCAGGATTTGGTTTGAATTTATACAGAAATCCAAGGTACTTTACTCATAAATAGTTCATTGTGAATCTATAAGGGATAGGGATTTCAAAATGTAATTGCAATATTATGCTCACACTATAAAAAAGAAAACATTAAATGGACGGGAGAGAGAGAGTACAGGGGTCAAGGGATTTGCCTCGCACGTGACTGGCCTAGGTTTTCCCCGACAGCACATGGTTCCCAGGGTACCACAGGGAGTGTTCTTAAATAACAGTGCTAGGGCTTGAGAATAATCAGGTATGCACCCCATATCTAAATATATAAAATAATGAAAAACACAGTAACGCAAAGCATCTTTAACCCAAACAGTACTGTACCACTGGGTCCTGGCTGAGCATCACTGGAACTGGCCCCCAAACGCCTTATAAATAAAATTAAAATTAAATTAAGTAAACCAATCCCATTGGAATCACCTGGGAATGGATTAGAAATGCAAAATCCCAAGCCTAAATCTGACTTGAAGGTTTACCAACTCCTCAGGAGACATGTTTGTCCAAGAAAGCATTTCTCAAAAGCAATATTCTCCATTGTGTAGGGCATGCACTTCGGTACTAAGTAATACTAAGTGATACTTGGTAATACTAGTAATATTAAGTAATACTAAGTAATACTAGTAATACTAAGTAATCTGTTGAGGTGTGAAAAGCAATTTCACCAGTATTTATTTTATTTTTATTTATGTTATCTTTATTTCTATTTATTATCATCTCAATAAAAAGAAAATCACCTTCTCTACTACCTGACATTAATTTGACAGTAGCATATTCATGTATAAGCTTACAAATAAACATACATGTGTTGAGAAAAATTACACTAGTTTCATAAAAATCACTACAATAGCTCTCAATTCATTGTATAAATATCTTGATTGTTTCATAAATCAGTATCCAAACTCTATAAATTGCAATTGATTGATATTTACATAAAACTTTATTTAATTTAAAGATTTCTTAAAGGATAATTTATGTGATATTTTAAACACTTAACAAATTTTTAAATTGTGAGTAACTTTTTTAGTTTAGGGCCATAAAATGCCCTACTCACAAGTTGTTCAGCAAAATCCTTACAGGAAACCTGGCCATGATAAATAAATACCCAGAGATGATGTTCATGTGTTCCCAAAGATGCAAGATTTTTATGTCCAGGATCAGGAGAGTTGTTCGTTCTCTGCTGCCAGCGTGTAAATAAACTCCTCTAACGTTCTCCTTTGCCATCTTTCAGGTGTGACTTTAGTCTTCACTGTTACAAAATGGCTGCTACACCACCCATCACAGAATCCACATTCTAAGCAGAAAAGACATTGCCCCTGTAATGAAGTTCCTGTACTAACTACTTGAACTTAGGTTTGGTCTCACAGATTAAGAACATGCTCTATTTGAGACTATCTTCACTTCAAACTCAACCACAAGCTTGAGGTAGTCCAGATCACCTTCCCTTCTGAGTTACTGAATACAAATTTGGGGTTTCTTCTATGCTCATCTGTCCAAGTGTTCTAGAATGACTCAGAACTCAGAGAAGCTCTCCACGCCTACTATAGTTTTTCTCTAGCACAAGAATGAAAATCTGAACCACCCCAATCACCCCCAAACCAAACACAAATTCCTGTGTCCTCAGGGTGCATTCCATCCACACACTTCGTTGTGGGACCCCAGTCAGGGAAACTAACCCATGCTTGAGTACCAAACATTTTTATTAGAGCATCATAACACAGGCACAAAGTGTTCTACATATAGACATTCCATGCACTGCAGGGAATCTGCCAGGTGGATCTAATTGAATGAGCTAACTAAAATTTTTGAAGTAAAAATTAAATAATAAAGTGTGATAACAGAGCTTTTACCTGAGTCAAAGACTGACACTCCAAATTTTTTATCATGAACTTCGTCTGACCCTTTCCAGGCAGTTGTCATATCAAGTGCACTCTAACTTCCAAGGCAAGGGTTGAACCAGGTGTGCCTACTCTAAATACAAAACACTATTCGTTACATTGCCCCATATCTTTCCACTTATTTCAAAGTAAACAGAGTATCCTTCCCTCCACATAAAAGGAGTCTAAGTATATAGGTAATCCCCCAAGTTGCTCATATGTTTAGAGCCTGAAATTCCCAGAGATAACTGTGCCTACTGTATAATGAAGCTGTTAGCATTTTTGTATGTACTTTCGCTAATTTAATGTCAAACGTATTAAGACCAAAATCATTCTATTCAAGCCTTAAAAGTCATCCTTAATTAACATCTTCCCATGTGAGCTACTGAGAGTCAAGATAAAGTTGCCTGTACACAATAATCAACCACTGTTACATCTCAACTTTGAATAAAGAAGAAAAATTGTATTTAACAATGTGAAAAGTACCTTTTAGTGCTCTGCTTACAGACTCTAGCTGTCAAAACAACTATTAATTTCCTTTATCACTCCCAAACACTGTTTGAAGTGGATTCTCTCCAGATGTTTTACAAAAATGTTTCCCCCTCTACTCTGTCTTGTCAATAGTCTCCAAAATTTGGGCAGCAGTTTCCAAAGAAATAACTGCAATGGAAATTGCTGAGATAAGAAGAGGATGTTCCCAAACCTTTTTGGTTCTGCCTCTGAAGCAATGTGCCCTTTTAATAAAGTTAGGGGCACAGAAAGCCCAAGCCACTCATTGAACACTTATTGTTCTATTGTTGCCATATCTTAAGAAGTTGTGTGAATATATACATATATATGTATTCATGAGTTTAATGGTGAAAATTGTTACATATTTAAGAAAGTTCTATAAGTAAAGTAAAGTAAAGTAAAGGCCCTCCCGTTGATCGTCGATTTGCTCGAGCGGGCCCAGTAACGTCTCCATTGGAGACTTGGTTGTTACGGTGTCTGGCATATCGAATACTCTCGGTAGCTTGCCGGGCTCTCCGAGAGGGGCGGAGGAATCGAACCTGGGTCAGCCTTGTTGGCCGCTTGTAAGGCAAACGCCCTACCGCTGTGCTATCTCTCCAGCCCTATAAGTACCACATTAAATAAAGACAAAACATTCTTTACTATGGATATTTCCATCTCTAACATGACAGTATTTATTTGAATTTCTGTGAGTACGATATATATGAAACAATCTTCTATATGAGGTCAACTACAAAATTCTTTCATCAAGGAGTGCCTCATGAAATTATTTTTTTAATTATTGATTTTACTGTAACTTGGTGATTAAAAAGATGCTCAGCCTGCCATGGAGGACCAGCCCTACTGCCAGAACATAAAATGCTGACTGGTATATATTAAAAAGGGTATAATCCAGGACGAGATGGATTCACTAGTGAATTCTTTCAGGCATTTAAAGAAGACCTATTCCCAATCCTTTTCAAGATTTTCCGGGAAATTGAATAAACAGAAACACTCCCAGTCACTATGAGGCACATATCACCCTAATAACAAAATCAGACAAAAATATCATGAAAAAAAATTACAGGCCAATATCCGTGATGAACTCAGATGCCAAGATCCTCAACAAAATGTTAGCAAAGAGATCTCAAAAAGATCATACACCATGACCAAGTGGGATTTATCCCAGAGATGCAAGGATGGTTTAACATTCTCAAGTCAATCAACATAATCCATCATATCATTAAAAGGAAAGATAGAGATTATGTGATCATATCAATAGACTCAGAGAAAGCATTTGACAAGATCCAGCACCCGTTTATGATGAAAACTCTCAGCAAAATGAAAATTTAAGGAACTTTCCTCAATATAGTCAAATCTAAGTACTACAAGCCTATGGCAAGTATTATCCTCAATGGGGAAAAACTAAAGTCTTCCCTCTAAGATCAGGGGCAAGACAAGGATGCCCACTATTGGTAGTGGATTTAGGGGTCTCTAAGTATAGTATCTTGTCATATGCAAATAGTGAGAGCTTGATTTCTTCCTTTCCTTTCTGGATGTCCTCAATATCTTTTTCTTGCTAACTGCTTTGGCAAATTCTTCCAGTACTATAAATTAATAGAAGTGGTGAGAGTGGGCACCATAATGATGTAGGCAGGTAGACAGGGAAAGGCCCTTGGCAATGAAATTTGGATCAACAAAATTTTGGGAAGGAAACAAGACCTGATCAGCCCTTCAGCAGACCTGGAAGAAATTTGATCCCTCACTGGAGAGTCATCAGACACCTCTGCATCTTTTAATCCGATTAACTTTTGGTGGATCATCCCAGAGAAGACTCCAGAACTTCTGGACCAAGACAACCCCAAGAGCCTATAAAATCCCACCCAAAAGCCCATTCAAGGCTCTCTCTATTTCTGGAGAAGCCCACGTTCTCTCTGAGCGCGTTACTCTCCATTTCCCCACTTATCCACTTACCTCTTTCTCTTTTTCTCCCCAAATCTCCAAATAAAATGTTACTTCACTGCTTGTCTACTCCTTAAATTCTTTTCTGTGAGTGAGACAAGAACCCTAGAAACCCTGGGTAGGGCTTGGGACTGGCCTCTCCTTTCCTGCAAAGAGCAAATCCTCGCCCCAGCCTGAGTCCGTGGCTCCCCGAGCAATTGGGTGGTGGGGATCAACTCCCGCACTGAGAAGATCAAGTGGACTTCAGGTGTGGCCTGACGGCCACCTTGTGGGGCTGGCGGGGCTCAGGCCCATGCCCACCAGGGGCTTACTGCAGACTTTACCGATCCTAGTCTTCCCAGGGACTCCTGGGTAGCAGAGGTGGAGTGAGAGAGGGTGACCATCTTTCTCCTCCTGACTCATGTGAGCCACCCGTGGGGTCCACCGACATCAGTAATAATTATAAATTAAGAGCACAGTCATGGACAAATTCTGTCATGATCCAAAGAATAACACCTGGATTAGGGTTAGGAAAGACTTATCTGGTCTGAGCACTGTAGTCTGGGATTTATAGAGAAATGTCCCCAGGAGAGCCACCCTATAAACTTAATGTATCTCTTACTGTGTCCATACAAAATGACTATGAAGATTATTTAGAAGTAAATAAATCTAAGATGGCTGTTGGAGTAAGGAAAGGAAAAAAACACCCATAGATGGTATTCCACCCTTTGCCCTTTAGCAGGTCTCCTGCCTGCAGGAGATCTTTGTCTTATTTTAGAAGAGCTTCACTCAGAAGGAAGGGCTTCCATATGTTGATTGTGCTACCTGACCTAGGTGTAGTTTCTCCCCCAACCTTGGGAGGTAGAGGGCTACACTGAGGCTGCAAGATGGGGCGCATGGAGATGAGCATGGGGAACAGGAGGAGACAGGAATGAGGGGCAGTGTGAGACTGGAACAGGAATGTGGGGAGAATGGAATAAATGGTAACTGATCACCAACCAGCCTGGTGGCCCTATTTCTTCCTTCATGTGTCTGCCGGTGGCTGTGGCAGGTCAGGGTGGGGAAACAGCTCATGGCCACTGAATGCACAGAGCAGACAACAGAGAGCTTGAGCCATAGCTCACTTATTCATTTTGTGAACTTACACAAAGATAAATATGTCTGTGGGTATGAAATAGAATTGAAAGACAGAGCGACTGCAAGACTGTTTGGGGAGTGGAGGAGAGACAGAAATTTTAGTTTGTTGAATTTCCATGCAAGATAGGGAATTGTGGCCAGACATTCTTCTTAAAACTTACAAGGTAGGGTAGGGCTATCCCAACAATAATAAAGAAAGGCTGAAAATAAAAGCACCTACCAGTGATTGATTCCCTGGGAACTAGAGATTACATAAGACTGCACACCTAGACAATGAGAGAAAGCAACCAGGCCCTAGTTCATCAACTTTTGCTCTGCTCAGTGTCTGTTTCTGAAATTTCCTAAGATCTGTGTAGGCCTGCAATAACGACAACAACACCTTGGAGAGAGCTCTGAACTGATGAAATAAACCACAAGATGTGATGGGGGATTGTGAGGATGGAGAACTAGACGAATAATTCCCAAGAAGTTAAATAAAGAAGCAGTAAGGATAATGAATGTTAACCACTAGCAAAATGCTCTTCAGCAGATACCTGAAGATATTTAAATTAAAAACTAGGTCAGTGTGTCTTATTTTATTAAATAAGACTGGGTCAGTTTTTAATTTAAATATCTTCAGGTATCTGCTGAAGAGCATGGGTACTCGATCATTGTATAATTGAAACCCAAGCACAACAGCTTGTAAGTCTACAACTGTACCTCACTAATAAAACAAAAAACAAACAAAAAAAAGAGTTCCAACTTTTTCCTAGCAATCATTAGTATATGATTTCCTTAAGTTACCATTCTGAAAAGGTTAACAACCATGTTAATGTAAAATTCTTACAAATAAATGAAATGCCAATAACACTTGATATTGTTTGAGATAAGTGTGACTAAGGCTTATAAAAGATATGAATACCTATTACTAAATGGAATTTAACTTTATACAAAAACATAAAATACATGAATTATACACAACGGTAGGTATTAATGGTTTTATTTATAAGCAAAAAAATAAATAACTGGGTCAGAAAGAAATGGAATAAATTTGATCATTGAGAGTATATATACTCCTGCTGGTTGGTCTCAGAACTGGACCCAGCAGTGCTCCTCACTTACTCTCCCATGCTATGCAGTGCATAACCCTCCTACCATTGCCATACCAAAATCCATTTCAAGTGCAGTCTTGAAAAAGGTAGGTACAGCTGAGATAATCTGAGCCACATATGTGACTGAACCCAGTTCAGACTTCAGGATACACTTTTTTTTTCTTTTTGGGTCACACCCAGCAATGCTCAGGGGTTACTCCTGGCTCATGCACTCAGCAATTACTCCTGGTGGCGCTTGGGGGACCATATGGGATGCTGGGAATCGAACCTGGGTCGGCCATGTTGGCTGCGTGCAAGGCAAACGCCCTACCCGCTGTGCTATTGCTCCAGCCCCAAGGATACACTTTTAGGATTCTGTCTGTTGAATGTTCTCATATGCTCCCCTGATGCCACTCAAGATAAACTTTGACAGTAGTCTTGCTTAATAAAACTGTCATTTACCAATCGGGAGAGTTCTACTTCTTTGTACAACCTGCCCTAACTTTCTCACCATTTCTTGAAAACACCATTATTTCTCTTTTTAATTGTATTGGCACCTTGTCAAAAATCAGTTCAATATAATTGGAGGTGAGGTGTTTATTTTGGGATTCTCAATTCTGTTCCATTTATCTTTATGTCTGTCCTTATTCCAGTAACAAGCTTTCTTGAGTACTGTACATTTGTAATAAGTTTTTAAACCTAAAAAAGTGATTTTGTGACAATCATAACACAATATAAAGTTTTAACTGTAATACTGTGTTCACCTGAAACCAATAAATATCATCATGAAATATAATTAGTAATTAGTTTTTTAAATCTGAAAATGTGAGTTCTTCAATTTTGATCTTCCTTTTCAAAATTATTTTATATATTCAGGATATTTTGTGATTTTTAATAAATCTTAGGGTAGGTGTGCTCATTTCTGTTCCCCCCAAAAAGCTGCTATGATTATTATAAGAATTATGTTGAATTTGTAGCTCAATTTGGGTAGTGTTTCTGTCAGATTTGTAAGTCTTCTCATTTATAAACATGGTTTTCTTTCTATTTTGATAAATCTTTCCATTTTGGAAAATCTTTAATTTGCCTCAACAATATTTTACAGTTTTCATTATATAAGCTTTGCATTTCTCTTGTTAAACTTTAAAATATATTATTCTATTTTCAGTGGAATTGTTTGATAAAATTTATTTATTTATTTATAAAATTTATAAAATTTATTCTGACTGCTCATTGTAAGAGTATAGAACAAACACAAGTGATCTTCATGCCAATGCATACATATGACATCTTACTATTTGTTCAAATCATTAATTGGTTTTAATAATTACTGGTGATTCCCTAAGATAATCTATATAAGATCATATCACCCGAGGGTCTCATTTCATCCATTACAGCCTAGATGTCTGATTTCTTATTATTTTCATCTCTAATTGTCTTGGCTAGAATCTCTATTGAGTGTTAAATGATATTGAGTTAAATATCCTTTACCCTCACCACTTCCCTTCCTTTGTTGCTGTGATAAACAGCAGTCACACATCTATTTGCTTTGCTCACATGCTATAGTTGTAGTGCTTGCAAGGGCTAATACACTTTAATTGCTGTGTTTGGATACACATTGCAGTGCTTTCTGGGACACACTTGGCTGCAGTATTTTCTACATGTAATTTTGATGCACATGTAGTTGCATGCAAAGGAGCTGCGTTCTTTTTTTTTTCATTTTTATTAGTGAAACACCATGAGGTACAGTTGTAAACTTACAAATTTTTGTGCTTGGGTTTCAATTATACAATGATCAAATACCCATCCCTCCACCAGTGGCCATTTTCCACCACCACGGATCCCAGTATCCCTCCCATCCCTCCATCCCCCCCATCCCACCCTGTCTCTGTGGCAGGGCATTCCCTTTTGTCCTCTCTCTCCTTTTGGGTGTTGTGGTTTGCAAAAGAGGCACTCAGTGGCAATCATGTTTAGTCTTTAGTCTACTTTCAGCATGATTCTCCCATCCTGGGAGGATAAGGAGTTGCGTTCTTTTAGTTGCGATGCTTGATTCACCTTGTTGCAAACTTTTGTTCTGGGAATCTCCAATAGTGGTGCTGTTAGGATCGTATAGAATATTCTGAGGGATGGAGGAGAATTCTAATTTATGGTATCCATGCATGCCCTTAGTTTCTTCCTTCTGAACGTGAGTTGCATCTTCCCATATTCTGTATACTTGAAAGTCCAGGCACAGCATTTTCTTGGGTTGATAAATACCAATAGAGATAATTTGTTCTGTAGTTTATAACTTTCTCCCAAGGGAGAGAAAGAAATTAAATAAAGTTCACTCTTAGAGGATAAATAAAAATCTTAGATCAGCATAATAATATAGTTTTACTGTTTGGTAGCAACTCTTATAAACACAATTGAGATGCATAATCTGAAAGCTGTAAACAGAATTCCATTTCCTGTTTGGAACCCGGTGTTTCTCCTAATTACATTTACATGATCTGTTTGTTAATTTTTTAGAAGTAGCTGGTCCAAAATAAAAGGAGACAATGATAGTAATTTGCATATTTTTATTATAATTACAGTTCCAGAAGCAAGTTTGAGTCCTTTCAATGAAGAAGCAGTTACATAAGACAATGTTTTACAGAATTTGCTCGTATGAAGTATTGACACATTAGAGTTGCCCAGTTGTCTTAACTCTGAAGCTAGCTGGAGTTTTCAGCACTCTGTTATAGAAATTAAACAATAAAATCATGAGAAAACATTGAGAAGTGGCTTATCTAAAACAAAACAAAACTTTTTTTCTGGACGAGTAAACATTTCCTTTCAATCTCAATTAGAGAGAGGCACTCAAGCCATAAATCAAAAATTTAATTTTAATCAGTATAAGGTGGATGAGGCATGTTTAAAATATTTATGCATCAGAATGGAAATATCATGTCCTCTGGCATTCAATTAAGCATAGAAATCACTTAATTTTGATCATTTTAACATTTCAATAACACAAGTGATTTGGGATTTATTTTTATTTCAAATAGAACCAAGCATTGATAATAGCCATCATATACTGAACATGATTATATGCTTTAGTGTATTGGATGAATTTGTTCCTCATAATAACTCTATGTACGTTACCCAGGGTCCAGCCAAGCCAATAACAAATTACGCTGAGCAGGTAGCACAAGGCCATCGTAAAAGGGCTAGAGTGCATGCTCAGATTCTATCCCTGGCATTGCATGGTCTTCCTAGCACCATCACCAGGTATCTCCCTGACCCCAGCACTCACTCCCCAAAATATACTTTTAAAAATACATTCATTTTGCAGAATTTAGAAATCTTCAAATCTGAGATTGAATTTAAGCTTCAACACAAAACTTCAGATAGGACATAATTCAGATATTAGGTAACTACAAAAACTAATCTTCCCCATTTTAGAACTGAGGAAATAGACCAAGAAAGATTGATAGTTTCCCAAAGCCACCAATTTGTGGTGACAGAGACAAGAGAATTCCATATCTGTTTAATTCCAAATCCCAGCTATGAACCCTGACACTACTCTCCTGCTAAGATTAGAGAGATGGGTCTTTCTCCATTGTCCTCACTCAAATACAAGTTTCATAGCTCATAGTGTGAGTTTGTTTGTTTGTTTGGTTGGTTGGTTTTGTATTGTTTTGCTTTTGGGGTCACACCTGACAATGCACAGGGGTTATTCCTGGCTCTGCACTCAGGAGTTACTCCTGGTACTCAGGGGACCATACGGGATACTGGGAATCGAACCCAGGTCGGCCGTGTGCAAGGCAAATGCTCTACCCGCTGTACTCGCTCCAGCTCCAGGGCTCTAGTATGTTACACACAGCATTCATCCAACACTAGCCTCCAGTAATTCCTACTTATACTTTCCAGGATACAGGATACAGCTGAATGTTTCCAGGATACAGCATTCTCCTGGGGATCCTTGAGAGGCTCCCCAGTTCTCAGTCTCCACCACCCTCCATCCTACGTTCTCTCACTGCAAACTCAATCTTCCAGCACTCATATGTGACAAATAACCATAGGTGACAGATATTTCTTAATCACACTTTCACTACATCGCAAAAGCTGTCTTGAACTACCAGAGATATTAACTTAACAGTCAATAAGGTAAACTGAGGTAACAGACTCAAGAGCATAGGAAGTCTCCAAAGGAATGTGTGTACTCATTGTACATTTATCTTTCTCACACAATTTACCTCCTTCCTAAACCCATTTACCAGACATCTTTCCCCTAAATACAAATCTCATCAGTAGTACCTTATTGTATTTATTTATTTTTATGTTTTTCTTTCCAGTAGACTATGAGGGTAGTAACTACATCCTATTCGCCTCTGTGGTACTAGTGCTTAGCATTTTGACTGTACCTATTGCAACTATTTAATAAGCTTAATAATTGAAAGAATGAATGAATTTGCTACCCCGAACCACTAAAAAAGAAAAAAAACTCCCACCAGCCAAAAGGTGCATGCGTTTATAATATTAGATATTATATTATGAGATTTTCTTCATTTGCCTTAAGAATTTCTGCTTTCCTGAAAGTCAAAGGGCTCTGGTTGTCTAAGCCTTGGTAGAATTGATTTCCTTGGGAGGTCTGCACTAATATTAGGAGAGAAGATTGTCTGATGCGCCTAAAAAGGGTGAATGATGGAAGAACACAAAAAATAAATTTTAAAAACTAGAAGAGCTCTTCCTTTTGAACAGCTTTTCTGAGGAGCAGCTTGGGTTGCCACAGCAGCTGCAGCCATTTGCGGGAATTCCTTTCCACATCCTACCTGCTCAAGGGGAAGTGAGAGGCAGAGCTTCCTCCCAGCATCTGTTGAGAGGATACCTTGGGCGGGTCTCAGGGAACTAGCAGCCTGAGCTGAGCCAGTCAGGGTGGCGAAGGGTGGAAGCTGGAGACGGGTGGGTAGGACCCCCGCTGCCCTGCCAGGAAGTGACCGCTGGTGCGTGGGCTTGACAAGGGTAGAAAGAACTGAGTCGCCACAATCTGTAAATAATTGCATCTGCAGCAGTGAGTCTCCGGCTGATTTCCTAGAGATCCTCTGACTTCATTGATTTTATAAGACCTCTTGAGGCAAAATTGGGAGCTTCAAACAACAAAAGCGATTTCCAAAGGGCAGCTGCTTGCTCAAATAGACACGCCACACGGACTTGTTTACTGGCATTCCTGAGACTTAGCCTTAGCAACCAAGTCAGAAAACATTTTTCTAAACAAGAAATGGTAGGAATGCCATATCTATGAATAGAGATGATGCATGGGAGAGTTGCCGGAGTGTGTAGTTAACGGTCACGGTCACGGTCCTCCCGTTGTTCATCGATTTTCTCCAGCGGGCCCAGTAACATCTCCATCCTGAGACTTGTTGTTACTGTGTTTGGCATATCGAATACGTCAGGGGTAGCTTGCCAGGCTCTGCCGTGTAGTTAACAGTCTTCTTAATAAAATCAGCAGTCTCATTTTAAGATTTGCCCATTTTTTGCAGCAGGAATATGATTTGGAAATGCTAACAAAAGAGAATTATCTTTCTACGTTCTTCTCTCTGCTCATTGTTAAGTCTTGAGCAAAACTCAAATCAACAGCTACAATATGTTTTTATAATGGGTGAGGAAAGGGAAGAATTAGGGCAATCATAAATTACATTTTATATATTTATAATTTCTGATGAAGCTAGAGGGAAATTGTGTATTTGAAAAATATATCACTGGGTTTCTAGGTGATTATTTTAGACAGTTGTCTTTTTATTATCCACACACAAAAGTAAAACTTATCTAAACCGTTCCTAGAGCTGATCACCGTTCATTGAGGAACAAAATAACAGAAACATGTAATTTCAAGGCAACTCCCACCAAGTGGGAGCCTCTCATTACCAGCAACAAGCCAAGTAATTTGCTTAGCAACCTTGCTGCTGGCATTTAGCCTTTGTCTTTCTCGCATCTGTTGCTCCAAGTATGATGCATTTAATAAACATGTATATAAGCCTGATTTATTTCTAGCACTATTTTTACACTAGACCTCATTCATGGGGAGGAAACATGTTGTATCATTGATAAGTGACCTTTCTTACTATATTGTTATTAGATTTTACAAAGATGAGCGTGAGCAAAGTCTTAGATGTCAAGTTTAGTATAAAATGTAGTTTGCATGTTTTATACAACAGTCAGAACTAAAGAATCAAGCTGGAGCATGAGGGAGATGAACCTTAAAGCACTTTCTCAGCCTTTACAGACTTGCATCTACGTCAGGAAATCATTCGAATGCAATCATGATTTCCAGATGACAATGGACAGTGTTTCACATTACTTACGTATATTAAGATGCAAAATCTAATTAATTTAATTTTGTTTATGCCAATTTTTGTGTCTATGACAGACAGATGCTAAAAGCTTACAGAGTATCCAAGATTGTTCCACATGGATTCATTTTATAAAATCTAAATGGCTCTAAATGGATCTTTTGACACTTCTCAACACTTCACCATTTTATGGAATTCACTCACTAATTAGTTTTGCTCTCTACTAGATTTAGAAATGAAATGTTTTTTTCTAGATTGCTAAGGGGTTTATACATTTTCAATAATTTATTATTTCATTTGGTTTTAATAAGTAAAGTAAAGGCCCTCCCATTGATCATCGATTTGCTCGAGCGGGCCCAGTAACGTCTCCATTGGAGACTTTGTTGTTACTGTGTCTGGCATATCTAATACGTCACGGGGAGCTTGCCAGGCTCTGCCATGCGGACGAGACAGTCTCGGTAGCTTGCCGGGCTCTTGGAGAGGGGTGGAGGAATCGAACTCGGGTCGGCCATGTCGACTGCGTGCAAGGCAAACGCCCTACCGCTATCCAGGTGATTCTTTTACAGCTATCGCATTTTTCCTCTTACTTATTAATTTAGATACTTAAGCATAATCTAGAAATAATGCTTTCTAACACAATACCAACAATTACCCTTTTATTTTATTAAAACACTGAGATTTACAAAGTTTTTCATCATGTAGTTGTTTTACGCATACAATATTCCTACACCAATCCCATCACCAATTGACATTCCTTCCACCAATGTCTCCAGTTTCCCTCCCACCCCAACCTTCCTCCTTAGCTGACATGTAACAAATTTACTTCATATTGCTTGCTCCAACAAAACTTAAACAAATGGCATTTAGGATTATCAGAATAAAGGTCAATAAGTGAAAGAATGCCAAGCCACTGAATCATTCCAGCTATATTGATCTCTGCGCTGAGAACGCTGGAGCCTTCTAGGAAAAGGGGAGGGAAGATTCCTTTCTCTGCCAGAAGGCCCAGAATGGACACCCTCCGGCAAATAAACAGCCAGCTCCACAGTTGAAACTCATCAAGGTATCGAGCCCTAAATCTTGCCAGCTCTACTGCTCCTGGGGAGTATTGGGACACCTCCAAATTTTACAGTACTAACAGCCAACTAGATGGGAACATTTTGTAGATGCTCACCAGCTCAATGAGTGAAAACAATAACACAGAAGGCTCAACTGGCACAGACCTGCTCAGTAAATCTTCAGACAATGTATGAGGATGTTCAGTGAGCTCAAAGAAACAATGGTACAAGTACCAGAAAGTAGGAGAGCAGAAACAAGATCACAACTAGAAGTGACAGAATTTAAGAGTATGGTAAGTGAAATAAAAGTCCAGTGAAGGCTCCAGCAGCAGAGTGATAACAGCTGAGGAGAAAAAAATGAGTGAGTTCCGAGAAGTGGTGCAGGAAATCTCTAGAAAGCAAAAGAAAATGAAAAAAAAATTTTTTCAACATAAATAAAGGGTAGACTAGAGAAATATGGGGTGACTTCAAGAGAAACGACATTAGGTAGGGCTTTATTTTCACTCATTTTTCCTTTATCCTCTTTTTTAGGTTTGGAGGGGTCTTTGGCCCACACCTGGTGCTCGGGGACCCGGTGGTGCTGGGGCTCACACGTGGGTCTCCTACAAATAAATCTCAGTCCATGGATGTGAGACCCCACAGCGGCTTCCACAGCCACGGAGATCAGGCAGCCAGAACTCCACCTGCTCCCTGTAGCTGTTATTTTATTTGAGGCCCAGCACAGATGCTTTCTTGAAGAAAAATGAAAGGGACATAACTGTCACCGGCCCCTTAGCAAGGGTTGGTCCCATGCAGGCATGTTTGTGAGGAAACAGCGGGTCTGCGAGGGGAAAGGGCAGGAAAGGAGTCTCAGGAGGAAGTTGACACTATGGCCACAGGAGTTGCATGTGACTCAGTGCTGGCAGGGGCCTCTTGAGGTTTTGGAAGCCAGGTGCCTTTCTGCCTGGTGAGAAGCCCTGACAGAGGCTTTCCTTCCACAGGGGTGACACTACCCCTGTGAGAAGCAAGGCCAGCAGAAAAGCGTTGCAACTTTCAGCACTTAGGTGATCCCAAAACATAAAACTCTCCAACTTGGACAGAGAAGTCTTCTACTTAGAGGAACTAGTTAAGGAGAACTGCAAGGGTTTTCAGCAGGGCCTGAATTGCACATCGGCGTAGTGGTGAAGCTGAAATAGAAACATTCCTTAATATAGAAAAAAAAATGCCGATGTCTGGGAATTGAATTGATCAAGGGGCTAAGTGCATGAAGTGGAGCGAGGAAAGCCTCTTCAATAAATGGTGCGGGGACACCCAGAGAGTCACGTGCACTGAAATGCAACAGGAACTGCATCTCAGGCTGTACAGAGAGGAATTGAAAATGGATCGAAGACCTTGACTTCAAACTTTTTTCTTTTTGTTTATTTGACGGGCTGGGGCACAGCCAATTGTGCTCAGGGCTCACTCATGAAGCTGAGCTTAGAGATCACACCTGGCAGGGCAGGAAAGGGGGGTGGGGGCCACCATATGGGTACTGAGATGACTTTGTGCACGACAAGCATCTTACCTGCTATACTATTACTGAACCCCTCAAACCCGCTTCTGTAAACTATATTGAGGAAAACATGGGCAGGACTCTGCAAGATCTTCACTTCAGAGGTATCTTACAACACCGTAAGCCAAAAATCAAAAAGCGAACTAAAGAAATGATGTGACATCAAACCACAAAAAGGTTTTCACTCTGAGGAAATGAGACCTAAAAGAAAAAGCATGATTGGGAGAAGACGTATGCATACACATCAAAAGACTAATAGCCGAGACTTACACAGCACTCTTCAAGCTCAGCATCAACCAGACAGTCACCTAGAAAACATGAGGAGAGGAGGTAGGCAGACACATCTCCAGATGAGACATAAAGATGGCTTTGGGCATATACAAAAGTGCACATCTTCACTGATTATCAGTGAAATGCAAGTCAAAACTCTCTTAAACATCAGCAAGGCTGGTTTGTATGAAAAAGTCTGACTCTCACACCTATGGAACAGAATTGAGAGTCTAAGACAGAGGTGCTCAGGGATCTGGTGAGTTAATCTTCGACAGAGGAGCTAGGAGTGTGAACTGAAACTGGGAAATTGTCTTCCAAAAATGGCACTGGGAAAACTAGCCAGCCACTTGGAAAGAAATGAACCCAGACCCCTACCTCGTGTTACCCCAAAGTGAGTTCCAAGTAGATGAAAGACCTTGGTATCAGACCTCAATCCATTCATCCGACTGAAGACATCCTAGGCAAAACTCTTTGTGACATTTGTTTACAGGTGTGCATATGTGTCTGTGTGAGTGTGTGTGTGTGTGTGTGTATTGTGAGTGTGTGTCTGTGTGTGTGTGTTGAGGTCCTGGGGATCGAACCCAAGTCACATGCATGTAATGAATAAACTCTGCTGCTAAGCCATTGCCCCAGACCTAATGTGTACTTTGAACATTAGTATTTCCAAGACCATTTCATTCCCTCACTGAGTCTCATAAGTATTCACTGAGACACTATGAAGATGAAGCTAATTTCAAAAAGCTGTCAGGGCTGTTAGGGTGCTTGTCTTGTATGTGATGAACCAGATTCGATCCCTGGCACCCCATCTGTCCCCAAAGCCTACTGGGAGTGATCTCTGAGTGCAGAGCCAGGAGTCAGCCCTGAGCCCTGCTGGGTTGGCCCCACAACCAACAAAAGAAAGAAAAAAGCAGCAGCTTGAGAAAAGGGATTTCTTCAAGGGGGAGGCAGAGACAGAGTCCCTTCAGCTTGAGTCCCTTCAGCTGGGGACAGGGCTTCGCTGGGGGCAGGGCTCAGCATCAGGGTGGTTGATAAGTGGGATTGTGTCTCAACTTGATCATTCGCACTTGTACCATCAGGTCCTCGATGGATGCATCTGATGCTAGCGTACGTGCATTGAAAGCACAGACGATCATTTTTGTCTTCCTTCGTTGTGGCAGCCTAGTTCGGCCTTGAGATTTTATCGGCCTCTCCTTTCTCATCCTTCTCAGTGCTGCCATGTTGGTGAAACCTTCAGGGTCAGGTGAATGAGAACAGTTGTAGTTACTGGTTTTGGCATATCGAATACACAACGGATAGCTTGCCAGGCTCTTCCGTGCGGGCAGAATACTCTCGGTAGCTTGCTAGTCTTTCCGAGAGGGATAGAGGTTTTTGGGGCAACCTCTAATCGTTCTCGTAGGTGTTACCATATTTGAACCCTACCAAATATGGTACGACAATTCCGGAAGATGGGTATTTAGTGTCTTATGATGTGTCGCACAGCTGCTTTGCGGCCGCGCGGGTCTGGAAAGCTTCCTGGAGTGTGGCGGCGGCTGGGTAGTGGAGGTAGTGTCCGTAGTGTCTGCCAGTGGGGTATTTATCTGGTCCCAGTAGGGGTAGGGTGGGTCTTCTGTGCGCAATCCGATCCCTGGGTGGTTTGTGGAAGCAGACAGGGCAGGGTAGGGTGGGGCTCCTGATTAGAATCCCTTTGTCACCTGTGGTTGGTGGGAGCAAGCAGAGAATCTCTGTCCCTGGTTTCGCCGTGCCTGGAGTCCAAGGTCTCAGAGAGTTCCGCTTATCTTGTTCTGTGGGTCTTCAGTCGTGCGTGAGTCTCAGCCGGAGCTGCCACGCGGGTCCGGAAAGCGTCCTGGAGTGTGGCAGCGGCTGGATAGTGGAGGTAGTGACCTGGCACCCGAGCTACGCAGGGGAAGAGAGCGGCTTGGAACGCCTTCAAGAACATCGAAAAAATAGCTAAGAGGATGAAGAACCTCCGGCTCCGGGCACATCTCTTTGATTCCACTGTTCTTCCTGCATTAACATATGCCTCAGAGACCTGGGCCCTATGCAAACAGGATGAGAACGTGATTCGGGTCTCCCAAAGAGGAATTGAAAGAGCTATGCTTGGAATATCACGTTTCACTCAAATGAGAGAAAGAATCCAGAGTTCCGACATCCGTCGACATCCATCAAGAATCAGGGACGCTGTCTCGTTTGCCAAGGTGTCAAAAATCAGATGGGCTGGTCACGTAATGAGATTTAAAGACGACCGCTGGACTAGAGCTGTTACGGACTGGATTCCATGGGATGTCAAAAGACCTCGTGGCCGCCCACCTACCAGATGGTCAGACTTCTTCATCAAGATCATGAACGATCGGTTTGAGGCTCTTCATGTTCCCAGAGCGAACAGATGCCATTGGGCTACACTAGCACGCGACAGGGACAAATGGAGACGTTACTGGCGCCCGCTCGAGCAAATCGCCGACTAACGGGAAGTTAAGTGATTAAGTGTCTCAACAATTGGGCTGGAGGCCCTGGCCTGGATTCATGTGATCCTCTTCTTTGTAGCGTTGTGGTAGTTTGGTGAGAGTGTGAATTTACGGTGGTGTGTGGAGTGGATAGAGAAACTGCGATTGGAAAAGGATCAGGTGGAATGAGAAGGTGAGTTTTGGATGGAAGTTAGTCGCAGACAGTGATGGGAGGGAGTCCAGGGACAGTTCTGAGAACCACTGTGTGGCAGGGCTGGGGTGGTTCTGGGGGGAAAGAGGCCATTCCTGATGGCTGAGAGAGGCGAAGTTTGCATGCAGAGAAGGGAAGTTTGAAGTGGTCTGTACTGAGCTTGGAGTGCTGAAGGAAAGGAAATAGGAAGAAGGATTTTTCACTTCAAATTCTAGGAAGGATTTTCGACTCAAACTAGTGTCAGAGGTGAAGATATATTTCGTCTGAGAATTTTACAGTTTTCTTCCACTCCCCACAGTTGAGAGTTCCCCAGTTCTCTCCAGTCTTGCAGAGACCACGAGAGGAACCTCCCCACCGCCACCCCATCTCTCTTCAGCATCACTTCTCACAGGCCTTCAGAATTGTCTAACGCTTCCATCTGTGCTGGTTCTTCCACCTCACTTGAGTCGTGATTGATGTCTGTGGGCCCCACTGGTGACTTAAGTGAGACAGGAGGTCAGAGAGACAGAGAGAGAGTCGGAGACAGAAAGAGACAGAGAGACAGAGTCAGAGAAAAAGAGAGTCACTCTGCCCCTCAACCTCTGCCACTCTAGGTCCCTCTGGGAAGACTTGGACTGATCAGGTCTGCCATGCTAAGGCCCCTGCTCAGCCTGAGCCCCACCTGTTCCACTGGGTGGCCGTCAAGCCACACCTGACATCCGCTTGGTCTTCTAGGCGTGGGAGTTGATTCCCATCACCCGATCTCTCAGGGAGCCAAAGACTCAGTTTGGAGTGCGGATTTGCTCTTTGCGGGAAAGGAGAAGCTAGTCCCAGGAGTGACCCAGAGCATCAGGGTTCTTGTCTCGCCTGGCAGAAAAGAATTTCAGGAGTAGATGAGCAGTGCCATCAAACAGATTTTAGTTGGAGGTTTTCGAAGGGAAGAGAGTGAGAAAGTGGAAGAGAGTGGAGAGTGAAGCACTGAAGAGAGAGGATGGGCTTCCCCAAAGATGGAGCTGCCTTCGATGGCCGCCAAGGCTTGTTTTTCTATGCAATCTCGGGGTTGCCTTGGTCTGGAGTTTTTCGGCTGGAGGTGGGGGTTTGATCAGATATCTTCACAAAGGGGCCCCTTTGAAGGTTCTGGTGTATCTCCTTCCAGTCTCTGATTGCAGTTCCAGTCTTTGCTCAAGCCTGTCACCTCTGTTTGTTCGGCCTTCTCCGGTTCTTGGACTCAGTGTGGTTCTTGTACCCACAGAGCAACAAATGACATGGTTTCCATTCTTACTGCAGCACTGTATCCCCTTGTGTACTATGGGGACTAGAACTACCTGATCCATTCACCTGTAGCTGGAGAGCTAGTTGTTTCCATATTTTTTTTTGAAATTAGTGAAACACCGTGAGGTACAGTTGTGGACTTACAAACTTTCATGCTTGGGTTTCAGTTATACAATGATCGAGTACCCATCCTTCCACCAGTGCGCATTCTCCACCACCAATGATCCTAGTAGCCCTCCCACCCTCACACCCCATCCACCCCACCCCACCCTGCCTCTGTGGCAGGTCGTTTCCATATCTTCTTCATACAAAACCCTCCAATGAACAGAGGTGTGAATGTGTCCTTTGAAGTGATATTTTTGTGTTTGGGTGATAGATGCCCAGAAGCTACATTGCTAGGTCCCTGTGGGAGTTCTACTCTACTTGGTTGAGGACTCTCCTATGTGAAAGTGCCCATTACCACTTTCTGTTGGGAAAATGCAAGTCAAAACAATGAGATACCATGTCCCAGCAGTGGGAGTCAGTGTTGGTAGGGATAAAGGGAGAAAGGGACCCTCAGGCTCTGTTGCTGGGAATGTCAAGTGGTTCCACCCCTAGGGACAGTGCTGTGGAAACATATTTTTGCAAATGCCGGACACATACTTGGCAAATTCATGGGAATTTGTAATTATTGTTTTAAAGTACCCATCATCTTTTTATTTAGAATGGTAGCGTCTTACATTTTCAGAGTATTACAATCAGAAAAGTTGAATCCACAGAGTTTTCACATTTCACCCATTTATACTGCTCGTCCTGTGTGTATGTTCACACAGTTCCTTGCGATTTTGTCACCCATTCATGTAGGTACCCACCACTCCAAAGACACTAAAGTATCCAGCATCACAAGACTTGTTCACTTTTCATATTCTTCCTTTTCGCTAACATCACAAAGTGATCGTTTTGGATCATTTCTATGTGGCAGGCCCTGTTATGAGCACAGATCACATATTGCTGAACAAGCAAAAAATCCGAATTCCTGTTTCCTGGGAAAGAGAGAGAAAGTAAACCATGAACATGTCAGTCTCTAGTATACACAAAGTGTTGAGTGCTATAGATCAGAATTGCTCAAGTTTGGCCGTCTACCCCACCCACCCAGCTCTGAGCCCACAGGATATTCCCGAAGGGCCACATTCCCAAAGGTCAAAACTCTGGAGGGGGGAGTCAACTGGCAAAGAGAAAAGTATGGGACTGAGGCCAGAGTGTGAAAAAAGCTGTAAGAAAGCCATTTCTCTTCAGGGATCAGAAGAGGAGGCTGAGCTCCCTTCACCTTCTGTCCTTTCCCATGGAGACAGGGTGGGGCGTGGGGGGCGGGGCTGAGCTCCAGGGTGGTGACCAAACTGGCATTGTCTCTCCACAATTGGGCAGGAGGCCCTGGCCTGGGTCACCTGATCCTCTTGTGGTGCTGTGGGGGTGTGGTGAGGCACACAGCCAGAAGAGAGATCAGAGACTGATTGGGGAAGGATCAGGTGGAGGGAGGAGGTGACCCAGCAAGGAGGCACACATGGAATCCCAAAAGACTGCCTTTCTTTAGAAAGGAGAATAGAAAGCTTTGAACTTCAAGACCCATGCCTCTGTATCACTTAAAAATGGATACATCCTAGTTCTGTTTGCATATGAATGTCCCCTTGGGAAAAGTTCTACTGCAATGGTAATCTTCCTGAACAAATTTTGCATGTGTGTAAACATGGTACCTTATCTAGAATCAGTTTCTTGTGATTCTTAGGTTGATTGTGTTTTATGCACAGTTAATTTGGATGAACATTTCCATATTATTGATGGTCCATTTTTTAGATATGATTTTTTTATATTAGTGAATCACCATGAGATATAGCATTACAAAGCTGTTCCTGATTGGGTTTTAGCCATACAATGTTCCCAAACTCATCCCTCTACCAGTATCATATCCCAGCACCAAAGTTCCCAATTTCCTTCCCAACCCACCCAACAACCCCCACCCCAATCTGCCTCTATGGCAGGCACCTCTGTTCTCTCTCTCCCTTTCTCTTGTTCTCTCTCATTTGAGGCATTATCGTTTGCAATACAGACTCTGAGGGAGCTGCCCGCTGTTTCCTGCAGGCCCTCGGGAGGCAATGGGGCTGGGGGTCAGGGGCTTGGGCACAGCCGGCCTCTGTGGGATGTGCTGCCATCCTTCACGGAGCCCAATCTTGCCAGGCGCCCCAGGGGGGTGTCCTCTGGCAGCACTAGTTGTCATTTGCAGTGAAGGACGCTGAAAGTCATTGGCTCCTGGCTGCTTGGGGTTCTTGGATGCAGGGGGAAGGTTCAATCCCAGTTCTCCTCATCCCTCGCTGCAACCTTGTCCACCTCCAACCCCCACCCAAAGAGGCGGACTGACCGTTTCACTGCCTCCCAGGGTCCAACAAGTGCATCGCCCAGCTTTGGAACTACATCTTGCATGTCCAGCAGATGAACCCGGTGGAGGAGGATATGTTGGCCATCTATGCAGGTGAGGGGTGGAAGGGCTGAAGTAAGTCTTTCTTGGGTCCAGGGAGGAGGAAGGAAGGGCAAGAGGAGCCAAGATGCCCCTCAAACGGACCCCAGAAGGCTGGAGAAGGGGCAGACGATAGCCCGAAGCAGGCCCCTTGTAAGCAGATGGTTCCCCGTCCTGGTCGTGGTTTAGGGCTAGTTCCACAGTGGAGAGGGACGCAGTGGCTCTTCTGGCCACCTGTCCATCCTGGTGACCTTCTGGCCACCCCGGTGCAGTCAGGTGAAAGAGACCTGGAGTTGTGCTAGAGGGTTGCTGTATCCAGAAGAGAATTCCAGAAACCTTCAGGGTTGGGGCCCAGAGGATGCTGTTTCTGTTTCCCTTTGTGGGAAGAGAATGGTGAACTCCCTATTCCCTCCCAGCGCTCAGTGCCGTGGTGTCCTGTGTCCGGAGGCATCTGAATGTGAAGGCTGGGACTAAGGAAGAACTGGTGTCCATTAAGCAGGTGGCCATAAAATCCTGTGTCACATTCCAGCTCTTACGTGACCATTGGTCCCTGGGCCACCAACCCGAGGTGAGAGGAGTAGATGGTGGTGTTGAGGAGGGCAGGTGTGAGGCTTGACGCCCAAAGGTGTACTGGGAGGAGCAGGGCGTGTCCTCCTGCTGGACAGAGGCATCCACTGGGACTTCGGGAGAGCAGGCCCCGTGCTTCTTTCTCTCCAACCCCCACCCAACCTTCTTCCTCGAAAGGAAGTCATCAGCCAACACTCTGGGGTTCCTCCAGCTCCTGGTCAAGTAAGCGGTTCTGCAATGAGTTTCCTCTCATCTCTGATTTGCTAAGCATTAGGGGAGGCCCTCAGAAGATAGCGACCGGAAAGTCAGCCCCTCATCCCTGAACTGAGGTTCCTTCTGTCTCCTTGGGCACAGGTCGTCCAGGAAACGCTGCAGCTCTTTGGAAAGTAGCTCAAGGTATGCTTATATACACGAAGTGCTAGAGTGGGACTGGGACAAATTAGATATTTTTTAGAAGCCTTCACTAAGTCATTAAAACACAACAGCATGATCCGAGTTCAAATCCTCGGAAGGATACCCATGGAATGAGAAAACACAATCAAGAGTCAGAAAGAGAGAGAGAGAATAAGAAGGACTTTGGTACTTGCCTTATTTGTAGCTGCCCCTGGTTTGATCTCTGGCACAGTATGTGGTCACTCAAGTCCTGCCAGGAGTGAGCCCTGATCACTGGTTGGTGGGACCTGAAGGCTCAACAACAGAGGAAGGAAGTACCACAAATGGTGCTGGTGGTGGTGGTGGTGTTTGCGGGTGGGGTGGGAGGGCGGGAATGGGAACACAGCAAAAGACCCAAGAAAAATCAAATAGGAAGGTGGTAGATTTGATCGTAGCCCACAAATCATCACAAGGTAGAAATGTTCCAAATGCCCCAATTTAAGAGGTAGAGATTATCAGAGAGCCACCTGGTATGTAATCCTCCAGGATCGATACAAATATATCAATAGACATAGGACAAATAGACATTGGCGTGAGCAATGTACACTGGCAGAGGGGTGGCTGTTGGAGTGTCATATGACTGAAAACTGATCATGAACAGTCTTGTAACTGTGTATCTCAGAGTGATTCAATGGAAGAAACTGGAAAACAGTATGAAGTGTTAGCACCTATCAGTTCAAAAGGCTCCATTTCTAAGGGACTGAAATCGATTTCAGAGCAAACATTATCATTAGCTCTAAAGAATTTTTCCATAGTGAAGAAGGGGTCAAATCACCAAGGGCATATTAGCCAGAGGGTAGGACGATGGGTTTAGGTGCTTGCTTTGCACGTGGCTGATTGGGATTTCATCCCCTGCGTCTCCTAAGGTCCCCTGATCCCACCAGGAGAGAGCCTTGAGCTCAGAGCCATTGGGTGTGCCCCCAAACCATACCCCAATGACATGAAATGGCCTTTTTCTGTCCCTTGAAACTGAATCGAGGAGCATTCACAAAATGCCAGCCCCTGGGAAGAGGGTAAATATTGCGACTCTCAGGCTTGGATGTCAGGGTTGTGACAGTTTTGAGAATCCTAGACATGGACTTTCCTTCGGGCATGATGAATCTCTCCTGTGCCTTAGCCCACACTATTGCAGTGACAACATTGAGTTGGAAATGTCTCCTTGAGAAGTGGGCTGTGGGCAGAAATGTGGCTTCCACAGAGAGGCACAAGAGCAGCCGTGGCAGCATGTGGCGGGGAGTAGTTTGCCCCGTGGGAGTCCCTGAAAGGTCCATGAGGGCAGGTGACATTCGGGAGGGGTGCAGAAGAGGGGCCCAGCCATGCTGCAGAGAATGGGTGAGGAACTGAGGGGTTCCCTGGGGGCTGTGGGAAGCCTCGGCTGCCTGGACTCACTCTGTTTTCATGCTCACAGTGTGTATTCCAACTCCTGGATGCTCGGCTGCTCAGTGAGACAGGGGATTTCAACAGGGAGTCCCAGGTGGACAGGATCCTGTTTCTCCTGTTAAAGCTGGTAAGATCTGCACGGCCGGAACCCCCTCATTCCCTGTGGGTGACACTGCCTTCCGGAGGGCCTGACCAGACCCAGGGGACCAGAGGAGCCTGGGGTGCCAATGCAGGGGGCTTTCTGTGTGTTCACTGGGGAAGATAGGTTTGTGGTGTGCAGAGCCGAGTGATGATTTTCTGCATGGGGGAATAGGCCAAGTCAGTCCAGAACAGGCCAGAATGTCTCTGAGCTAGGATTCAGGGCTGCTTTCTCCTCTGGAGGTAATGGTGTCCCAGACAGCCCGGCCTCTCAGCACAGCCATCATCTGCACAGTGACCTTAGCCAGACACACCACAGGCTTTCCAAAGGCACAAAGGCCTGCATTCTGGGGATAGACGGAGATTTTCTGCAGGTGGAAACTGGACACATGGCCTATAGTTAGTAGGCTTAGGAGGCCCCTGTCCCTTGCTCTGTAGTCCGGGAAATGGGTTCAAAGCTACAGCCACTCTATCATTCCTGCCAGAGTTGTCAGGCCTTCTGTGTTGCGGCCTCGTTAGGAAGAGACAGTGAAAACTGGCCAATAGATGTTACCTTTGGCTTGTGAAATGTGTTGTTCATGATTGTCTTCCCTTTGGGCTTTGGGAATGTGGACTCCTAGGTTCTGTTTCCCTGGTCCTTTGCTCAAGGACCCTACTTTTCAGGGCTCTGAGCTCTGGCGCCGCCATCCATGCCCTGGGCCCCTGGTGGCGGGCCTCCCAGATCTCACAGTTGTGATTTCCACACAGCTCAGCCTGAGCAGCAGCGGCTCGGATCGGAGCCTCATCTGGATGTCCTTGTCGGCCCTGAGTAAGTGACCGCCATGTGGGGTGGGGACTCTGGACCATGCTGCGGTGCGGGTTGGTTCCCATGAAGGGCTTCCACCCTTCCAGATGAGATGCATGTGGTGAGCTTTGCCTGTAACGAAAGGCCTTGCTCCACCCCGCGTGTCTCGTTCCCAGTCCGTCCACCTGCGCTGCTTCTCGGCCCTGGTGGGGAGAAGGTCTTTCCTGCAGTGCTCAGGAGGAGACTGCTGACCTATGGGGGCACGTGTTGGGATGGTGGGACAAGTCCTAGCGTAAGAAAGCATCTGGCCTGTGCTCGGCACGTGGTTCATGGCAGACAAGCGCTGGCTCGCAGCCTCCTCCCACTGACCATGCAAATTGAATTCAGGCCGTGGCGTCGGGGGTTTGCCGGGGGCGTGACCCCCCTCCCCCAGGCTCCTTCCCCCACTCCAGCACTGCGCCCGTCCATGTCAGCCTATGTAATTCCCTTCTTTTCCCACTCTAGTCGCCCTGCAAAGTGACTGGGTGTTTCAGTCACTCCTCAGAGACCTACAATCTGGGGACCCGGGCACAATTGACTTGGCCCTCACTGTCTTCAGAAACGTGCTGCCGCACGGTGAATGGGAATCGGGTGCTGCTGCTTGTCATTGAGCTGACCTTGCTTTGGAGCGACCCCTCGTTGGCCACTGCCTAGTTTTCATTTGAGTGTGGCCAAGAGAGACAGGAATGCAGAGAGGGATCAAATAGGAGGGAAAAATTGGGTGGAAGAAGAAAAGGTGCCAAGAAGCGGGAAGAGGCTTTTGCTGTTGGGGAAGACGGGGAACTCCCTCGGACGAGACCCCAGTCCTGCAGGTGGAGGCGCATGGGAGTGTGGGAGAAAAGCGAGGTGGGAGCGAAGGACTCATGTGGGCAGTCCCTCAGCCCTGCTGGGTGTTGGGGGTCAGGGTCAGCTCCAGGGAGCACTGCTGAAGGTCTCTTGCAGTCTGGACAGAAGCCGGGGCACTGTGGAGCCTGCCTCCAGGGCTGCCAAGTGGCTTTGAAGACCAAGTCTGTTCCTCCCCGTCCTCCCTTCTGCTTTTTTCTGTTTGTTTGCAGGCTGTACTTCATGGTGCTTGGGGCTTCCTCCGGGCTCTGCACTCAGGAATACTTCTGGTGGTTCTCAGGGACCCCAAGGGTGTGGGATAGTACCAGGTTGGCCGTATGTAGGGGAAACAGCTTATTGTTGTAGTATTGCTATGCGTGTCCACCCCCCATGGCCCCCGATCTTCTTGTGCCATGAAGCAGCAGCGCTCCTTGAAGCTGACTTGAGCTGTGTGCTTATGTTCCCTCTAGTGCTGAAGACAGAAAGGGCGAGGAGTGATTTGTTACACTCAGTGATTGCATTGATTCGGCAGGACATCACAGCAGTGAGCAGACACATTCCCCTAACCCTGGGTGCTGGGCGCTTTCTGAGATGGAGCTGGTGGGAGATGGCAAGAGGAGGTGGGGGGGTGAGGATCATGAGGCTTCCTCACCCAGCTCTCTGTCTCAGGATTACGTGGGGCCACATTTGGGCTTCTGCAAATTTCAGCAGCTTTGAGAAGATAGGGGCTGTTTCCAGCCTACTTCTAAGCCTTTGCCAGGGCAACCATGTGGTGTGCCCAAGGGGGTCTAAACGACATAGTTTCTGCCCCCTGAGATTTTGCAGATGTGTGGGTAGAGAGCTTGTGTGGTGTTGGGGTCAAGAAACCAAAGTTCATTTCCGGTAGGGGCTGGGGGAATATCTGAAAATGCTCAGGGTTCTCCCTGGCCCTGTGCTCACTGTGTTTGGAGTAACTCCTGTGATCTGTGGTGCTGGGGCTGGCCTGAGCTTGCCACCGTCTAGTCTGTAGTTCCCCACTGAGCTGCCTCACTGAGGCTTGGACTTTGGACCAAGCTCTCCTGCCGGGGGTGCAGACAGCACAGAGAGCCCCGACTCAGAATGGTTCGGGTTGGGCTGCCTGGAGAGCTGGGCATGGGAAACGGCAGGAGATTGGGGGAATCCATTGCTAAAAGCCAATCCCTGACTTCAGGACATGAAGGACAAACGAGTCCAGGATCTTGAGGTCCACGCCTGGCTTTTCTGGGGAAGGCTAGCACGTGGCATCATGTGGCCTGGCCTTACATTCCCTCGTGACTCCACTTTCCTGCCAGTTTTCTCTCTCAGGCTGTAAGATGGGCATGCTATGGGCTTCAAGTTCCCCAGGAGGGAGGGGAGATGAGCCAAACTGAGACCCTAGGGCCTAGTCCAGAAGACTCGGGCACACTGCCTATGGCTCCCGGAAGGGGGGCACACTGGACTTGTGTCCCTTGAGGACGCTGCTCAGCTGATCTGACCTGTGTCTTCTTCCGGGTCCTTTTGCACCCCTGAGGGAGTGATCTCTAGCTCACCACCCTGGCTCATCCTGTCTGTGACTCCACAGGTGCGTGACCCTGTCCTGCAACTTATGGAGCTCCTGAACCGACATGGATGCTTGGTGGGGCCCCAGGACAACCAATTCATCCTCAAGCTCATCAAGCTGATGGTTGCTGGGTGCTCGGTGAGCCAGGGCCTGGAGGCCTGCCCGGAAGATGGAGCAAGGGGCGGGAGTGTGGGCTTGGAAGCAGAACCGGAGGCAAGGAGGGCAGAGCCTTGCAGTAGGGACCTTTGCAGCCTTCTCATTTCTTATTCCATTTCCAGGTCGCATGGGACTTTCGACGGAAAATTTCAGCTTTCCTCAATATGGTAAAGTGATCCCTTGAATTTTGACGGGGAGACCTTAACTGTTTTCTAGACGTATAAAAACGCCTACAACACAGTAGCATTATCGTTTTGAAAAACCTAGGAAGAATAATCATGGGAAAAAAATTATAATCATGGAATTATACAAACACACATCCCGGGACACAGAGACCTGGCCATGACCGCTTTGCTGAGCCCCACACACTGCAAGTGCATGCACCCCAAGCCACATCTGCTGACCCCTGCGTGGTCTCTCCTTCCCCTCACCCTCCTAGCTTCAACCCCAGCCCCTGAGTGTTTGAGCAGTGGTTCGGGGTGCAGCCCAGGACAGGACAGGGCCGCCTCGACGAACATCTGGACACTGCTCACCTCCTCCTCCCTGTGAAATCTTGAGCTCAGTGCGACTAGGCTGTGGCTGTGGTTTTCTCTTCTGTCCACCTGCGAGGAGAAGCAGCCCGCCTTCTCCTGTCAGGCCTGCTACCCCCAATTCTCAGATGCCTTCTTGAGACCTGGGTCAGCACCATAGCGGATGGGGCAGGCCAACCATGGGACATCAATGAGCTTTTGCTAGAGAAGCCCGAGGAGGGGCCTGGCATGGCTGTCTGTGTCCTTCCTGCTGGCTTCCACCTGTCACAGCTCCGTGCCCCCTCCCCCCGCTGTCTACCTCCTGCCCTTTAGTGCACATGTCCCTGGCGTGTTCCCTGGGTCTCCCCACTTTAGGAAGCAGCTCTGCCTCCTCTAGTCTCTCCTGTCTCAGTGGAGTTAGGACTGGCGGCTGTTGGACCAGTGTGCAGTGGGAGGGGACAAGCTGTGTGTCCAGGCTCCCAGGGAAGGAAGGGATTGGCTGGGATCGGAAAGGAGATGGGCAAACGGACTTGGGCGTTCCACTGAAGCCCTTGCCACATTCCTTGCCAGATTTCACTGCCGCAGCTTGTAACTGTGCTGTGCCATCCAAAGAACTATGCGATCATTGTGCCCATGAGCACAATCCTGTTGGAGAAGGCTCTGCTGGCCCAGTCCCTGGGCAACATCCCCTACCTCAGCAGCTTTCAGCAAAATCGAAAGTCTCCACGGATGTCTCTGGAGGGGTGCTTGTGAGAACTCAGGCTCTGAGGAGCACCCAGTCTGGGGAGCAGGAGGGACGGTTCAGACGTGTAGTGGTGTGTGTGTGTGTGTGTGTGGGTGTGTGTTTGTGTGTGTGTGTGTGTGGTGTGGTGTGTCCGGGGAGGGCATGTGTGCACATGCATGTAAAGTGAAAATATCCTGTTTTTGACTGGCACGTGCCTCCCTGGCATTTGTCTTAATGCTCCATTGCCACTTGTCTTTTCCTCTTGCTCTGAAACAGAGGGTGGGCTGCTAGTGGGGGCTGGTGGTTGTTTGCCTAGAGCTTGCACTCACTATATCTTCATTTATTCTTTACTAAACTTAGCTGCTCAGTTCATCTCTCCCCAGAAGCTCCTGCTCCATCTTGCGGTAAGTGAACTGGGAAGGTGTGTAAACTCACAAACAGGGGGCTCAGCACACAGCGGTGGTGGCTCTATCTCTCCCGCGTTCAGTAGTCTCACCCTTCTCCCACCCCGGGGAGGTCGATGGCGATGGTCAGGCGGAAGAAGGAAACGAGGGCCACACTGGTTGGTATTAGTCATAGTTTATTCTGATTCTCTCTCCATCTACACCAGTCTTCCTTCTCTCCCTCTGCTCCCGCTTCTTCCTCCCCCATGCTACTTCATTCTCCTTCTCCATTCCCCTTCATCCTCCTCCTCCTCCTTCTGATCCTCTGTTGATCCCCTTCTGATCCCCTCTGCACCCCTCTGAACATCCAGCCCACTCCTACCGTCCAGTTAAATCCCAAGGCATGAGGGGTTGGGGTAATAATTACACATAGATGTGGTCACAATCAATAGAGGTAGAATTCTCAGCCTCAGGGAAAGCCGCTCCTAGGACAGATCCTCTCTCAGCAGGATGACCCACCCTAGATCAGAATCCCACCTGGTACTATTGCGGCAACATGGGAAGATGCCATTGTTGACAACATTGACGAGGAATACGATCGACAGGTTTAGCACCTCCATGAATGTGTGAGGAACGCCAAGAGAGAGATAGCCACAAAAAATCGCCTATCTTCGAAAACTCTTGAGCTAATTCGCCAGCGTGGTTTGGCGCATGCCTCAGGCAACCGCAAGCTAACGTCCGAGCTCGCAAAGCAGTGCAGAGATGTGATCAAGGAAGACCTCAAAGAGAGAAGAGCAGAAGTACTGGTAGATGCGGCAGAAGCCGGGAAAAGTATTCGTAACGCCCGCCTGTCCTTCACCAACTACAAGACCAAGATGACTGCCCTCCGACGTCCTGATGGATCTATCACATCCTCCAGAACGGCAATGGAGAAGATTATCCATGACTTCTACTCAAATCTCTTCGATAGCCATGTCCACTTGCCGACATACCAAATTCCACAGGATGGATATGTCGCTCCCAACGTTCTCCCTTCCGAAATCGAACACGCCATTTCGTCAGTAAAGAAACAAACAGCACCCAGCCCAGACAAGGTCAGACCTGAACACCTGAAGAACCTGCCGTCAGTGCTCATCAATACACTGGCTCGGCTCTTCACTCGCTACCTGTCTGAATGCAAGGTTCTGTCCCAATGGAAAATCAGCAGGACCGTACTACTGTTCAAGAAGAGAGACATCCATGACATTGGCAACTATCGCCTGATCTGCCTATTGTCTGTCATCTACAAGTTGTTCATTCGAGTCATCCTAAATAGGATTCGCAGAACACTAGATGAAGGACAACCATGCGAGCAAGCCGGGTTCCGCAAAGATTCAGCACCATCGACCATATCCACACGATAACCAAGCTCATTGAGGTTTCTCGGGAGTTCAAGATGCCGCTCTGTTTAACGTTCATTGATTTAAAGAAGGCCTTTGATTCTGTTGAGACGGAAGCGGTCATTGAAGCCCTAGCCAATCAGGGCATTCAAGCCCAATACATCAGGATCCTCCGTGAGCTGTATTGCGGATTCACTATCAGGATCTCACCATTCTACAAAGAAGTGATCGTTGATGTCAAGAGAGGGGTGCGGCATGGTGATACCATTTCACTGAAACTCTTCAGTGCCACCCTGGAGAACATCATGCGACGACTGGAATGGGAAGGAATGGGAGTGAAGATAGATGGTCGGCAACTACACCACCTCTGCTTTGCTGATGACATTGTTTTAATAACACCAAACATCAGCCAAGCGGCACAAATGCTGGCCGACTTTGACCGTGAGTGTGGAAAGGTAGGACTACAGCTGAATCTTACGAAGACAATGTTTATGAGAAACAGCCTCGTTCCTGACGCCCCATTCGCTCTCAAAGGAACGACCATCTCCGAATGCAACAGCTATGTGTACCTAGGTCGAGAGGTCAACATGGCAAATGACCTGGCACCCGAGCTGCGCAGGAGGAAGAGAGCAGCTTGGAACGCCTTCAAGAACGTCGAAGAAATAACTAAGAGGACGAAGAACCTCCGGCTCCGGGCACATCTCTTTGATTCCACTGTTCTTCCTGCATTAACATATGCCTCAGAGACCTGGGTCCTACGCAAACAGGATGAGAATGCTATTCAGGTCTCCCAAAGAATAGAAAGAGCTATGCTTGGAATATCACGTTTCACTCAAATGAGAGAAAGAATCCAGAGTTCTGACATCCATCAACGATCAAGAATCAGGGACGCTGTCTAATTTGCCAAGGTATCGAAAATCAGATGGGATAAATGTAGCCACAGAGGATGACAGAGATTGTGAGGGAGATCTTCAATGAGCAACGGGCTGACTTGGTCACCAAGAGGCCATGATGGCAGGCAGGCATTTGCAGGACATCCTGGAGAACAGGGAGGAGTCCAGGAGGTCGAAAACAATGGGAAGGCTCTAAGCTGAGCTCTGTGATTCTGTGGGTACCTTTCTTTCTTCCTTCCCTCCCTCCCTCCCTCCTTCCCTCCTTCCCTCCTTCCTTCTCTCCCTCCCTCTTCTCTGCCTCCCTCCCTCCTTCCCTCCTTCTCTCCTTCCCTTCCTCCCTCCTTCCCTCCTACCTTCCTTTATTTCTTTCTCTATCCTTCCTTCTTCCTTCCTTCCCTCCTTCCTTCGTTTCTTTCTCTCTCCTTCCTTCCTTCCTTCCTTCCTTCCTTCCTTCCTTCCTTCCTTTCCTCTTTGGTCCACACTCAGCAATTAAATAGGGTCATTCCTAGCTTTGCACTCAGGGGTCACTCCTGGCAGGGCTTGTGGGACCGTATTGGATGCAAGAAATTGAACCTGAATTGGCTGTGTACTAGGCAAACAACTTGCTGTGTGCTAGGCAAATACCCTGCGCTACCTGCTGTCCTATTGCTCCGATTTTTTGTCCTTCCCCAGATCAATTCTCTGCTGTTTGCTTCCCTTCTCCTAAGTTGTTCTATATTTTGAAGTGATTTTACTTCATTTAAAGAAATTCACTCAAAGAAATATGTGTAGCAAAAAAGGAGGAGGAGAGGGGATGAGAGAGAGGGAGAGAGAGAGAAAGAGAGACATGTTCAGGAGAGTACATGGAAACATGAGTTTCTCCAAAGGCAACTGAAGAGGACACATCTGAGAGGACCTTTCAAATAGGTCCTGAGATCTCATCTTGAGATGAGATGCAGCCCGTCTCCAGGGTGGAGAATGAGTTGCTTCTCTTTGCCTTCAGCTCTTGGCGGCAAGGCCTTTCAGATACAAGGAGCTGGGGGGTCAAGCCTCTCCATCTAATAGCCGGCCTGCAGCCGTTTACCTGCCTGACGCCAAGTGGCCACTCCAGTGTCATGCAATTCTGCAGGAAGGAGATCCCTGAGCTCCTGGATATCCTGAGAGGTGGGTGAGGCCTAAGTTGGGGGTGGGAGGCGAAGCTGGTGCAGAGGGCTGAATCTGCAGGAGATGAGAGCTGAGGTGGAGGAGGGACTTGCAGTGAGAGGGGAATGGGGACCAGCCCTGTGTCCCCGAGAGGTTGAGTGCATGGGTCTCACTCTCTCAGCCTTGTTCTGTTTTTGCACTGGGAAGAGTTATGGGGCGAGTTCTCTAAAGGACTGCTGGAACTCTGATGGGTAGATAGCAGGACTTAGCAACCCAACAGGCCCTGGTTTGCATCCTTGCTCTGACACTGACCATTTGAAAGGCCTCACCACTGTGCCCATTTGACCTTTGGAAAGGGCCCAACTCCTGCAACCTCGGTAACTGGGTACACAGATCTGTGCTGGGGTTCTGAAGAGGATGGGATAAGGTGATGGCCATGCAGGCCTGGGCTGCTACTTGTGTGAGGTTCTGGCCTGGCCTGGCCCTTCTGACAGGTGGTGCGGGGTGTTCCCTGCACTCTCATTTTCTAGACAATGATGAGCAGAGCTTGCAGGAGGAGGCGTGGGAGGACAGGCTGCTGGAGGTGAGCTCTCCCTGAGCATGCATCCTCCACAGCTGCCCCCTGCCCTTCCCTGGGGTGAAGGACTGGGCTCAGCTGCCTGCATGTCTCTGGGAAGTAGGAGAAGCCCTGGGAACCCCAGACAAGCAGGAGGCCCCCATCATGCTGCCTGCCAGCCCACCCCACTCTGCTCCCAGGGATCCTTTCCTGGTCCCGGGTCCCCTCCCCTGCATCGGCATCTTCGACACTTTCTAGTCCCTTCCAGAAGCCTCTTTTGGGGGTCTATGAGGAGTGAGCTCTGCGTCTTCGAGTTACTGTTTTTGGCTACCCGTGCGTCCTCTTCTGTGCTCTGGGAATTCTCTTCTCTACCACAGTGACCTGGGCCCCTGGTGACCAGGAAAGGGCCCTAGCCCTATCAGGGGCATTGCAACGCATGTCCTGCGTTGTCGCTTTCAAGTCCTGAGGAAGCCCATCTTGGGTTTCAACTTTCCTCATTGCCCGAGCCCTGGATCTGTGTGTGCACATCCGTTGCCCTTTGATCTTTCTGGCCCAGTTCAGGGGTGAGATGATCCCTGCCCCCATTCTCTTTGAGCCTCTTCTCCCTCCCTCCTTCTCAGTTTTCCCAGGGATTGATCCCTGGGAACTACCAGTGGCTGGAGACCCTCCTGCAAGCCATCCTGGAGCTCATTGGCTCAGAGGAGGTCCTGTTAAAGCAAAAGGTGAGTGTGAGTGGGGGAGTTCTTTGCCGGCTGGAAAGTGGGAATCCCGTGGTGGTAGAGCACACTGGGGGAATGTTCATGAAGTACAGACCTTGGGTCAGGAAGAAAGGAATTTCGTGGGCACTAAGTGGAGAATCGAGGGAGGGGAAGGACAAGGTAGTCGCTCAGGGTGGGCACAAGTACTGAGTGTCTTCCATTGGCCTATGTTGGCAGCTTCCTAAAAGGCTTCAGGCTGTTGTCTTTGTTGTTCGTTTAGGGGCCACGCCCCAGTGGCCCTCCCGCTCTGTGCTCAGGGATCACTTCTGGGGATGCTTGGGGGATAGCACATGTGCTGCTAGGACTGGAAGTGGGGTCAGCCGCATGCAAGCCTGAAGCCGTGAACCATCTTTCTGGCCACAAGTCTGTTCTCTTCATTGTACATGCCATTGTTTTCGGGCAACACAGTTAACTCTTGGGTTCAGAGGAAAAGTCCGAGTGTCCATCTGAAAGAAGAACTACTTGAGGGCTTCCTGTGGGAAAGTGTCTGCTGGTGCTGGGGCTAGGGGCTGAGAAAGATGGGGTTCCTTTTCCTCAGCCTGCAGTCCTTCCCGGGCCTAACCTGGGTCCAGACTCAGCTGGGGGACTCTTTAGTCACCTCACTTGGCTAGAGGCCCAAATTGCCTCTCAGACCCAGGAGAGCAGCTGAGGATGAAATCAGGAATGGGGGAGGGTGTTTCCTCAGCTCCGAAGGTGAGGTAACCGCAGAGCTGTTGATCCACACATAGGTAGAGACTCCAACACATGTTTGTGAGACAGGTGCTTGATTATGGTTTGAGAGTTTTGAGAATTCGAACTTGTTTTCCTGCCTCTGAACAGAAATTCTTTCGACTTTGGGTGCGGGTGGGGTCTGGGGGAGAGACATCTCTTTTCCAAGCCTTTGCTCTCTCGTTGTGACAAATCCTCTGAGCACCAACCACATCCATGCAGAGTTTTGTGGTGGAAGGGTTTGGGCTTTCCAGTGGAAAAGCAGGAATCCTGATCATTTTCACTCCGCTCCTGACAAGGGTGACCGAGTGCCACAGCACAGCAGGCCACCGGAAGCCACTGCTGAGAGACAGGAAGGGAATGTGGGCAGTAGTGCGTGTGGCCAGTGCCGGACGCAGTTTAGTCCCGCGTGAGGAGAGCACAGAGAAGTGTTCCGGGGAACTGTGCTCTGAGAGCAGGAGCGAGAGGCTTGGTCAGATGTGACCACTCAAGCTTTGTTCAAGGCTGTGTGTCACTTCACTTCAGGGTTGGACTGGGCGCCTGTGGGAGCTGGGATGGAGTGTGCTCTACCACGTCAGCCCTCCCCTGCTCACGACTCTGGGTTCGAGCTCTGAAAGTGCAGTGTCCTGGAAATGCCTGGGGCCTGGGCAAATGGGGAGACCGAGTCATTCTCGGGGGAGTGAGTGTGTGTGGAAAGAGGAAACTCCAATGACCAGCTGCGCAGTGAAGCAGCTGTTTTCAGACGTGGTTCCCAGGAGCTGACCTGGGACGAGGCCTATCGTCAAGGGGCCGCATTCTGGGGAAGCTGTGATGGAGCACAGAAGCCGGCCAGGGAAGGGGGAGCTCTGAGAGGAAGTGACATGGCACAGCCTGTGCTGTGCTGTGCTGTGCTGCCTGGAGACACCGGGCCGGGGCTGTGTCCCTGCTCCCCATCCTCTCTGTCTGAGTCCACCGTGATTGGTGGGAGCCGGGGCGGGGGAGGGGGGGAGAGAAGGCCGGGCTCCCACCAATCACGGTGGACTTTGCTTCCTCGAAGCAGCAAGGAAGCCGAATTCACAGAGCCTGAGGCCAGTGCAAGGCACCTACCCCAGACCCCTTGCCCACAGGGCTGGGGGAAGGGGCCCTCAGGGGACCCTGAAGGGCTGGAAGTGAAACAGGTGAGGGATCCCTCGGCAGCTCTTCCTCCTGTCATGGGTAGAAGCCCTGGGAAGCCCTTTCAACACGTGGGACTTTTTCTCTTGCGAGATGCAGGGTGAGGGCCAGTTCGGAACCAACCCAGCCAGCCTAGAAGGAAGCAACGACCATGCCAAGGCTCCTCTGGGAAGACCCAGGGTGGAGAGCTGGAACATTCCAGGCAGTCTGCAAAGAGTGTGCCAGAGAGAACCAACAGCAAATGCCGCGGCCCGGGGCAGGAAGATGGGGAGAGGGTGAAGACAGGCAGGTGGCTCAGGGGTGAGCAGTCCAGACCCAGAGAGCAAGGACAAAGGCCTTTGCTCTCTCCTGATCTGTCCAGGAGTCAGAGTGCACGGAATTCCTGTTTTCCCTCCAGCCTGAGTCCCACCTCACTGTGGTGACCGTCTCTGCCAGGTGCCCCCATAGGTGGAGGGGACAGGGGCAGGGACAGACTTCTTTTTCTTAGTGGCCTCGGGAATCTATCCCCGGGTCTCACCCAGGCACGGCTGATGGTTCTGAAGCGAGACTATTCAGCAATGGTTGTCTCGCAGATGGCACCAAGCTCCTCCCGAGAGAGTCTATATCTGCCCTTCCACTCCTCCTAGGCTTTCCTCTATAAATTCTTCGGCTCCACGCTGCGGACCTCAAGAGGAAAGAGGCTGGTCAAGACGATGGTCTTCTCTCTCCTCCAAACATCCCACCAGGAACCCGAAGAGAGGAAGATGAGGTAGCGTAGTGGGTGTGGGCCAAGTTGGAATCTGTTCTGTTTCTTTGGTGGGCATGGAGACTGTCGCTTTTCTCCCAAATGCTCCTAGGAGGGTCAGGGGGCTTGTGATTCACTATGTGGCCAGAGGCTGTGGTGCTGCATGAGCCCTGCAGTGCTGGGGATGACACGGGCGACCCAGGTGGTGTTCGGGGGTCTCCACGGCCACAGCCTCTAGTGCTCTAGGCTCTGGGGCTGTGTCTGGGGATGCTTGCAGGACCGTGTTGTGCCAGGGATCAAACCTGGACGATCTGCCCACAAGGCAAATGATTCACACTTGGACTGTCTCTCTGGCCTCTTTGGACTTGATGAAGGAGGATGGTCAGGTGAGAAAAGCTGGTTCCCAGCTCTGTCACACACTGCCCGTGTGTCCTTGGGTGCATTGCTGAACCCAACTGGGCTTCATCTTGGTCCTTTTTGAATGCTCATTCAAAAAGGGGGATCAGAGCGGTAAGACAGCAGGTAGGAGGATTGCCCTGAAGGAGGCCAACTATGTTCGATCTCAGGGACACTCTGTGGTCCGCCCACCTCCACCCTGATTCTCCTCTGAGCAAAGAGCCAGGAGAAAGTTCTGAGCATCACCCAAAACAAAAAAGCTTGATGAGCCTAAGGGACCGTCCCCTGAGGGTGTTTCCTCAAGTTTCAAACAATTGCTTGATTTTAAAGCACTTAAGAAATGACTGCACCAGCCAAGCAGCCAACAAGAACCAAATAGCCAAAGATTTCTCCCAAATTCCCCACATCCAATTATTTTCCCACATTTGCACTCACTCTTTCCTGCTATCTCTCCCCCTACCTCTCTTTCTCCCTCCCTCTCTCCTCTCTCTCCTTCTCTCTCCCCCCCCCCCATTGAAATACTTGCAGATCTTTGACTCAGAGAGTTGCCATCATGGTGTTCCTTTTCCATTAGACAATCAGGCAGGGTTTTCCTGAAAATGAAGACATATTCTGTCCCATAACCATGATGCAGGGTCTGACCAGGAAACCACCCAGATGTGGTCGCTGTGACCTTAGTAGCGGGTGTGAGCTTGTCAGTTGTCCTACCAAGGTTGTTGAGAAGAAACATCCAAATGATGTTTCTTTGCTTCCAGAATTGAATTCAGAACCAAATCTTGCCTTTCATGAAATTCCCCTTTCCTCTTCTTGATCGGACGTTTCCCTCAGTCTTACCTCTCATGAACTTGACACTTCAAAATCCTCCATTTGACATTGTGTGAGGTGCCCCTCCCTTTGCATGAGTTGGTAGTTTGCTTGTGATGACACCAGATGGATATGTGGAGACAGAAGGTCACAGGAACGCCCTGTGTTCTGAGGTTGACAAACTGGAAGTTGCGGAGTCCCGTGCCTTCAGCCAAGTGTGAACTTCAGGGGCAGTTGGTGTCCCTGCTCTCAGTCTGCCCCTCCACTGCCAGATTCCCAGCACACAGCCACCATGGAGGACCCTCCCCCGCAAATGAGCAGGTGGGCCAATGCTGGCCCATGCATCTGTCTTGGCTCTTCCTTGAGCTCAGGTCCCTATCACCCTGATGAGTTTGCTTGGGGAAGGGGCCTGGCTACCATCAGTCCGAAGGGTGTGCTGCGAGAGCAGGGATTCAAGTGAAAAACTCTTCCTCCAGGAGCTCCAGTTGCTGAGGCTCACCCAGGAGAGCCCATGTCCACCCTCTAGCTCCGACTCTGCAAATTGCCACCATTGACCTTGTTTCCTCTGAGATCCTCATGACCCAGGATCTCCACCTCCCACAGTCCTATGTAGGACCCCTGTGACCCCTGCCCATGCCGGTTGAGAATTGCTGTTTCCTGGTCTCCTGTCTGGCCTGGCCCATCCGTGTGCCCTTTCTTCCCTCTTCTCCCTGATTAGCCTCTCGGTCCTGCCGATCCTGTGCCTCGGACTTGCTCTACTGCATGGTTTCCTCAGGGAGAGCCTTCTCCGGATTCCAACTGCAGAAGCGAATCTCCACTCTGCAGTGTGGGCTGTACTTCTCTCCCCGTTTTGTCAATCCGGGGCTCTCCTTTGGCCTAGTCTGGGATGATGGAGCACTGCCACTACTGCTCGCAAGTCCATTTCTCTCCATCTCTGCAGTCGGAGCAGTTGGAGTCCAGGACAGCAGAACACCAGATTTCCATTCCATTTCATGACTTTCCCTTTCCTATCCCTTCCTTTCTTCTCTAGCCCTGGTTCTGGGCTGTGCGGCAGGCTTGTGGCTGGCCTGAATTGCAGCAGGGGCTCAGTCTCTCCATGTTTCAGGGCATTGCGGTGGCGCTCAGGGCCGCGTCCAGGAGCCACCTGCAGACAGTGGTGGAGCAGCTGCTAGCATACGGTGCTGTGCTCACAGACCAGAACTCCTCAGCCATCGTAAGTGTGATGAAGGTGATGGCCTTGGAGGGGAGGTCAAGGTCTCCATGATCTGTTTCCAAAGCTCTCCAGGGTGTCCCCAGGGTCCAGCCTCCCCCAGCAGTCTCGGAGGCCCTGTGACACACCAAGAAATGCTCCTCTTTCCCTCTGTTCCACTCTGGGGATAGCCCCTGCTCCCCTCCTTGGCCCTTGCTCCTTGATGTCCAGGCTCCGCTGGCCCTCGGCAGGCAGCTGTGTGCCCAGTTTCCACCAGAGCGCTAGCATTCCAACGATTCTGCAGCTTCCCTACTGAGCCCTCTGGGAGTCTTGTCCTCTGGCAACCATCCTATCCCACACGGGAAGGAGCAGGAGGTAAGGAGAAGGCAAGTTTCTCTCTTCTGCGCTTCCAGAAACATCAGCAGAGGGAATGGTTGCTGGCCTGCGACACCATCTCTTCCAGCTTCAGCTGGGTGATCCGAGGCAGCAGTAGAGACATCGCCAAATATGCCAATGATATTCTGGCTTTCTGCATCACAACCTACAAGGCCTCCTTTGTCCAGTGACCCAGTCCTGCCTCTCTTTCTCTCTGCCCCTCCAAGGAAAAGCAGTTGGGTTCAGGTGAAGACTCAGAGCCTGAAACTCGGGCACTCATCCCTCCTCCATCCCTCATCTTCAGGCTGGTACCTTCACCCTGAAACTAACTTGGAGGAGTCCCCAGTCTTTTCAGGTCATTTGGAAACTTTCTTTTCCTTCTTTTGGCCGCCCCACCCGAAAGGATGAGAAAGACCTCAGTTCCGTAGGACCCATTTCTAGGAAGAAGCATTGGAAAGAAGAGGAGGAAGTCCCACCATTTTCCCTGCCTTTCTTCTTTTCTTGGTCTGAAGCACATACCTCTGAGAGTAGAAGGGCCTGCACCCAGGCTCGGCCTCTTTGGGAGAATGGACTGAGTGGCAAGATCATCTCTTGAAACACCAGGAAACCAGACCTCTTCTCCTTTAATAACTAGCTGGTGTGGGGGTGTGGGCTTGGAAGTGGGGCCCCTGCACCCTGTCGGGGGGCCACAGCCCCCTTTCCTTAGCTGTGCAGGCCCTTAGCTGTGGGAAAGTTGCCCGGACGATTCTGCTCCTCCTGCCCCAGACTGTGTGCAGGCAGTTTTCTCTCGCCCAAGGATTGTTCCTAGCTAGGAGATCTGAGCAATCTGATTGGTTCAAGACACCAACATGAAGCTGGACTACCTGGACGCCCTGACCAAAATGACAATCGCCTTATGCAACAAGCTGTTCGCCCAGGATAATTCGTTCCCCTCCACAGTGGAACTGGAGCGCCTTCTGATGGTAAATGCCTTGCTGAGGAAGGGGGTGGTGGACATGCAGAGAGGGGGACAATGAGTCTTCTTGAGCGGCAGAGGCAGCACCCCGAGGCTAACCCAGTAGAGGAAGTGGTAGGATTCTCCAGAATCCATTTTTTCTTGTCGAGGTGGGGGTGAAGACTGTGGGGAGGCTCTGGTTGTGAGTCAGGGAGGTTTTGTCCTTTGGGGTCCTTAGAAAGCCCTCAAGATTGAAGCCTGGAGTGGGAGAAGGGGTTGAAGGAGAGAAAAGGATGCTCATGAGCCTTATGGCCTTGTGTGTGTGTGTGTGTGTTTGTGTGTGTTGCAGACAATTCTGCAAGAGGAGCCAACAGAAGCCCCCTCCAGTTCCATTAGGCTGAAGGCCATCAACGTGATCATTCACTTAAGGTAGTATGCCTTCCCCTCTCTCTTGAGCTCTGCCCGTATTTCTGCTCTGTTGCCTCTAGTCCGTGGCCACCTCTTCTTTCTGCTACTGATAACAGCTCAGGGGCCCTCGGCAGTAGAGCAGCCACCTCCTGTGCTATGAGTCTGGCAACAGGATTATTCGAAGCTTGGGCAAGACTGTCCCTTCCATTTCCACTGACACTTGCTGTGTCTTCTGCCCTGGGCTTCTTCTGCTCTCTGGCTGCTCTGGATGGGACAATTACCTTGCCACTGATGATCCTGCATTCCTCCCAAAGTGCTATGTCACCCCCAAATACCACTGGACATTGAGCCCTCGACCTGCCCCCTCCCTCTCCCTTAGTCCCTTTCTGTCTCCCTGACTCTTGTCCCATTTCCTCCCTCTTGTGCCTCCTTTCATTGCCTGTTCCCTCACCCCTTTGTTCTTGCTTTTCTACTTCTGTCTACCATTTCACTGTCCTCCCCAGCTGGTACTCCTGGCCACTACACTCTGCTGACCTTTCTGCTTCTCCCTGGACCTTAGGACTCTTGAGGACGTCTCCGATAGGCCTGAAGAAACAGCAGCTGTTCTTCAAACTTGCATTGAAAGTGTGCTCTGCCTCCCATCCCCATACAGCTTGCCTCCAGAGCCCTTTGTGCACCTGGAGCACCAGGTCAATGTGGTATTTCATTCCTTCTCGTTGCTCTGTTCTGGCATCGATTTTGGGCTTTGGCGGTTCGGTGGAAGGCTCTTGCAGTGCCCCTAATGAAAATGGATCATTGGAAGGAAGGTCCATCAGAGGAAGTGAGTTGTCATTTGGTAAAGCCTTTTCAAGAAGGCTTTTTGGATTCCATGGAAGGAAATTTAGAGTTAGAGAGATGTGAGGGTAGAGAAAGAGAGGAATGCAGGTTCAAAAGAGAAGACCAGATTCCCCGGAGTGGAAAAGAAAAGCCCGGGCTTGTTTGTTTGGTTGGTTTTGGGGCCCTACAGGCAGCACTCCGGGTTTACAACTGGCTCTGTGCTCAGGAATCACTGCCGGTGAGGCTAGAGGGCCATGGGTGGTGCCCAGGAGAGAACCCAGGTCAGCTGCACGCAAGACAAGTGCTCGTCCTGTTGTACTATCACTGCAGCCCCAGCAGGCTCGCCAAGTCTGAACTCAACTCGGGATTGCCTTCCTTCCCAGGGACTCTAGTGGATGGCCACTGCCACCCAGTGGTGCATATGCACCCCATCCCTTCTTATCTTCCTCACTCCAAAGCAGATTGGATGTTTCAAGCGTGATCTTTAGGAAAGGTCCGTGGAGAAATGAACGAAGGGTTCCCAGAAGCAAGACAGCTGAGCCATTTCTTCCAGGGCCTCTGGTTTTGGCCTGAAGAGAAAAGAGTCCTGTGATTTATTTATTCATCTGCACTCCATATGTTGAATCCTAGGAAAGTTGTTCACTGATGACTCCTTTCATTTCCGTTGGTTCTTCAGGGATGCTCTAGTCTCATGAAATTCACTGCGGACAGTATTGAGATGAGTTATGACAAGAAGGCTGTCTACTACTCTTTGTTGTGTTAGGTGCTTTTTCTGCCAGGTCCATTCTCTCCTCTGCGTGGGCCATTTTTTATCAGCTGTCTGGTGGTCTGTCTTGGCGAGTTCATTGTCATTTCTGTTTCGATGAAGGACTGGTGCATACTGAGGAGGCACAGGTAGCTTCCTCGGGCCTTTGTGGCTATAGTTCAGAGGGGCTTGAGAGAGGCACTTGGATGTGTTTCTGCACAACTGGGACCGATCTGGCATCCCAGTCGTTTTAGGAAGAATACGTTTGCTCCAGACCTCCATTTCAGACAGAGATGACTTTGGATCCACGTTGCCCACCTCCTCTGTTTGGTGTTTCTCTGGTGCTTTCGGGAGGCAGTGGCCTACAGAGAATCCTCCAAGCAAATGGCTTTCTGTGTTATTTCCAATGGTTTACAATGATGATTTAGTACAGGTGCCATGTTTCCAATAGTGTTCATGCTTATGGTTTCGATGGACAGTGAGTGCATCTAAAACTGTCCCAGGTCCCTCCATGTTAAGTGAAATGTTCTTCTCTTATGACTAGTTTCCTTCCTCATTTCTCGATTCGTAATCCCAAGTTTGGCCTTCAAGGGAAAGATTTTGATTTCTTTCTGATGGCCTAGCTTTGAGGCAAGGTTTCCATGGCGTAGGGCAGGACCACGTAGTTCTCTAAGGCCAAGCGCAGAAAGCCAATGTGAGTTCCTTCTTGGCGTTCCTTTGTTTTTGTTTATGCGTTTGGGACCACACCTCGCTGTGCTCCGGGCTTGTTCCAGGCTCTGTGCTCAGGGAATACTTGTGGCAGACTCACGGGGCACATGGGGTGCCGGGGTCCAAGTTTGGGTTGGTGCATGCAAGGCAGATGCTCTGCCTGCTGTCCTACCGCTCGGGCCCCAGAATGGAAGCTTTTAGGTGTCTGTCACCTGGATGGCTGCCCGTCCCCTTCCCTGCCTGGAGCAGGCCAGCCTCTCCGTTTGTGCTGCTGACAGAATCAACAGGATTCTCTCCTGGGAGCAGAGGGCTGGGGAGTGCCGTGTTCTCAGGGTCTCCGGGGCCCTTTGCACCAACTGCGATAGTGGGAGACGTCTGTGTTCTGCTAAAGGAAAGAGCAATTCCTTCAAGTGGGTTGAGGATAAGAGTAGGCTCTTGAAACGGAGCCCCTGGGGACGAGTCAAGGGCCAGAATTTCTCCAGGAAGACTCACTCGGCCAGCCAGAGAGCAGGCTGGCTTCAGGAGGAGAGATGAGGCTGATGTCATGGCAGTGTTCTGAGCCTGTTTTCTCTCCCCAGGATCTCTACATGAGCACTCTAGAAAGTCTACTGGTACTTACGAGATTTCTGGTCGAAGAGACGCCCTCTGGGACCGAGCGATTCTTGGAGGTCAGTGGAAGGCGGCCAGGAAGTTGGCTGCATTTCTTTGGCAGGGGGCCAGAACAATGCACCCCAACAGCGTGGCTTCACACAGAAGACGTATTCTCTCTCGCCATCTCCCACTGTGGTCATGCCTAGTTCAAAATCAAGCTATGGGCTGGCTTGGTTCCTCCAGGGAGCCTCTGAAAGAGAAGCTGTTCCAAGCATCTCTCCTTGCTCCTGAGGATTTCAGGCTCGTGACGTGCCCCCTCCGTTATCACATGATGATCCTCCCTGTGTGGGCTTTGTTTCTTGTCAGGACAGGACTCATCGTATCGGGCTCTCTTCATCTGCTAGGAACTCGCCTCCACTTGAACTCACAGGAAAATACGGTTTTTCTGACTCAGGCTGCATCTTCAGCTTCTGGCTCGTGATGAATTCGGGGGGATTCTTCACTCAGTTGAGCAGAATTGTGGCCAAAGAAAACACAAGAGGTAGAACAGGATGAAGCTCACGTGTGGAGATTTTTGAGAAAGGATATCGGACGGAGGGTCTGAATGATGTTGGTTCTTGCTCGGAGAGAAACTTTCCTCCTCCCGCCATTGCTGTGCCCACTGCCTCCCTCACCCTCTGCACACCTTCCGAGGAGCTGGAGGCATGGGCCTGGGACTTCTCCACCCTCATTTGCAGAGGCTGGCTCTGCTGTCCCTTGTGTGGCCTTGGGGAATCAGCTTGTTCCTTGTTCTCTAGAAAAATGGGAGAATACGAGTGCCTCGCTAAGAGTCATTTTAAGAGCTCAAAGAAGCCAAATGTACATTCAGATTGCTGCCCATTTTCAAGCTGTTTGTAATTTTCTAGTCGAATTTGCTTTGTGCTGGTGCCACTGTCAGATTTTGCGGGTCATTCCAAAAAGCGCAGATGCAGCTGAATCTAAAGGAGGGACCCTCTTGGGAAGAGAACATCTTAAGTTAGGAAAGATGTGGAGCTGCCTCAACTGTAACACCAGCTTCAAAGTGAGGAACCAGGGCTGGTCTGGCTTTGTGCAGGTTGGAGTCAGGTGACGTAGCAGTCTGTCTCTGTACGCATTGCTCGTAGTCATGCACCAAACACATGTATATCAGGAACGGAATGGTGGGCATGTGCAGTGGTGGATTGGACAATGGACATACTTGCCAGGTACTTAAAATGGTAGGGAAGCTCACTAGAGGCATGATTTTGTTTGCTAATGAAGAGAACAGCGCCTTCAGATCAAGTCTCCACCCTCTAATCTCCACCTGACCAATTGCTGAGATAATTGGCCCACCATTACTGTCCAGCTAGATGTGGGCTCTACATTGACCCCGTCCAAGCCAAAAGAAGGCAGTGAAGGGGCTTCTCCAAGAGAAGGGCTGCCACATCCTCCAAAACACAAGTCCAGGACAGTGTGTTTCAGCCTGTTTTTCGGTTTTTGTTGACGTTCTGCAGATCTGTCAGTTCTTTTTCCCTGCAATTGGAAGCTTGAATATATAATCATTATAATAATTGTTACAGTTATTATGATGTTAAAGCACTAGGATCTATAACACTCTCCTGGTAGGGCACATTCCAACACCATACCCTCCACCAGAGTGTCCACTTTTCTCTGCCACCACTGTCCCAGTTCCTCTAACCAGCTTCCCTGGTGGCATCCCCACTCCACCCCCACCCGACTCTAGTCATCAGCTCAGTTCTGTAGACTGGTTTTCAAGTTCTGTTGCCTTTGGACATTTGTAATTCCCTTATGGGTTTTTTTTTTCCTTACTGCATTACATATGAGCAAGATCACTGTCCATCATTAATCATCAGGGAGATGCAGATGAAAACAACACTGAGATATCATCTCACACCACAGAGACTGGCCCATATCCAAAAGAACAAAAGCAACCAGTGTTGGCACGGATGTGGCGAGAAAGAGACCCTCCTTCACTGCTGGTGGGAATGCTGACTGGTTCAGCCCTTTTGGAAAACAGTATAGACAATTCTCAGAAAATGAGAAATTGAGCTGCCATTTGACCCAACAATACCACTCCTGGGAATATATCCCAGAGAGGCAAAAATGTACAATCGAAAAGACATCTGCACTTCTATGTTCATTGCTGCACTGTGCACAATAGCCAAAATCTGGAAAAAAACAAGAGTGCCCGAGAACGGATGGCTGGTTAAAGAAACTGTGGTACATCTACACAATGGAGTACTATGCAGCTGTTAGAAGAGATGAAGTCATGAAATTTACATAAAAGTGGTACTCCATGGAAAGTATCATGCTAAGTGAAATGAGGTAGTAGCAATTTGCATCATGTAACTTGCGTCATTTTTTTTTATTAGCGAGGAGTCATATCTATCCATTGTGTACATCTACCAAAGTTTCATTGTTCAGTCATCTGCTCTTGGTCACTTGGGATGTTTTGGCTCTTCTGAACAGCACTGCACTGAATGTAGAAGTATAAATCTCTATTGGAACTTATGTTTTTCTAGCCTTTGGGGCAGATGCCAAGAACTAGAATAACTAGGTCAAGAGAAAGCTCATTTCTTATGACAGTATGGAGAAATCTCTTTTGTTTTGCCCCCATTCCAGACAGCACTGGTTCTTGCTCTTCTGAATGTATGCCAGTCTCTCTGGCATGAGGTGATTACTCATTGACGTTTTGAGATGTGTTTCCCCATGTAGTGAGGGCAAACAAGTTTTATTCTACCAAAGGTCTTTCTGTATGTTTTCTTTGTGAAATGGTCTATTCAGGCCCTTCTCCCTGTCATTCGATGGAGACATCTTTTCATGCTGTTAAACTTCGTGGCCTTTCTATGAAATCCTGCATATCTGTCTTTTGTAAGTTGTGTGGTGAATGAATATTTTCTCCCCGTCGATAGAGTATCTTAGACTCCACTCCTCCTTTCCTTGACTGTGCTGTTATTTCTTCATTTAATGGAATCTCCTCTTTTTTTTCCTTTGGGATCACTCCTGGCCATGCTCAGGGGGTATTCCTGGCTCTGCACTTAGGAATCACTACTCCTGGTGGTAGGATGCTGGGAATGAAACCCAGGATGGCTGCATGCAGGGCCAATGTCCTGCTCGCTGAACTATCACAACAGCCCCTCCACTGGCTTCTTTCTTCTGTTTCTTGGGATAATGACTCGGAGTCCTAGTGAAAGCCTCAAGAGTCGGGGGAGTTCTGCCTGCCTATGTTTGCCCCGATATGCTTCATGGATCTGAGTCGAATAACGTGGCCTTGACACCATTTGTATTCTCTTCTTTGTGTGCTGTGAACTAGGGTTCCACATTTCTATTCTTGCACGGGACCGATCGGTTTTCCCAGCATCAGTTTGGAGGAGCTTGCTCCCTGTGATTCATTGCGTGCCTTTGTCAGAAACTAGCTGTCTCTATACTTGTCTCTGGCCTCTCAATTATATCCCATGGTCTGAGAGTCTGCTGCCTTTAGTCCAGTGCCACAGGTTGGATTAGTCTGCATTTCTCTAGTTTCAAGTCGGGGGTCTTCTTTTATCCCCAGGATTCCTTTGGCTACAAGGGGAGTTTTATACCTCCATCTCCATTTGAGCACTGTCTGGTCCATATCCCACTGCCATTGAGTCTGTACGACAGGATGATCCCTGAACAAAATGTGTTTCCGTTTCCTCCTTTCTTCTATTTCTTTCTTTTCATGGTGATTTAGAATAGATATGTATACTTCTATGTCTTTCACCTCCAGGTTTCACTTTCCTTTCAGACAACACTCATTCTGTGCTCAGGGCTTTCTTCTGGGTCTAGGCTAAGGGAAGACTCCTGGAAAGGTTTAAGGGACCATGTGTTGGGCCACGGACTGAACCTGGCCTACCATGTGCAGGGCAAGCCCCTTATCAGGCACTCTCTTCCGGACCCTCAGAACTTCTTTGTGAAGTTGGTCAGCACCTACTTGATTCCTTCGGACACGAATGTGAATGCAGTTGTTTTGATTTCCCTTTCATCGACTTGACAGTCTGCCTATGGAGATGACATTGATTTTAGTTGCTGGAGTTTCTAGTCTGCCACCTTTCTGTGCATAGGTTTCTTGTTTCCAAGCGTTTGGTTTTGTTCTGGGTGGGGACTTAGGGTTTTCTAAGAAAAATACATCATCTGTTCGAAGTGATAGCTTGAGTTCTTCTTCTTCGCCAATTGGTATCTTCTCATTGATTTTCGTTATTTGACTTGATTTCCAAACTGTGCTCAGGACTTCTGAGGATCCCACTGCTGATTCTCAGCCAACTGGGCCGTGAGATCAATGCAAGGTCCCAGGTTTCCACTGCGATTTGGACCCTGGCAGTTCTGGGGAAAACTCTGAGCACCTCCAGGGCCGCAGCTGGTGGTGCTCAGGTACGCTCAGGACAACACTCGGCAGGGAAACGCTTAGGGCACTCTACGGGGCTGGAAATCCAACATGCCGGGCATGTGCCGCCAAGAGTCACGCCTGCTGGACCCATCCAGCTTGAATCCCTGCAATATCTCTTTCCTGTCAGATTGGTCGCAGGGACTTCCTATGTGAAGTGAGAGTGGTATGAGTGGGAGTCCTTGTCTTGTGCCTATCCAGAGGAAAGTCAGTTTTTCACCCTTTAATAAACTGCTCGATGGGGGTTGCCATCAATGTCCTTGGCGATATTGAGAAAAAGGGCTTCGAAGCCTCCCAACGGCCTTGAGAGATGGGATTCTTTTCCATCATAAATGCGGCTGACTCTTGTTGAAAACTCTCTCGGCATCTATTCAGAAGATCATACGATGTTTCTCTTTCCTGGTATAAGTAGGAAGTATCGCACTGAGCAGTGCAGATTGAACAATCTACAGATCTCTGTAGTCCATCCTACTCGATCACAGCCCATGATCCTTCACTGTGGTGTTGGATTTGATTTGCTGGGACTATGTTAAGGATCAATGCCTTTCTGTTTGTCCTAGAAATAGCTACGCACGTTTTTCTTTAAGTCATAACATTGTTGACTCATTCTGTCACCAGGGGAATATTTGGTCCCAGAGAGATTGTTCTGGAGCACTCCTATTTCTTTGGCTTTCTGAGAACAGGAAGGAGATCCTTGAGGATTTGGAAGAAACCATTTGTGAATGCACCTGGGTCTGCTCTTTGATTTTGAAGAGCCTTTTCATTTCCGCATCAGGAATTGGTCTACCCAGGCGTTCCACTTCATCCTGAAGCAATCGTGGAAGTTATAGAATCCGCAGGTTTATCCATTCCTACTAGGTTCTTCAATTTCATGTCCTAGAGATTTTTCCTAATAAAATGGGAGAAACTTGAATTTCCGTGACATGGGTTTCAACTTCTTCCCTTTCCTTCTGCTCCAATTCATTCGTTTTTCCTTCCTCACTGGGTGATTCTAGCTAAAAGTTGGCCAAATGTTTATTAGGTCAGACAAACTGCTCCTCTCCTTGATTTCTTAGCCCCACCCCCCTTTCTCTTTGTAGTTGCTATCTCGGTTGATGTGCTTGCCTCACCTAGTAGTGCTTGGGGTTGGGACTCATGGTCCCATATGGGGTGCCTGGAATCAAACCAGGGTGGCTGCTTGCATCGCCACGACCTACTCATCTGCTTTGGCTCAGCCCCGTTCAATTGATTTCTTTGATTGTTATTTTTTCAATTTGTTTCTTTGTCGTTTCTTTCTGCTCTAAGGCTTCTGATCTACTCCTATTGACTTTGTGCTTCCTCTGTCGCATCTTTTCAAGTAATTTTCGGGGGCTGTTATTTCCTTTGGCCTTTTCTTTTTTCCTTATGAAATGGGAAGTTGCTATGAAGTTGCTACTTAGACCTTTTGGTGTGTCCCATCTCTTCTGGTCATTCATGTCATTGTTCTCATGCAATTTTTTGTTCATGAGCAGAGGAGGGGTTCTAAGTAGTGTCCAGGAAGGTCCAGGGTTTTTGCCATGCTTTTTGCTACTTGAAATGGTGGTTCAGTGTGGCAGCCCATGTTGTGGTGGTGTGAGGGGCCTGCAGTGGCCAGGGTTGCCCAGGCCACCAGGGACTGCTTGGGATGCATTCAGCCATGCTCTAAGCTCTCTAGGGTACCAGGAATCCAACTGGAGTGAGCCACATGCAAGGCTGTGCACCTTAAGCCCTGTTGTATTTCTTCAGCCAACCAAAGGAACTTTTGCTCTTCCATTCATCGACTTGATAGTTTTTTCATGCTTTCTCTTCTGCTTTTTCTTGCTTTGCTGTAGCTTTATTCTATCATTAGGTAACGAAGAAGACGTTACTGGCACCTGCTCGAGGCAATCGACGAACAACAGGGTGATCGTGATCGTGATAGGTAACGGTCTACCTAATTATACAACAGTACTGCTAGATTCATAATGATGTACGTATCATGATCATGTTCCATCACTCACCTCAATTGATTCAACAACCTCCTCAAAGTAGCCTTATGATCTGAGAGTAGTATCATGATCTGAGACGATGTAGAGCTGATGGGTGCTGGAGAAGTCTTCCAGACTATTGTCTTCACGCATTCATCAGGAGAGTCTCCTGCATGAACGAGGTTTGAGTACCAAGTTGTAAGTTGACCAGAGGCTGCTTCTACAACTGCATTGATCTTGTGTGCAGTTGTTTGCAGTGCAAATCAGCACCATCCGCCCGCATCTACACTTCCCAGAGTGTCACCAGATCTTTGGGTGAGTCTCCTAACTTGTGTACGTCCTGACTAGGGCCTGGAATCCACTCTTTCCTAAGATGCTTGGTGCCTCTTGAAGTAAAAACGGTAGCGAGAGACCACAATCTTGACTGTGGCTTGGCTGATCAGAATCTGACTGCAAGGAAGACTTTCAAAGCTCCCAGCAGAATTCCTGATATCTTCCGAAGAATGGCTTTTTCTCATTCAAGGGGCAGCAGCATTCTCTGGAGTTGGTTGTGGAGTTTTTGTCTTCCAGTCTTTTTTGTACATATGCATTTCTGTGGGATCTCTGTCCCGTTGTCCTATCGGGGCCTGTATCTTGATCATTGGCAGTACATCATGGGTCACTGAAGTGGGGTGGAGGCATCATTTCCCAACAGGGAGTGTTTCATTACTTGTGCTTCAAATAGCACCCGGTGGCCTGTTCTCCCTGATGACTTGGTCGTCGCCATGTACAAAACTGGGGGTAGGAGAAGAGGAAGACCTGGAGCCACACCCTCCTGTGAGCTCTCTGGATGCCAGTAGTACAGTTCTCCGAAAGCTCATCTGATACTTAGCAGAGGCAAGTTCTAGGTGGCCTTTCCATGCTCTGAGTTTAGCTGAGCACGTCTGACTCGTATTCTTTTCTCTCTGCAGGGTTTGATCCCGTGGATCAATTCCGAGAAGCATTATGAGCGGGAAAGGGCCCTGTGGATCACCTACCAAATTTTTCATTATGTGGCACAGAACGAAAGTTTCCAAGTGAGTGTCAGTCCTAGTGGGCCCAGGACCCCTGTGGTCACTGTCATCCCTCCCTTGATCTCATGTCTCCCATCTTTCCTTGCTCTGTCACTCACCTCCTTCCTCTGTCCTCCTGAACCTATGCTCATCTTCCCTTTGTTCACCTCATCTCCTCTCTGCTCTGCCTTCTGCTATCCTGCTTGGCCTCTTTCTCATGGACGGATTCGAATGCATTCCACTGGTTTCCATTGTATCCCATGGATCTTAACTGGTGGTTACTGAGCATTCACTTTTCTCCTCATAGTGGTCCCTAGGTGACCAAGATGACCCCATCTTCAGGGATCCTGCAGACTTCAGAGGAGACAGTCTTCCATAACATAAACTTCAGTAGAAAGTGATGATGACGACTCAAACAAAGGAGGCCGAAATGAAAAATGGTTCTGAGGGGGGAGGGACTGGGGAATGCATGCCTGACCGAGAGGAGGGTTTGAGCTAGCCCGAAAGAATCGGTGGCTGTCAAGAAGCCAAAAGGAGACTAGCTTTAGGAAAAGCTAAAACTATGACACTGTCTATCCCCAGAAAGCTGATGTCTCTATCACGTGCGTCCCTTCTGCCAGGTGGTTGTCTTGTGATGACTCAGTTGAAGAGAGTGGCTGGGACACCTTGTGACTCTCACCACTGCCCTACAGACTGAAATCAAGTTCACCAAACTGGAACTCCTGGTAAAGCTACTGGCCCTGCGCTGCTACGATGATGTAGACAACATCAGCCTCCTCTCTGCATGTGCTCTGTACCACCTGCATGGCATCCTTCAGCAGCAAAAGGGTATGGAGCTCTTCTCTTCCCACTCCCCTCGGGTTCCCTCTCACAGTGGCCCCATATCGTGTCCATGCCCCCTACAAACACACACACACACACACACACACACACACACACAGACACTTGCGCACGCATGCATGCACACAGAGTTTCCCAGGAGGTGAGTGGTAAGAAGGCACTTGAGCACCTCGTGTTCTTTGAGGACCTTGCTTCCCAAATATCTGGAAACAGCTTCTTGGGAAAGGAACGGTCCCAGAGACAGTTGTCTAGAATTTGTTTTTCCCCCTCTGCTGAGCCCCGTCTCTTCCTTGATGCAGTCTCTGTCCATATCAGGCAGTATCCATGTGCTTCTGACACGAGCTCTTGCCTCTCTTGCTCTTAACATCCAGTGACTCTTTCCAGTGCCAGGAGACATACCTCTCCCCAAGCTGACAAATCATGAAGTGACTTGGGAGAGGCCAGGGTCCGTGACAGCATCTGGGAATGAACAGGAGACTTAGAAACCGTCTGAAGGGTGGGGCCGGGGTCTTTGTTTCAGAGATGAGAAGAAAGAAAATGGGGTCAGGGAAGGAAGGTCGAAGGGCTGTGACCTGTAGTGCCGCCTCATTCTATAAGAAGTCATCATCTACTCTTGGCAGAAACAGCGCAGCAAATGTTGCCAAGGTGAGGGGGACTGAACGGGAAACAGAGCGGGGAGCCGAGGCCAGTATGGACAGCCAGTCCTAGGCTCGCCTGCTGATTGATTGTAGGATGCAGTTTAGGGATCAATCCTCCTCCCCATTGCATTCATCAGACTGGACGAGTGGAGGACATTGTCCTGGCCTGAGCTGCCACAAGCTTCCCCTTGAGTTTCATGATCTTTCTCCTCACTCATTCCCCACTTGCCCCAAAACTACGACTTCACTTGAATGATGATTTGGGAAGAGAGCACACTCCCAAGTCAGACCTCAAGCAGACGTCACTGGGGACCTTGACTCCAGCGCTAGCTCCACACTGCCCATGACTTCTGCAGCCTGTGTGTGACCTCTGCACCCACATTTTCTCTGGGGTCAATGTTTTCTCCTTGCCACTCCTGTGGTTCTGTCCCCAGGGGGAGGGTTCTCTAGGGACCACGTATGGACCTAAGACAAATGTCCATCATGCTCCCAAGCCATCTCCTTCCAGAAAGTCTGGAAGGAGAGCTAGGAACCAGCGCCCAGACTAGCTCAGGTAGGGGCATCCAGAAGCACCAGCCTGATTCTGCCCTGTTTCAGGCCTTTGCGGCTTTGCTCAGCCAGACCCAGCTCACCAACCTGGTGCTGGCGGCTCTGAGATCCGTGACGGATGTCCATGCCACGGTGTCGCTTTCTTCAGCCCAGCTGATAACTGGCATCCTGAACGAGAGGGGCGGAGACGTGTACCAGGTAGTGGACGTCCCTGTCCAGAACTGGGCCTGCGAGCCTGGGGCCTGCTGTGCTCTTCTGGCTCTGTCACAAACCAGTTCCCGGAATGTGGCAGTTTCTGGCCCTCGCTGGGCTTCAATCCATTCACTGTGCAGTGGAGGCCTGGGAGAGGCTTTCTCCTTAGGCGCACTGGGCTCACACATTTGTAATCCTGACTCACCAGTGAACTCTCTTCTCTCTGGGGGCTGGTCCCTCAGTTCAACGGTGTGAGCAGCTAGAAGCCTTGGCTTCGATAGCATCTTTGTGGACGGGACACCCTTTTTCGGATTGCCAAGGACTAAGTCCTCTGTGAAGTTGCACACACAGATGACCAGCCAATGAGCCTCTGGACTCTGATCTGGTGCTCCACTGTCTTTTGGCCTGACGTCTCGAGACGGAGAGGTTCTGCATAAAGATTCACAGCAGGCTCTTCATCGACAAAATTGGACATGGATGTGATGTTGGGCAACGCTGAGTGCCACTGTGCCCGTTCTATGTGGTCAGGGGTCTCCAGTCCCTCCTGTGTCTGTGTTCGGTAGTGCCCAAGGACCTTTCCTCATTTATGGTCATTCCCTGGCCAGGGCACCAGAGACAGGGAAACACCGTCAAGTTTCAGTTTGGGTGAAACAGGCTTCCAAGAGGTACCTTGAGTCAAGGCTCCTGGTCTTGCCTTATCTTCTGCCAATTGTCCCCAAGGCTTTGTGTGTGATCTCGGTGTCAGCTGCGAGGAGATGCCCTGACAGGGCTTGGAAAATTGCCCTCCCTTCCCGGAGGGGCTGTGACTCCTGCGTCACTCGGGTCTGCCCCTTGGCATAGATTGCATGGATTCCAGTCACCCTTGGCACCAACTTCTGCAGTTCCTTCTGTGGGCTCTGCTCTCCTGCTAGTGTTACTTCAGAACCCCACCTGTGAGACGAGAGCCCCTTGTGTCTCGGGAGCCTTTGACCAGCAGGAAGAGCGAAAGCAGTGAGGTAGAGGGCCGATTCTTCGCTCCTTCCCCGCAGAAAGACCACCTGGCCAGAGGCATCCTGCGTCTCCTCAGTTCCCGGCTGGAGCCCAGCACCGAGGAGGAGCTGCTCCAGGCCATGTGCTGGCTGGCAGAAAACAGCACCGCCACCATAGCCTGCTGCTGAGCGTCCCTCTCCCATGGAACAGGTAGCCCTCTACTGGCCAGGAGCACATTCTCTATCCCTGGGACTCCTGCCCACCTCAGTCCCTCCCAGCACCGCTTTCCTGTAGGAGCATTTTGTCTTCTGTACCAGTCCGCTGGCATTGCCTAACTCTCCAGCCAAGTCCTCTCTGGCCTCACTCCCTCTAGTCTGCACGAGGCCTGGAAGCTGGTCAGCGCTAGGAGCCTGGTGACCAGGGCCCATGACAGCTCTGTGCTTGGTCCTGCAGAAACCAGCTCCAATTATGGGAATGGTTGGGTAAGAACCATGAGACCTCCATGGAGGTCCTCAAACTCTTCCATAACATCTTGGAGCCCACAGAGGAGAGCAGGGAGATGGACTTAGAGCTCATTGAGGTCAGCACGGGGATGGAGGGAGGGGACACTTACCTTGCTGGACTGGGAAGCAGAGCTGAGGGTGGAAGGGACTAAAGGACTGGGCAGCTGTGAGGGAGAAGCCAAGCCGAGGACTCTGATCCCAATTCCAATGACGCTGTGCATTCCAGGAGCACTCAAATCCCTTTAGTTCGGTGGGTCCAGAACTGCCTGGAGATGACGGGCACGTTTCGTGCCTGTTTCTAGACAGCAAAGTTGCCTCCCAATTCACGCGTCACACTCCTGAGTCCCAGCCATCTTCTCATTCAGGACTGGCACTCATTCTACCAGAGCGTGGATTGCGTCATGGGGGAGTGAGCTGAGGTGGGTTGCCGGGTGAAGACAAAGCTTTCCCCGAAATGACTCTGTGGAAACACGGTGTTGGTTTTCTTTTCATTCTGAATGTCAGGGGAGCCCAGGAAAGCAGATGCCATGAATATGATACCTCCACGGGCTAGGGATGAAGTGTGGGAGTTCAGTCTTAGATGCTTCTGACAGTCCTGGTTTGGAATGCATTCCTCTGGGCAATGAGAGAGATCGGGGTGGGGAATCTGCAGGTTCACAGGACCAATTGGTACTACCCTGCACACCCGCTCAATTCTTCTCCCACCCTTCCGTGCTGTTTTCACCCAGGTCTCATGCGCAATTCTGGCCATTTGCTCAGAGGCCGTGTGTGAGGAGGCTATTCAAAAAGTCTATCCAAGATTGCTGCCGGCTCTGCTCTCCCAGATATACTGGACAGCCGAAAAGAGCTCTCCCCAGGAGATGGTGGTATTTAGGCATCGGGAAGACGGAAAAATCCAGGCCTTCGATCCACTAAGGTATGCCGAACCTGAACATCAGGGGAATGCAGTTAGTCCTCATGCTGAGCCCTTTGGGGATGCTGACCAAGTGGGCATCTGAGAATAAACAGGGGAGTGGAAATTGCAGCGTGAGGCAGTAGAAACTCATCGTCTGTTTACAAGGTCCTCATTTTTGTGTTCTTTCCTATCCTTTCCTGCCAGTTGACTTCATGGTACCTCTTGGTATTCATATTTGGGGCACATGGAGAGATTCATAAGATTGAGGTTGCCAAAATGGAAAGTTCCATCCCAAGATGGGTCGTGGAATGATCTTGGGAGTTATTAGTTTTGGGCCCAGCTGGGAGGCATTGAGGAAAAATAAGTGGGTGGTAGAAAAGCAAAGAGTGCTTTTTTTTTTTTTACTTTGTAAAATGTTATCAAAGCACTGTGGTCTACAAAGTTCTTCATTATTTGAGTTTTAGACTTATAGCATGAACCTACCTCTGTTTTTTTTAAAAAAATTACTTTTTTCTGAAGAGTTCCATATGAAGGGGTCAGGAACTAGTACAACTGGTTGAGCACTGGCTTTGCAAGCAGCTGACTCCGGTTCAAACTACTGCAGCACCTCAGATGATCCTGATCCCTGAGTGCAGAACCAAGAGTAATCCCTGATGTGGGCAATCCAGATGTGGGCCTCCAAGAACAAAAGACGTAGTTTCCTATTTGACAATTTTCTATCAAGTATACATATCTACTCCTGATCAAAAAACAAAAGCCAAGTTTCGTTCCTATTTGAGTTTGTCTTTTGCTCCCTTATACAAAAATCACTCTATATCTGATGTCAGGGTGACTATTCTAAGAACAAGAATATTGAAAAGATTTTGAGTGGGCAGAGAAATAGCACTTTGCCAAGGATACAAATAGCCACATCTCTGGGTGTTTTTATACTCAGCAGTGATCAGTCAACGTTGAAATAACATGTTTTGAACAAAATATCCAAGCTGAACCTAAGGGGAGAAATGTAGACAAGAGAATGTTAAATATGTGACCTGTGACTTGATTCATTCACCTCCAAAGAGTCATTTACCGATATACTGGATATAGATAACAGTATTTTGGGGGAGAGACTCTCAGACCCCATTCCCACCCCCAGCTACTGGACCCATGGTTTAAGACAAGGCTGAGGATTTAGTGCTGCTCAGGTCCGCCAGGGATGGCGCTTCCCTGGGCAAACCTGGCAGTGCTGGAAGGGCTCCAGGACCATAGCTGGTGGTGCTTAGGGGCCCTCAATGACTGATTTCAGTGATGCTTGGGGGACCATGTGGTGTTGAGCACATGCGAAACAGATGCCCTTATTGCTGTACTATTGTCCAGTCCTATACTGGAAAGTGATTTCAGTGAGTGTGAGTTGGGACCACAGATGCTGGTGGGCTCATGCTGAAGAAACGTTCCTGGTGGTTCTCTGGGGAACATTTGCAAAGGTTGGGATCCAACTGGATTCACCGTGTGCCAGACAAAAATCATTTCCTGTACTATCTCTCTGGCCACTGCCAAGAAGTTGTATCAAAGCTATGATGTATTCAAGACTATCCGAACACTTGACCACAAGATTTATAAGTGATAAGGAAGATAAGCATTGTGTATTTTTACCTACTTCAACATTTTAGAGACTGCAACATTGGCGTAAGTCTTAGTATATAGTCCATAGTATCCAAACCACGTCTGTGCCAGTGACAGCTTTTTCATACTCACTACGCTATCGAGAGAAAAAAAAGCACTCTCTTGGGGAAGAAAGATTTCTACCAACTCTAAGTGAGGTAAAATGTACTATATCAGCATGATCGATTGCCAAGAAAATTTCCTGAACAATAATTGCACAGTGCACAGAACAGAGGAACTGGCTCAAGGTATTGAAGACATTATGTGAGCATTGAGAAACATTTCAGTTTTTGACATCGAGTTGGGTGTGTCTATCATCTTAGCTACGAAACTAAGCTTTTTCTTTAGCACACACACAATTCCTGAAAGAACAACAATTGCCAAGATTTAATTCCTTGCTGAAACTTGGAAAATCGATGCCAAAGAAATTCTGGTACCAATTCCAATACGCATGTATTGGAAGCAATTCGTTAAAAGAAATAGAAACCTCCCTTCCAAAGAGTTGGGCAGTTGCTGCTGATGGTGCTCCAGCACTGTCCTGTAGCACTGTCCTCCCGCTGTGCATCGATTTGCTCGAGCAGGCCCAGTAACGTCTCCATGGTGAGACTTGTTGTTCCTGTGTTTGGCATATCGAATACGTCACGGGGAGCTTGCCAGGCTTTGCCGTGCGGGCGAGATACTCTCGGTAGCTTTCCGGGCTCCCTGAGAGGGGCGGAGGAATTGAACTCAGGTCGGCCGTGTCAGCCACGTGCAAGGCTAAGGCCCTAACTGCTGTGCTCTGACCCTACATACCCATAATCCTACACACCCATGATCACACACACCCATGACCATACACTCATAGGCCTGGCATCTCTAAACCTGACTCCCATAGACAGCACCCACAGGCTCGACACTGCTAGACCTCGCACCCACAGAGCCGACATCCATAGACCCACAACCAGAAACCTGAAAGCCATGGACATGACCTCCACAACCCCATGCACAAGGCACCTCTTTCCCCCCAGCCATTGCAGGGCTTGGGCCTCAGAACCCTCTCACAATCGACCAAGGTCTTCTTTGTCACTCTTTGCCATGAAAGCGCTAGACATAGAGTGACAATGTTGTGGGTAGCAGGTCGAAATATGGCATTAAAAACATGCAAGGTTGTCATGCAGTATGTCTTCCTGCTGGCTGGTTTCAAGAAGGAAGATTCATAGGGTGGTCCTAGGCAAGTTTGTAACAAAGAGGGCAGTAGGGGAAATCATTTTGAAAACCTCCGCATTCGATGTTGAACAACATGATACACTGTTCTAGATCCATCTCACCTCATCATTGTGTGGTACCTGTACATCTGATCACCCTCTTCAGCGGTTGCTTTTAGGTAGCTGCCATCTTCCACGAGTCACTACCGGAACTGTCATCTGTGGAGCGGGATCTGGGTTCTGAAATATGTGGTTTTATTCCATGACTTGTCCCCTCTGTGTGTGGCATGAAAGGTTCACTTCCTGGGCCTCACAATTGCCCTGGGAGCCACCTCCACCGTGGAGCCCTCCTCTAGCTGCAGATCTTGAAGCAGAGCTGTCAGGGCCTAGGCATGGATGGGTGGGCACCTTGGTTTGTGCCTGCCAGACAAGTGCTTTCAGTCACTAAGTGGTCACCTGGCCATTATCCCTGTTTGAAATACAAAGATCAAGTCCTCCTTTAGCCAAATGAAAGTAGCAGCAGATCTAGTCTCATTTGGTGGGAGTGGAGCTGCAGCTGATCCTGACCCTTTTCCTGTGCCCTGGAGAGCAGAATTTGAAAATAAGGGCACCAGAGTCTTCATGTGGTCTCTTCCCCAACTCTGGGTTTGGATGAGGATCCAGACTGAAAGGGTGTTTGGTTGGGCGGGGGGGTGGGAGTGGGGGGCTGTTCCTGAGCTGTGGAGTTCTGTACCAGGAAAGTCGAATCCAGCTCCCAGCTAGGTTCTGCCTTTCTGGCTCAGGAATGGCATGAGGGTAGCACTAACGTGAGCTCTGTCCTTCTGTCCCTCTCTGCAGTTGTACCATCAAATGTCTGAGGGCTCTGACAGGGGCTGCTGGATACAGATCCATTGTGAATTATGCAAATACAAAAAATTGTTGGGAAGCCCTGGCTTCCCCAGACAGCTTTCACCTGGGGGTCATGAATCTAACCAGTTAGGACTCGCTCCCCAGTCCTCCTTTCTCCACTCTAGCCTCGACCCCCAGGTCCCAGCCTTCAAACCTCCCCTCTCGTTGCCATCTCTTTGCTCTCTGCTTACCTAATTTCCTATTGTCTTTCTTGTTCCACACTCACCGAGGAACCCTGACCCCCACCACCCCATCCTGTCTTCACCCACATCCACCTCTACGCCATGGCAACTCTTCAATTCCTGTGTTCCTCCTCAGGGCCATCGTGAGAAACTGCCCACAACAAGTCATTCATGAAATCCTGGCTTTAGTAGTCAAGATGCTGGGGAGCCAGGATCGTGGCCAAAAGCTACTCTCTCGCGGCACCTATGCGCAGGTAAGATCTGCTCCGGAGGGTTGCACAGCTCTTCCAATTGTTTCCTCGAGCTGAAACACACTAAAAAGAACCTTCAATAAGCGGTCCCCAAAGAGGGCAGACTACAACCGAGATCCCTGTGGTAGAGGCACTTTCTTATCTTGTACTTCAGACAACTGCCTTTCCCGTGGCAGCAGAGGCTAGAGAGAGAGCACAGGGGAAGGTGTGTGCCTTGCATGTCAATTGACCCTCGTGAGGATCACACCCATGGTTAACTGAGCGTCACCAGGTGCAACCGTGGACGCCCCTTTAACCCCACAGTCTAGGGCCCTGAAGGTCCCTGGGTACCATCAGTGTGGCCCACTTCATGTCTGGCACCACAGGCCCCGAGTGGTATTGCATCCTTAGCAGATGCCTGGGCACCAGCACAGGGGTGCTTCCCCGTCCACCATCGTTTCAAGGGTCCCGACTCCTGGAGAGAGGAACAGCAACTCTATTGCTCCATGTATGATCTGTGAATATTGGCATGTAGTGACACATTCAGGCCCTGTGGGCGTTGCCTCCCAGGTTCCTGCCACCTGTGTGTTTGTCTCACCTGAGTATGGGGCCTGCGTGAGGGCTGAGGGGTGCACAGTGCACATGACCTCTCCTCTAATCTTAGCTCCATTTCTGTTATTCACATAGCTACTCGAGCATAGAGCAGCGGCCAAGACCCTGGGATAAGAGGCTTTAAGTACAGTAACACAATCCGTCAATGATCCTGATCCCGTGATTAAGGAGATCGGTGTCATTGGCATGAGCAATCTAGCCCTACATCCCAAACCAGTAAGTATGAGAATGGGACAATGGAGTATGTGTCCTCCCTGGATCCTTTTGTTCATCTCCTATGGAGCCCTTGGTAATCTAGTTGATTGCCTGGCCCTTTATCCGCATGCAGTGAGCATCCAGTTTCTAGAACTCCAGAACTCCCTACCCAGCAAGATCTTTCAAAGCCCCTGAGCACCAGCTGTCCACACTTCTCACATCCCCATGGCCTTTGGACTTAGGGCCCACCTATTTTCTCAAAACCCTACTCCCCCGTTTGCAAGTTCCCCAGCTCTTGAGTGATCTCTGCCTGTTTTCCAATAGACAGAGGTGCTGGCCACTATGACTCATGCCTTGAAAGACCTCCTTAGAGGTCCACCCCGACTGAAAATTCAGTCAATGAAGACATATAGAAACATGATTATCACTAGCAAAGGAGAATCCAAGGATATCTTCCCAACTATATCAGAGGAACTCCGTATGCTTCTTACTGATGTATGACGCTAAGTTCTGGGGATCAGCTGGGAACAGTTGGGGTGGGCTTAAGGGAACTGAAGACTCTGGGCCAGGGTCTTGGACTGTGTTGAGAAGGTTGCAGACAGGGAGGGATGCGAAAACGAGGACTCGCTTCTGGAAACGGTGGGTAGCAAGGTCCGCAGTGTCCCCCCTCTGACACAGATGCAGCACACACAAGTTCCCCACTCACTACAGCAGACTTGAACTTAGTTCTGACTTCAGGGATCTTCTGCATCCCTGAAGTCAGAACAAAATGGAAAGTTCCTTCCCAAGATGGGTCGTGGAATGATCTTGGGAGTTATTAGTTTTGGCCCCAGCTGGGAGGCATTGAGGAAAAATAAGTGGATGGTAGAAAAACAAAGAGTGCTTTTTTTTTTTTTACTTTGTAAAATGTTATCAAAGCACTGTGGTCTACAAAGTTCTTCGTATTTGAGTTTTACACTTACAGCATGAACCTACCTGTGTTTTTTTAAAAAATTACTTTTTTCTGAAGAGTTCCATGTGAAGGGGTCAGAATCTAGTACAACTGGTTGAGCACTGGCTTTGCAAGCAGCTGACTCCGGTTCAAACTACTGCAGCACCCCAGATGATCCTAATCCCTGAGTGCAGAGCCAAGAGTAATCCCTGATGTGGGCAATCTAGATGTGGGCCTCCAAGAACAAAAGACGTAGTTTCCTATTTGACAATTTTCTATCAAGTATACATATCTACTCCTGATCAAAAAACAAAAGCCAAGTTTCGTTCCTATTTGAGTTTGTCTTTTGCTCCCTTATACAAAAATCACTCTATATCTGATGTCAGGGTGACTATTCTAAGAACAAGAATATTGAAAAGATTTTGGGTGGGCAGAGAAATAGCACTTTGCCAAGGATACAAATAGCCACATCTCTGGGTGATTTTATACTCAGCAGTGATCAGTCAACATTGAAATAACATGTCTTGAACAAAATATCCAAGCTGAACCTAAGGGGAGAAATGTAGACAAGAGAATGTTAAATATGTGACCTGTGACTTGATTCATTCACCTCCAAAGAGTCATTTACCGACATACTGGATATGGATAATGGTATTTTGGGGGAGAGACTCTCAGACCCCATTCCCACCCCCAGCTACTGGACCCATGGTTTAAGACAAGGCTGAGGATTTAGTGCTGCTCAGGTCCTCCAGGGATGGCGCTTCCCTGGATAAACCTGGCAGTGCTGGAAGGGCTCCAGGACCATAGCTGGTGGTGCTTAGGGGCCCTCAATGACTGATTTCAGTGATGCTTGGGGGACCATGTGGTGTTGAGCACATGCTAAACAGATGCCCTTATTGCTGTACTATTGTCCAGCCCTGTACTGGAAAGTGATTTCAGTGAGTGTGAGTTGGGACCACAGATGCTGGTGGACTCGTGCTGAAGAAACGTTCCTGGTGGTTCTCTGGGGAACATTTGCAAAGGTTGGGATCCAACCTGATTCACCGTGTGCCAGACAAACATCATTCCCTGTACTATCTCTCTGGCCACTGCCAAAAAGTTGTATCAAAACTTGTGAGACTTGTTGTTCCTGCATTTGGCACATCGATCTCGTCACAGGTAGCTTGGCAGGCTTTGCCGTGCGGGCGAGATACTCGCTGTAGCTTGCAGGGCTCTCCGAGAGGGGCGGAGGAATCAGACCCGGCTCAGCCAGGCCAGCGGCTTGCAAGGCAAATGCCCTTCCGCTGTGCTGTCGCTCCAGCCAGGAAGCACAGGAAAATACAGAGGTTTACTTGCACATGGATTTGTTGATGATTTATTTCTGCTTTGGTGCCATACAAGTGTGTGTTCAAAGTCTGCTCCAACTCACTGTGGAAGAGGTAGCTCCTGGCCATGCTAAAAAAGTAGAAGGCAACTACTAAGAGCTCATCACTGTGACTAAAGCCAGCTAAAATATGAAAATAGTGATCCGCCAGCAGCAGTGCAACTCTGGCCATCCTTTTATCGAGATGACTTGAATGTTCTTCATTATTTTCACTCGAATTTTCCTTTATTGTCTGACATTTATCTATGACATGGTAGCACTGTAGCCCTGTCATCTTGTTGTTCATCGATTTGTTTAAGCAGGCCCAGTAACGTCTCCATGGCGAGACTTGTTGTTCCTGTGTTTGGCATATCGAATACGTCACGGGGAGCTTGCCAGGCTTTGCCGTGCGGGCGAGATACTCTCGGTAGCTTTCCGGGCTCCCTGAGAGGGGCGGAGGAATTGAACTCAGGTCGGCCGTGTCAGCCACGTGCAAGGCTAAGGCCCTAACTGCTGTGCTCTGATCCTACATACCCATAATTCTACACACTCATGACCACACACACCCATGACCATACACCCATAGGCCTGGCATCTCTAAACCTGACACCTATAGACAGCACCCACAGGCTCAACACTGCTAGAGCGGACACCCACAGAGCCGACATCCATAGACCAACAACCAAAAACCTGAAATCCATGGACATGGCCCCCACAGCCTCATGCACAAGGCACCTCTTTCCCCCCAGCCATTGCGGGGCTTGGGCCTCAGAACCCTCTCACAATCGACCGAGGTCTTCTTAGTCACTCTTTGCCATGAAAGCGCTAGACATATAGTGACAATGTTGTGGGTAGCAGGTCGAAATATGGCATTAAAAACATGCAAGATTGTCATGCAGTATGTCTTCCTGCTGGCTGGTTTCAAGAAGGGAGATTCATAGGGTGGTCCTAGGCAAGTTTGTAACAAAGAGGGCAGTAGGGGAAATCATTTTGAAAACCTCCGCATTTGATGTTGAACAACGTGATACACTGTTCTAAATCCATCTCACCTCGTCATTGTGTGGTACCTGTACGTCTGATCACCCTCTTCAGCGGTTGCTTTTAGGTAGCTGCCATCTTCCACGAGTCACTATCGGAACTGTCATCTGTGGAGCGGGATCTGGGTTCTGAAATATGTGGTTTTATTCCATGACTTGTCCCCTCTGTGTGTGGCATGAAAGGTTCACTTCCTGGGCCTCACAATTGCCCTGGGAGCCACCTCCACCGTGGAGCCCTCCTCTAGCTGCAGATCTTGAAGCAGAGCTGTCAGGGCCTAGGCATGGATGGGTGGGCACCTTGGTTTGTGCCTGCCAGACAAGTGCTTTCAGTCACTAAGTGGTCACCTGGCCATTATCCCTGTTTGAAATACAAAGATCAAGTCCTCCTTTAGCCAAACGAAAGTAGCAGCAGATCTAGTCTCATTTGGTGGGAGTGGAGCTGCAGCTGATCCTGACCCTTTCCCTGTGCCATGGAGAGCAGAATTTGAAAATAAGGCCACCAGAGTCTTCATGTGGTCTCTTCCCCAACTCTGGGTTTGGATGAGGATCCAGACTGAAAGGGTGTTTGGTTGGGCGGGGGGTGGGGGTGGGGGGCTGTTCCTGAGCTGTGGAGTTCTGTACCAGGAAAGTCGAATCCAGCTCCCAGCTAGGTTCTGCCTTTCTGGCTCAGGAATGGCATGAGGGTAGCACTAACGTGAGCTCCGTCCTTCTGTCCCTCTCTGCAGTTGTGCCATCAGATCTCTGAGGGCTCTGACAGGGGCTGCTGGATACAGATCCGTTGTTAATTATGCAAAAAAGGAAAATTGCTGGGAAGCCCTGGCTTCCCCAGACAGCTTTCACCTGGGGGTCATGAATCTAACCAGGTGGGACTCGCTCCCCAGTCCTCCTTTCTCCACTCTAGCCTCGACCCCCAGGTCCTAGCCTTCAAACCTCCCTTCTTTTTGCCATCTCTTTGCTCTCTGCTTACCTAATTTCCCCTTGTCTTTCTTGCTCCTCACTCACCGAGGAACCCTGACCCCCACCACCCCAGCCTGTCTTCACCCACACCCACCTCTACGCCATGGCAACTCTTCAATTCCTGTGTTCCTCCTCAGGGCCATCGTGAGAAACTGCTCACAACAAGTCATTCATGAAATCCTGGCTTTAGTAGTCAAGATGCTGGAGAGCCAGGATCGTGGTCAATAGCTACTCTCTCGCGGCACCTATGCACAGGTAAGATCTGCTCTAGAGGGTTCCACAGCTCTTCCAATTATTTCCTCGAGCTGAAACACACTAAAAAGAACCTTCAATAAGCGATCCCCAAGAGGGCAGACTACAACCGAGATACCTGAAGTAGAGGCACTTTCTTATCTTGTACTTCAGACAACTGCCTTTCCCATGGCAGCAGAGGCTAGAGAGAGAGCACAGGGGAAGGTGTGTGCCTTGCATGTCAATTGACCCTTGTGTGGATCACACCCATGGTTAACTGAGCATCACCAGGTGCAACCGTGGACTCCCCTTTATCCCCACAGTCTGGGGCCCTGAAGGTCCCTGGGCACATCAGTGTGGCCCACTTCATGTCTGGCACCGCAGGCTCCGAGTGGCATTGCATCCTTGCCAGATGCCTGGGCACTAGCACAGGGGTGCTTCCCCATCCACCACCGTTTCAAGGGCCCCGACTCCTGGATAGAGGAACAGCAACTCTGTTGCTCCATGTGTGATCTGTGAATATTGGCATGTAGTGACACATTCAGGCCCTGTGGGCGTTGCCTCCCAGGTTCCTGCCACCTGTGTGTTTGTCTCACCTGAGTATGGGGCCTGAGGGAGGGCTGAGGGGTGCACAGTGCACATGACCTCTCCTCTAATCTTAGCTCCATTTCTGTTATTCACATAGCTCCTTGAGCACAGAGCAGCGGCCAAGACCCTGGGACAAGAGGCTTTAAGTACAGTAACACAATCCGTCAATGATCCTGATCCCGTAATTAAGGAGATCGGTGTCATTGGCATGAGCAATCTAGCCTTACATCCCAAACCAGTAAGTATGAGTATGGGACAATGGAGTATGTGTTCTCCCTGGATCCTTTTGTTCATCTCCTATGGAGCCCTTGGTAATCTAGTTGATTGCCCGGCCCTTTATCCTCATGCAGTGAGCATCCAGTTTCTAGAACTCCAGAACTCCCTACCCAGCAAGATCTTTCAAAGCCCCTGAGCACCAGCCGTCCACACTTCTCACATCCCCATGGCTTTTGGACTTAGGGTCCACCTGTTTTCTCAAAACCCTACTCCCCCGTTTGCAAGTTCCCCAGCTCTTGAGTGATCTCTGCCTGTTTTCCAATAGACAGAGGTGCTGGCCACTATGACTCATGCCTTGAAAGACCTCCTTAGAGGTCCACCCCGACTGAAAATTCAGTCAATGAAGACATATAGAAACATGATTATCACTAGCAACGGAGAATCCAAGGATGTCTTCCCAACTATGTCAGAGGAACTCCGTATGCTTCTTACTGATGTATGACGCTAAGTTCTGGGGATCAGCTGGGAACAGTTGGGGTTGGCTGAAGGGAACTGAAGACTCTGGGCCAGGGTCTTGTACTGTGTTGAGAAGGTTGCAGACAGGGAGGGGTGCGAAAATGAGGAATCGCTTCTGGAAATGGTGGGTAGCAAGGTCCGCAGTGTCCCCCTTCTGACACCGATGCAGCACACACAAGTTCCCCACTCACTACAGCAGACTTGAACTTAGTTCTGACTTCAGGGATCTTCTGCATCCCTGAAGTCAGAACTAAATGTGAAGACAGAGGAAACAGTCTCAACTCCACCCTCCTCCCAACCAACACCAGGGCCCTGCAATGCTAGCAGCATGTGGCAAGAACCCAGAGATGCAGATCTGAACTTTCCAAACCGGTCTAGATGTTCACTGTGTCTGACCCTCGTTCAACAGCCTAGATTTTTCAACTCCAGGGAACTTGCTTCAGGGCTCCATGGCGACGGTAGTCCTGCGCAGGCTCCCCTAAACCAGGCATTGAACCGTGGATGGGAGTTACTTTGGCATCAGTCTTATCTCGGAGCTGGACCTTCCAAGATGGGAGAGTGAATGTCTGATTCCTCTGTCTATTCCGCAGATCACTTTTCAATATCTCATAGCATCTAAGCATGGGATCAACCCAGGAGTTTATAAAGAGTCACTTTCTCAAGTTTCTCCCTCCCTGAGACTCCCTGGTTTTCCAGTGTCAGGGCATCCCAGTTTCAATCACATGCAGAGAATTCGGGCTCCAGAAAGCCCTCCAAAGGACTGCAAGCAAAATTGTGGCAAAGAGAGGGGATAAGTCGGTGGGGGTCTCCCTAGCATCTTGGGGCCATGGGTCTTCCAAATGCAGAGATTCTCGTCCTTTTTGTTCTCACTTGAGGTTTTTGTGTCCTTGAGGCTCCGATAGGGGCATGGTTGGAATTGTGGCATGGGAGAATACATGGAAGAAAAAGAAAATGAGATTTTTCTCCCCAGCTCTCTTTTAGCGTCTGCTTTTCTTTCTTTTCCTCTTTTTTAACAATTTTTATTCGTGAAACACCATGGAGTACAGTTGTAGACTTACAAATTTTTGTGCTTGGGCTTCAGTAATACAATGATCAAGTACCCATCCCTCCACCAGTGCACATTCTGCACCAGCACTGATCCCAGTATCTCTCCCACCCCCCCATCCTCCCATCCTACCCCTCCTCTGTGGCTGGGCATTCCCTTTTGTTCTCTCTCTCCTTTTGGGCGCTGTGGGTTGCAATAGAGGCCTTGAGTGGCAGTCATGTTCGGTCTACAGTCTACTCTCAGCACGCATCTCCCATCCTGGGAGGATTCTCCCATCACCCTTTACTTGGTGCTCCCTTCTCTATCTGGGCTGCCTTTTCCCCTAGCGTGTGTGGCTGGCCTCCAAGCCATGGAGTAAACCTCCTGGTACTTATCTCGGCTATTCTTGGGTGTTAGTCTCCTATTTTGTTACTTTATGTTCCCCAGATGAATGCAGTCTTTCTATGTCTGTCCCTCTCTTTCTGACTCATTTCACTTGACATGATACTTTCCATGTAGTACCACTCCTATGTAAATTTCATGACTTCATCTTTTCTAACAGCTGCATAGTTCTCCATTGTGTAGATGGACCAAAGTGTCTTTAGCCAGTCATCTGTTCTCTGGCACTCGGGTTTTTCCCAGATTTGGGCTATTGTGAACAGTGCAACAATGGACATAGGAATGCCAAGAGCATCTGCTTTTCTGAACGTAGTCACAAGGCCTCTTTCCTTTGGAGCACTACGGGCCAAGGACTTGTTTCCCTTGAGGGCTCATCTTGAAGCCTGTATCCAGACTGGGCAGAGCAATGAGATGGAAAGCTGTGGCCCCAGGTTATCCAGAGGAATGACAACGACTCCATCCAGGGCTGCCGAGGTGTCAGTAAGGGCTCCATTCTTGGTGCCTGGGAAGTGGTTTCTATTTCATGGGAGTCCAGTCGTGCATTTTAAAATGCTTCTTGGGGCCTGGAGTGATAGTCCATTGGGGAGGATGCTTGCTTGGCATGGGGCCAGTCCAGCCTAAAGCACCAGCCAAAAAACAAAAAATTGTTTTTTGCATCTATGGCTGGAGCGATAGCACTGCAGGTAGGGCATTTGCCTTGCACACGGCCGACCCAGGTTCGATTCCTCCGTCCCTCTCAGAGAGCCCGGCAAGGTCTGCTGGCTATAGAAAGTATCCTGCCTGCACGGCAGAGAATGGGTAGCTACCCGTGGCGTATTCGATATGCCAAAAACAAGAACAACAAGTCTCACAATGGAGACGTTACTGGTGCCTGCTCGAGCAAATCGAGAACAACGGGAGTAAAGTGTTACACTGCTACAGTGCCTATACAATTAAGCATGTAAAGGTGTTCATGAAAAGGTTGTCAGGTGGTATTTCCTTCCATCTTGCCAGAAAGTTATTGTGGAGGTCTATGGTCAAATCAAGAAATATTATGGTCATCATTTCTGTGATAGCAGCTTGCTTCTAGAAAAAGACCTGGACCCTAGTGATCCCAAAATCCGACTTCCAGGCTCTCACTGTTTTTGTGACATTTTGCGTGGCTCTCTCTCCGTTGTGATTGTGTGTAACTCCTGGCTCTGTGTCAGGGGTCACTCCTGATGGTGCTCAGGGGCCCTGTGCAGTGCTGGGATGGAACCAGTGTTCGTCGCATGCTCGGCGAGCACCTCATCTCCTACGTTATCCCACCAGGCCATCCCCGATCACTCTCGCTGACTCACCTCGCCCTATGAAGTTCCTGGGCAAGACTCAATACTGTTTCATAATTTTTTAACTCTCTTTCTATGACTTTATTCTGTTCTCTTCTCTTTCTGGTCTGAAATGCCTTTATGCTTATGCTCCACGTTTCTCTTCTATTTCCCATGTCTTTGGACACTTGGAAAGAAAGGCTGGGCTATCAAATCATCTTTGCACTGAAAACGAGCTGTTTCTCTTTTGTTCATTTACCCACTTGTAGTCATTTTGATTGTGGTTATGTTCTTAATCTACCCCGTTACAGACTTTTTATTTTTTCTATTCTCCTTATATTTGATTTTGTTGTCAGGACGGACTAGGGTTAGGCTTTTAGTTTTTTTTTTTCTTCTCCCTAGAAATCACACACTTGATTTTTATTTGACATTGGTGTACACATCTTTTAAGACAGAGTTTGGGGCCTTCAGTGTTCCAGTTGTAAACAGCCAGCAGCTTCTGCATGCCTCTACCAATGATCCACAGTTCCCTCCCTTTTCCCACCTTGTTAGCAAAGTATCCATTCGTCTGCAGTTAAGACATTTGGCTCTAAAAAGTTGCTCCATATTTGTTCAGTGAAGATATACCAAAATCCTGAAAAGTGGATAGGGTTTACCTCTGGACTGTATTGTTCAATCGAACAGCCTAATGGCCATTTGAAGAATGTCATACCTGGCATCTAGAGAAAAATTCTGTGTACTTAAAAATTTGTGTTCCTGAGCTAAATCCAAATCCCTAGAAGAAAATGAAGTGACAAGCTCCAGGCAGGTCCTTAGCTAAAAACAAGCTATAGTCTTGACTTCCTTACTCGTCTTAACCATGAACTTCGTCACTCTGGGAGGCTGGAAAATGATTTCTCAGATGCCCAAACATGTTAACTTTGCATGATATGAACACATTACAGGGAGTGAACATTGTATCTGGATGATGAAAGACAGGACTGTCTGGGATACAGGGAAGTGACAGCCCCTCAGCCACCTTTTGCTCTTTCTGGCAGGAAACAAAAGAGGTGAGACTCTCAGCCATTTCCACCCTAGGCGACATGTTGGAACAGATAAATCAGTGGAAACCAGTGTCTTCTTTCAAAAGAGAGATTCTCACACTGCTGGTTCCACTGCTGCTAAACCTTCAAGACAATGACGTCCATGTGGTAAAGGTAACTATGGCACCCTGTCCTGTCATCCACAGTCTAACCCATTTCCCTCTCTGCCTGCCATGAGCCCTCTCACTTGCCTCTTTTCATGAGCCCAGACAAGGTTGTCTGTTATGCAGTCACCAGTGATGTCATCCTCCAGCTGGCTCTGAGCATTGGGGTGCTTCTCAGATACCTTTGTTGTTATCCTGAGAACCTCCTGTTCCTGGAATCTCTGTCTGTCCCTATTCATGAACAAAACCCCAGCATTCACAGAATGCTGATTTCCAACGCCCACCACCCAACCACGCAACAATCCCTCAGAACAAGTCTTACCTCTTTGACATAGTGTATGTCATTTCCCTGCAGTTCTAGCAGAGAGGTATTGGTGTTCCTCCTTTCTCCACCCCTCAGGTGTGTGGCCACGCCCTTGAAAAGTGGACTGGCATAACAAAATGGAAATCTCTTGCCGCTAAATTTAAGAATGCTCATCCAGGAAACAACATTCAAGTTCTTGAAGACACAATCAAACGCCTGGTGAGTGAGAATCTCTGAGGAAACTAAGACACACTATTCATGCTAGCTACGCAACAGTCAGGTAAGTTAGGTGGATACAATAACAGGAGAAAAATGCCCTTCGTTCCCGGACTCTTCCCCATGACCAGTGCACAAAGAACCGATTTGCTCCTCTTAACATTCCATTCTCTGTCTTCAGAAGCTGTGCGAGGTGGGCAGAGGGTAATGACACAGAGACCTCATCCAGTAGATGAGATCTATGGAGGCAGAGTCAGCAGGGCTGTAGGCCAGTAGTCATGACGTTGAGTCTGTGGCTGTTCAAGGCAAGCTTGGCAGTGCATATTGAAAAAGTCCCTGGTTCTGTGCTCACTAGTGGGGAAGGGATTCACACGAGACATTCCAGCCTTAAGAATCTTAGTGCACAATTCCGTTGGCAGTTTACACTTTGCATCCATCATCCCACTGGAAACTTCACACTTCCTTAGGAGGGAGGTTGTGCGGATTTCACATCAACTCCAGAGAATCAGGAACAGCACTCAGGTCGGGGAGGTCTGGCGCCATGTCACGATTTCTCCGTGACCTTGCACCAGAGCAAGTTTCTCTTGATGCATCTATCACCTCTTCTGCTCTGATGATAGGGGGACTGTGTCAGGGTGTCTCTGTTTCTGTGGTTGAAGCTGGCTGAAGCCAGAATGCTGCCGCCCAAGTACAGGGGGAGGGGCCCAGCTGGAAGAGGCTCTTGACCAGTGTTCCCATGACACACAGACCCCATGACGGCCCATTAGCTGCAACCAGCTAATCTGCTCATCCACTTCACCCCTCTTCTGCTCCCCAGATACACAAAAGAAAAATGGAGGTGTTGGGAACACTGCTTCTGGAAATATTTCATTTTCTGAGGAGCCCTCAGTCCTTTCTAAGGATGAGGGCATTGCGACTCCTAGGTAATGCTCTGCTCCTGGCTGCCTTGCAGTTACGCTTCATCAGGGACACCCTCCGCAACTTTGTGCTCAAAGCTAAACCTGGATCCTGCAACAATGAAGCAGGTCCGAGGCACTCCTCGCTCAAACCTGGACAGAGGTCTCGTGGCCAGGTCTCAAATCCTCCCGTGGCAAGGTTCAGGGAGGAAGAGGAGGCAAAAGCCTTTGCCCCAACTCTGCTGAGTTGTCTGGACTGGTGGGGATGAGAAGCCTAGACAATTGAATGTTGGGGTACAGGGACAGAACACTAGCAAAGGTTCATATGCTACCCAGGAATGAGGCTGATTTCATCAGGACATGACACACTTGTGCAGGCCATTCTGGGTACAGCCCTGGAGACCACTCACATGCCTGGGGTGGCCCTGGAACAGCACAAGCCCCGAGCAACACCACAACCTAAGTCTTGCATGCAATTTCTTTCTTGCCTGGCTGACTGAGAACCACCAAGAGGGCCCCCTGTGCCTGCAGAGAAAGCTCCTTCGGAATGTCCCTCCATCCCCCAGCAAAAAAGAGAATAAAGGATTTCCAGTAGAAATTCTTGATTCCTGGAACCCCACGGTGTTTGCCACAGAATTGCTTACAACTGTTGTAGCACAAACTCATAAGAGAAAGCTGAAATCTCTGTCTGTCTCTGTCTCTGTCTCTGTCTCTGTCTCTCTCTCTCTCTCTCTCTCTCTCTGTCTCTCTCTCTGTATGTGTGTGTCTGTCTCTCCCATAGCACGTTTAATAACTACATTTGGGTTGGAATGTTTCCCCTTGCCATAACCAAAATCAGGAATTTCATGCTCTTCAAAGTTTCTGCCTGTCTTTGGCTTTTGACACACCCAAAGATGCTCAGGGACAACTTCCCACTCAGTTCTAAGGGGTCGCTCTTGTGGGTCTGTATGGGTATGCCAGGGAACAAATCTAGGCACATTCCTGCATGGAGGACTGATTGAGTACTCTGGCCCAGTAAGGCATGTCTTACATGCATTCCTTGTTCAGACTGGATACAAATACACAAGCAAAGAAGGGGAATGAGGTTTTCCAAAGGTCCTAACTCTGCCCTGTTTTCAGGAATTGTATTAGAGAGTCTGCCGACAATCCATGTGGAAGATGCAGAAGTTATAAAAACTGGTGAGTTTCCACCTTTTACCGGGCTTCTGGGTTACACAGAGATTGTGGGATAAGAGAAAGAGGTAAGATGGGGCAATCCTTCAAGGCATGTTCCATGATCTTAAAGGAGAATTTTTCGGTGGTTGTTGTAGAAGAGGAGGTGGCCCAACTGAAGACATTGTTTGGTTTCATTGCTCCTATTCCTCTGTCTTTGTACTTCCTGTACTCCTTGGATGTCTACTGGGTAGGAGCCCCTTATGACCAACCTGCACGAGGAATTTCACAGAATGTATGAGCAGGATGGAATCCTCAACTGCTCAGAATACCCAAGGGTTCCCCTTGCCTTCCCCAGCTTGCCCAGTCCTTCAGAAAGACTGCCTCAATCTCCGGACTAGAGGATGGTTATGCCCAGAAAAAGTTCTTCTGCTGACACTTGCACTCATATCGGACACCTGACACACCTGGGGAGAGGAAATGATCCTTCTAATGCCCTGCATCTTTCTGTGTACCTCAAACCCACTCTTTTCTCTTGTCCGGAGCAAAGGAGGTCAAAGCAGGCTGTACTCTAGGATCGATTGGAAGCCCTTTTTGGTTTTCTCGGTGAAGATGCCTGTGATTTGTGTTCTTTGCATGTTAAGGACTCTCTGGTCTCCCCCCACGAATCCCCTCTCACCCATCATTCCTTCACGAAATCATTTGTAACAGTCGCAGGTGATTGACCGTTTTGATGCACTGCTCCCCACCTAGCTGTCAGGGTCTCTCAAAAGCATGTAGACTGGATCACATCTGCACACTTGTGCGAAAATCACTGATGGCTTTCTGCTTCTGTGTGTGAGAGCCAGAAGGGAGCCTCTTGTGTTTGTCACAAGCCCTGAAAGACTTCACCACTGGCAGTCTCTCTGGCCTTCTCCCAATGCCTTTCTTCTCACTGGTAGCTGCATCTGCACTGGCTCTTTTCTCCAGGATGAGTAGATCAGCCCCACCTCCCACCGGAAATATTTCTCTCCTTCCTCCTCCTGTGCCGGATGTGGTGCTGGCTCTCATGCTCTAGACCTCAGCTGAATTGTCTCCCACATGAGTAACTCTTGTGGATAACACTGAAAGATTGCAAAAGCGCCTCCTCCTACACTCTAGGGGGTTCCTCCAGGAAATGCCCAAAAAATCCGCTTATGGGGCCCAGCAGAGAACACAAGTGCTAGATCACATACCTAGCACGTATGGCTGAGGCCCTGGCACACATTCACAGCACTACCTGGTCCCAAGTTCTGTCTGTGTCCTGGACAGAACATTAAATGATTTCGTCTATAGTCATGTTTTATGGAAAAAAAGATCAAACTTATTTTTGTAAAAAGAACATTTTGACATTAGGTCTTAAACCTACCGCACACAGGGTTTTGCATGGAGCTCAAGGAGAGTCTGCCTCTCCTGGGCAAGGCCCCTGGTGCATTCTCAGACACTAGAGAATAAGTGCTGTAAGGATAGTTATGAAAATAGAAACCGTTCAGGTGTTGTGTGATGAGAGAGGAGAAGTATTTCTCTTTCTTGCCTTCAGAAGTACAACTGTCTACAGTGTTTCACAATTAAAGCACCCTCACTTCTTTCTTTTGCTCAATCGCTAAAAAGATTTTTGAGAAATGTTTCTTTGTTTGTTTTGCTGCATTTGGGGGTCACACCTAGCATCTCTCAGAGTGACTCCTGGCTCTGCGCTCAGTCATTCCTCCTGGTAGCACTTGGAGGACCATCTGGGATGCCAGGGAACTAACCCGGGTGTGCCACAAGAAGGCAAAGAACCCACCCACTGTACTATCTCTCTGGCGCAACTCAAATGATTCTTAATGAAGTCCCTTAGCCACAACTTGGTATGTGAGGTGAAAATATGGGGCTTGGCTAGACAGTCCTGGAAAGGGAGATCTGAATGAACTTCTTTTTGGTTGCAGCTCTTGAAACAGCAAATGAGTTCGTGCCAGACATCCAGCAGTTTACTGCTGCCACTTTGGCAAAAATCAACCTTATTCCCCCTCCCAGGACTGAAAAGAATTGTCTACGGAGACTTTGTGATTTGATTGTACTGCCCAGACCAAGTAGACTTTTCAAGTCTATCGATGACAAAGAACGAGACAAGAAAAGAAACAGAAAAATAAGTACTATTTGTGCCTGGTGGCAGAAGCACCGAGGAACCGTCATAGATTCCTCGCATCTGTAGAAGATGGAAGCAGAACTATATGATAAGCTCCCGGATTAAGAATGTTAATAAAGGTTCTATTTCATTTTTCATAGAGTCTCCTTCTCTGGAGCAAGGGATTTGCCATTGTGAGATGGCCATTGACAACATGAGGAATGCCCCCAAAGCAGTGCGTAGACCTGGGAACTATCAGTATCTTTCTTGTTTTACCCAATACCCATCCGAAAAGGGCTTAATATCATAGGTATATAAGGTACTGGTAGAAATCTGCAAAGAAACATCATTCAACCCATTCAAAAAATGGGGAGAAGTCATAAAAAATTCCTTAAAGAAATTCAAATGCCCAAAAGGCACTTAAAAAAAAATCCTGTCCCTCACTAATCATCAGGGAGATGCAAATGAAAACAACAGTAAGATATCATCACATACCACAGAGACTGTCCCATCAAAAAGATCAAGAATGACCAGTGCTGGTGCAGATCGGGGAGAAAGAGACTCTCCTTCATTGTTGGTGGGAATGCCGACTGGTCCAGCCATTTTGGAAAACAACATGGATATTCCTCCACAATCAAGAAATTGAGCTCCGATTTGACCCAGAAATACCACTTGTGGTACTATATCCCAGGAGCCCAAAAACACAACAGAAACACCTTCTGGACTCCTACGTTCACCACAACACGCTTCATAGTAGCCAGAATCTGGAAAAACCTGAGTGCCTGAGAGCAGACTCCTGGTTACAGAAACCAAAGTACATCCACCTAATGGAGTACTATGCAGCTGTTAGGAAAAATGAGGTCATGGGATTTGCTTATAAATGGATGCCCATGCAGAGTATTATGCTGAGTGAAATGAGTCAGAAGGAGAGGGACAAGGGGCTGGAGCGATAGCACAACGGGTAGGGAGTTTGCTTGCACGCGGCCAACCCAGGTTCGATTCCCAGCATCCCATATGGTCCCCTGAGCACCGCCAGGAGTAATTCCTGAGTGCATGAGCCAGGAGTAACTCCTGTGAACGGCCAGGTGTGATGGAAAAAGAAAAAATAAAATAATTAAATTTTTTAAAAGCCTGTGATCTACATTGGAAAAAAAAAAAGGAGAGGGGCAGATATAAAATGACTGCACTCATTTTTGTGGGATATAAACCGAAATAGTATAATTTGTGTGAGACTAATATCCAAGGCCAGGGAAAGCGGGCCAGGAGGACTGGTCAACGGTTGGAAATTTGGCACAAGTTTGTGGGATGGAGGAAATGGTAGTTAAGATAGAGACGGGACCAGTATGGTTATAATCGGTGGAGATGATCTTTTTTGGACAGGAACCGAGTGTGGAAAGTAGGTAAAAATCACATGTACTTTCTTTTCACCACTTTGATAGGGAAAGTAGGTAAAAATATCCGATAACTTTTCAGTACCTGTATTGTAAACTCTAATGCCCAAAAAGGGCGGGGGGAGGCAGGGCAGAAAGGGAGAGTTGCAAAAGGGAGAGGATGATGAAAAATGCCTGCCATAGAGGTGTGGGGAGCGGATGGGGTGGAAAGTAGAGATATTGGTGGTGGGAAATGTACTCTGGTGAAGGAATGGGGGTTGGAACATTTTATGAGTGAAACCAAATCATGACCAACTCTATAACTGTATCACTGTAATTCAATTTTTAAAAAGTAAATTTTAAATTAAAAAAAAATTCATTTAGCCAAAAGCCAATAGTGATACCATTCTAGAATTAAAACTAAACTAGAGACATAATTCCAATATTAGAATCCATAAGTATCATTGGTTTTTGTGAAGATTGCTAGATTTGATTGCAGGATTTTTCAATCCTTATTTAAGGATTTACTAAATGAGATGAGTCATCTGCGTTACTTCTGTTGTCCTCATTTAGTTTGTTGTGCTCCGATTGGAATGTCAGTACTGAGGAATTAGGTGTCACACAGCCACACATGTGGACACACTGTCCAGAGACTTCAAGATCCATGGTGTGAGTCAGTTAACATGATGCTGGCTGTGGGAGGTGGGCGTGCGAGCAGGGGCTTCTGAATGTGGGGAGGAAGCCAGCCCGACTTCCCAGATCACCAGAGTTCTCATCCTGGGAGTCAGAACCTTTCATGCTCCGTTTGTGACCACCACAAAGCATCAAGGGGGCTGGATTGTGCACACAGATGTTCAGCTCGCTCAACAACAGCTCACCTCTTGCTCTCCCTCTCCACTTTCTTCCTGTCGGGAGCTTCTCACAATCTTCCTGAGGGTCGTTGCTTCTGCATTAGGCCTGTGTCCTGCCAGCGGGATCAGTCCAACCCTGGGCTGCTAAGCAACAGCATGGTGCTGAGCGAGAAAGAGAGAGATGAAGAAGGAAACAAGAGAAGAAGAAATGCTTACAAGAAAGAGGAAGTAGAAGAATCAGCAGCAATACAGAGGCTGGAGCCGAAGGCCACCAGTGAGAATCGGAAGAGGCGTTGGTGATCAGCGCCTGCCTGCAGGGCCTCCAGGCCACTGGCCCAATCCTGCTCATTCCCCAGGGGAGCACCCTCAATGGACCAGGTGCCCTGTTGAGTCAGCATAGGGCTCAGGAGGAACGGTAATGACCCAGCTTAAGTCCAGAGCCCACTTCCCTCCCACTAGAGAAGTGCCTGGGGTCAGTGCCTGCCTACAGAGCTTTACACCAACTCCGCTAACTTTCAAGAATCAGAAAAGCTGCAACAACAGGACACGAGGAAGGAAAACCAAAAAGGTGAAGAAGTTTAAGAATTTGGACAAATTCTTCTGGGGGGTCAAGTCCTGCCTGCAGTGTCACCATGATACTGGCCCAAGCTGGTAACTCCCCAGGGAACACTGCAATGCTCAAGGCACCCTATGGAGGCAACCTGGAGCTCAGAAGCACTAGTGATACCCCGGCTAAAGTCCAGAGCCCAACTCCCACTGGAGAAGTGCCTGGCATCGGTGCCTGCTTGCAGGAGCTTGACACCAACTGTGCTAACTCCCAAGGAACAAACTAATCAACTGCGTCCCTGAAGGAGGAGCCACTCATCCAAAACAGGGCAAAGAACAAACTTTCGGGCTGCTCCTTTTCTTTTTTGTCTTGATAATTTTATTTTACAGACATTTCATAAGATTTTTATTCTGACACTGATTTGTCGTGTGCTTGGTAATACAATCCTTTCAGGCATCAAACGTTCCAATACCAGTCCCACCACTAGAGTCTCCTTCTGTTCATCAATTTTCCAGCTTCCTAACCACCATCCCAGCCTGACCCCTCGCAGGAGCAATCTATTTCCTTCCCATTGTTTGTCACAACACAAAGGCAAATCGAAGAATCAAATCTTAGATCAACCAAAGTCCATTGTCAATCATCGTTTCGAAACCAAAGACTGAACAAAGTCTGATCTAGAAGGCTGTGACCATGTAGCTATGTGTGACTTTGGTCAAGATGCCCTATCCCTAAGTTGGTCACGAGGGGCCAGGGATGTGGCTCAGTGGTAGAGCATGCCCGGCATGTGTGAAACTCTGGGTTTAATTCCTGATACTGCAAACAATAATTATTATAATTGAATACAATTCAAACGGCGAAGTGCTGGCTGTGGACAAGATTTTGTAGCCATGCCACCTTGGGATGGGGATGCGTTCAGGAGGTCCAAGCTGTGGAAAGATCACAAGGTGCACGTGGGAAGTAGATCTCAAACCCCACAAAGCCTGGGCTGCCTCTGGGGGCTGAGGGAGGGTGGGGCAGCTTGAGCGCCAGCTGGTCACTGACAGCTGCCTTGGCTTAGGAATGGCTCCAGGGGGCAGCAAGGGTGAAGGGACGGGCCCTCTGGGCCACCGAAGGGTCTGTAGGGCGAAACTCCCGGGGATGCTTCAGTGGGCATTTACAGAGCTCTGGAAGTGTCTGGGGGGATTTCTGGCACAAACAGCCCCTGGCGGGGACAGTGGGGGAGGGCCCGTGTACCTAGAGCCCCGCCCGCCCTCACGGGGGCGACGCCAGCTAAAGGGAACACCTCCTCCCCTAGGCCCGGGGGACCAAATCTCGAGCAAGGTGCCCCGTCCCTGCCGGACTGCGGGAGCCTCAAGTGCACATCCCTCCGGCCCTAGGAGCCAGCTGGCCTCTGGGCACTGGCAACGGCCAATGAGAGAGCAGCCGAGCCGGGCAATGCCCAATCGGCGGTGGCGACGGGCGTTTCAGGTCGCAGGGGGCGGGCTCGGCGGAGCTCTAGGGGCCGGCCCGCCCAGCTGGGGCGGGTCGAGCACTCGGAGCAGGAGGATGGAGCGGGCTTGGAGGTCCCTGAGCAGTGGGAGCTGCGGGTGTCCAGTGGAGGGCCGAGGGGAGGCTGGGACAGACGCCGGCCTTAGGGCACGAGGAGAGACGAGTTGGGGGCGGGAGGCAGGTCCCTCCTGGAGCCTGAGGACCCCCTTGCAGCTGAGTGTTGGGGAGGCGGCTGTGCAGCCCTCACTCAGACGCGGGGTTCCTGTCCCTTGGGAGCCGGTCTTGGGGGCTTTCCTGGCGAGAGCCCTTGACCCTCCGGGGACGCTGCTCCCCAGGCCAAGGAGTGCTGCCCCCAGGTTTAGTGAAGGCTTCCCGGGGCTGTGCGGGCTGGAGGCCGTGGGGGGTGCCGAGAGCTGCGCTAAGGGTCTTGCTGGGCGCTGGACCCGATCAGGTGACTGGACATGCCGTTTCCTCACTTTCCCTATTTGCTTCTAGTAATTCTATTGGTCAGGACTCCCATACAGCAGGTCGGACTGGAGTGCACACCAGGGAGGCAAGAGACCCCAGGTGAGGTTCCTGGATCCTCCGGAGTGCCGCCCCTTAGCACTGCTGGGTGTGGTCCTGGGTGACCCCCAACAGCAGCAGATGTGGCCCTGGTGGCCCTCAGCACTGTCAGAAGAACCTTTGGCCTTCTGGGCTGTGCACGGGAACCCTTAGCAGGCTCAGGTGGGAGTATGGCTGGGAGTGCTGCCCCCAGGTTTAGATCGGGCTCGCCGGGAAGCTCTCCTTAAATTGACAACAATTGAAACATTGTTTCCGAAGACACGGGGTGGAGAACATTTATTTCCTAAACCACTTTCGTCAACGTTTCTTTCCGTGAGAAGTGAATAGATGAGTCCCCTCCACTTACTGGTCAGAAATGGAAGTGGTGAGGGGAGGTAAAGTTACACTCAGCATCTTGAGTTAGTCTGTTTTGCGTAATGGGCACTCCGTCCATCTGAAATGAGTGATTCGAAGATGGTAGCTTTTTCTAATGACTAGACTTTGTGAACTTTTTCACTGCACGCAGTGGGTCCTCAGGAATCACCCCTGGCAGATTCAGGGGGCTACCCGAGGTACTGAGGTTTCAACCAGGTCAGCTGCATGCAAGACAAGTGCCCTACCTTTTGTAAGAGCTGTCCTACTTTGCAGGAACTGTTCAAAGCAGCAAGTCTGTGATCATTCTGTACAACTGGTGTTTTGATTTGAGAGTAAATAATCAAGCTTTGAGACCTCTAGGAATGTTGGGAAGGAGAAAATGGACTTGAGTCAATTCCTTTGATTTTCTTCGTTTCCAGTGTTGGCGAACTCTTATTAAAGTTTGAGGCTAAAATCACACACTCTCTTTGTAGGTTCCACGGTTTATTTGTTGCTGTTTGAATGTACGGATTGCTCATTATTCTATAATTAGTAGACCGATCCAAAGATGTTCACCCACTTTTCTTCATGTTGATGCCATTAATATCTTCTGCTCATTTGAAAATAGCTATTATCGTTCACGTAGGAAGTAGGAATATTTAAAATCACAGAGATTTAATGAGTGCTTTTCTATCTGCCCAGTACTGTTTAAGCATCACCTATCAAATTGCTACAATCTAGAGTCATATGGGTAGGTTTTGTCCTATTCTATAAGCAATCTAATTTGTCATTTTAAACCTAATAAAAAGAGAACCCTATCCATGTTATGTGATTCTTCTGGATGCTGGGGATGGAATCCAAGGTCTCATCATGCAAGGCAAGGGCTCAAGCGCTGAGCTACCTGTCTGACCCTGGTCCTAAACAGATTTTTACCCAAGATTGGTTAGATTTAGAGTTAAGAGAATAGTGTCAGGAGACAAGAATCTGTCCAGGACTGAGAACTTGACTTATGCTTAAGTATTATGGCACTTGGCTGGCTGATTTTGATGCCAGGGTAGCTCACAGCTTGCCCTGGGTCCAGCCAGCCTTCTTCAGAACCGTGCTTTGCGGCTGCTAGGAATTCAGAGCAACTGAGTCGAGAAAGCAGATGCCCAGGAGTGAATCTTATTCGCAACCAATTTACTCCCAAGTTGCAAAAGCATAGCTTTAAACTGTCTTCTTGTGTCTGTACAAAAAGGACATTGCTCTCAAGTAACTATGCAAAGGAAATACGGAGAAGAGAAAAGCAATAATTCTCTTACAGATACAAATCCAGAATCCTTAGAAGGGTCTGACCTTCCAAGTCAACAGAGTCTGATTTGGGGATAAAGGTGATTGACCGGGTGGGGAAGCAGAGCACGGACAAGAGGTTACAGATAAACACAGAGGAATGGGAGTGCCTCAGGAGCACTGTGATGGGTGCAACCCAATAAACCTAAGCTCCGTGCAGCCAGGGAGAAATGCCGAACCACGTTGTCCTATAGTATAGCACTTGTCTTACATGTGTGAGGTTCAAAGTTTTGATTCCTGGCAATGGAAAATAAAATTGGTTTCTGGGGGACCAAAGAGCTGGGCTGGCCAAACACATAGTTTGCATGCAGGAGGTCTGGAGTCTGTGCTCAGTGCTGTATGGCCCCCAGCAGCAGGACTGCAGCCCCTGAGCACTGGCTCCAGTTGTGGTCAAAACCAAATCCCGCTACAAAACCGAAGTTGTCAAATGGGGCCAGGAAGACAATTCAGATGGGTCAACTGAGTGCCTTGATGCACACAGCTCTGAGATAGATCCTCAGCCCCTTGTTCCCTCCCATGCCACTGCCTTCTAGGCCCTGGTGGTCCCTGAGGCCTGGAGGAGACAAAGAGCTTAACGGGGTGAGCAGAAACATGGCTCAGTAGCTGAGAACCTGGGTCCACCCCCAGCACCAGTGTCCTCTGAACATCTGGGGGAACAGCCCTTGACACAGCCTATGTGACCAAAGAAAACATGCTCAAATAGATACCTGGGGCCTGGAAAGAGAGCTCAAAGGGCTGAGTGCTTGTGTCACCTGCAGGTGACCCCGGTTCCATCCCTGGCACCACATTGTCCCGTAAGAACCCAAGAACCCACCCCTGAACACAGAGCCTGAAAAGCTCACCTGAGTACTGTGGGTATGGCAGAAACAAAGTTCAAAAGCGAAAGCTGAACTCCACATCCACTAGTATTTTTGCCTTCAGTCAAATTTGGTTATTGCAAGTGCCCACCATTGACAACTGTTTTGTGACTTTGTTACGTCCAGTGGAAGTAGCTTTGTTGTGGTAGAACAAGAAAGTGTATCAAGATGAGATAGGGGTGAGGAACGGGATAGGAGTAGGGTGACCAAGCGATGAGAGGGGTGGGGAGGGGTGTGACACTCTGTATTCTGAAACTTGTTCGCCTGAGTATATCTGGACTTCAGGCTCTGGAAAATTCTCTCTTCATCAGTTCAAAAATGATCTTTTAAGTGTAAATATAATAGAACGACAGAGCAAGTGAGAACGTGAACTGGTCCTAAGAAGCTCAGCACTGGGCACAGTGGGCCATAGGTCAGGGAAGGCAACACTCTGGCACTGGTGGTGGGCAGCATTCCCACTGGAAGAGGACAGGGTGCTGAAAGGAAGGAAAGCATTTCATCTGATGTCTCAGGGACTTCAAGTTCAAGCAGTTGCAAGTCCTGGAAGTGTATCCCTAAAGCCCATAGTGGAGGGAAGCCATCTTGTCTTATTATTCCTGTTGAATAATAAATTAATTTGAAGTGATTCTAATGCAATCCAATGACAATTGTATTGAACAAAACTACAAGTTGTTATTCAGAGGGGACTCTGCCTAGAACGTTGCCATAGTGTCACCACCCAGAAACCCTGACTTCAGGAACTGTCCCATTTACATTGCTATCAATAATATGACAGTTGCATTGTGCTTTGGCCTCCCAGCTGTTCTCCACGGACAACAGTCCACTTTCCTTAAGATCATGTCCTGAAGCATTTCCTCATTCTACCTATCTCTTTCCTTTCATCCTATGTCAGTTGGAAACTCACTAGTTTTTATCACTTGTGCATCCTGCTCATGGATTTGAGGCAGGCTCTTCAATTTTTTCCCTAATTGTCATTATTATTCAATGTCCACTATCACTCCTCTAATAAATAAAATCACTTATTCAAGGCAGTGGTTTTGCGGCAGTGCCTTCCATGTTATTCCTAAACACAGAACAGACTTAAAGTTCTTCCACAATGTCTGACCTTTGGGAAACCCTACAGCTAGCCTCTGTTTTAATTCTTGTAGTCATCTGAGCAAAGAGTGGATGTGAAATAGACCGTATTGGGCCAGAGAGCTACATGCAAAGACTCAGTGCTTGCTTTGTAGGCAGTCATGTCAGACGCCTGGATTTGTTCCCTGGCACCACACAGACCCATGAGCACCACCAGGAACAAACCCTTTGAATCAGTCTGGGAGTCAATGCTGAGCATCATTAGGTATGGCCAAACCCAAAGACAGACCAAAAGAAATACTGAAGAGTATGGAATTCAGCGATGTTGGGCCTCGTAGGGAATAAAAATCTCATGTAAAATCTGGCAGGTATTTAAAGTGCCCTACAGGGACTGGATTGATAGTACAGTGGGTAGGGCATTTGCCTTGCATGTGGCCAACCCGGGTTTGATTCCTAGCATCCCATATGATCCCTCTAGGCCCGTTAGAAGTAATTCCTGAGTGCATGAGCCAGGAGTAACCCGTATGCATAGCTGAGTGTGACCCAAAAATTAATTTCGCTGAACAAGTGCATAGGCGTCTTGGGAGGCTGCCTAGAGCCACCGCCTGGAGAGAATAAGCAGGATTCTCTAAGTTGTCAGGTAGGAAGGATAACAAGAGCAGTGGGAGTGGTTCTTTCCTGGGATGTAGCTTGGGGGCTACCAGGTTGGGATGGCTGCCAGCCCTGTCTTCTGTGCCCGAGGGCCCAGGGTGGTTTTGGAGGGAATGTGTGGCTATTTCGTCAGCTGACCTGGGTCTAGTCCCTGAGTGATACTCACACTATCCTTGGAACTAAAAATTCTGGAGCAAACACCATGAGGTTCCAAGAATCAAGGATTTCTCCTGGAAATATTTTCTCTCAATTTTATTGGAGCTTGGAGGGACACTTCTAAGGGGGCTTTCTCTGGAGGCATAGAGGCCCCCACTTGGCGATTCTCAGCCAGCCGACCAGGAAAGAAATTGCACTCTAGGATCTAAGATAGGTGCTGCTCAGGGCCTCACCAGTCTCTGTTTTGTGCTCTCCAGTCCTGTACCTGGAACTGCCTGGGGAAGGATGTTGTTCCCTGATGAAAGCAGCTTAAGCCCTTGTCATGTGTGAGCCTTTCCTGCTGTCCTATTGCTGACTCAGACGAGTGGGGCCTGAAGCCCAACTAGAGATTATTACCAACTGTCAGAGGCCCTAGATTGTTATTCTTTTGCTGAGTCATGTGCCAGATGGGTCCGTGTCTTTCTATTTCTGCAAAGCTTCTGCTTCTCCAGAAGGTCCCACTGCACATACCGCCTCAGGTGCTTGTAACTTTTTCCACACAAAAGGTTTTATTCCCTTCGGGGGTGGGGCAGGGGCTTCTTTTGGTTCCTTTCTGGGTCACACCTGGCTCTGCTCAGAGTTGACTCCTGGCTCTGTGCTCACAGATCACTCCTGTCTGGGCCCAGAGAACCATATGAGGGAGCAGGAATTCAACCGAGTCAGCCACACGTTGGCAAGTGCCTTTTCATTAATCCATCGCTCCGGACCAAAGAAATCATTTTTCTGGATGATTGTTTCACTGCTGTAAACATTGTGTGGAAGGTGGGATTCAGGTTTTTCCAACCAACAAAATTTTCGAGAAACGAGTGCTTTACAATACAAAATGTGAAGAGGATATTGGCTTCGAGTGAGAAAAGGCAATGTTTTACTCATCTCTGCAAATCCTAAATATCTGTGCGCAGTGTGGCGAAGTTATCCACAGTTCAATGTAAAATGGATGAATTGATTATGGCCACAGTGAGGCTAGAGAGATACTACAATGGGCAGGGCACTTGCCCTGCAAGGAACTGACCCAGAATTGATTCCCAGCATCCTAAAGTTTACTCAAGTGACACCAGGAGTTATGCCAGGGTTCAGGTCAGGCACAACCCTTGAGCATACCCAGGTGAGGGCCCCCAAATAAAATCATCATCGTCATCATCATCATCATCATCATCATCATCATCATCATCATCGTTATCATCATCATCATCGTCATCAAGAAAATACTGAAAGCCATAGTTCAGTGCCAGTAATTTAGAACTGATAACGTATGCCCAGCAAGAGCATAACAGCAATGGCAAAGTCAAGGCATATGCACTGGCTTTGCTACAGACAATGTCCTCTGAAGCACCTTGTAATTTATTTTCTTAGACTTCTTTCTCCTCAGCCAGATCTCATCAAGTCATGACAACAGACTCGCCCAGACCTGGAATTGCTCATCTTGAGTTTCACTAGATGGACTCACCTCTTTTCTAAGTATGAATCCAAAATCCTTGTCTTGGATGTGCATTCCTGAACACTGTCTTCTTCTAAATTCCACTTTCTCTGCTAGATGAGGCTCTAGTACAATATGTGTGTCTTCCTAGTCCTTTTCATAGCTTTAGCCCCGTAGTGTTGGGCCCACAATTAGCTTGCTACTTATTTCTCATGCTACACTCTAAGCTTCCTGAGCTGTGTCTGTTTACATAACTCCTGATTTCCACGTCCCAGCACCGGGCGCTCAGTAAGTACAAGTTCAGGAGATATATGAAGCTAAAGCACAATTAGGGATTGCAGGCGTAAAGTATTTTGCACTCTTAGACAGACTAGCCTCGTCTCCCACTGACCAGTATTGCGAGCGGCCAGCCGTCTCACAGGATTCACAAAACTACCGACAGAGGCCTATGACGTGTGCTCGGGGTAAGTGAACATGGCCTTTTGTGCACGAAGGATCCCACAGAACCTGGGTTCCTCTCCTTACCAGACTTCTGGCTAACGATGACGATGTGAACCGCAACGCCTCGGGAACATTAGGAAGATATTCTCGTTTTACTGACTGGTGGTAGGAATCAGTCAAAAACATGCAGCCTCAAAGGTTCACTCCATTTCCCACTTTCATGATTTCGTTTTATTTCGGGTGGGAGGGCACAGTGCATTGGTACTCAGAGTTCTGGCTCTCAGGTTTCACTGCTGGGAGGCTCTGGCAACATTCTTCCATGCCAGGATCAAAACCCAGCGGCCTAGTGCAAGGGAGGCACTGGCCCTGCTGTACAATCGCTCCAACCCACAGTGATTGATTCTTTGCATCCTCCCCTTCAACTATTGGTCCCGCCTCCTTTGCCTCTCTTTTAGGCCTCACTTTGCCTTCTCGGCTGCCGATCGCAGACAGGGCAGCCCTGCTTCCAGTTGCAAGATTTTGCCACCCTTGCAAGGCTCAGCTTGCGCACAACTCTGCATTTCCCGCCAGCCAACGTGACCTTTCTCATCTGGCTTCCCCACCTACTCCTCAACCTGTCCAGCTCACCCACTGCCAGCAGAAGTCAGATGCGTGACGGATCGGCGCTCACCTGTCCGGTGGAATTGGAATGGGCAGCTCTTAGGCTTGGTGCAGCCTAATCCTGGGGCAGCCTGGGCAGGCCACGAGCCCATAATGGACACGCCCACTCTGAGAAAACCCGGGCCGTGGCCTTGGCTGGTGGCAGGCTCTACGCTTGCGTTCTGGAACCCAGGGGGCGGGGCTTCTCCAGCCAACGGAACCCCGAATCCAACTGCCCTCAGGATCAGTTCACGGCTGTGCAACGGACCCCTTTACAGGCTCTGCTCTCCGTGCCCTGGTCCTTTGCCCTCCTGTGCGGACCAATGGACTGATGGCCGCCAAAGTCCGGCAGATGATCCGAGATCTTCACCGTGGCTTGATCAGATAAGGCCACATTCCCCATCACCTCTTGATGGATGGGATGCTGTGGCATCCAGACGCCTGTGCAGTGGGAAATGAAAGGTCGCAAATCTAGGCACTGCGGGAGGATTTAAACAGGATTCAGACCCACTCTCAGGTGGGCAGTTTTTCCTCTGAAACAACTGCTCCTCTAGAGAAGAGCTGAAAATGGGAGAATCCAACATCAGGCTGCTCAAACAAAATGGATCTGAGAGGGTGTGGGAAGAAAGAAATGAATTGGGTAGAGGTGACTTTCCCTAACTCACAATGTCAATGCTTTAATTTACTTCAAATCTCTGTATTTCTCTCTTCAAATTCAAAGTCATCCCAAAAGTGGTTTGATCTGAAAGGAAGCTGCAAATTTTTCTTTCTGCAATCTTTTCCTGGCTAGCCTGGATCTCTGAAAGTACATTTACCCAAAGGAAGACCTGGTTTCTTTCACTTAACAAAGGTTTTCTGTTTTCTTTCCCGCTGTGACTGACTTTTATTTTATTTTTGAGGATTGTAAGACAGGAGCTTTCTGAATTGCTCTTAAAAATTGATGCCTGCAAGAGAGATGGAGAACCTTTCTTTGTAGTTGATCTCTGCATAAGAGATTCATGTTTGATTACTGGTTGGCCCGTCCATTCTCTGTCTTCTAGTGAGCAGAGCTAGAGAAGTGGATAAATTTATATTGTCACAGATGTAAGGCTCTCTACAAACCTTCTGTCCAGAATGGGATCAGTCTTGTGCACTCAACCTCAAGTCGAGTCTCAAACGTCTCAGGCTGGGGAGAGGGCCCCCTGAATGAAATTTATGTTCTCACTTGCATCCTGGCTTCTGTTTCTATAGACTTTAATACTTCTCTCGGGTGGTTTAATGAAAATGAACTGTGAGACTATAAGATCTGCGGTTATCAGAAGGAGGAGGGAAGGAGCGGTGGGAAATGAGGACAAAGGGAAACCATAGCCTGTGGATTTTTTCCATTAAGATATAAACACAAGCCAAAAGAATTTTAACTTTGACCTACATTGTGGGACTGGGGTCTGGCTGTGAAAGTGAAGGAATCGTACTTGTCAGACATGTGTGAGACTCAAGATTGGTTACCTTGCACCCGAAAATAAAATTCATGTCACTGCTGGGACAAAGAGAGCTCCACTGACCAGACACGGGCTTGGCATGCAGGAGATCTGAAGATTCTCTCCAGTACTGTATTGGTCGCTCAGCAGCCTTATTATAGTCCCTGAGGACTGGCTCCCATGGTCAACTCCAAACCCCTCTCAGAAACAAAAATGGGTGAATACACACAGGGAGAGAGTTCAAAGGGCTAGAGCAAGTGTCTTGATGAACATGGAACTGAGACAGATCCCCAGCACCTTGTACCCTTCCACAGCTTAGCACTAATGGCCCTTGGCCCCACAGAGAAACAAAAATGTTAAAAGGTGAACAGAAAGATTGCACATACGTGAAAGATCTGGGTCCAGCCCCGGCACCAGGAGTCCTTAAAATTCAACTGGGAGCAACCCCTGGGCACTATCTGTAGGACCACATCAAATTGCTCAGAATTGATGCTTTTGGGACCGGAGAGAGAGCTCAAAGAGCTGAATGCATACAGGAGACCCAGGTTCACACCTGGTAGCACATATTAACACTAAGAACCACAAGAAACCACTCCTGAACGCAGAGCCAAAAATGCACATCTGAGCATTGTATGTGTGGCTTAATAGGCAAGAATATAAAACACAAAATATTGTTTTCACACAATGTTGGATATGAAATCTGTCCACCAATGTCCACTGCTTTGTCTGTTTACCTCCAATGGACATACCTTATTAAGGAATTAAACTAAAGTCCGCCTGAAAGTGGGATGGGCTTTAAGGATGGAAGAGTATGGTGGGGGTGAGGGAATGGAGGGGTGGGTAGGGTTGGGTTTATGAATGGCAAAAAGGATAGGGAAGGGAGGTGATGGGAAAGGAGGGGAGGGGAGGGGAGGGCAGTGTGTGGCACTAAAATGTCTGTCACATTTTAGCCTGAACACATTTGCACCAGAGATTGAGAAATTCTCATTTCATCCACTCAGATGTGTTTTTTAGAGTCCAAATGTAATCGAAAAGAAGAGCATTATAATGGGTCTTCAGTAGGAAGCTTAGCATGAGTGGAGAGGGGAATGAGTCAATGAAGAGAACACTAGACAGAAGTAAAGGGAACGGGGTGCTGAAAGGAGCTGAATCGTTTCAACGGATGTTTAAAGAATTTTAAGATGGTACAGCTGTATGTCACGCAGGGTTATCTGTAATGCCTCTTAATGGGAAGGAAGCCAGGGGAGCAGTGGGAGGGCAGTGGGGGACATTGGTGATGGGAAGTGTACATTGGTAAAGGGGTGGGTATTGAAACATTCTATGATTGAAACCCAATCATGAACAACTTTGGCAAACTGTATATCTCATGGAGATTCAATCAAAGAAAAAATAAGTTAGATTGGCAAATCTTCCTCGTAATGGGTAACAATGCCGTTGGTGCATGAGAGACCCTTTTCTCTGGGGGCTAAGTCTTGCACCCATTCAATCTGATCCAGGTGTAGAGCAGGTAGAGTGACATTAGTCCGTTTTTACAGGCTCTGTCAGTCTTCCTGTTTCTGCTGCGACTTCTTCCTGTTTCTGCATCTTCCTTATGAGCGTATAGTCTTTAGTATGTTTGCCCCTGCTACCAGGGTATTGTTGTCTGGGAAACCAAATCTGTTATGTTCATGGAGATTAGGACTTCACTGAAGTTAGTGTTGGGGCAGGGGCAATAGTCCAACAGGCAAGTACTGGCCTTGAGCTTGAAAGACCCAGATTTGCTCACCAGGTTGACATAATATGATCCCCGATTTTTTCCAGGAGTGCTGCTGAGTTTAGAGTTAAGAGGAGGACCTGAACAACATCTGTTTGTTCAGAGACAGGGAGGATAGGGAGCCGGAGCGGAGGGTCAGAGCCACAAGGATTACAGCAGGAGTCCCTGCTTATGGCCCTAGGACCACTTGGTTCTCTCAGGTCTTGTAGAAGGTGAGGCAACCCCCTAGCACGGAGCTGGGAGCCCCTAACCCTCCATTAGGCTCCCAGTAGGCTTTGGTTTTCAGAACTTCTCAGTTGCACAAGTCACTTTCTCCGGGTGAAACCCTGGCACGCCCTAGCATTGCCAGGTGCAGGAAATCTGCCTTTCTACACAATGGACACAAGGTTGTCATGCACCATATTTTCCTGCTGACTGCTTTCCAGAAGGGAGATTCCTAAGACACTGCTAGGCAACTGTGACAAAGGAGGATTGGTAGAGAAAATAAATTTGGAGATTTTTGCATTAGAAGTGGGAGCACATGAGCAGTCAGTCTCTAGCTACTTCTTCCAATGTCATCGTGTGGTCACGGCACATCACACTGACCTCTTTAGAGATCGCTTCCTGGGATTGGCACGGAAATAAGCAGATTTAGTCTTTTTCTTGGGCTCTCTGCGAGTGGCACCAAGCATTAACTTCATGGCCTCCCACTTGCCCTGGGTACCACCTAAGACAAGGAGCCATCTTCCAGCTGTAGGCCCATGCAGCAGAGCTGTCAGGGCCTAAGCATGGATGGATGGGAGCACTGGGCTTTGAATTCATGGCCATGTGCTTGCCTGGCAAGTTCTTTAATCCCTAAGCTGCCACCTGCATATTGTCATCCCTTTGTCAAAAGAGCAGGTAATTGGAATGGCAATTGGAGGGGACTTCCCGCAGCTGTGGAGTTCTGTATGCAAGAACTCCTACCAGAGCAGGGAGCTATATCCTGGCTTTCAGCTCTCGGGATGGCCGCAAGGGTAACACGACTGTGATCTCCATCCTTCTCTTGAGCTGTGCCCTCCAGTCCAGTGAGCAGCTAGTTATACAGGTGTGGGGATATGCGCGAACAGGAAAACTACTGGGAAGACCCGGTTTCCCCTGAATCTTCTGGTCATGGTGTCATCAAACTGCCCAGCTGGACACACTCCCCAGTGCTCCTTTCTGGAATCTAGCCCTGGACGCCCAAGTCCTGTCCTTCTTCATCTACCACCCCCGCCCCTGTGCCTCATTTTGCCATCTCTTTGCTTTCTGGTTGCTCCAGTTCTGTTGTCTTTCTTGTGCCATCCCCACTGGGGAACCCTGGTCCTCAAAGCCTAGCCTACATACACCCACCCTCACACTTACCCCACAGCAACTCTTTACATATCTGTTCCACCCTTGGGCCATGACAAACAAGTGCCCAATAACAGTTATGAACCAAATTTTAAAACTGTCCGTTCATGTTGGACAGCCCAGATTACTGTCACAATCTCCTGGTCCCAAACCTCGTGATGCAGGGAAAAGCTTCTTGGGAGGGTTCTACAGCTCTGCCACTTGTTTTCTATCACTGGAAAACACTAAAAAATGCTTTTTAGTGATTTCAGCACCAGCCCAGTTGGTGGCGGATCACCGGGAGGGGCCCCTGGGTGTCTTGTGCAATCCTGGGACTTGTTTCACTGTCCACTGCAGTTTCCAGAGCCTCCAATCCTGGAGAGTGGATGAGCAAGTTTGTTGCTCCTCGTGAGAAATGTGAGTCTCGGCATGTGTGAAGAAGTCAGGCCCTGTTGTCATTGCCCACAGGCTCTCGCCACTTGTTTGAAACTTTTCCCTGAGTATGGGGCCTGGTGGAGGGCTGAGGCGTACACAGTGCACATCACCTTTGCTCCTCTCTTAGCTACTGCAGCAACCAGACTCGTAACCCAGAAAGAGACCCCACCTCAACATTCAGTCTCTCAGGAGGACTTGACTACATATGAGCCTTCGAATGAGAATGAAATCTTTGTATCCCAACAAGAAAATCCAGCTCCATCTCCAGAACACCCTGAGAAGAAAGAATCACAGCCTATTCCCCTAGAGAGCCAAGCACAATCTCCAGGCTCCCAAGAGAACCCAACTATGTTTCCTGGATCTCCCAATGAGGATGAATCATCTCCATCTCCAGAGGTCCTGACTTCATTTCCAGGTCTCTCTGAGAACATGGAATTATCTGACTGGCAGATTGTATCTTCAACAAATTCAGAAAAACAAATGCTCCCGAGTGAGGGAGTAGTTCTACATTCAGGACAGACTCAAACTCAGCTTTCACCAGACAAGGAACCTCCTAAGGAAATGGAAATTTCTTCATCTCTGCAGGAGACCCTCACTTAGTTTCAGAGCTACCGAGTGATGTCATTTTGGCTCAGGCCCCAGAGTATTTGGAACTCACAGTATCAGCATCAACTCAGCATCCATCAGCAGCCCCATGTCACGACTATCACGGCAGAACCAAGCAGGGAGAGCAAAGGTTCTATGATCCTGAAGAAGACTACCACTTCTACCGAGCACACTGTGACAAAACCATCAGGGCATGTGCAGAGTCATTCCATCTCAAATCCAGTTTCACCTCCACCCAGTCTGGGGCTTTTGAAGACAGTACCTTCTCCAACCACCCGGAAGACAGACCGCGGTTCAGAATTCTCATCAGAATCAGCCTTCTACTAATCAATATTTGACTGTAATTCCACAACACACGGTGAAGACTAAACCCTCGACATCCCTGACAAGTACCAGTGCTACAGAACACTCGAATATGAAACAATCACACAGTGAAAGACACTTTTATGCTGAGAAAAGTACCTCCTTGTCTTTGACCCATTGTAGTTTATCCAGGTGGATGAAAGTTGGATGACATCGGTCATTCAGTCCAGGCGCTAAATACTCCAGGTGACCCAGCGTCTGCTTGTACTTTGCAGCTTGTTTATGATCACGCCTGACTTGGCTGTTTGTGCCTCTGCCATCACTTTGTCGGTGGTGGGGAGATCACGACTGTAATGCCTGTGGAGACCAGACCCGGTAAAGAAGTTAGTGCCGGGTAGAGCGCTGGTCCAGCAGGTCGGGTGCTTGCCTCACACAAAGCAGATGCAGGCTGCTCCCCAGCCCACGAAATAGATTTCCCCGAACCGCACCAGGAGTGATCCCTGAGCCAGGAGAAGGGCCTGAACTCTGACATAAGTGGCCAAACAAACCAAAGTGTCTTGTTCCTGGCATCATGAATGTGGAGCTCGGCTGCACTACTTTAAGCCCGTGGTCCAGACGAGTTACGGGATCTGCGACTCATGCCTGTCTCCTTTAGCCTCCTGTGCTGATCTGAGGGCTGTTCAACTGATTCCCCACCAAGTGATTTACAGTGGCATGATCCAATTCACCTGCCTTTCCCCAATACCTCTTCATGTGGAATCTAAATGCCTATGTCGGGCAAAATAAAGGTCTCCAAGTTAGACAACTCCTGAGGATTGAAGGAGTGTGCTAGACAAAGTGAGGCGTCAACCCCACTCAGGCAGAGATTACACTGAGGAAGCTGAGGTTCTAGTGAGCAATTCAGATGTGCAGAAAACAGCAGTCTAGTCAAGCCGTATGGTTCTAATAGGTGTGAGAAAGAAATGGATTGTCAGAGGTGAACTCCTCCGATCAAAATGTCAATTCCTTGAATGTATTTCACATGGAAATTCATCCTCATTGACATTCAAATGATAATTATGTTGCTGTGGGGCCAAAGAGGTAGCTCAACCATTTGAACATGGGCTGTGCATGAAGGAGGTCCAGATTCTATCTCCAGCACTCTCACCTCCCCCAGTCACTGACTCAAGTGGCCAAATCCTTACGTCACCAGAAGGAGAATGGTGGAATAGGGCCAGGGACATAGTTCTAAGGGCTTAGAGCCTAGATTTGAGAAAGAAGACTCCGATAGAGAAATATGTTGTCGAAGACCTTTGTCTTCTCCAAGGCCTGCATTTCAGGGACATTCCCCCAGTCTCCTCCACCCCACCTTGCCCAGTGGCTCTCTCGCAAATAACTCCAAATCCACATATATTTGTGAGGGAGGAATTGTTGAAAATCTCAGTTTCCTGAAGTTGTTTCTCTTCTTCAGGAAGACTAGCAGAAATCTCTTTAGCCAGTCAGCACGGATGGTCACTAAGAAGTGCCTGGAAAACTGAAAAAGAGGGAGGGAGAGGTGGGTCAGTGAGAAAGGTTGAGGGCTCCTCTGCCCAGTGTGTCAGAAAGGTGATAGATGAAAGTATACAGTGGTTTTGGTGGAAGGTAGCAAAAGACAAATTCAAATATGAATGAAACCTGCATCTTGTTCCTTCTTCAGCAGTAGATGTATGAATTTGATATGAAATTGCCAACTATCAATGGTTTTTTTGTTTGTTTGTTTTTGGAGGGCCACTTTTGGGCTCAGGCTTACTCTAGGCTCTGCACTCAGGGATCACTCCTGGCAGGCTTGTAGGACCATATGGGCTGTTGGAACTTGAACCTGGGTTAGTTGTGTGCAAAGCAATTGCCCAGCTTGGTGTACTATCTTCCTGATCCCCTCAAAATGAATTTTTCAGAAAATCTTTTGAAACTATTTCAACATGCAATCAAAACTCAGTCAATAGTTTGGGGTCAGAGTGATACAAAGGGCAAGGGCCTTGGCTCGGGCATGGCAGACCTGGGGTTTGATCTCCAGCACTGTATATGGGTCCACTAGCCCTGCCAGGAGTATCCCTCAGCCCAGAGCCGGTACCAACAAATATTGCCCCAAATCAAAAAGAAAAACAAAACTCAGAAACCAGCTAAGTCAGATTCCAAATGCCATGTATATTTTCAAATTGTGAAGAAACTAGTTACGTGCACATTTGTCCCTGTGCACTCTCTCTCTCTCTCTCTCTTACACACACACACACACACACACACACAACACACAGACACACACTCCTCTCTGCAGTGTGTGCTGAATATCCTAGAAATGTGCAGCACATTTCTTTGGTTGGCTGCTTGATGAGATTATTTGGGGGGGGGATGCTTTGTTTTTTGGTTTGGGGTCATAACCAAAAACGTTGCTGTGAATTCGAGGGTCAATGCTTATGGGGTGCTCTGGGCAGTGCTCAAGGAACCTGGGGGTGTCCACCTCAAGGAATCTAAGGACTTGCACTTGCTGCCTTCCACCGCGATAGACACCTGCTGGGAGGTGTTCTTTTCAGCTTCCCTGTATATTTGGCACAGAAAAGCCAGGAAGAGTTGGGAATAGGGTTCTTGAACAGCCTCCTGGCAGAATGATTCGGAGCAAATCGCGAGAAATGACCAGACGAACTGTGTGAAGACACTGTGGAAGGTGGGAGAATTGAGAGGGTCTGCGTGGCAGTGCCAATCGGTCCTGTGATCCTGCACAGATTCCCCACCCTGATGTCTCTCTTTGCCCAGAGGACCCCTTTCCAAACCAAGATTGTCAGAAGCACCCAAGACAGAATGCCCACAGCTCATTCCTAGAGAATCCAGGCATCACATTCATGTCATCTGCTTTCTCTGGGCTCCCCTTATGCTCAGTCTGAAAAGGAAACCAACACTGTGTATGCACAGAGTCATTTGGGGGAAAGCTTTGTCTTCACCCTGCAACGCAGCCCTCAGCTCACTCCCCAGGCCCCAAGTCATGCCCTGGTATAATGAGTGCCAGTGCTGATTCAGAAGATGGCTGGGACTCAGGAGTGTGAGGCGTGAATTGGGAGACAGCTCTGATGTCTAGAAACAGGCGCGAAACCTGCCCTTCATCTCCAGGCAGTTCTGGCCCCACAGACCTAAAGGGATTCAAGTGCTGCTGGAATGCACAGGGTCAGTCCTCGGCTTGGCTTCTCCCTCATAGCTGCCCCAGTCCTTTAGTCCCTTCCACCCTCAGCTCTGGTGCTGACCGCAATGAGCTCTAAGTTCATCTCCCTGCTCTCCTTCTTGGAGTCTCTGTTTTCTATGATGTTTGATAACAGCTTGAGGATCTCGACGGCAATGTGGTGGTTGGTTCCGAAAAGCTCTCACAAGTGTAGCTCGTTTCTGCAGGTCCAAGCACAGAGCTGCCATGGGCCCTGGTCACTAAGGCTCCTAGCGCTGGCCAGCTTCCAGTCCTAGTGCAGACTAGAGGGAGTGAGGCCAGGGAGGACATGGCTGGAGAGGAAGGCAATGCCAGCGGACTGGTAGGGAAGAAAAAATGCTCCTACAGGAAAGCGGTGCTGGGAGGGACTGAGGTGGGCAGGAGTCCCAGGGATAGACAATGTTCTCCTGACCAGGAGAGGGCTACCTGTCCCATGGTAGAGGCAGACTTAGCATCAGGCGCACGATGGTGGAAGTGCTGTTTTCTGCCAGACAGCTCATGGCCTGCAGCTGCTTCTCCTTGGTGCTGGGCTCCAGCCAGGAACTGAGGAGACACAGGATGCCTCTGGCCAGGTGGTCTTTCTGCGGGGAAGGAGGGAAGAATCGGTCCTCTACCTCACTGCTTTCGCTCTTCCTGCTGCTCAAAGGCTCCCGAGACACAAGGGGTCCTGGTCTCACAGGTGGGGTTCTGCGGTGCCACGAGCAGGAGAGCAGAACCCACAGAAGGAACTGCAGAAGTTGGTGCCAAGGGTGGCTGGAATCTATGACAGCCACACCCTGGAACCCAAGGAGCAGACCCGAGTGACTCAGGAGTCACAGCCCCTCCGGGAAGGGAGGGCAATTTTCCAAGCCCTGTCAGGGCATCTCCTCGCAGCTGACACGGAGATCACTCACGAAGTCTTGGGGACAATTGGCAGAATATAAGGCAGGACCAGGGGGATTGACTCAAGGTCCCTCTGAGAAGCCTGTCCAGGGAGAGCAGGGCGACTCCACATGTGTGAGGGGGATGTGGTCTGGGGGAGGGGGCACGATTGCAGGGGATCTGGGCTTCGTTTGTCTGACTTTCATAGTCTACACGTGTGAGCTGAATACCTGGGTCTACTGCTATGCAAGCGACAGAGAAGGAATCTTCCATCCTCGTGGCCGCAGTGCCCAGATGGCATTTAAAGGTTCCTTTTTAGTCTCGTCTTGGAGGGAGTTCAAAATAGTTGTTTTTCTTCTGGAAGGCTAGATAAAGCTGACAACACACTGCTGCAACACCTTCTGGTCCTCACAGTGGACATCATTTCTATTTATGTCTCAGAGGGCAACCAGCGTTGGGCAATGACCAATAGGTGGTGGCTTTGGTGCATATCAAGTCCTGGGGTGGGGGGATTGGTGGTGCTCTGTGTGTCCACCCAGTTGGGGAATGTCCAGCACTTGGAGCAGGAGGATGAAGGAGGTTCCTGATGGCATCCTGTGGAGAGAGGACATTGGGAGCTCTGCTCGCATGTGGAGGGGCCGAGGGAGACCAGGTCCTGCATGGGGAAGGGACAGACACGGAAGGGACAGACACTGGGTCTAGGACACGAGGAAAGACGAGTTGGTGAGGGGAGGAAAGTCCCTCCTCCATCCTGAGGACCCTCTTGCAGCTGAGTGCTGGGGAGGCGACTGTGCAGCCCTCCTGCAGACGTGGGGCTCCTGTCCCTTCGGAGACGGTCTTGGGGGCTTTTCTGGCGAGACCTCTTGACCCTCCGGGGACGCTGCTCCCCAGGCCAAGGGAGTGCCGCCACCAAGTTCAGTGAAGCCTTCTCGGGGCTGTGGAGATGCTGAGAGCTGCTCGAAGGATCTTGCTGGGTTCTGGACCGGATCAGGGAACTGGAATGCTGTTTCCCCACTTTCTCTTTGCTTCTAGTAATTCTATGGTCAGGGCTGTCTCAAACAGCGTATCATCCTCCAGTTGGTGATCCTGTCCAGCGACCCTCCAACCATCTTCTTTTCTTTGCCAGAGACCCTGAGAAAGAGAACAATTCAGAATGTGTTTCTCTTGTTAAGAGTTGATGGGGAACTATGAAGGATGCCTCTAACCACTTGCTCTTTCTGAAGGATCAGCCGTTGGCTTGGCTTCTCCATCAGAGCTGGCCCAGTCCTTTAAAACTTGTCATTGTCTGTGTATTTCATTTGGCTTCTTTGAAGTTAATATTTAAGTTGTGGTGACCCTTGAGCACAGAGCCATGGGTTAGCTCTGCAAAGCCTGGTGGTCCAAATTCTTCCCAAGGTCGGAGCATGGGAACCCTTTGCGTTGTCCACGTGGGAGTATGCTTTGGAGTGGGCTGGCTGGGGAGCTCCCCTCAAATTGATAAGCATCAAAGCATTCCTGGAAAAGACATACTGGGTTCGAGAATACTTATTTCCTCTTTCGTCAAGGTGTGTATCTTTGAGAAGTGGATAGAAGAATTCTTTCCATTGCCTGGTCAGTAAGTGGTCCAGTCTGGAGGAGATAGGTAATATTCAACATCCTTTGTTAGTGTTTGTTGGGAAAAGGGCACTCAGTACATCTGAAATTATTTGAAGATGACATTTTCCAAATATTTGAAATGTTTTTTTGGCACAGTACACAGTGGATCCTCAGGGGTATCCTCACGGCCTGCATCTGCTTCCATCCCCAGGGCACAGGAGGAATCTTTCTCCTTCTGTGACCACAGGGGCCTGCAGGCATGAAAAGGGCCCATCTCACTGCTTTGAATATTGTCATTGGCACTGTCCTCTCTGATTGGGTTAACAATCAGTTCCTTTTCATGGGAAAATGCGCTGAAAAAGGGTTTCTACTCCTGAGAGTAGGAGTCATTTCAAGTTCACATATAAACACCTTTACTGACTGCCTCCCCTCTTCGCACTGACGCCAGCAAAAAGGCCTAGGCGAGCAGAATTTTGAGAAAACAGGTGGGACATGAGAAAAGTGGCCAATGGGATCTGAGAAGTGGAGGGCCGGTGCTCAGGGGCTTCTCAAAACCTTGCTGTGTAGGGGGCGTCTTTCAACTGGATGCTGACTGCTTGAGGAAAAAGGGCACGTCAATCGACTGGGTTTGCTGGCGACCCGTGGGACATTAATGAAATACTCCAGTGGCATCATGCTTGATCGTACTGACTGGCTTGGGGTGCAGAGTTAGGTTACTTTTCTCAAGGTGACACCTCTTTCTTCAAGGGAACAGCATCATTTACACATCTTTTAAATCGTTTGATAGAATCAGGCCAAAAGATCTTTGCAACAGACTCTAGTCTCAGGGACTATGGGTTCAAGAAAAATGTGCCTAAGAGATGTGCAAAGGTCCCGTGCACTGTGTACCCCAAGCTCTCTCCCAGGCCGCATACTCAGGGCAGAGTTACACACAGGAGGCAAGAACCTGAGGGGCAATGTGAACAGTGTTGTCTTTTTCACTCCCCCCCCCGAGATTCACTGGGAGAGACAGAGTTGCTGATGCCCTCTCCTGCAGTTCCAGTCCTTGAAACGGAAGTGGTCGGTGATGCACCCCGCAGGCTTTCACAAAACACCCAGGGGGGATCTTTGTGATCCTCAGCCTACTGAGCTGGTGCTGAAATCACTAAAAAGTGCTTTTTAGTGTTTACAGTTATTGGAAACAAGGGACGGAGCTGTGGGACCCTCCCAAGCAGCATTGACCTGCATATACATGCTATATGATAGGAGTTTTTGGCCAGGATCTAGGATCTCCAACATGTGATCTTCTCCAGGATGGCTAGCAGGAGTGGCTCCAGCCACTGATCCATTGAGATTATTAAGCCTGGGAAACTCCCCCACTCACACCCACGTTGTCCTTTAAAAAGATTGTGTCCGAGCAATTGATCTCCGGGATGGTTTGCAGGAGTGGCTCTAGCCACAGGTCATTTCCAAGGATCAATCCCTGGGAAAACTGAGAAGGAAGAAGGGAGAAGAGGGAGAGTCTGGGGAAGTGGAGAACTCCCAGGACACACAAGAGGAGGCATGGGGAGCAACGACCAGTAGCTTGCATGAGGACACTGAGCAAAGGCTCCTAAAAGTGGTCTCAGAGTTGAATAGAAAGCGAAGAAGACACCGAGGCAGGGGATGGATGGGGGACCAGGAGAGGAATGCTGTGAGCAGAGTGGGGTGGGTGGGCTGAGAAGTAGCATGCTGGGGGCCTCCTCCTTGTCTGGGGTTTCCAGGGCTTCTCCTCCTTCTCAAAGGCTCCAGCCACACCTCATATTCATTGATCAATCCCTGGGAAAATTGAGGTGGAGGGAGGAAGACGAGGGTCACAGGAAATGGGGGCAGGGATCATCTCACCCCTGAACTGGGCCAGAAAGATCAAAGGGCAACGGGCAGCAGGATGTGCACACACAGATCCAGGGCTTGGGCAGTGAGGGAAGTTGAAACCCAAGATGGGCTTCCTCAGGACTTGAGAGAGACAACGTGGGACATGGGTTGCAATGCCCCTGATAGGAGGGGCCCAGGTCACTGTGGGAGAGAGAATTCCCAGAGCACAGATGAGGACGCACGGGTAGCCAAGAACAGTAACTCTTAAGACACAGAGCTCACTCCTCATAGTCCCCTGAAAGAGGCTTCTGGAAGGGACTAGAAGGTGTCGAAGACGCCGATGCAGGGGAGGGGACCCGGGACCAGGGAAGGATCTCCGGGAGCAGTGTGGGGTGGGCTGGCAGGCAGCATGATGGGGGCCTCCTTCTTTTCTGGGGTTCCCAGGGCTTCTCCTCCTTCCCAGAGACTTGCAGGCAGCTGAGCCCAGTCCTTCACACCGGGGAAGGGCAGGGTCAGCTGTGGAGAACACATGCTCAGGGAGTGCTCACCTCCAGTAGCCTGTCCTCCCACGCCTCCTCCTGCAATCTCTTCGCATCATTCTCTAGAAAATGAGAGTGCAGGGAAACCCCGCGACACCTGTCAGAAGGGCCAGGCCAGGCCAGAACCTCACACAAGTAGCAGCCCAGGCAAGCCTGCATGTCCTCATCCCATCCTCTTCAGAACCCCAGCACAGAACTGTGTACCCACTGGACCGAGGTTGCAAGAGTCGGGCCCTTTCCAAAGGTCAAATGGGCACAGTGGTGAGGCCTTTCAAATGGTCAGTGTCAGAGCAAGGATGCAAACCCGGGCCTGTTGGGTTGCTAAGTCCTGCTATCTACCCATCAGAGTTCCAGCAGTCCTTCAGAGAACTCGCCACAACTCTGTCCAGTGCAAAAACAGAACAAGGCTGAGAGAGTGAGATCCATGCACTCAGCCTCTCGGGGACACAGGGCTGGTCCCCATTCCCCCCTCACCACAAGTCCCTCCTCCACCTCAGCTCTCATCTCCTGCAGATTCAGCCCTCTGCGCCAGCTCCACCTCCCACCCCCAACTCAGGCCTCACCCACCGCTCAGAATGTCCACAAGTTCAGGGATCTCCTCTCTGCAGAATTGCATAACGCTGGAGTCACTAGTTGGTGTCATGCATGTAAATGGCTGTAGAGCGACTACTATTTGTATACACTTGACCCCAAGCTCCTTCGTTCTATAGGGCCTTGCCGCCAAGAGCTGAGGGCAAAGAGAAGCAACTCATTCTCCACCCTGGAGACGGGCCGCATCTCATCTCAAGATGAGATCTCAGGACCTATTTGAGAGAGGTCCTTTCAGATGTGTCCTCTTCAGTTGCCTCTGGAGAAGCTCATGTTTCCATGTACTCTCTTGAACATGTCTCTCTCTCTCTCTCTCTCCCCCTCTCTCTCTCCCTCTCTCTCTCTCTCTCTCCCTCTCTCTCTCATCTCCTCTCTTTCTCCTTTTTTACCACACATATTTCTTTGAGTAAATTTCTTTAAATGAAGTAAAATAACTTCAAAATATGGAAGAAGGGAACAGATGGGAAGCTCACACAAGAAGTAGCCCAGGCCTGCATGTCCATCACCTCATCCCATCCTCTTCAGAACCCCCGTCCCACACACAGACACACATACAACTGTGTGCCCACTTGACCGAAGCTGCAAAGATGGGCTTTTTCCAAAGGTCAGATGGACACAATCATGTGGCCTTTCAAAAGGTCATTGTCAGATAAAGGGCTCAAGGATGCCAATCTGGGCCTGCTGAGTTGCTAAATCCTGTTCATCCAACCACAAAGTTCCCACAATGCTTCTGAGAGCTCACCCCATAGCACTACTCAGTCCAAAAATATAAAGAAAGAAACACGTAGAGAATGAGACCCATGCACTCGGCCTCTCGGGGACACAGGGCTGGTCCCCATTCTCTTCTCACACAAATGCCTCCTACTTCTCGGGTCTCATCCCTGGCAGAGTCTGTCCTCTGCCCCCTTCCTACTTCCTGCTACCAACTCAGGCCTCACCCCTCAAGATGTTCAACAGCTTTGTGATCTCCGGGTCTTAGCTCAGTACATCCTGACTGGGCAGATGCAGTTCCTTGTAGAGGGTCTGGACAATGTATTTTGTTTCTTCTGCAGCGCAATTTTGATTGTGTTGTTTAAGATAGTCTGTGGTAGCATGTTGAGGCAGGCTGTCTTCTCAGAAGGTCACTGAAGGCTGGAGCCATCCTGCACAGAGGCTCCGATCCTTTGAACCAAAGGCAGAGATCACTGAATACGCGGGGCGTGGGGGGGGGGGGTGTTGTAAACTGTGGAGCAGGGTTTGGGGAAAAGAGGTGGGACATGAGAAAATCGGCCAGTGGGATCTGAGAAGTGGAGCTCTGGTGCTCAGGGGCTTCTCCAAACCTTGCTGTGTAGGGAGGTCTTTCAAATGGATATTGACCGGGTGAGGAAGGAGGGTTGGGCAATGGACTGGGTTGCCAAGAGACCTGTGGGAGATTAATGAAATACTCCAGTGGCGTCATGCTCGATCATAATTGCTGGTTTGGGGTGCAGAGTTAGGTTGCTTTTCCCAAGGAGACACGTCTCTCTTTAAGGGAACAGGATCATTTATACACCTTTTAATTCGTTTGATAGAATCAGGCAAAATGGTCTTTGCAACAGACTAGTCTCAGGGGCTATGGGTACAAAGGAAATGTAGTTAAGAGCGGAGCAAACGTCTCGTTCTCCGTGTACCCCAAGTCCTTCCCCAGGCCCCGTACTCAGGGCAGAGTTACACACAGGTGGCAAGAACCTGTGACGCAATGTGAACAGGGCCTGTCTTTTTCACTCCCTGCCGAGATTCACAGATCACACGGGAGCGACAGAGTTGCTGATGGCCTCTCCTGGAGTTCCGGTCCTTGAAATGGCGGTGGACGGTGAAGCACCCTGCAGGCTTCCACAAGACACCCAGGGCTCCTCATCGTGATCCTAGCCAACTGAGCTGGTGCTGAAATCACTAAAAAGTACTTTTTAGTGTTTTCAGTTATTGGAAAAAAGGGACGGGGCTGTGGGACCCTCCCAAGCAGCTTTGACCTGCATATACATGCTATATGATAGGAGTTTTTGACCAGAATCTAGGATCTCCAACATGTGATCTTCTCCAGGATGGCTAGCAGGAGTGGCTCCAGCCACTGATCCATTGAGATTATTAAGCCCTGGGAAACTCCCCCACTCACACTCACCTTGTCCTTTAAAGAGACTGTGTCCGAGCAATTGATCTCCGGAATGGTTTGCAGGAGTGGCTCTAGCCACAGGTCATTTCCAAGGATCAATCCCTGGGAAAACTGAGAAGGAGGAAGGGAGAGGAGGGAGAGTCTGGGGAAGTGGAGAACTCCCAGGACACACAAGAGGACGCATGGGGAGCCACGACCAGTAGCTTGCATGAGGACACTGAGCAAAGGCCTCCTGAAAGTGGTGTCAGAGTTGAATTTTTGGCCAGGATCTAGGATCTCTTACATGTGTAGGGGCAGAAAAGAATATGGAAAATTACTGATACTCAGTTGTGTGTCACAGTCCTCAGGTAGAACAGAACTTTCAAGAGTTGCTGTGGGGTGAGCATGGGGGAGGTTGTATGTAAGGTGGGCTTGGAGGATCAGGGTTGCTCAGTGGGTCTGGAACAAGAATGGCAACAGAACTGAGGGAAGCAGAGAGCAAAGAGATGGCAAAGAGAGGCTTGGGTGGTCCGGAGAGGTGTCTGGGTAGAGGTTGGGCAGGCTAGGACTTGGCTGTCCAGGGCCAGATTCCAGATAGGAATCTGGAGCAGTGAAGAATCTTCTTGTGCCATGAAGCAGTAGCACCCCTTGAAGCTGACTTGAGCTGTGGACTTATGTCCCCAGTAGTGCTTGACACAGTTGAGCTGAAGAGTGAGGTGGTCTGATCAGTGGTTGCATTGATTCAGTAGAACTTCAAATTAGTGAGCAGACACATTTGCCGAACACTGGCTGCTGAGTTGTTTCTCAGATGGAGACGGTGCCAGATTGGAAGAGGAGGTGGGGATGGGGGGGATGAGGATCATGAGGCTTCCTCACCCAGCTCTCTGTCTCAGGATTACCTGGGGCCACATTTGGGCTTCTGCAAATTTCAGCAGCTTTGAGAAGACAGGGGCTGGTTCCAGCCTACTTCTAAGCCTTTGCTGGGGCAGCCATGTGGTGTGCCCCCGGGGGTGTAAACGACATAGTTTCTGCCCCCTGAGAATTTGCAGATGTATGCGTAGAGCTCTTGAGTGGTGTTGGGGTCAAGAAACCATTGTCCATTTCCGGTAGGGCTGGGGGAATATCTGAAAATGCTCAGGGTTCTCCTTGGCCCTGTGCTCACTGTGTTTGGAGTAACTCCTGTGATCTGTGGTGCTGGGGATGGCCCTGAGCTTGCCTCCGTCTAGTGTGCAGTTTCCCATTTAGCTGGCTCACTAGGCTTGGTCTCTCCGCCAAGCTCTCCTGCCGGGGTTGCAGACAGCACAGAGAGCCCCGACTCACAATGGTTCGGGCTGGATGGGCTGGAGAATTGGGAGTGGGAGATTGGGGGGATCCATTGCTAAAAACCAAGCCCTAACTTCAGAAATGAAGGATGAGTTCAGAATCTTGGGGTCCACGCCTGGCTTTTCTGAAGAAGCCTACCATGTGGGATCACATGGCCTGGACTAACTTTCATTCCTTCATGACACCACTTTCCTGCCAGTTTTCTCTCTCGGGCTATCAGATGGGCATGCGATGGGCTTTGAGTTCCCCAGGAGGGAGGGAGACCTTAGGGCTGAGTCCAGAAGACTCAGGTGCATTGCCTGCAGCTCCCAGAAGGGGGACACACTAGACTTGTGTCCCTTGGAGACACTGCTCAGCTGATCTGACCTGTGTCTTCTCTGGGTTCTTTTGCACCTCTGAGGGAGTGATCTCTAGCTCGCCTCCCTGGCTCATCCTGGCTGTGACTCCACAGGTGCGTGACCCTGTCCTGCAACTTATTAAGGTGCTGACCCAACAAGGATACTTGAAGGGGCACCAGGGCAACCACCTCATCCGCCAGCTCCTCAGGCTCACTTTTACTGGGTACTCGGTGAGGCAGTGCCTGTAGGACTTCCTAGAAGATGGATGGAGCAAGCGGCTGGGGTGTGGGCTTGGGAGCAGGAGCAGAGGCAAAGAGGGAAGAGCCTTGCAGTGGGGACATTTTCAGCTTTCTGGATTCTTAACCCATTTCCAGGTTGAAAGGGACTTCCGACTGAAATGTTCAGAAATCCTTAAGATGGTGCAGCGATCACTTGAATTTTGACTGGGATAAGTTAGATGTTTTCTGGACGTTGTATAAGCATCCCTAAAACACAGTAGCATTAGAGCTAAAAAGCCTATGGCAAATAATCCTGGAATTATAGAAATAAAACATCCCAGGACACGGAGACTGGCCATTACCCTTGTGCTGACTCACCATGACCCGGGGAATACAGGCTTTGCATGCAGAAGGTGGCATCTTTTCCCTGAACGGAGGATCCCTCAGCATCATAGGCTGCAGCCTCTGAGAACTGGCTCCCGTGGTCAAATCTAAACCCATCTCAAAAAAAATTATTTTCAATATTGACATGGGCCTGTTTCCAAGGGTTAGAGCAAGAATATTGATGAAGTGTGATTTGGCATAGATTTGACATGGTTAATGAGGAGACAGGACAGAGTGAATGTCTAGGATTTGAGGACATGTTTGAAGGAAAGATACTCTGGGCAAACTGTTTCATGAATGCTTTTTGTGTGGTCCATGATAAAGGTCATCGAGAGAAGCTTCTGCTCATGCTAAGTTGATGTTCGATAATGGGAAAGGTAAAAGTTATAATCAGGCTTGCAACATCAGACACGACTGTAACTGTTGTTCAACTGTAGGTTTTACTACTACTTCAACACATTTTACCACTTGTTTTGATCACAGCAAATGGGCTGCTTGCATCTGATTGTGAGTAAAGTGGAGTGCTTGCTTTTCTCTCTCCTTTGGGCTTTCCGTATGTTTTAAGATGCTTCCTGGCACTGTGCTATTTTGCATGAATCCAGAAAGGAAGTCCATCCTCTCTGAAGCAGGACCTATACCTCGTATAGACAGGAGATCTCAAAGTCAGCTGTGGGACCTCAAAGTCGTCCTAGAGAACGAGTTCAAAGGGGATGAGGCTAGGCGACAGGGGCAGGTCTTGTAATCCCAGGTACTGTGACAAGAACTCGACTAAGCTCTGGGGAGAACCCGAGGAAGGGGAGCTCAAGGAAGACATGGAAACAGTGTCTGCTATGGAAAATGAGGAATGCCTAGACCTGCAAGGACTGGGCCGAGCCTGGCCCTGCCTTCAGCATCCAACAGACTCCTGGAGACCAGGATCTCTCCTAAGCTCGAGAGGGGTGGGATGCATGCCTTCCTGCCGGAACTTCCTAGGAAATAGGAAAGGTCCAAGGGCACTCCTGGCCCGCTCAGCTGACCTGGTCTGCAGATCTTTACACCGGCCAAGCCTGGGGACCCCAGACGTGACAGGTAAAATAGTAATGCTTGATTAGTGTGTCTCATGCTCTGGCCTTAGCAAATCCCAAAGGACCTCTCAGGACATAACCTCTCAGGACAGCCTCACACAAGTCTCTGGGCTTCCTGTGTTTCTGCAAAGTAACAGCCAAGGTCATTCGAAACAAACCGTTGGGCAAATTCAAAGCAAAGGTCGAGAGAAAAGCATGTTTCCTTAGGTTGGCCTTTCCTAGAGATCGATCCAAGCCCTACAGAAGTGATTGAGTAAGTGGGTCCCAGGTTTGATTTCAGGAACGCCCTGGGGACAACCACTCTGGACTCCAGAAATCGACACCTGAGGAATTCGAGTGTGTTGTACACTGAATCCACAGCATGCCCTCTTGCCAGCAGAACCCCAGAACCTGGCGAAATTCCAGAACAGCCCCCAGTCACATTCTGGAATCTGACTGGCCACCGGTGCATAAGCTTGAGGTGAGCTGCATGCACCGGCCCTCCTCAGGTGGTGGGCCCTGCTCTCAGCCTCAGAAGAGAGACTTGACTCTTCGTGGTGGCCCTCTGTCTGGGTAGCAGTTTGCCACTGACTACTGCTTCCCCTTGGTCCAGCTGCCTGCAAATAAGACTGGTGGACACTGCCCCTGAGGATTGGGACGGCATAGGAAAGACCTTGTCAGTGCTGTCTGTACCCAAATGTTAATGAGTTGTGTTAAAAATGACTAGTCTACAACTATGCCTGACACAGCACCCGGGCTTGCATTTCTTCTCCACTGTGGTTTAGGCAGTTTAAACGCTCCAAGTCATGTTTCAACTCTCCCACTCGGGATGGCAAAAGGCTTCCTGCTTGGCTCAACACAATAAGCACAATAAGAGAGAATATTTGTGTGTGATACCTGCCAGGGTGCAAGTCTCCTGCAATTCTCCACTCGTGTAACTAGGGAACATTGTGTGTCCTTAGGAAAGGCATGCGGGGACACTTACCATCAGCCTGCTGCCCTGACAGTCTGGCCTTACCTTATCAATTCCTTAACAGACATATCAGGCAGAGGAGTCAAATGATGAGGCCTCCATGTGAGAAATGACATCTAGGTGAGTCAAGGGTTCGACAGACTCAGACCGGTGGGAAATGTGATGACAGTCATGAAGGAAGGCAGTGTCCATCTTCTGTTGAGGAACTTACATAAGTCATGTTTGCAGAAAAGAGCGCAGGAATGTCACTGGGGAGAGCATATGTTTTAGGGCTGGAATGGTATCCAGTGGGAAGGCATTTGCCTTGCATGTGGCTGACTCAGGCATGATCCCTGATCCCAGGTACTCCATGCAGTCCCCTGACCCCCTCCAGAAGTGATCCTTGAAAGCAGAGCCAGGAGGAAGCCCTGAGTACTGCTGGGTGTGGTCTCCCCATCCAAAACAAAACCAAAAAATGTATTTTACTATGAGGATGAAGAACAAGGAGGCCAGAGGTCTGCTGGGTTTGCTGCGCACTCTCCCCTGGCCAGTATGTCTGGCCAGGGGCCTGGGGTTCTTGTCAGCGGGGAAGTGTTGCTGGGGTTCTACTTTGGCCCCATGAGAATGCAACAGCAGCTTCTCCCAAGAGAGGCGGCCACATCCACACAACCAAGGGCCTCAAGCGAGTCTTTAAGCTTTTTCTAACCCCAGAGAGTCCTTCTGAACTTTCAAGGGGAAGAGAAGGGCTGAAGATACCAGAAATCTTCGTTAGATCTGACTGCATTACAAATCATAATACTCAAAATGAGAAAGAAAGAAAGAAAGAGGAGAGAGAGAAGAAAAAAAGGAAATGAAAAAGATAGACAAGAAAAGAAAATAAAAGAAAAGAAGAGAAAAAAGAAAAGAAAAAAGAAAAGAAAAAAGAAAAGAAAAGAAAAGAAAAGAAAAAGAAAAGAAAAGAAAGAACCTACCACAGAGGCAGGCTGCTTGAGAGGATGCGGCAGTGGCGGGAGGGATGCGGGGGACCTTGGGGGTAGGGATGGGTGTTGGAACATTGTATGACTGAAACCCAATCACAAACTCCAAGTCACTGTCTCGTGCTAATTTAATTTAAAAAAAAAATTAAAAACAAAAAAATTTAATCTGAGCAACATTTGTTTTTGTGATTTTTCAGTAAAGAGGTCTCCCATATATGACCCCCCGACCGCCCCCAGACACACACACTCAGCACAGGATTTTCTGGGGAAAAGCTAAAACACACAGGCCTGCCTGGTGCTTGCCGCTTGCTTGGAACATCTCTCTTGGGGGAACTGTCCGTCTTTGACTTTCTTGGCCCACACTCCATGTTGCTCAGCACTTACTCCTGTGTCGGCCTGCAGTACTGGCCTTCCCGGTCCTATTACCAGTATTGTTAAAATATTATTGTGGGACTACATCTGGTGGCATTAGGGGCTGTAGTTGGCCCCCAGGATGCTTAGAGGGTCATGGGGTTGGAACCCGAGGCATAGAACAGGGAAGGAAAGTGCTGTCTGCCTTTTAAGTTTTTTGGTTTGGGGTCCACACCCGGTCAGGCTGACTCTTGGCTCTGTGCTCAGGGATCCTTCCTACCTGCTGGATTATCTATTTTATTATCTGGATTATCTGTCCCACTGCTTTCCTTCAGGAATAGGCCCGTGTCTCCTTAAGAATCACTGGAGTCTGTCTAAGCCTGTGACTTCCCTCTCTCCACTGGGCACACAGCCTGTCCCCTGGGACAGTCCCTCCCCTCTCTCTTTGATGTGCTGCTGGATGGCCTTCCTCCCAAAAGTTGTTTCGCTGACAGTGCTGCTGGTGGCTCAGGAAAGGGGAGAGCGAGGAACGTGTTTCTCCCCTTCTGCTCAGCCTGCTCAGCCCTTAACACTCACGGGAACGCCTGGCCTGCTCGGGGTGGACCCCCTCGGCACAGGTGTTCTGCATCTGCCTCCCTTCCCTCACAGAAGAGAATTTCAGGAGGAGGCGAAATGGTGAAGTAAGAGAGTTTTTGTATGTTTGTTTTCTTGGCTTTTGGGGTCACACCCGGAGCCGCACAGGGGTTACTCCTGGCTCTGCACTCAGGAACTACGCCTGGCTGTGCTCAGGGTACCCTATGGGATACCAGGGTTCGAACCCAGGTCTGCCGCATGCAAGGCAAACCCCCTACCCGCTGTGCCATCGCCCCCGCCCCAGGCTGGAGCCTAGACCACTGCACTGACCCTGTCTCCCCTCTCCACCCACAGGCGGCTCTCGGGGCGCGTCTTCATCCAGATGCTGGTCTCCCAGGAGTAAGGGCCGAGGAAGGGGAGAAGGAAGGTGCAGACACACATCTGGCCCTAGAGGAAGGTGGGAAGAGGCCAGCACCTGGCTGACCACAGAGGCCAGGGCCGGCTGCCCCAGGTGCCTGGTGGGGGCCACCCACTCCCCCATTTGTGTCTGGTTTTGTCCTTGAGAAAGCGACAGTCCCTGCCAGGACCAAGAGTCTCTGCGTGACCTGGGGAGCGAGCCCTCCTGGCTTCGCCACCCAGAATGTCCGCCTGCTGGCGGTGCTGTGGCCTCACACTGGCCCTTCTCAAGTGGGAGTACTTGCAGTGGCGGGGCCGGAGCCATAGCACCGCGGGGAGGGCGTTTGCCCCACACGCGGCCCAGCGGGGTTCAATCTCCGGCATTCCATAGTGTTCCACGAGCCCTGCCGGGGTGATTCCTGAGTGCAGAGCCAGGAAGAACCCCTGAGCACTACTGAAAACCCCCCCCACGTCCCCCAGAAACAAACAAAAAAAAAAAACAGAGAAACTTGCGGTGGTCACCGTTGCCAGCATGGGCCCAGGCCAGAATGTGCTACAGCTGGTGGGACAGCCCAACCCCTGCCAGCAGCCTGGCCCCGGGACCCTTTAACTTGCTGTTTTCTGCCACCCCACATGGGGTGTGGTGAGCTGATGCCTGTGGCCAACCCTGGCAGCACAGTGCTCACAGCCGAGGAAGCAGAGGGCTCGGGCACCCCCAGGGGACAGGCTAAGTAGAGGTCCCAGCCACTCCTCCCCAACCCACAGGGGAATGTGGCCTGCCCCACCTTGGCTGACACCACAGGCAGGTCTCTTTGGGCCACACCCAGGCATCCTTTGGTCCTCGGAGGTCACTTGTGGCAGTTCTGGGGGCGCACCCTGTGGTGTCGAGGATGGAACTGGGGCACCCACGTGCACAGTGTGCACCGCCACCCTTTGGGGCATCTACCAGCCCAGGTTGGACATCTTCTAGGGTTCGATTTGGCCCAGGTAGATATTTGTGTCAGGTGCGATTGTAAATTTATTTTTCTTCCTTCCCTCCCTCCCCTCCCCTCCCCTTCCCTCCTCTTCCTTCCTTCCTTCCTTCCTTCCTTCCTTCCTTCCTTCCTTCCTCCCTCCTTTCCTCCCTCCCTCCGCTCCCATCCTTTTCCCCTTCCTTGGCCTCACTTGGCAGTGCTCAGGGCTTACTCCTGGCTCTGCCCTCAGGGGTCCCTCCTGGAGATGCTGAGAACCATATAATCCATATAATGTCGGGATTGAGCCCCTGTGGGGTGTGTCCAAGGGAAACATCGTGCCTGCTGTATTCGGGCCTCTCCCCAAGTTCTTCTTGAACTCCCCCCCCCCCCATCTCTCCCGCTCCCCTCTCTTCCTCAAAGTTTCCAAATACGGTGGCCTGGAGTGATAGCACAGCGGGTAGAGAGTTTGCCTTGCACGCGACTGACGGGAGTTCAAATCCCAGCATCCCATATGGTCCTCCGAGCACTGTCACGAATAATTCCTGAGTGCAGAGGCAGGAGTAACCCCTGAGCATCGCCAGGTGTGATCCAAAAAGATAAAAGAAAAGATTTCCAAATACAGAAAGGCTGTTTTTCAGTTCACTGCTGGCCTCCTCCTGGAAATTTTTTTTCTTTGAGGGAATGACAATAAACCTGGGCCCGGGCGGAGGGAGGGGGGTCGGTGGTGGCCTTGGACTGGTGGCTCTTGCTGCAAAGAGCAAGTCCTCTCCCCAGCTGTGTCCGCTGCTCCCCAGGACACCAGGTGGCGGGACCGAGTCCCAAGCCAGGAGAACAAGGGGACCGCAGGTGCGGCCTGATGGCTGCCTCTGGGAGGGGGGAACGTGGAGCCCCACAGCCCACTCCAGTCCTGCACCTCCGGGCTGTGCCTCCGGGACAGAGGTGGTCGGAGAAAGAGGCAGATTCCCCCCAGAGGCTACTGCCCCTCCCCCCTGCCCCCCCTCCCCCCCTTAAGTAAGTCATCAGGAACACACCCCGCGACATTTGAGCCTGAGTAAGGTGACAGTAACATTGCCCTTTGGGGTGGGGGCACACCCGCGTGTGCTTGGGGCTGCTCCTGACTTGGTTTGGGGGCTGCTTCGATCCTGGTGGGGGGCTGCGCAGTGCCCACGATCAGACCTGGGCCTCCTGCACACGGAGCATGTGCGTCAGCCCTCGCACCTCGGCGCTGCTTTAAGAATTCCTACAGGGCGCTGGAGCGATGGCACAGCGGGGAGGGTGTTTGCCTTGCCAGGGCGACCCGGGTTCGAGTCCAGCATCCCATATTGTCGTTCCCCCCCTCCCCCAAGCGCCGCCAGGAGTAATTCCTGAGGGCAGTGCCAGGCGGAAGTCCTGAGCACCCTCGGGTGTGACCCAGAAAGCTAAAAATAGTAGTAATAATAATAATAATAAAGCCTATAAACAGAAAATTCCAAAATTCCAAAGAATTCCTATGGTCATCCTGTCTGCTCCAGGGTATCTGTCTTCCTTTGAGAGACTTGTGTCTTGTGTTCATTAAACTGTTAGCCCTTTCCACTGGATTTTTATTCTCGGTTCCTGTTTTCCTCCCAGAGGGGCCATTCCTGGGGACCCACGGCCAGGTGGGGCAGGGCTGAGGGGTCGCTGCGCGGTATCCAGGCTGAGTGGAGGGTTCCAGGGCTCCACCTGGCGGTGCTGGGGGCCCTGCAGTGCTGGGATGCCACCCCGGGACCCTGTCCTGTGAAGGCAGACAGGGGCGCCACCTCTTAAATATTTTCCCAGCCCCCACTCATACAGTTAATTTTAAGAAATCTTTTTTTTTTTCTGTGTTATCGCTCCAGTCCCAAGGCTGTTTCTTGAGCCTCTCCACGGGGACCCAGGGCGTCGGTGGGTCTCCGCGGAGAGAGGTCGAGGCGGGTGCAGGAGCCCAAAGCACAGAGCCCCCAAGCAGGAGGAGATTCCCCGTGGCCGCGAGAGCGGAGACGCGCAGAATGAGCTGTGCGTGAGCCCGCCGCGGCCCTGCAAGCGGTCTTGGCGCCCTGGGCCCCGAGGAAGAGCCGGGCAGGAGCCGAGTCCTCCGAGGCGGCCCCGGAGCCCGACCTCCGGGTCTCCTGCAGGAGCGCCTGGATCCGGCCGGTGATGCCCGGCTCTGCCTGCTTCAGCTGCTCCTGCAGCCGCTGCCGTCCGCGTCCAGGGAGCGCGGGCGCTTGCTCAGGCCTTGCTGAGGCCGCGCTATCTGCTCCTGGCCGGGCAGGGCTGCGGCGAGAGGGGCGCAGGACCTGGGCTCCCTCCCCTCCCCGGCCTCGGCAATCGGCCGCTCCCACATGCCTCCTTGACCGTCTGCAGGATCTCTGCTGCAGAACCTGGATGTCCTGGCGCTGCCCGAGGTCCGGGGCCTGCTCCAACTCCAGCTTCTCTCTTTAGAAGCCCAGACCACATCTGCTGTCCATTTGTCCTTCCTGCTGGGGTGGATTTCCCCGTTGGGGCATAACCATCAGTGCTCTAGTTTTTGGTGCTCTAGGAAGATGTACCTCTGGTGCCGAGCATCTTGGGTCTTTGTCCACACTGTCCTTTCGGCCGTCCAGGGAACAGCGTGGCCTGTGGTGTGTGATGAACACTCAGGACTCAAGGATGAGCAACAGGTGATGAGGTTCTGCAGGTGACTGAGCTTTAGCCACCAGCTCCCTCCGATCTCGAGCTTGTTTCCGGATCCCTTTCCGGGGTTGGCAGTTCCCCCCTGGGTGGGAAAATAGGTCACACCTGCAGTCCACAAGGAGCTGATCGGCTGCACCTCGCCACTAGGGGGCGCAAAGATCCGCGCATCCTGGGTCCGGGGCTAAGGTCCTGCTCCAGGGGAACCTTGCTAGTGAGCTGAGACACCTGGAACAACGGAGGATCTGAGTTAAATTCAGGAGATGCTAGTGGGCAGTTCACTGTGGGGTGGGTGGATGGTTCACGCTCTGGGGGCCGGGTCCTATTCCCGGGTCTGTGCTCTGGAAAGAGCCTGGCAGTATGCAGGCGATCACAGCTGGTGAGGGAGATTTGAACCAGGTGGCAGGCAAACGTCTTCCCTCCAGTAGTATCCCTCTGGCCTTTGAGTCATTCCTTTTATACGTGGGGAGAAAACACGCATTTCACACTAGAGGCAAGAAATTAGCTACTCAAGCAAGCATCATAGTAGCCACACCCACAGCACAATAGGAGCAAGTAAGGAACCAGGAAGGATGGATTCAGAGTTTACTCTGTGTGTGTGTGTGTGTGTGTGTGTGTGTGTGTGTGTGTGTGCGCGCGCGCGCGCGCGCGCGCGCCTGCCTACCTGCCGGCGGATACACTTTCTAGGGACCTGGCTTTGTGTCCTGGCTTGCATGGGAGTGGGACAGCGTGGGAGCAGACAGACCCTGCTCATCAGTCACCCCGTTCTTCACGTTCTCCCTGCCTTTGTTTGGGCTTTTTTGGGGTCTTGTTTGGGTCTGTTTTGTTTTGGCCACAAACAACAGTGCTCAGGGCTTACTCCTGGTTCACCACTCGGGGATCACTCCTGCAGGGTTTCAGGGAACATATGTGGTTCCAGGGAGGGAACCAAGTCAGCCATGTGCAAGGCAAGAGCCCTATCCACTGTGCTCTCACAGAAGCCCCCTCTTGTTGGCCAGGGAAGCCCCAAGAGCTGTGTGTGATTGGAGGATGCCTTCCGGTGCCAGCAGAGGGCAGCATGTCATCCTTTCTTGCACCATTGCCTCAGCACCATGGAGGATTTCAGAAGTTTTTCTGTGATTTGCTGAGTGTCCACTGTGTGTCTCCATGCTGGTGCTAGGGGCGGTAGCTGAAGTCTGGGTTGCAGCTGTGGAATAGTTATTTGTCTAAGGAGACAGGGCCAGAGAGACGTTATGGCAAGTTTGGCCCTAGCCTTGCTCACAGCCTACCGGGATTCAATCCCCAGCGCCACAGATGTTCCTCTGAACCCCACCAGGAGTGATCCTTGAGCACAGAGCTAAGCCCTGAGCACCACCAGGCATCTCCCTTCCTAAAAAAGGGAAAAAAGACAAAAACAAAATCAAAAAAGACTGTTAAGAAGAATGTCATTCTTTTTGACCATCGAACAGTGGAATTGTATGGCTTTGCTGCTGCTGCTTTTGTTGTTTATTTAATAGTTTATTTCTGGTGTCTCCTCAGGGGTTGTTTCTTGCAGTGCTTGGAACCAGCTTGGTACTAGGAATGAAACCAAAGCACGCACTCAGCGATTTGAGCTCTCTCCACGCCTCAGTTTGCTTTGAATGAGACACTAGTGTTTCCACATACCATAGACTTGGGTTTAAAGGCTGGAGGACTGGGCCAGAGAGATGCTGGAAGGGCCAGAGAGCTTTGTATGCTGGAGCCCCACGAGTGACCCCTGCCTGGTGCTGTGCCCCTCCGAGAGCAACTGCCACACTTTCAGAGTCAGGACGAGCACCTGAGCATACATCCTGGGCTACTGCTTTAGAGGTCACTTATATCTTTTTGTTTTTTCTTTTATGCTTTTTGGGGTCACACCCAGCAATGCTCCTGACTCTGCACTCAGGAATCACTCCTGGCAGTGCTCGGAGGGCCATATGGAATGCCGGGAATCAAACCTGAATAGGCCAAATGCAAGGCAAACAACCTCTTCCCGCTGGGTCACTTCCATTTTCCAACATAAAACATGCTCTGATTTTGCATTCAGTGCTTAGTATACATGACTTTTTCTTGCCTTTTTTTAAATTTGTATTTTATGAATGTTTACAGTGCACATAAGCGTTTTTATTTAGGAGGCAAGTATTTTTTTTTTTTTAGCGGTAGGGCGTTTGCCTTGCACGCAGCCAACATGGCCGACCCGAGTTCGATTCCTCCGCCCCTCTCAGAGAGCCCAGCAAGCTACCGAGAGTATCTCGCCCGCACGGCAGTGTTAGGGCATGGATCGTGATCTCCCTTTAATGACAAAGAAACTCCAGAGACTGCAAACAGCAAGCAAGGTTTATTGTAAGACTGGCTAGCCAGGGTCAAGCCGCCTACACAGACACGCAGGTCGGTTAGGTGAGGCAAGACCCCGAACCTCTTCAAAGGGGATCTTATATAGGCCTTCACTGGCCGTTACAGCAAAGCCCGCGCATTTCATAGCCAATAGATTTGTAACAACATATGCTTTCCTAACCAATCCAATTAAGGGTACATCACTCCTTAGCCTATAGATTCAAAAATCAGCATTTACGTACATAGGCATTGTGACTAGTGGGCATCAGGTAACTGGGACATTTGGTTATCACCTTGCTTCCTCTGATTCTCAGCCCTGCATTCCGGAGGTGGATAAGGGAAGAGTTCTTAAGGGAGGTAACAGATAAGGAGGGCAGGAAAGGGAGAGTTAAAATTTATAGAGTTTTAACTCTGGAATCTCCCTCAGGGTCCCTAGGGACCTAACAGGCAGAGCCTGGCAAGCTCCCCGTGACGTATTAAATATGCCAAACACAGTAACAACAAAGTCTCCAATGGAGACGTTACTGGGCCCGCTCGAGCAAATCGATGATCAACGGGAGGGCCTTTACTTTACTTTACTTTACTTTACTTTACTTTACTTTATTTAAGCACCCTGGTTTGCACAGTTGTTCCTAACACTGGAAACCAGTGGGAACTTCTGCTCAGTGCTGAGGCTCCGAAGAAGGGAAGGCGGCGCCTCTGGAGCAGCTTCTTCAGGGTGGGGCCAGAAACACTCTATGAGGTGGGGCAGGGACCTGCGCATGAGTGGGACATGGGTTCGGGCCAAGGACTGACAGTACCTGCAGGCCTGAATCTGGGCAGGAACAGGGAGCACCGCGGGGTGGGTCTCAGGGGCTTCCTGGTTTGGTTCTTTGCAGGGGTCAGGCAGAGGAATGGCTCCTCCACCCCCACAGTGGGGCCCTGGCCACAGGGCCGGGTTTCTGAAGGACAAGCTGAGTGTCTGGGAGCTGCCCTGGGTGCCCGCAGGAGCAGGAGACTCTGCCGGGAGGGCCTTTGGGCTGGGGAGAGACTCAGCCTCGGTGGGGAGTTCCCTCTTCCAGGCCCAGGGCCAGGTCGGCTTTCCCAGGAGTCAGGAGAAGAGGTAAGCAGACACATCTCCAGATAAGATAGGAATAGAGTAGAACTGAGAGTCAAAGAGAAGATGCTCAGCGACCTGGTCAGTGAATATTCCGACAGGGGAGTTTAGAATGGAGCAGGGAAAGTGTCTTCAAAAAATAGTGCTGGGAAAACTTGGGCAGCCAGATGTCTAAGTTTCTTATCCTAGACAAAGATGAGGGGGTTCAAAAGTAGATGAAAGGCCTTGATATCAGACCTCAATCCACCGATTTTATTAAGCACAACATAGGTCGAAACCTTCATGACATTTGTTTTTGTTTTTGGAAGGCAGCTATGCTAGCCACTATACCACCAACGCCACTGAGTGTTTTTGTTTTTGGGCTCCACTTGGTGATGCTCAGGGTTTGTGCATTTCTGGCTGTGCATTCAGGGATCACTCCTGGAGGGCTCAGGGAACCATCCAAGGTGCTGGGGGTCAAAGTCAGCTCACTTACGTGTAGGGCAAGCACCTTACCTGTTGTCCTGTCATTCTGGCCTCATTTTTGATGTGGAATAGACAGGCATCTTCAAGGACAATGTCACCATCCCAGCAAATGAAAAGAAAAGTAAGCAAATGGGATGACATCAAATCCACACTGCAGAAGATATGATGACCAGAATAAAAAGATACCACACAGACTGAGAGGAAATATTTGCCTGCCACAATCTGACAAAGGGTAAATAACTACATGATAGAAAACAGTTGTAAAACTTAGCAACCAAACTGCATCATCATCACCAAATGAGGGAAAGAGTTGAACCAACATTACCTTAAAGATGACGCGCAGATGGCCATTAGATGTATGAAAAAGTTATTTAAAAAAAAAATTTAAGTAATGTAGGAGTACTGCTATTTGTTCAGCCATTGATTAAGCTGATTAAATTTGGCATGAACTCCATGAAAAAAATTCTTTTCATCCCTTCTCATTAAGAAATGGAAATTAAAATGATGGGTGTAGCACTATTCACCACAGCCCAATCTGAAAACCACCCAAATGTCCAAGAATCGATGACCAGATCAAGAACCTATGGTGCATGTTCACAATAAAATACTACTCATCTCTAGAAAATTATGGAATCCTGCAACTCTGTGCTACATGGTGGATTTGGACAGTATTGTGCTGAGTGAAGTTAGTCAAAAGGAGAGGGAAGGACACAGAAAGATCTCGCTACATGCGGGGTGTAAAGAAACATGGTAGGGGAATAATGAATGCCCAAAGGCAAGAGAAACTAAGAACTGTCTTCAGGAGAAAGCTGACCACAGCAATGTCAGGACAACGGTGGAGGGAAGTGGACAGTGGGAGAGAATGTGGTGCTGGAATGAGATAGGCAAGAAATCCTACCCATAACAGTCTTGTAAACCCTGGTGCTTAAAGTTAAAAAAGAAGCTAATGTTAGCAAGATAAAGGCACAGAGATTGTAAAAACAACACTGAGGTGTCACCTCAGACCCATGAGGTTGACAAACTTAAAAGAACAAAAACAACCAGTGCCAGCATAGATGTGGGGAAATGTATTCTCATCTACTATTGCTGTGAATGTTGATTAACGAATAAATCTTTTTGGAAAACAATATGGAAACTACACAAAAACTACACAAAAATGAAGAATTCAACAATTCCACTCCTTGACATCAGGCCCTAGGGCTCAAAAGCACTATTCCAAAAAGACATTTGTGCTTCTATATCCACTGCAAAACTATTCTCAATAGCCAATATCTGAAAACAACCCAAGTGCCCAAGAATAGGTGACTAGATAAAGAAACTACATATACACAATGGAATATTTCTTAGCTATCCAAAAGATGAAATTATTCACATTGCTGCGCCATCGATAGAACTAGAGGGTACCGTGCTGAGTGAAGACAGAGGACAATGACTGAAAGGGAATGATCTTTCTCATCTGTGGGCTCTAAAGAAACGCGTGACATTACATGATTCTCATAACCAGCTATAGAAAACAAAGTATTTCACAATGCCTTTTCAGCAATTCTGATTGTTGGGGGGGGGGGTATTCTAAACAATAACAGTGCATCTTTTGTCGAAATAATGAATGTAATCAATGTAGAGAAGAGTCAAGTAGAAATCATCTGCCTCACAGGCATTGGGAGGGGTGGGAGGGGGTTCTTGTTGGTGAAAACTGAGTACTGGTGAAGGGAAAGGTGTTTCATCATTGTTTGACTGAGACTTAAACATAAAAGCTTTGTAACTTTCCCCACAGTGATTCAATAAGTAAAAATAAGAAGAAAAATAAATACATAAAATTATGGGGAAAAAAAGTAAGGTGGAGTTCATGCCCAATTCAATCAGCTAATCAGTGGCTGAATAAATAGCAGTACTCCTACATAAAAAAAAAAAAAGAAAAAAAAAAGAAACATAGTGAGGGAGCAACAAATGGCCAGAGGCAACAGAGCCTGAGAATTGGTTCACAGAATGGAGCTTACCTCTGTGTGTGTGTTGGAGGGCAGTGAGTGGTTAGGGGTTCCTTGGCACATTGGTGGAGTGAAGTGGGCACTCTGGTGGTGCTGGAATGATGTATACGTGGAACTCATTAAGAGTCCCTTCAATCACAGGATCTCGAAAGTGTGTGACAAGGGAGGAAGTGCATAAAATAATGAGTGCTGGCGGAGTGGTGGCACTCACGAAGGGACCTTGGTCTCTGAGTGTTGGACGCTCTGATTGTTTTTGCACGTGGATGTCCTTTTTCATGGTACCTGGCATTGAACTCAATTCTCGTGCACCTGAGCCTATCCATTTGACCATTGAGACACACCCCTGGTCCACTGCATGGAGATCATTAAATTTGCTGTATTAGTTTTATTCGATTTCTTTTTTTGTTTTGGAATCACACAATGCTCAGGGCTTATTCCTGGCTCCGGAACTCCAGGATCACTCCTGGGGGTTCTTGGGGAACCATATGGGATGCCAAGGAACCCGGGTTGGCTGCATGCAAGGCAAATGCCCTACCTGCTATACTATATCTCTGGCTCCGAGCTGAATTAAAATGTATTTTGGTAGCTTCTTTGGGATTTTCTCTTTACAACATGATGTCATAGAAGGTACGAGGGTTTTTTTAAATCATCTGATTTCAGGCTGGAGCGATAGCACAGCGGGTAGGTCATTCGCCTTACACGCGGCCAACATGGCCGACCCGAGTTCGATTCCTCCGCCCCTCTCGGAGAGCCCGGCAAGCTACCGAGAGTATTTGATATGCCAGACACAGTAACAACAAAATCTCCAATGGAGACGTTACTGGGCCCGCTTGAGCAAATCGACGATCAATGGGAGGGCCTGATTTCAGGCATCGTGGTTTACAAAATGCTATTGGAATGATTTTCCTTCATAAATCATTCTAGCACTGCACTGTCCTCCAGAGTGTCTGCTCCTATCACCATGTCCCAGAGCTTCTGTCCACCAATGTCCCAGTGATCCTATCCACAATTATCCCACTGTCTGTCCCCTACCCCTGGCCCCCTTGTTGTCTCTACCTCTTGAAGACAGTTCTCACTTTCTTTTGCCTCTGGGCATTTGTTAGGTCCTCTACTATAGTTCTGCATAAGAGAAAGACCATTCTGTGTCTGTCCCTATCCTTCTGACTAAATTCACTTAGCTTGATATCTCCAGATCCTTCCATGTAGCAGAAAATGGACGATTTTATTTTTTCTCATAGACAGATGGTATTGGCCTGGAGGAAGCCCCGCCCCCTGGGTCACCAGAAGTGATTCCTGAGCACAGAGCCAGGAAAAAGCCTGAGCATAGCCGATCGTGCCCATTCCTGAGTGTGGAAGGGCCCAACTCTGGCAGAGCGGAGCAGGGATCTGAGTTGGGGACTGGATGCGGGGACAGGACTCCTCCACACCTCCTCGAGCAGCTGAGTCCGTCTGTTGCAGAGTCGGGGCTGGGCTACTACCCTCCTTCCCAGTACTTGCTGCCTGTCCTGGAGCAGGAAGGAGCCAAGAGTCCAGAGACTCTCCCAGTGAGCCTATGGCTAGATTCTCCCAGGAGGAGCTCAAGTGGCAGGTAGGCACTGCCCACCCAGTATGCCTGTGTGTGTGTGTGTGTGTGTGTGTGCGTGTATACGTGCCTGCCATGTGGTATGTGTGTGTATGTGCCTGCATGTGCACGTGTGTATGTTCCTGGCATGTGGTGTGTGTGAGCCTGCCGTGTGTGTGTGTGTGTGTGTGTGTGTGTGTGTGTGTGGGTGTGCACATATGAGCCTGCTCGGCACACCCCAGAGAAATACCACGGCAGGACACTCCTGGAGGATCGATCACCACAGCCCCCTTATGGTGGGGAGTCAGGGAGCACCCTCAGTCATTTTGGGGAGAGTCCCTTCTCTGAAGGGAGAGTGGCTGGCCTCATCACCTCTTTGTGGAGCCATGAGGACACAGGCCGAGCATGCTTTCCTTGTCTCCTGCCAAAGGGAAGGTCAGGGAGCGTGGTGGGGTGGGGGTGGGGGATAGGGGGGCCTAGAGTAAGCTTTGATGGGGGGGCAATGGCAGTTTTGGGGTGTTATTTTGGTTTTTGTTTTTACTTTTTGGGCCACACCCAGCAATGCTCAGGAGTTACTCCTGGCTCTGTACTCAGGACTCACTCCTGGCAGTGCTCGGGGGACCCTGTGGGATGCCAGGGATCAAGCCCAAGTCGGCTGCATGCAGGGCAAATGCCCTCCCCGCTGAAATATCACTCTGGCCCACAATGGCAATTTTGGGGGGTGACAGCACAGCACCTCAAATTTGCCTAGAGCTGCCGCAGGCCCCTTCTCCCCCACCGGCCCCCGTGACTCAACCCTCTGGTCCTCCCCCACCCGGACCCCCATTCTGGGAAACACTGGGGCAGCCAGAGCGGGGAGACGGGGTCAGCGAGAGCCCACTCTGTCCTCTGCCCCCAGAACAGGCTCTGGGACTAGGAGAAGAGGAAGGTGAGGCCCTCCTTCCCGCGGGCTCTCAAAAACAAAAAAACAAAAAAACTTACCAAACAAAACCAAAGACCTCACTCTTGCTAAAAGATTGGGGGAGACAAGCTCTTCTGGGCCCTACAGGGGGGCCAGGGCACCCTGTCCTCTCTGTCCTTGCGCAGCTGTGGAGTGGAGGAAGGGCTCCTCCATCCACCTGCGAGAGGAGAGCGGGGAACCCCAGCTCGGGCCGGACCCCCACCGACGCTGCCCATGGGCTCTTGCTCTGAGGCGGGGCGGGTGCTTGTCAGGTGGGCAGCGGGGCGGGGTGGGGCTCGCAGCCACGGGGCCTCCAGGGCTCCAGGTGCAGAAGACACTGGAGAAGCTGGAGTTGGAGCGGCACCCGGACCTCGGGCAGCGCCAGGACACCCAGGTTCTGCAGCAGAGATCCTGTAGACAGTCAAGGAGGCATGTGGGAGCGGCCAATTGCCAAGGCCGGGGAGGGGAGGGAGCCCAGGCACTGCGCCCCTCTCGCCGCAGCCCTGCCCGCCCAGGAGCAGCCAGCGCGGCCTCAGCAAGGCCTGAGCAAGCGCCCGCGCTCCCTGGACGCGGACGGCAGCGGCTGCAGGAGCAGCTGAAGCAGGCAGAGCCGGGCATCTCCGGCCGGACCCAGGCGCTCCTGCAGGAGACCCGGAGGTCGGGCTCCAGGGCCGCCTCGGAGGGCTCGGCTCCTGCCCGGCTCTTCCTTGGGGCCCAGGGCGCCAGGACCGCTTGCAGGGCCGCGGCGGGCTCACGCACAGCTCATTCTGCGCGTCTCCGCTCTCGCGGCCACTGGGAATCTCCTCCTGCTTGGGGACTCTGTGCTTTGGGCTCCTGCACCCGCCTCGACCTCTCTCCGCGGAGACCCACCGACGCCCTGGGTCCACGTGGAGAGGCTCAAGAAACAGCCTTGGGACTAGAGCGATAACACAGAAAAAAAAAAGATTTTTTAAAATTAACTGTATGAGTGGGGGCTGGGAAAATATTTAAGAGGTGGCGCCCCTGTCTGCCTTCACAGGACAGGGTCCCGGGGTGGCATCCCAGCACTGCAGGGCCCCCAGCACCGCCAGGTGGAGCCCTGGGACCCTCCACTCAGCCTGGATACCGCGCAGCGACCCCTCAGCCCTGCCCCACCTGGCCGTGGGTCCCCAGGAATGGCCCCTCTGGGAGGAAAACAGGAACCGAGAATAAAAATCCAGTGGAAAGGGCTAACAGTTTAATGAACACAAGACACAAGTCTCTCAAAGGAAGACAGATACCCTGGAGCAGACAGGATGACCATAGGAATTCTTTGGAACTTTGGAATTTTCTGTTTATAGGCTTTATTATTATTATTACTACTATTTTTAGCTTTCTGGGTCACACCCGAGGGTGCTCAGGGCTTCCGCCTGGCTCTGCCCTCAGGAATTACTCCTGGCGGCGCTTGGGGGAGGGGGGGGGAACGACAATATGGGATGCTGGACTCGAACCCGGTCGCCCTGGCAAGGCAAACACCCTCCCCGCTGTGCCATCGCTCCAGCGCCCTGTAGGAATTCTTAAAGCAGCGCCGAGGTGCGAGGGCTGACGCACATGCTCCGTGTGCAGGAGGCCCAGGTCTGATCGTGGGCACTGCGCAGCCCCCCACCAGGATCGAAGCAGCCCCCAAACCAAGTCAGGAGCAGCCCCAAGCACACGCGGGTGTGCCCCCACCCCAAAGGGCAATGTTACTGTCACCTTACTCAGGCTCAAATGTCGCGGTGCGTGTTCCTGATGACTTACTTAAGGGGGGGGGGAGGGGGGCAGGGAGGAGGGGCAGTAGCCTCTGGGGGGAATCTGCCTCTTTCTCCGACCACCTCTGTCCCGGAGGCACAGCCCGGAGGTGCAGGACTGGAGTGGGCTGTGGGGCTCCACGTTCCCCCCTCCCAGAGGCAGCCATCAGGCCGCACCTGCGGTCCCCTTGTTCTCCTGGCTTGGGACTCGGTCCCGCCACCTGGTGTCCTGGGGAGCAGCGGACACAGCTGGGGAGAGGACTTGCTCTTTGCAGCAAGAGCCACCAGTCCAAGGCCACCACCGACCCCCCTCCCTCCGCCCGGGCCCAGGTTTATTGTCATTCCCTCAAAGAAAAAAAATTTCCAGGAGGAGGCCAGCAGTGAACTGAAAAACAGCCTTTCTGTATTTGGAAATCTTTTCTTTTATCTTTTTGGGTCACACCTGGCGATGCTCAGGGGTTACTCCTGCCTCTGCACTCAGGAATTATTCGTGACAGTGCTCGGAGGACCATATGGGATGCTGGGATTTGAACTCCCGTCAGTCGCGTGCAAGGCAAATGCTCTACCCGCTGTGCTATCGCTCCAGGCCACCGTATTTGGAAACTTTGAGGAAGAGAGGGGAGCGGGAGAGATGGGGGTGGGGGGGAGTTCAAGAAGAACTTGGGGAGAGGCCTGAGTACAGCAGGCACGATGTTTCCCTTGGACACACCCCACAGGGGCTCAATCCCGACATTATATGTATTATATGGTTCTCAGCATCTCCAGGAGGGACCCCTGAGTGCAGAGCCAGGAGTAAGCCCTAAGCACTGCCAAGTGAGGCCAAGGAAGGAGAAAAGGATGGGAGCAGAGGGAGGGAGGAAGGGAGGGAGGGAGGAAGGAAGGAAGGAAGGAAGGAAGGAAGGAAGGAAGGAAGGAAGGAAGGAAGGAAGAGGAGGGGAGGGGAGGGGAGGGAGGGAAGGAAGAAAAGTAAATTTACAATCGCACCTGACACAAATATCTACCTGGGCCAAATCGAACCCTAGAAGATGTCCAACCTGGGCTGGTAGATGCCCCAAAGGGTGGCGGTGCACACTGTGTACGTGGATGCCCCAGTTCCATCCTCGACACCACAGGGTGCGCCCCCAGAACTGCCACAAATGACCTCCGGGGACCAAAGGATGCCTGGGTGTGGCCCAAAGAGACCTGCCTGTGGTGTCAGCCAAGGTGGGGCAGGCCACATTCCCCTGTGGGTTGGGGAGGAGTGGCTGGGACCTCTACTTAGCCTGTCCCTGGGGGTGCCCGAGCCCTCTGCTTCCTCGGCTGTGAGCACTGTGCTGCCAGGGTTGGCCACAGGCATCAGCTCACCACACTCCATGTGGGGTGGCAGAAAACAGCAAGTTAAAGGGTCCCTGGGCCAGGCTGCTGGCAGGGGTTGGGCTGTCCCACCAGCTGTAGCACATTCTGGCCTGGGCCCATGCTGGCAACGGTGACCACCGCAAGTTTCTCTGTTTTTTTTTTGTTTGTTTGTTTCTGGGGGACGTGGGGGGGGGTTTCAGTAGTGTTCAGGGGTTCTTCCTGGCTCTGCACTCAGGAATCACCCCGGCAGGGCTCGTGGAACACTATGGAATGCCGGAGATTGAACCCCGCTGGGCCGCGTGTGGGGCAAACGCCCTCCCCGCGGTGCTATGGCTCCGGCCCCGCCACTGCAAGTACTCCCACTTGAGAAGGGCCAGTGTGAGGCCACAGCACCGCCAGCAGGCGGACATTCTGGGTGGCGAAGCCAGGAGGGCTCGCTCCCCAGGTCACGCAGAGACTCTTGGTCCTGGCAGGGACTGTCGCTTTCTCAAGGACAAAACCAGACACAAATGGGGGAGTGGGTGGCCCCCACCAGGCACCTGGGGCAGCCGGCCCTGGCCTCTGTGGTCAGCCAGGTGCTGGCCTCTTCCCACCTTCCTCTAGGGCCAGATGTGTGTCTGCACCTTCCTTCTCCCCTTCCTCGGCCCTTACTCCTGGGAGACCAGCATCTGGATGAAGACGCGCCCCGAGAGCTGCCTGTGGGTGGAGAGGGGAGACAGGGACAGTGCAGTGGTCTAGGCTCAAGCCTGAGGCGGGGGCGATGACACAGCGGGTAGGGGGTTTGCCCTGCATGCGGCCTACCTGGGTTCGATCCCTGGTATCCCATAGGGTACCCTGAGCACAGCCAGGCGTAGTTCCTGTGTGCAGAGCCAGGAGTAACCCCTGTGCGGCTCCGGGTGTGACCCCAAAAGCCAAGAAAACAAACAAACAAAAACTCTCTTACTTCACCATTTCGCCTCCTCCTGAATTTCTCTTCTGTGAGGGAAGGGAGGCAGATGCAGAACACCTGTGCCGAGGGGGTCCACCCCGAGCAGGCCAGGCGTTCCCGTGAGTGCTGAGGGCTGAGCAGGCTGAGCAGAAGGGGAGAAACACGTTCCTCGCTCTCCCCTTTCCTGAGCCACCAGCAGCACCATCAGCGAAACAACTTTTGGGAGGAAGGCCATCCAGCAGCACATCAAAGAGAGAGGGGAGGGACTGTCCCAGGGGACAGGCTGTGTGCCCAGTGGAGAGAGGGAAGTCACAGGCTTAGACAGACTCCAGTGATTCTTAAGGAGACACGGGCCTATTCCTGAAGGGAAGCAGTGGGACAGATAATCCAGATAATAAAACAGATAATCCAGCAGGTAGGAAGGATCCCTGAGCACAGAGCCAGCCTGACCGGGTGTGGACCCCAAACCAAAAAACTTAAAAGGCAGACAGCACTTTCCTTCCCTGTTCTATGCCTCGGGTTCCAACCCCATGACCCTCTAAGCATCCTGGGGGCCAACCACAGCCCCTAATGCCACCAGATGTAGTCCCACAATAATATTTTAACAATACTGGTAATAGGACCGGGAAGGCCAGTACTGCAGGCCGACACAGGAGTAAGTGCTGAGCAACATGGAGTGTGGGCCAAGAAAGTCAAAGACGGACAGTTCCCCCAAGAGAGATGTTCCAAGCAAGCGGCAAGCACCAGGCAGGCCTGTGTGTTTTAGCTTTTCCCCAGAAAATCCTGTGCTGGGTGTGTGTGTCTGGGGGCGGTCGGGGGGTCATATATGGGAGACCTCTTTACTGAAAAATCACAAAAACAAATGTTGCTCAGATTAAATTTTTTTGTTTTTAATTATTTTTTAAATTAAATTAGCACGAGACAGTGACTTGGAGTTTGTGATTGGGTTTCAGTCATACAATGTTCCAACACCCATCCCTACCCCCAAGGTCCCCCGCATCCCTCCCGCCATTGCCGCATCCTCTCAAGCAGCCTGCCTCTGTGGTAGGTTCTTTCTTTTCTTTTCTTTTTTCTTTTCTTTTCTTTTCTTTTTTTCTTTTCTTTTCTTGTCTATCTTTTCATTTCCTTTTTTTCTTCTCTCTCTCCTCTTTCTCTTTCTTTCTCATCTTGAGTATTATGATTTGTAATGCAGTCAGATCTAACGAAGATTTCTGGTTTCTTCAGCCCTTCTCTTCCCCTTGAAAGTTCAGAAGGACTCTCTGGGGTTAGAAAAAGCTAAAAGACTCGCCTGAGGCCCTTGGTTGTGCGGATGTGGCCGCCTCTCTTGGGAGAAGCTGCTGTTGCATTCTCATGGGGCCAAAGTAGAACCCCAGCAAAAACTTCCCTGCTGACACGGACCCCAGGCCCCTGGCCAGACATACTGGCCAGGGAAGAGTGCGCAGCAAACCCAGCAGACCTCTGGCCTCCTTGTTCTTCATCCTCATAGTAAAAAGTAAAAGTAAAGTAAAGGCCCAACCGTTGATCGTTGATTTGCTCGAGCGGGCCCAGTAACGTCTCCATTGGAGACTTTGTTGTTACTGTGTCTGGCATATTGAATACTCTCGGTAGCTTGACGGGCTCTCCAAGAGGGGCGGAGGAATCGAACTCGGGTCGGCCATGTTGGCTGCGTGCAAGGCAAATGCCCTACCTGCTGTGCTATTGCTCCAGCTGGAGCTGGAGCAATCCTCATAGTAAAATACATTTTTTGGTTTTGTTTTGGCTGGGGAGACCACACCCAGCAGTACTCAGGGCTTCCTCCTGGCTCTGCTTTCAAGGATCACTTCTGGTGGGGCTCAGGGGACTGCATGGAGTACATGGGATCAGGGATCATGCCTGAGTCAGCCACATGCAAGGCAAATGCCTTCCCAATGGATATCACTCCAGCCCTAAAACATATGCTCTCCCCAGTGACAATCCTGCGCTCTTTTCTGCAAACATGACTTATGTAAGTTCCTCAACAGAAGATGGTCACTGTGTTCCTTCATGACTGTCATCACATTTCCCACCGGTCTGAGTCTGTCGAACCCTTGACTCACCTAGATGTCATTTCTCACATGGAGGCCTCATCATTTGACTCCTCTGCCTGATATGTCCGTTAAGGAATTGATAAGGTAAGGCCAGACTGTCAGGGCCAGCAGGCTGATGGTAAGTGTCCCCGCATGCCTTTCCTAAGGACACACAATGTTCCCTAGTTACACGAGTGGAGAATTGCAGGAGACTTGCACCCTGGCAGGCATCACACACAAATATTCTCTCTTATTGTGTTGAGCCAAGCAGGAAGCCTTTTGCCATCCCGAGTGGGAGAGTTGAAACATGACTTGGAGCGTTTAAACTGCCTAAACCACAGTGGAGAAGAAATGCAAGCCCGGGTGCTGTGTCAGGCATAGTTGTAGACCACTCATTTTTAACACAACTCATTAACATTTGGGTACAGACAGCACTGACAAGGTCTTTCCTATGCAGTCCCAATCCTCAGGGGCAGTGTCCACCAGTCTTATTTGCAGGCAGCTGGGCCAAGGGGAAGCAGTAGTCAGTGGCAACCTGCTACCCAGACAGAGGGCCACCACGAAGAGTCAAGTCTCTCTTCTGAGGCTGAGAGCAGGGCCCACCACCTGAGGAGGGCCGGTGCATGCAGCTCACCTCAAGCTTATGCACCGGTGGCCAGTCAGCTTCCAGAATGTGACTGGGGGCTGTCCTGGAATTTCGCCAGGTTCTGGGGATCTGCTGGCAAGAGGGCATGCTGTGGATTCAGTGTACAACACACTCGAATTCCTCAGGTGTCGATTTCTGGAGTTCAGAGTGGTTGTCCCCAGGGCGTTCCTGAAATCAAACCTGGGACCCACTTACTCAATCACTTCTGTAGGGCTTGGATCGATCTCTAGGAAAGGCCAACCTAAGGAAACATGCTTTTCTCTCGACCTTTGCTTTGAATTTGCCCAACGGTTTGTTTCGAATGACCTTGGCTGTTACTTTGCAGAAACACAGGAAGCCCAGAGACTTGTGTGAGGCTGTCCTGAGAGGTTATGTCCTGAGAGGTCCTTTGGGATTTGCTAAGGCCAGAGCATGAGACACACTAATCAAGCATTACTATTTTACCTGTCACGTCTGGAGTCCCCAGGCTTGGCCGGTGTAAAGATCTGCAGACCAGGTCAGCTGAGCGGGCCAGGAGTGCCCTTGGACCTTTCCTATTTCCTAGGAAGTTCCGGCAGGAAGGCATGCATCCCACCCCTCTCGAGCTTAGGAGAGATCCTGGTCTCCAGGAGTCTGTTGGATGCTGAAGGCAGGGCCAGGCTCGGCCCAGTCCTTGCAGGTCTAGGCATTCCTCATTTTCCATAGCAGACACTGTTTCCATGTCTTCCTTGAGCTCCCCTTCCTCGGGTTCTCCCCAGAGCTTAGTCGAGTTCTTGTCACAGTACCTGGGATTACAAGACCTGCCCCTGTCGCCTAGCCTCATCCCCTTTGAACTCGTTCTCTAGGACGACTTTGAGGTCCCACAGCTGACTTTGAGATCTCCTGTCTATACGAGGTATAGGTCCTGCTTCAGAGAGGATGGACTTCCTTTCTGGATTCATGCAAAATAGCACAGTGCCAGGAAGCATCTAAAAACATACGGAAAGCCCAAAGGAGAGAGAAAAGCAAGCACTCCACTTTACTCACAATCAGATGCAAGCAGCCCATTTGCTGTGATCAAAACAAGTGGTAAAATGTGTTGAAGTAGTAGTAAAACCTACAGTTGAACAACAGTTACAGTCGTGTCTGATGTTGCAAGCCTGATTATAACTTTTACCTTTCCTATTATCGAACATCAACTTAGCATGAGCAGAAGCTTCTCTCGATGACCTTTATCATGGACCACACAAAAAGCATTCATGAAACAGTTTGCCCAGAGTATCTTTCCATCAAACATGTCCTCAAATCCTAGACATTCACTCTGTCCTGTCTCCTCATTAACCATGTCAAATCTATGCCAAATCACACTTCATCAATATTCTTGCTCTAACCCTTGGAACCAGGCCCATGTCAATATTGAAAAAAATTTTTTTTGAGATGGGTTTAGATTTGACCACGGGAGCCAGTTCTCAGAGGCTGCAGCCTATGATGCTGAGGGATCCTCCGTTCAGGGAAAAGATGCCACCTTCTGCATGCAAAGCCTGTATTCCCCGGGTCATGGTGAGTCAGCACAATGGTAATGGCCAGGTCTCTGTGTCCTTGGATGTTTTATTTCTATAATTCCAGGATTATTTGCCATAGGCTTTTTAGCTCTAATGGTACTGTGTTTTAGGGATGCTTATACAACGTACAGAAAACATCTAACTTATCCCAGTCAAAATTCAATTGATCGCTGCACCATCTTAAGGATTTCTGAACATTTCAGTCGGAAGTCCCTTTCAACCTGGAAATGGGTTAAGAATCCAGAAAGCTGAAAAGGTCCCCACTGCAAGGCTCTTCCCTCTTTGCCTCTGCTCCTGCTCCCAAGTCCACACCCCAGCCGCTTGCTCCATCCATCTTCTAGGAAGTCCTACAGGCACTGCCTCACCGAGTGCCCAGTAAAAGTGAGCCTGAGGAGCTGGCGGATGAGGTGGTTGCCCTGGTGCCCCTTCAAGTATCCTTGTTGGGTCAGCACCTTAATAAGTTGCAGGACAGGGTCACGCACCTGTGGAGTCACAGACAGGATGAGCCAGGGAGGCAAGCTAGAGATCATTCCCTGAGAGGTGCAAAAGAACCCAGAGAAGACACAGGTCAGATCAGCTGAGCAGTGTCTCCAAGGGACACAAGTCTAGTGTTTCCCCCTTCTGGGAGCCGCAGGCAATGCACCTGAGTCTTCTGGACTCAGCCCTAAGGTCTCCCTCCCTCCTGGGGAACTCAAAGCCCATCGCATGCCCATCTGATAGCCCGAGAGAGAAAACTGGCAGGAAAGTGGTGTCATGAAGGAATGAAAGTTAGTCCAGGCCATCTGTTCTCACATGGTAGGCTTCTTCAGAAAAGCCAGGCGTGGACCCCAAGATTCTGAACTCATCCTTCATTTCTGAGGTTAGGGCTTGGTTTTTAGCAATGGATCCCCCCAATCTCCCACTCCCAATTCTCCAGCCCATCTGGCCCGAACCATTGTGAGTCGGGGCTCTCTGTGCTGTCTGCAACCCCGGCAGGAGAGCTTGCGGAGAGACCAAGCCTAGTGAGCCAGCTCAATGGGAAACTGCACACTAGACGGAGGCAAGCTCAGGGCCATCCCCAGCACCACAGATCACAGGAGGTACTCCAAACACAGTGAGCACAGGGCCAAGGAGAACCATGAGCATTTTCAGATATTCCCCCAGCCCCTACCGGAAATGGACAATGGTTTCTTGACCCCAACACCACTCAAGAGCTCTACCCACACATCTGCAAATTCTCAGGGGGCAGAAACTATGTCGTTTACACCCCCGGGGGCACACCACATGGCTGCCCCAGCAAAGGCTTAGAAGTAGGCTGGAACCAGCCCCTGTCTTCTCAAAGCTGCTGAAATTTGCAGAAGCCCAAATGTGGCCCCAGGTAATCCTGAGACAGAGAGCTGGGTGAGGAAGCCTCATGATCCTCATCCCCCCCATCCCCACCTCCTCTTCCAATCTGGCACCGTCTCCATCTGAGAAACAACTCAGCAGCCAATGTTCGGCAAATGTGTCTACTCACTGATTTGAAGTTCTACTGAATCAATGCAACCACTGATCAGACCACCTCACTCTTCAGCTCAACTGTGTCAAGCACTACTGGGGACATAAGTCCACAGCTCAAGTCAGCTTCAAGGGGTGCTACTGCTTCATGGCACAAGAAGATTCTTCACTGCTCCAGATTCCTATCTGGAATCTGGCCCTGGACAGCCAAGTCCTAGCCTGCCCAACCCCTACCCAGACACCTCTCCGGCCCACCCAAGCCTCTCTTTGCCATCTCTTTGCTCTCTGCTTCCCTCAGTTCTGTTGCCATTCTTGTTCCAGACCCACTGAGCAACCCTGATCCTCCAAGCCCACCTTACATACAACCTCCCCCATGCTCACCCCACAGCAACTCTGGAATGTTCTGTTCTACCTGAGGACTGTGACACACAACTGAGTATCAGTAATTTTCCAAATTCTGTTCTGCCCCTACACATGTAAGAGATCCTAGATCCTGGCCAAAAATTCAACTCTGACACCACTTTCAGGAGGCCTTTGCTCAGTGTCCTCATGCAAGCTACTGGTCGTGGCTCCCCATGCGTCCTCTTGTGTGTCCTGGGAGTTCTCCACTTCCCCAGACTCTCCCTCCTCTCCCTTCCTCCTTCTCAGTTTTCCCAGGGATTGATCCTTGGAAATGACCTGTGGCTAGAGCCACTTCTGCAAACCATTCCGGAGATCAATTGCTCGGACACAGTCTCTTTAAAGGACAAGGTGAGTGTGAGTGGGGGAGTTTCCCAGGGCTTAATAATCTCAATGGATCAGTGGCTGGAGCCACTCCTGCTAGCCATCCTGGAGAAGATCACATGTTGGAGATCCTAGATCCTGGCCAAAATCTCCTATCATAGAGCATGTATATGCACGTCAAAGCTGCTTGGGAGGGTCCCACAGCCCCGTCCCTTTTTTCCAATAACTGAAAACACTAAAAAGTACTTTTTAGTGATTTCAGCACCAGCTCAGTTGACTAGGATCACGAAGAGGAGACCTGGGTGTCTTGTGAAAGCCTGCAGGGTGCTTCACCGTCCACCGCCATTTCAAGGACCGGAACTCCAGGAGAGGGCATCAGCAACTCTGTCACTCCTGTGTGATCTGTGAATCTCGGCAGGGAGTGAAAAAGACAGGCCCTGTTCACATTGCGTCACAGGTTCTTGCCACCTGTGTGTAACTCTGCCCTGAGTACGGGGCCTGGGGAAGGACTTGGAGTACACGGAGAACGAGACGTTTGTTCCGCTCTTAGCTACATTTCTCTTGTACCCATATCCCCTGAGACTAGTCTGTTGCAAAGACCTTTTTGCCTGATTCTATCAAACGAATTAAAAGGTGTATAAATGATCCTGTTCCCTTAAAGAGAGACGTGTCTCCTTGGGAAAAGCAACATAACTCTGCACCCCAAACCAGCAAGTACAATCGAGCATGACGCCACTGGAGTATTTCATTAATCTCCCACGGGACTCTTGGCAACCCAGTCCATTGCCCAACCCTTCTTCCTCACGCAGTCAACATCCATTTGAAAGACCTCCCTACACAGCAAGGTTTGGAGAAGCCCCTGAGCACCAGAGCTCCACTATTCAGATCCCACTGGCTGATTGTCTCATGTCCCACCTCTTTTCCCCAAACCCTGCTCCACAGTTTACAACACCCCCCCCCCTCGTATTCAGTGATCTCTGCCTTTGGTTCAAAGGATCGGAGCCTCTGTCCAGGATGGCTCCGGCCTTCAGTGACCTTCTGAGAAGACAGCCTGCCTCAACATGCTACCACAGACTATCTTAAACAACACAATCAAAATTGCGCTGCAGAAGAAACAAAATACATTGTCCAGACCCTCTACAAGGAACTGCATCTGCCCAGTCAGGATGTACTGAGCTAAAACCCGGAGATCACAAAGCTGTTGAACATCTTGAGGGGTGAGGCCTGAGTTGGTAGCAGGAAGTAGGAAGGGGGCAGAGGACAGACTCGACCAGGGATGAGACCCGAGAAGTAGGAGGCATTTGTGTGAGAAGAGAATGGGGACCAACCCTGTGTCCCCGAGAGGCTGAGTGCATGGGTCTCATTCTCTACGTGTTTCTTTTTTTATATTTTTGGACTGAGTAGTGCTATGGGGTGAGCTCTCAGAAGCATTGTGGGAACTTTGTGGTTGGATGAACAGGATTTAGCAACTCAGCAGGCCCAGATTGGCATCCTTGAGCCCTTTATCTGACAATGACCTTTTGAAAGGCCACATGATTGTGTCAAATCTGACCTTTGGAAAAAGCCCATCTTTGCAGCTTCGGTCAAGTGGGCACACAGTTGTATGTGTGTCTGTGTGTGGGACAGGGGTTCTGAAGAGGATGGGATGAGGTGATGGACATGCAGGCCTGGGCTACTTCTTGTGTGAGCTACCCATCTGTTCCCTTCTTCCATATTTTGAAGTTATTTTACTTCATTTAAAGAAATTTACTCAAAGAAATATGTGTGGTAAAAAAGGAGAAAGAGAGGGGATGAGAGAGAGGGAGAGAGAGAGAGAGACATGTTCAAGAGAGTACATGGAAACATGAGCTTCTCCAGAGGCAACTGAAGAGGACACATCTGAAAGGACCTCTCTCAAATAGGTCCTGAGATCTCATCTTGAGATGAGATGCGGCCCGTCTCCAGGGTGGAGAATGAGTTGCTTCTCTTTGCCCTCAGCTCTTGGCGGCAGGGCCCTATAGAACGAAGGAGCTTGGGGTCAAGTGTATACAAATAATAGTCGCTCTACAGCCATTTACTTGCATGACGCCAACTAGTGACTCCAGCGTTATGCAATTCTGCAGAGAGGAAATCCCTGAGCTTGTGGACATTCTGAGCGGTGGGTGGGGCCTGAGTTGGGGGTGGGAGGTGGAGCTGGAGCAGAGGGCTGAATCTGCAGGAGATGAGAGCTGAGGTGGAGGAGGGACTTGTGGTGAGGGGGGAATGGGGACCAGCCCTGTGTCCCCGAGAGGCTGAGTGCATGGGTCTCACTCTCTCAGCCTTGTTCTGTTTTTGCACTGGACAGAGTTGTGGGCGAGTTCTCTGAAGGACTGCTGGAACTCTGATGGGTAGATAGCAGGACTTAGCAACCCAACAGGCCCGGGTTTGCATCCTTGCTCTGACACTGACCATTTGAAAGGCCTCACCACTGTGCCCATTTGACCTTTGGAAAGGGCCCGACTCCTGCAACCTCGGTCCAGTGGGTACACAGTTCTGTGCTGGGGTTCTGAAGAGGATGGGATGAGGACATGCAGGCTTGCCTGGGCTGCTACTTGTGTGAGGTTCTGGCCTGGCCTGGCCCCTCTGACAGGTGTCGCGGGGTGTTCCCTGCCCTCTCATTTTCTAGAGAATGATGCAAAGAGCTTGCCGGAGGAGGCGTGGGAGGACAGGCTACTGGAGGTGAGCACTCCCTGAGCATGTGTTCTCCACAGCTGACCCTGCCCTTCCCCGGTGTGAAGGACTGGGCTCAGCTGCCTGCAAGTCTCTGGGAAGGAGGAGAAGCCCTGGGAACCCCAGAAAAGAAGGAGGCCCCCATCATGCTGCCTGCCAGCCCACCCCACACTGCTCCCGGGGATCCTTCCCTGGTCCCGGGACCCCTCCCCTGCATCGGTGTCTTCGACACCTTCTAGTCCCTTCCAGAAGCCTCTTTCGGGGGACTATGAGGAGTGAGCTCTGTGTCTTCGAGTTACTGTTCTTGGCTACCCATGCGTCCTCATCTGTGCTCTGGGAATTCTCTCTCCCACAGTGACCTGGGCCCCTCCTATCAGGGGCATTGCAACCCATGTCCCACGTTGTCTCTCTCAAGTCCTGAGGAAGCCCATCTTGGGTTTCAACTTCCCTCACTGCCCGAGCCCTGGACCTGTGTGTGCACATCCTGCTGCCCATTGCCCTTTGATCTTCCTGGCCCAGTTCAGGGCTGAGATGATCCCTGCCCCCATTCCCTGTGACCCTTGTCTTCCTCCCTCCTCCTCAATTTTCCCAGGGATTGATCAATGAATATGAGGTGTGGCTGGAGCCTTTGAGAAGGAGGAGAAGCCCTGGAAACCCCAGACAAGGAGGAGGCCCCCAGCATGCTACTTCTCAGCCCACCCACCCCATTCTGCTCACGGCATTCCTCTCCTGGTCCCCCATCCATCCCCTGCCTCGGTGTCTTCTTCGCTTTCTATTCAACTCTGAGACCACTTTCAGGAGGCCTTTGCTCAGTGTCCTCATGCAAGCTACTGGTCGTTGCTCCCCATGCCTCCTCTTGTGTGTCCTGGGAGTTCTCCACTTCCCCAGACTCTCCCTCTTCTCCCTTCCTCCTTCTCAGTTTTCTCAGGGATTGATCCTTGGAAATGACCTGTGGCTAGAGCCACTCCTGCAAACCATCCCGGAGATCAATTGCTCGGACATAGTCTCTTTAAAGGACAAGGTGGGCGTGAGTGGGGGTGTTTCCCAGGCTTAATAATCTCAATTGATCAGTGGCTGGAGCCACTCCTGCTAGCCATCCTGGAGAAGATCACATGTTGGAGATCCTAGATCCTGGCCAAAAACTCCTATCATATAGCATGTATATGCACGTCAAAGCTGCTTGGGAGGGTCCCACAGCTCCGTCCCTTGTTTCCAAAAACTGTAAACACTAAAAAGCACTTTTTAGTGATTTCAGCACCAGCTCAGTAGGCTGAGGATCACAAAGATCCCCTCTGGGTGTTTTGTGAAAGCCTGCGGGGTGCATCACCGTCCACCGCCGTTTCAAGGACTGGAACTCCAGGAGAGGGCATCAGCAACTCTGTCTCTCCCAGTGAATCTCGGCGGGGAGTGAAAAAGACAGACCCTGTTCACATTGCCCCTCAGGTTCTTGCCACCTCTGCCCTGAGTATGCGGCCTGGGGGAGAGCTTGGGGTACACAGTGCAGGGGACTTTGCACGTCTCTTAGGCACATTTTTCTTGTACCCATAGTCCCTGAGACTAGAGTCTGTTGCAAAGATCTTTTGGCCTGATTCTATCAAACGATTTAAAAGATGTGTAAATGATGCTGTTCCCTTGAAGAAAGAGGTGTCACCTTGAGAAAAGTAACCTAACTCTGCACTCCAAGCCAGTCAGTCCGATCGAGCATGATGCCACTGGAGTATTTCATTGATCTCCCACGGGTCGCCAGCAAACCCATTCGATTGACGTGCCCTTTTTCCTCAAGCAGTCAGCATCCAGTTGAAAGACGCCCCCTACACAGCAAGGTTTTGAGAAGCCCCTGAGCACCGGCCCTCCACTTCTCAGATCCCATTGGCCACTTTTCTCATGTCCCACCTGTTTTCTCAAAATTCTGCTCGCGTAGGCCTTTTTGCTGGCGTCAGTGCGAAGAGGGGAGGCAGTCAGCAAACGTGTTTATATATGAACTTGAAATGACTCCTACTTGCAGGAGTAGAAACTCTTTTTCAGCGCATTTTCCCATGAAAAGGAACTGATTGTTAACCCAATCAGAGAGGACAGTGCCAATGACAATCTTCAAAGCAGTGAGATGGGCCCTTTTCATGCCTGCAGGCCCCTGTGGTCACAGAAGGAGAAAGATTCCTCCTGTGCCCTGGGGATGGAAGCAGATGCAGGCCGTGAGGATACCCCTGAGGATCCACTGTGTACTGTGCCAAAAAAACATTCCAACTATTTGGAAAATATCATCTTCAAATAATTTCAGATGTACTGAGTGCCCTTTTCCCAACAAACACTAACAAAGGATGTTGAATATTACCTATCTCCTCCAGACTGGACCACTTACTGACCAGGCAATGGAAAGAATTCTTCTATCCACTTCTCAAAGATACACACCTTGACGAAAGAGGAAATAAGTGTTCTCGAACCCAGTATGTCTTTTCCAGGAATGCTTTGATGCTTATCAATTTGAGGGGAGCTCCCCAGCCAGCCCACTGCAAAGCATACTCCCACGTGGACAACGCAAAGGGTTCCCATGCTCCGACCTTGGGAAGAATTTGGACCACCAGGCTTTGCAGAGCTAACCCATGTCTCTGTGCTCAAGGGTCACCACAACTTAAATATTAACTTGAAAGAAGCCAAATGAAATACACAGACAATGACAAGTTTTAAAGGACTGGGGCAGCTCTGAGGGAGAAGCCAAGCCAACGGCTGATCCTTCAGAAAGAGCAAGTGGTTAGAGGCATCCTTCATAGTTCCCCATCAACTCTTAACAAGAGAAACACATTCTGAATTGTTCTCTTTCTCAGGGTCACTGGCAAAGAAAAGAAGATGGTTGGAGGGTCGCTGGACAGGATCACCAACTGGAGGATGATACGCTGTTTGAGACAGCCCTGACCATAGAATTACTAGAAGCAAAGAGAAAGTGGGGAAACAGCATTCCAGTTCCCTGATCCGGTCCAGAACCCAGCAAGATCCTTCGAGCAGCTCTCAGCATCTCCACAGCCCCGAGAAGGCTTCACTGAACTTGGTGGCGGCACTCCCTTGGCCTGGGGAGCAGCGTCCCCGGAGGGTCAAGAGGTCTCGCCAGAAAAGCCCCCAAGACCGTCTCCGAAGGGACAGGAGCCCCACGTCTGCATGAGGACTGCACAGCCGCCTCCCCAGCACTCAGCTGCAAGAGGGTCCTCAGGATGGAGGAGGGACTTTCCTCCCGCCACCAACTCGTCTTTCCTCGTGTCCTAGACCCAGTGTCTGTCCCTTCCGTGTCTGTCCCTTCCCCATGCAGGACCCGGTCTCCCTCGGCCCCCCCACATGAAAGCAGAGCTCCAATGTCCTCTCTCCACAGGATGCCATCAGGAACGTCCCACCCTCCTTCATCCTCCTGCTCCAAGTGCTGGACATGCCCCAACTGGGTGGACACACAGAGCACCACCAATCCCCCCACCCCAGGACTTGATATGCACCAAAGCCACCACCTATTGGTCATTGCCCAACACTGGCTGCCCTCTGAGACATAAATAGAAATGATGTCCACTGTGAGGACCAGAAGGTGTTGCAGCAGTGTGTTGTCAGCTTTATCTAGCCTTCCAGAAGAAAAACAACTATTTTGAACTCCCTCCAAGACGAGACTAAAAAGCAACCTTTAAAAGCCATCTGGGCACTGCGGCCACGAGGATGGAAGATTCCTCCTCTGTTGCTTGCATAGCAGTAGACCCAGGTATTCAGCTCACACGTGTAGACTATGAAAGTCAGACAAACGAAGCCCAGATCCCCTGCAATCATGCCCCCTCCCCCAGACCACATCTCCCTCACACATGTGGAGTCGGCCTGCTCCCCCTGGACAGGCTTCTCAGAGGGACCTTGAGTCAATCCCCCTGGTCCTGCCTTATCTTCTGCCAATTGTCCCCAAGGCTTCATGAGTGATTTCGGTGTCAGCTGCGAGGAGATGCCCTGACAGGGCTTGGAAAATTGCCTTCCCTTCCCGGAGGGGCTGTGACTACTGAGTCACTCGGGTCTGCTCCTTGGGTTCCAGGGTGTGGCTGTCATAGATTCCAGCCACCCTTGGCACCAACTTCTGCAGTTCCTTCTGTGGCTCTGCTCTCCTGCTCGTGGCACCCCAGAACCCCACCTGTGAGACCAGAACCCCTTGTGTCTCGGAAGCCTTTGAGCAGCAGGAAGAGCGAAAGCAGTGAGGTAGAGGACCGATTCTTCCCTCCTTCCCCGCAGAAAGACCAACTGGCCAGAGGCATCCTGTGTCTCCTCAGTTCCTGGCTGGAGCCCAGCACCGAGGAGGAGCAGCTGCAGGCCATGAGCTGGCTGGCAGAAAACAGCACTTCCACCATCGTGCGCTTGATGCTAAGTCTGCCTCTACCATGGAACAGGTAGCCCTCTCCTGGCCAGGAGCACATTGTCTATCCCTGGGACTCCTGCCCACCTCAGTCCCTCCCAGCACCGCTTTCCTGTAGGAGAATTTTGTCTTCCCTACCAGTCTGCTGGCATTGCCTTCCTCTCCAGCCAAGTCTTCTCTGGCCTCACTCCCTCTAGTCTGCATGAGGCCTGGAAGCTGGTCAGCGCTAGGAGCCTGGTGACCAGGGCCCATGACAGCTCTGTGCTTGGTCCTGCAGAAACGAGCTACAACTATGGGAGCGTTTGGGAAGGAATCATGAGACTGCCATGGAGGTCCTCAAGCTCTTCTATAATATCTAAGAGTCCACGAAGGAGAGCAGGGAGATTGACTTTGAGCTCATTGAGGTCAGCACGGGAATGGAGGGAGGGGATACTTACCTTGCTAGACTGGGAAGCAGAGCTGAGGGTGGAAGGGACTAAAGGACTGGGCAGCTGTGAGGGAGAAGCCAAGCCGAGGCCTGACCCTGTGCATTCCAGCAGCACTTGAATCCCTTTAGGTCTGTGGGGCCAGAACTGCCTGGAGATGAAGGGCAGGTTCCGCGCCTATTTCTAGACATCAGAGCTGTCTCCCAATTCACGCCTCACACTCCTGAGTCCCTGTGATCTTCTAAATCAGCACTGGCACTCATTATACCAGGGCGTGGCTTGGGGTCTGGGGAGTGAGCTGAGGGTTGGGTTCCCGGGTGAAGACAAAGCTTTCCCCCAAATGACTTTGTGCATACACAGTGTTGGTTTCCTTTTCAGACTGAGCATAAGGGGAGCCCAGAGAAAGCAGATGGCATGAATGTGATGCCTGGATTCTCTAGGAATGAGCTGTGGGCATTCTGTCTTGGGTGCTTCTGACAATCTTGGTTTGGAAAGGGGTCCTCTGGGCAAAGAGAGACATCAGGGTGGGGAATCTGTGCAGGATCACAGGACCGATTGGCACTGCCACACAGACCCTCTCAATTCTCCCACCTTCCACGGTGTCTTCACCCAGTTCGTCTGGTCATTTCTCGCGATTTGCTCCAAATCATTCTGCCAGGAGGCTGTTCAAGAACCCTATTCCCAACTCTTCCTGGCTTTTCTGTGCCAAATATACAGGGAAGCTGAAAAGAACACCTCCCAGCAGGTGTCTATCACGGTGGAAGGCAGCAAGTGCAAGTCCTTAGATTCCTTGAGGTGGACACCCCCAGGTTCCTTGAGCACTGCCCAGAGCACCCCATAAGCATTGACCCTAGAATTCACCGCAACGTTTCTGGCTATGACCCCAAACCAAAAAACAAAGCATCCCCACCCCCAAATAATCTCATCAAGCAGCCAACCAAAGAAATGTGCTGCACATTTCTAGGATATTCAGCACACACTGCAGAGAGGAGTGTGTGTCTGTGTGTTGTGTGTGTGTGTGTGTGTGTGAGAGAGAGAGAGAGAGAGAGAGAGAGAGAGAGAGTGCACATGGACAAATGTGCACGTAACTAGTTTCTTCACAATTTGAAAATATACATGGCATTTGGAATCTGACTTAGCTGGTTTCTGAGTTTTGTTTTTCTTTTTGATTTCGGGCAATATTTGTTGGTACCGGCTCTGGGCTGAGGGATACTCCTGGCAGGGCTAATGGACCCATATACAGTGCTGGAGATCAAACCCCAGGTCTGCCATGCCCGAGCCAAGGCCCTTGCCCTTTGTATCACTCTGACCCCAAACTATTGACTGAGTTTTGATTGCATGTTGAAATAGTTTCAAAAGATTTTCTGAAAAATTCATTTTGAGGGGATCAGGAAGATAGTACACCAAGCTGGGCAATTGCTTTGCACACAACTAACCCAGGTTCAAGTTCCAACAGCCCATATGGTCCTACAAGCCTGCCAGGAGTGATCCCTGAGTGCAGAGCCTAGAGTAAGCCTGAGCCCAGAAGTGGCCCTCCAAAAACAAACAAACAAAAAAACCCATTGATAGTTGGCAATTTCATATCAAATTCATACATCTACTGCTGAAGAAGGAACAAGATGCAGGTTTCATTCATATTTGAATTTGTCTTTTGCTACCTTCCACCAAAACCACTGTATACTTTCATCTATCACCTTTCTGACACACTGGGCAGAGGAGCCCTCAACCTTTCTCACTGACCCACCTCTCCCTCCCTCTTTCTCAGTTTTCCAGGCACTTCTTAGTGACCATCCGTGCTGACTGGCTAAAGAGATTTCTGCTAGTCTTCCTGAAGAAGAGAAACAACTTCAGGAAACTGAGATTTTCAAGTTTCAACAATTCCTCCCTCACAAATATATGTGGATTTGGCATTATTTGTGAGAGAGCCACTGGGCAAGGTGGGGTGGAGGAGACTGGGGGAATGTCCCTGAAATGTAGGCCTTGGAGAAGACAAAGGGCTTCGACAACATATTTCTCTATCAGAGTCTTCTTTCTCAAATCCTAGGCTCTAAGCCCTTAGAACTATGTCCCTGGCCCTATTCCACCATTCTCCTTCTGGTGATGTAAGGATTTGGCCACTTGAGTCAGTGACTGGGGGAGGTGAGAGTGCTGGAGATAGAATCCGAACCTCCTTCATTCACAGCACATGTTCAGATGGTTGAGCTACCTCTTTGGCCCCACAGCAACATAATTATCATTTGAATGTCAATGAGGATGAATTTCCATGTGAAATACATTCAAGGAATTGACATTTTGATCGGAGGAGTTCACCTCTGACAATCCATTTCTTTCTCACACCTATTAGAACCATACGGCTTGACTAGACTGCTGTTTTCTGCACATCTGAATTGCTCACTAGAACCTCAGCTTCCTCAGTGTAATCTCTGCCTGAGTGGGGTTGACGCCTCACTTTGTCTAGCACACTCCTTCAATCCTCAGGAGTTGTCTAACTTGGAGACCTTTATTTTGCCCGACATAGGCATTTAGATTCCACATGAAGAGGTATTGGGGAAAGGCAGGTGAATTGGATCATGCCACTGTAAATCACTTGGTGGGGAATCAGTTGAACAGCCCTCAGATCAGCACAGGAGGCTAAAGGAGCCAGGCAGGAGTCGCAGATCCCGTAACCCGTCTGGACCACGGGCTTAAAGTAGTGCAGCCGAGCTCCACATTCATGATGCCAGGAACAAGACACTTTGGTTTGTTTGGCCACTTATGTCAGAGTTCAGGCCCTTCTCCTGGCTCAGGGATCACTCCTGGTGCGGTTCGGGGAAATCTATTTCGTGGGCTGGGGAGCAGCCTGCATCTGCTTTGTGCGAGGCAAGCACCCGACCTGCTGGACCAGCGCTCTACCCGGCACTAACTTCTTTACCGGGTCTGGTCTCCACAGGCATTACAGTCGTGATCTCCCCACCACCGACAAAGTGATGGCAGAGGCACAAACAGCCAAGTCAGGCGTGATCATAAACAAGCTGCAAAGTACAAGCAGACGCTGGGTCACCTGGAGTATTTAGCGCCTGGACTGAATGACTGATGTCATCCAACTTTCGTCCACCTGGATAAACGACAATGGGTCAAAGACAAGGAGGTACTTTTCTCAGCATAAAAGTGTCTTTCACGGTGTGATTGTGTGGTGTGATTGTGTCATATTCGAGTGTTCTGTAGCACTGGTACTTGTCAGGGATGTCGAGGGTTTAGTCTTCACCGTGTGTTGTGGAATTACAGTCAAATATTGATTAGTAGAAGGCTGATTCTGATGAGAATTCTGAACCGCGGTCTGTCTTCCGGGTGGTTGGAGAAGGTACTGTCTTCAAAAGCCCCAGACTGGGTGGAGGTGAAACTGGATTTGAGATGGAATGACTCGGCATATGCCCTGATGGTTTTGTCACAGTGTGCTCGGTAGAAGTGGTAGTCTTCTTCAGGATCATAGAACCTTTGCTCTCCCTGCTTGGTTTTGCCGTGAGAGTCGTGACATGGGCTGCTGATGGATGCTGAGTTGATGCTGATACTGTGAGTTCCAAATATTCTGGGGCCTGAGCCAAAACGATATCAGTGGGTAGCTCTGAAAGCTAAGTGAGGGTCTCCTGCAGAGATGAAGAAATTTCCATTTCCTTAGGAGGTTCCTTGTCTGGTGAAAGCTGAGTTTGAGTCTGTCCTGAATGTAGAACTACTCCCTCACTCGGGAGCATCTGTTTTTCTGAATTTGTTGAAGATACAATCTGCCGGCCAGATAATTCCATGTTCTCAGAGAGGCCTGGAAATGAAGCCGGGACCTCTGGAGGTGGAGATGATTCATCCTCATTGGGAGATCCAGGAAACATAGTTGGGTTCTCTTGGGAGCCTGGAGATTGTGCGTGGCTCTCTTGGGGAACAGGCTGTGAGTCTATCTTCTCAGGGTGCTCTGGAGATGAAGCTGGATTTTCTTGTTGGGATACAAAGATTTCATTCTCATTCGAAGGTTCTTATGTAGTCAAGTCCTCCTGAGAGACTGGATGTTGAGGTGGGGTCTCTTTCTGGGTTACGAGTCTGGTTGTTGCAGTAGTCTTCAGAGGATGAGCCAAGACCAGATCCTGAGCAAATGGTCTAATTTCAGGGTTCCCTAAGATTTTTTTGGGATTTCCTGATGGACTGTGTAAGGGTCCACCCCAGGAAGATCTGCAGTCTGAGCAATGGTCTCTTGTTGATCTGGAGTAGATTCTATTCAAAATACTATTGGACTCGGAGTTCTGTTTTCTGGTTTTTACCTTTTGTTTCTGCCATACCTACAATGCTCAGGTGAGTATTTCCAGGCTCTGTGTTCAGGGGTGGGTCCTTGGGTTCTTAGGGGACCATGTGGTGCCAGGGATGGAACCGGGGTCTCCTGCAGGTGACACATGCACTCAGCCCTTTGAGCTCTCTTTCCAGGTCCAGGTATCTATTTGAGCATGTTTTCTTTGGTCACATAGGCTGTGATCAGGGGCTGTTCCCAGAAATGTACACAGGACACTGGTGCTGGGGGTGGACCCAGTTTCTCAGCTACTGAGTGCTATGTTTCTTTAACCTCTTTGTCTCTCCTCCAGGTCTCAGGGACCACCAGGGCCTAGAAGGCAGTAACATGGGAGGGAACAAGGGGCTGAGGATCTATATCAGAGCTGTGTGCATCAAGGCACTCAGTTGACCTCTCTGAACTGTCTGCCTGGCCCCATTTGACAACTTGGGTTTGTAGGGGGATTTGGTTTTGACCACAACTGGAGCCAGTGCACGAGGGCTGCAGTCCTGCTGCTGGGGGCCATACAGCACTGAGCACAGACTCCAGACCTCCTGCATGCAAACTGTGTGTTTGGCCAGCCCAGCTCTTTGATCCCCCAGAAACTAATTTTATTTTCCATTGCCAGGAATCAAAACTTTGAGCCTCACACATGTACAAGTGCTATACATTTTTTAACATTGCTATACATTGCTATACATTGCTATGCATTGGATAACATTGGTTCGTCCTTTCTCCCTGGTCACAGGGAGCTTAGGTTTATTGGGTTGCACCCATCACAGTGCTCCTGAGGTACTCCCATTCCTCTGTGTTTATCTGTAACCTCTTCTCTGTGCTCTGCTTCCCTGACCTGTCAAACACCTTTATCCCTAAATCAGACTCTGTTGACTTGTAAGGTCAGACCCTGGATTTGTATCTGTACGTGAAACATTGCTTTTCTCTTCTCTGTCTTTCCTTTGCATAGTTACTTGACAGCAATGTCCTTTTTGTATAGACACAGGAAGACAGTTTAATGCTACGCTTTTGTAACTTGGGATTTAATTGGCTGTGAATAAGATTCATTCCTGGGCATCTGCTTTCTCGAATTAAGCCTCAGATGCCCCTAGTTTCAAGCACCCCCAAATCAGGGTTCTGAAGGAGGACTGGATAGACCCTGGGCAAGCTGTGAGCCACGCTGGCATCAAAATGAGCCAGGCCAAGTGCCTGCCATAATACTTAAGTATTTGTCAAGAGCTCAATCATGGGTAAATTCTATCATGATCCAAAGAGTAACAACTGTTTAAGGATCCTGTTAGGGTTAGGAAAGTCTAATCCAGCCTGAGCACTTTTTGGGTGCAAAGTTAGGTTACTTATGCCAACGAGTACAATTTCCTTCCTGACGGGATCAGAATCATTAATATATATTTTCATTCATTCTAAAGAATCAGACTCAAGAGTCTTTGCAACAAACACTAGGCTCAGGGCCTGTGGGTACAGGAGAAATGTAGCCAAGAGAGAAGCAAAGGTGATGTGCACTATGTACCCCTCAGCCCTCCACCAGGCCCCATACTCAGGGGAAAGTTTCAAACAAGTGGCAAGAACCTGTGGGCAATGACAACAGGGCCCGACTTCTTCACACATGCCGAGACTCACATTTCTCATGAGGAGCAACAAACTTGCTGATCCACTCTCCAGGATTGGAGGCCCTGGAAACTGCAGTGGACAGTGAAACAAGTCCCAGGATTGCACAAGACACCCAGGGGCCCCTCCCGGGGATCCTCCGCCAACTGGGCTGGCACTGAAATCACTAAAAAGCATTTTTTTAGTGTTTTCCAGTGATAGAAAACAAGTGGCAGAGCTGTAGAACCCTCCCAAGAAGCTTTTCCCTGCATCTCAAGGTTTGGCACCAGGAGATTGTGACAGTAATCTGGGCTGTCCAACGTGAACGGACAATTTTAAAATTTGGTTCATAACTGTTATTGGGCACTTGTTTGTCATGGCCCAAGGGTGGAACAGATATGTAAAGAGTTGCTGTGGGGTAAGTGTGAGGGTGGGTGTATGTAGGCTGGGCTTTGAGGATCAGGGTTCCCCAGTGGGAGTGGAACAAGAAAGACAACAGAACTGGAGCAACCAGAAAGCAAAGAGATGGCAAAATGAGGCACAGGGGCGGGGGTGGTAGAGGAAGAAGGACAGGACTTGGGCGTCCAGGGCTAGATTCCAGAAAGGAGCACTGGGGAGAGTGTCCAGCTGGGCAGTTTGATGACACCATGACCAGAAGATTCAGGGGAAGCCGGGTCTTCCCAGCAGTTTTCCTGTTCGTGCATATCCCCACACTTGTATAACTAGCTGCTCACTGGACTGGAGGGCACAGTTCAAGAGAAGGACGGAGATCACAGTCGTGATACCTGGAGGCCATCCCGAGAGCTGAAAGCCAGGATATAGCTCCCTGCTCTGGTAGGAGTTCTTGCATACAGAACTCCACAGCTGCGGGAAGTCCCCTCCAATTGCCCATCCAATGACCTGCTCTTTTGACAAAGGGATGACAATAGCCAGGTGGCAGCTTAGGGACATAAACAACTTGCCAGGCAAGCACACAGCCATGAATTTAAAGCCCAGTGCTCCCATCCATCCATGCTTAGGCCCTGACCGCTCTGCTGCATGGGCCTACAGCTTGAAGATGGCTCCTTGTCTTAGGTGGTACCCAGGGCAAATGGGAGGCCATGAAGTTAATGCTTGGTGCCACTCACAGAGACCCCAGAAAAAGACTAAAACTGCTTATTTCTGAGCCAATCCCAACTCCACTGAGGAGCAAATTCAATTCTCATATTGCTTTGTCCAAGATGGCAGCTACTAGGAAGCTATCTCTAAAGAGGTCAGGGTGATGTGCCAGGACCACACGACGATATTGGAAGTAGTAGTTAGAGACCGACTGCTCATGTGCTCCCACTTCTAATGCAGAAATCTCCAAATTTATTTTCTCTACCAATCCTCCTTTGTCACAGTTGCCTAGCAGTGTCTTAGGAATCTCCCTTCTGGAAATCAGGCAGCAGGAAAACATGGTGCATGACAACCTTGTGTCCATTGTGTAGAAAGGCAGATTTCCTGCACCTGGCAATGCTGGGGCACGCCAGGGTTTCACCAAGAGAAGTGACTTGTGCAACTGAGAAACTCTGAAAACCAAAGCCTGTTGGGAGGCTAATGGAGGGTTAGGGGCTCCCAGCTCTGAGCTAGGTGGTTGCCCCACCTTCTACAGGGCCTGAGAGAATCAAGTGGTCCTAGGGCCATAAGGAGGGACTCCTGCTGTAATCCTTGTGGCTCTGACCCTCCACTCCAGCTCCCTGTCTCTGGACAAACAGATGTTGTTCAGGTCCTCCTCTTAACTCGAAACTCAGGAGCACTCCTGGAACACATCGGGGACCATATTATGTCAACCTGGTGAGCAAATCTGGGTCTTTCAAGTTCAAGGCAAACACCTGCCTGTTGGACTATCGCCCCTGCCCCGACACTAACTTCAGTGAAGTGCTAATCTCCATGAGCATAACAGACTTGGTTTCCCAGACAACAATAACCTGGTAGCAGGAGCACACATACTAAAGACTAGACGCTCATAAGGAAGAAGCAGAAGCAGGAAGACTGACAGAGCCTGTAAAAACGGACTAATGTCACTCTACCTGATCTACACCTGGATCAGGTTGAATGGGTGCAAGACTTAGCCCCCAGAGAAAAGGGTCTCTCATGCACCAACGGCATTGTTACCCATTAGGAGGAAGATTTGCCAATCTAACTTATTTTAATTCTTTGATCTAATCTCCATGAGATATACAGTTTGCCAAAGTTGTTCATGATTGGGTTTCAATCATAGAATGTTTCAATACCCACCCCTTCACCAGCGTACACTTCCCACCACCAATGTCCCCCACTGCCCTCCCACTGCTCCCCTGGCTTCCTTCCCATTAAGAGGGATTACAGATAACCCTGCGTGACATACAGCTGTACCATCTTAAAATTCTTTAAACATCGTTGAAACGATTCACCTCCTTTCAGCACCCCGTTCCCTTCTACTTCTGTCTAGTGTTCTCTTCATTGACTCATTCCCCTCTCCATTCATGCTAAGCTTCCTACTGAAGACCCATTATAATGCTCTTCCTTTTGATTCCATTTGGACTCTAAAAAAAACTTCTGAGTGGATGAAATGAGTGCAAATCTCTGGTGCAAATGTGTTCAGGCTAAAATGTGACAGATATTATAGTGCCACACACCGCCCTCCCCTCCCTTCCCCTCCCTTCCCCTCCCCTCTCCTCCCCTCCCTTCCCTATCCTTTTTGCCATTCATAAACCCAACCCTACCCACCCCTCCATTCCCTCACCCCCACCATACTCTTCCATCCCTAATGCCCATCCCACTTTCATGCAGACTTTAGTTTAATGCCTTAATAAAGGTATGTCCATTGGAGGTAAATAGACAAAGCAGTTGACATTGGTGGACAGATTTCATAGCCAACATTGTGTGAAAACAATATTTTGTGTTTTATATTCTTGCCTATTAAGCCACACCTACAATGCTCAGGTGTGCATTTTTGGCTCTGCATTCAGGAGTGGTTTCTTGTGGTTCTTAGTGTGCTACCAGGTGTGAACCTGGGTCTCCTGTATGCATTCAGCACTTTGAGCTCTCTCTCCGGTCCCAAAAGCATCAATTCTGAGCATATTTGATGTGGTCCTATAGATAGTGCCCAGGGGTGGCTCCCAGTTGAATTTTAAGGACTCCTGGTGCCGGGGCTGGACCCAGATCTTTCACGTATGTGCAATCTTTCTGTTCACCTTTTAACATTTTTGTTTCTCTGTGGGGCCAAGGGCCATTAGGGCTAAGCTGTGGAAGGGTACAAGGTGCTGGGGATCTGTCTCAGTTCCGTGTTCATCAAGACACTTGCTCTAGCCCTTTGAACTCTCTCCCTGTGTATATTCACCCATTTTTGTTTCTGAGAGGGGTTTGGAGTTGACCGTGGGAGCCAGGCCTCAGGGACTATAATAAGGCTGCTGAGCGACCAATACAGTACTGGAGAGAATCTTCATATCTCCTGCATGCCAAGCCCATGTCTGGCCAGTGGAGCTCTCTTTGTCCCAGCAGTGACATGAATTTTATTTTCGGGTGCAAGGTAACCAATCTTGAGTCTCACACACGTCTGACAAGTACGATTCCTTCATTTTCACAGCCAGATCCCAGTCCCACAATGTTGGTCAAAGTTAAAATTCTTTTGGCTTGTGTTTATATCTTAATGGAAAAAATCCACAGGCTATGGTTTCCCTTTGTCCTCATTTCCCACCGCTCCTTCCCTCCTCCTTCTGATAACCGCAGATCTTATAGTCTCACAGTTCATTTTCATTAAACCACCCGAGAGAAGTATTAAAGTCTGTAGAAACAGAAGCCAGGATGCAAGTGAGAACATAAATTTCATTCAGGGGGCCCTCTCCCCAGCCTGAGACGTTTGAGACTCGACTTGAGGTTGAGTGCACAAGACTGATCCCGTTCTGGACAGAAGGTTTGTAGAGAGCCTTACACCTGTGACAATATAAATTTATCCACTTCTCTAGCTCTGCTGACTAGAAGACAGAGAATGGACGAGCCAACCAGTGATCAAACATGAATCTCTTATGCAGAGATCAACTACAAAGAAAGGTTCTCCATCTCTCTTGCAGCCATCAACTTTTAAGAGCAATTCAGAAAGCTCCTGTCTTACAATCCTCAAAAATAAAATAAAAGTCAGTCACAGCGAGAAAGAAAACAGAAAACCTTTGTTAAGTGAAAGAAACCAGGTCTTCCTTTGGGTAAATGTACTTTCAGAGATCCAGGCTAGCCAGGAAAAGATTGCAGAAAGAAAAATTTGCAGCTTCCTTTCAGATCAAACCGCTTTTGGGATGACTTTTAATTTGAAGAGAGAAATACAGAGATTTGAAGTAAATTAAAGCATTGACATTGTGAGTTAAGGAAAGTCACCTTTACCCAATTCATTTCTTTCTTCCCACACCCTTTCAGATCCATTCTGTTTGAGCAGCCTGATGTTGGATTCTCCCATTTTCAACTCTTCTCTAGAGGAGCAGTTGTTTCAGAGGAAAAACTGCCCACCTGAGAGTGGGTCTGAATCCTGTCTAAATCCTCCCACAGTGCCTAGATTTGCGACCTTTCGTTTCCCACTGCACAAGCGTCTGGATGCCACAGCATCCCATCCATCAAGAGGTGATGGGGAATGTGGCCTGATCTGATCAAGCCACGGTGAAGATCTCGGTTCATCTGCCGGCCTTTGGCGGCCATCAGCCCATTGGTCCGCACAGGAGGGCGAAGGACCAGGGCACGGAGAGCAGAGCCTGTAAAGGGGTCCGTTGCACAGCCGTGAACTGACCCTGAGGGCAGTTGGGTTCGGGGTTCCATTGGCTGGAGAAGCCCCGCCCCCTGGGTTCCAGAACGCAAGCGTAGAGCCTGCCACCAGCCAAGCCCACGGCCCGGGTTTTCTCAGAGTGGGCATGTCCGTTATGGGCTCGTGGCCTGCCCAGGCTGCCCCAGGATTAGGCTGCACCAAGCCTAAGAGCTGCCCATTCCAATTTCACCAGACAGGTGAGCGCCGATTCGTCACACATCTGAATTCTGCTGGTAGTGGGTGAGCTGGACAGGCTGAGGAGGAGGTGGGGAAGCCAGATGAGAAAGGTCACGTTGGCTGGCGGGAAATGCAGAGTTGTGCGCAAGCTGAGCCTTGCAAGGGTGGCAAAATCTTGCAACTGGAAGCAGGGCTGCCCTGTCTGCGATCGGCAGCCGAGAAGGCAAAGTGAGGCCTAAAAGGGAGGCAAAGGAGGCGGGACCAATAGTTGAAGGGGAGGATGCAAAGAATCAATCACTGTGGGTTGGAGCGATTGTACAGCAGGGCCAGCGCCTCCCTTGCACTAGGCCGCTGGGTTTTGATCCAGGCATGAAAGAATGTCGCCAGAGCCTCCCAGCAGTGAAACCTGAGAGCCAGAACTCTGAGTACCAATGCACTGTGCCCTCCCACCCGAAATAAAACGAAATCATGAAAGTGGGAAATGGAGTGAACCTTTGAGGCTGCATGCTTTTGAATGATTCAGACGACCAGTCAGTAAAACGAGATTATCTTCCTAATGTTCCCGAGGCGTTGTGGTTCACATAGTCATCGTTAGCTAGAAGTCTGGTAAGGAGAGGAACCCAGGCTCTGTGGGATCCTTCGTGCACAAAAGGCCATGTTCACTTACCCCGAGCACACGTCATAGGCCTCTGTCGGTAGTTTTGTGAATCCTGTGAGACGGCTGGCCACTCGCAATGCTGGTCAGTAGGAGACGAGGCTAGTCTGTCTAAGAGTGCAAAATACTTTACGCCTGCAATCCCTAATTGTGCTTTAGCTTCATATATCTCCTGAACTTGTACTTACTGAGCGCCTGGTGCTGGGACGTGGGAATCAGGAGTTATGTAAACAGACACAGCTCAGGAAGCTTAGAGTGTAGCATGAGAAATAAGTAGCAAGCTAATTGTGGGCCCAACACTACGGGGCTAAAGCTATGAAAAGGACTAGGAAGACACACATATTGTACTAGAGCCTCATCTAGCAGGGAAAGTGGAATTTAGAAGACAGTGTTCAGGAATGCACATCCAAGACAAGGATTTTGGATTCATACTTAGAAAAGAGGTGAGTCCATCTAGTGAAACTCAAGATGAGCAATTCCAGGTCTGGGCGAGTCTGTTGTCATGACTTGATGAGATCTGGCTGAGGACAAAGAAGTCTAAGAAAATAAATTACAAGGTGCTTCAGAGGACATTGTCTGTAGTAAAGCCAGTGCATATGCCTTGACTTTGCCATTGCTCTTATGCTGTTGCTGGGCATACGTTATCAGTTCTAAATTACTGGCACTGAACTATGGCTATAAGTATTTTCTTGATGATGATGATGATGATGATGACGATGATGATGATTTTATTTGTGGGCCCTCACCTGGGTATGCTCAAGGGTTGAGCCTGACCCTGAACCCTGGCATAACTCCTGGTATCACTTGAGTAAACTTTAGGATGCTGGGAATCAATTCTGGGTCAGTTTCTTGCAGGGCAAGTGCCCTGCCCATTGTAGTATCTCTCTAGCCTCACTGTGGCCATAATCAATTCATCCATTTTACATTGAACTGTGGATAACTTTGCCACACTGCGCACAGATATTTAGGATTTGCAGAGATGAATAAAACATTGCCTTTTCTCACTCGAAGCCAATATCCTCTTCACATTTTATATTGTAAAGCACTCTTTTCTCGAAACTTTAGTTGGTTGGAAAAACCCTGAATCCCACCTTCCACACAATGATTAGAGCAGTGAAACAATCATCCAGAAAAAATGATTTGTTTGGTCCGTAGCGATGGATTAATGAAAAGGCACTTGCCAACGTGTGGCTGACTCGGTTGAATTCCTGCTCCCTCATATGGTTCTCTGGGCCCAGAAAGGAGTGATCTGTGAGCACAGAGCCAGGAGTCACCTCTGAGCAGAGCCAGGTGTGACCCAGAAAGGAACCAAAAGAAGCCCCTGCCCCACCCCCGAAGGGAATAAAACCTTTTGTGTGGAAAAAGTTACAAGCACCTGAGGCGGTATGTGCAGTGGGACCTTCTGGAGAAGCAGAAGCTTTGTGGAAATAGAAAGACACGCACCCATCTGGCACGTGACTCAGCAAAAGAATAACAATCTAGGGCCTCTGACAGTTGGTAATAATCTCTAGTTGGGCTTCAGGCCCCACTCGTCTGAGTCAGCAATAGGACAGCAGGAAAGGCTCACACATGACAAGGGCTGAAGTTACTTTCATCAGGGCACAACATCCTTCCCCAGGCAGTTCCAGGTACAGGCCTGGAGAGCACAAAACAGAGACTGGTGAGGCCCTGAGCAGCACCTCATCTTAGATCCTAGAGTGCAATTTCTTTCCTGGTCGGTTGGCTGAGAATCGCCAAGTGGGGGCCTCTATGCCTCCAGAGAAAGCCCCCTTAGAAGTGTCCCTCCAAGCTCCAATAAAATTGAGAGAAAATATTTCCAGGAGAAATCCTTGATTCTTGGAACCTCATGGTGTTTGCTCCAGAATTTTTAGTTCCAAGGATAGTGTGAGTTTCACTCAGGGACTAGACCCAGGTCAGCTGATGAAATAGCCACACATTCCCTCCAAAACCACCCTGGGCCCTCGAGCACAGAAGACAGGGCTGGCGGCCATCCCAACCTGGTAGTCCCCAAGCTATATCCCAGGAAAGAACCACTCCCAGTGCTCTTTGTTATCCTTCCTACCTGACAACTTAGAGAACCCTGCGTATTCTCTCCAGGCGGTGGCTCTAGGCAGCCTCCCAAGATACCTGTGCACTTGTTCAGTGAAATGACTCAGAGAGAAAGGGGTAGACATAGAAAGATGGCATTCATCTGGAGAACATCATGATAGAAAGCTGAACTCTCTCTTTCTCTCTCTCTTTACCTGTATGTATCTGTTTGTCTCTTTCTCATGGTAAAAAGCTGAACTCTTTCTCTCTCTTTGTCTATCTGTTTCTCTGTCTCTCTCTCGCACTCTGTCTCACTCTCATATGTATGGCACTTTTATTTGTTTTAGCTTTTGGGTTTTTTTTGTTTGTTTTTTGCTTTTTGGGCCACACTCGACTATGCATAGGGGTTACTTCTGGCTCATGCACTCAGGAATTACTTCTAACGGACCTAGAGGGATCATATGGGATGCTAGGAATCAAACCCGGCTTGGCCACATGCAAGGCAAATGCCCTACCCACTGTACTATCACTCCAGTCCCTGTAAAAAGGTAAAGGTAAAGGCCCTCCCGTTGATCGTCGATTTGCTCGAGCGGGCCCAGTAACGTGTCCATTGGAGACTTTGTTGTTACTGTGTTTGGCATATCGAATACTCTCGGTAGCTTGCCGGGCTCTCCGAGAGGGGCGGAGGAATCGAACTCTGGTCGGCCATGTTGGCTGCTTGTAAGGCGAATGCCCTACCTCTGTGCTATCACTCCAGCCCCCAGTCCCTGTAGGGCACTTTAAATACCTGCCAGATTTTACATGTGATTTTTATTCCCTACGAGGCCCAACATCGCTGAATTCCATACTCTTCAGTATTTCTTTTGGTCTGTCTTTGGGTTTGGCCATACCTGATGATGCTCAGCATTGACTCCCAGACTGATTCAAAGGGTTTGTTCCTGGTGGTGCTCATGGGTCTGTGTGGTGCCAGGGAACAAATCCAGGCGTCTGACATGACTGCCTACAAAGCAAGCACTGAGTCTTTGGATGTAGCTCTCTGGCCCAATACGGCCTATTTCACATCCACTCTTTGCTCAGATGACTACAAGAATTAAAACAGAGGCTAGCTGTAGGGTTTCCCAAAGGTCAGGCATTGTGGAAGAACTTTAAGTCTGTTCTGTGTTTAGGAATAACATGGAAGGCACTGACGCAAAACCACTGCCTCGAATAAGTGATTTTATTTATTAGAGGAATGATAGTGGACACTGAATAATAATGACAATTAGGGAAAAAATTGAAGAGCCTGCCTCAAATCCATGAGCAGAATGCACAAGTGATAAAAACTAGTGAGTTTCCAAATGACATAGGATGCAAGGAAAGAGATAGGTAGAATGAGGAAATGCTTCAGGACATGATCTTAAGGAAAAGTGGACTGTTGTCCATGGAGAACAGCTGGGAGGCCAAAGCACATTGCAACTGTCATATTATTGATAGCAATGTAAATGGGACAGTTCCTGAGTCCTAGTCAGGGTTTCTGGGTGGTGACACTATGGCAACGTTCTAGGCAGAGTCCCCTCTGAATAACAACTTATAGTTTTGTTCAATACAACTGTCATTGGATTGCATTAGAATCTTTTCAAATTAATTTATTATTCAACAGGAATAATGAGACAAGATGGCTTCCCTCCATTATGGGCTTTAGGGATACACTTCTGTGACTTGCAACTGCTTAAACTTGAAGTCCCTGAGACATCAGATGAAATGCTTTCCTTCCTTTCAGCACCCTGTCCTCTTCCAGTGGGAATGCTGCCCACCACCAGTGCCATAGTGTTGCCTTCCCTGACCTATGGCCCACTGTGCCCAGTGCTGAGCTTCTTAAGATCAGTTCATGTTCTCACTTTCTCTGTTGTTCTATTATATTTACACTTAAAAGATCATTTTTGAATTGATGAAGAGAGAATTTTACAGAGCCTGAAGTCCAGATATACTCAGGCGAACAAGTTTCAGAATACAGAGTGTTACACCCCTCCCCACCCCTCTCATCGCTTGGCCATCCTACTCCTATCCCGTTCCTCACCCCTATCTCATCTTGATACACTTTCTTGTTCTACCACAACAAAGCTACTTCCACTGGACATAACAAAGAGACAAAACAGTTGTCAATGGTGGGCACTTGCAATAACCAAATTTGACTGAAGGCAAAAATACTAGTGGATGTGGAGTTCTGCTTTCGCTTTTGAACTTTGTTTCTGCCATACCCACAGTACTCAGGTGAGCTTTTCAGGCTCTGTGTTCAGGGGTGGGTCCTTGGGTTCTTAGGGGACCATGTGGTGCCAGGGATGGAACCGGGGTCACCTGCAGGTGACACATGCACTCAGCCCTTTGAGCTCTCTTTCCAGGCCCCAGGTATCTATTTGAGCATGTTTTCTTTGGTCACATAGGCTGTGTCAAGGGCTGTTCCCCCGGATGTTCAGAGGACACTGGTGCTGGGGGTGGACCCAGGTTCTCAGCTACTGAGCCATGTTTCTGCTCACCCCGTTAAGCTCTTTGTCTCCTCCAGGCCTCAGGGACCACCAGGGCCTAGAAGGCAGTGGCATGGGAGGGAACAAGGGGCTGAGGATCTATCTCAGAGCTGTGTGCATCAAGGCACTCAGTTGACCCATCTGAATTGTCTGCCTGGCCCCATTTGACAACTTCGGTTTTGTAGCGGGATTTGGTTTTGACCACAACTGGAGCCAGTGCTCAGGGGCTGCAGTCCTGCTGCTGGGGGCCATACAGCACTGAGCACAGACTCCAGACCTCCTGCATGCAAACCGTGTGTTTGGCCAGCCCAGCTCTTTGGTCCCCCAGAAACCAATTTTATTTTCCATTACCAGGAATCAAAACTTTGAGCCTCACACATGTAAGACAAGTGCTATACTATAGGATAACGTGGTTCGGCATTTCTCCCTGGCCACAGGGAGCTTAGGTTTATTGGGTTGCACCCATCACAGAGCTCCTGAGGCACTCCCATTCCTCTGTGTTTATCTGTAACCTCTTGTCTGTGCTCTGCTTCCCCAACCGGTCAATCACCTTTATCCCCTAATCAGACTCTGTTGACTTGGAAGATCAGACCCTTCTAAGGACTCTGGATTTGTATTTGTAGGAGAACTATTGCTTTTCTCTTCTCCGTATTTCCTTTGCATAGTTACTTGAGAGCAATGTCCTTTTTGTATAGACAAAGGAAGAAAGTTTAAAGCTATGTTTTTGCAACTTGGGAGTGAATTGGTTGCGAATAAGATTCACTCCTGGGCATCTGCTTTCTCAATTCAGTTGCTCTGAATTCCTAGCAGCTGCAAAGCACAGTTCTGAAGAAGGCTGGCTGGACCCAGGGCAAGCTGTGAGCTACCCTGGCATCAAAATCAGCCAGCCAAGTCCCACAATACTTAAGTATAAGTCAAGTGCTCGGTCCTGGAGAGATTCTTGTCTCCTGACACTATTCTCTTACTCTAAATCTAACCAATCTTGGGTAAAAATCTGTTTAGGACCAGGGTCAGACAGGTAGCTCAGCGTTTGAGCCCTTGCCTTGCATGGATGAGACCTTGGATTCCATACCCAGCATCCAGAAGAATCACATAACATGAATAGGGTTCACTTTTTATTAGGTTTAAAATGACAAATTTGATTGCTTATAGAATAGGACAAAACCTACCCATTTGACTCTAGATTGTAGCAATTTGATAGGTGATGCTTAAAAAGTACCGGGCAGACAGAAAAGCACTCATTAAATCTGTGATTTTAAAAATTCCTACTTCCTACGTGAACAATAATAGCTATTTTCAAATGAGCAGAAGATATTAATGGCATCAACATGAAGAAAAGTGGGTGAACATCTTTAGATCGGTCTACTTATTATAGAATAATGAGCAATCCGTACATTCAAACAGCAACAAATAAACCGTGGAACCTACGAAGAGAGTGTGTGATTTTAGCCTCAAACTTTAATAAGAGTTCGCCAACACTGCAAACGAAGAAAATCAAAGGAATTGACTCAAGTCCACTTTCTCCTTTCCAACATTCCTAGAGGTCTCAAAGCTTGATTATTTACTCTCAAACCAAAACATCAGTTGTACAGAATGACCACAGACTTGCTGCTTTGAACAGTTCCTGCAAAGTAGGGCAACTCTTACAAAAGGTAGGGCACTTGTCTTGCATGCAGCCGACCTGGTTGAAACCTCAGCACCTCGGGTAGCCCCCTGAATCTGCCAGGGGTGATTCCTGAGGACCCATTGCGTGCAGTACAAAAGTTCACAAAGTCTAGTCATTAGAAAAAGCTACCATCTTCGAATCACTCATTTCAGATGGACGGAGTGCCCATTACCCAAAACAGAGTAATTCAAGGTGCTGAATGTAACTTTACCTCCCCTCACCACTTCCATTTCTGACCAGTAAGTGGAGGGGACTCATCTATTCACTTCTCACGGAAAGAAACGTTGACGAAAGTGGTTTAGGAAATAAATGTTCTCCACCCCGTGTCTTCGGAAACAATGTTTCAATTGTTGTCAATTTAAGGAGAGCTTCCCGGCGAGCCCACTCCCAGCCATACTCCCACCTGAGCCCGCTAAGGGTTCCCATGCACAGCCCACAAGGCCAAAGGCTCTTCTGACAGCGCTGAGGGCCACCAGGGCCACATCTGCTGCTGTTGGGGGTCACCCAGGACCACACCCAGCAGTGCTAAGGGGCGGCACTCCCGAGGATCCAGGAACCTCACCTGGGGTCTCTTGCCTCGCTGGTGTGCACTCCAGTCCGACCTGCTGTATGGGAGTCCTGACCAATAGAATTACTAGAAGCAAATAGGGAAAGTGAGGAAACGGCATGTCCAGTCCCCTGATCGGGTCCAGCGCCCAGCAAGCCCCTTAGCGCAGCTCTCGGCACCCCCCACGGCCTCCAGCCCGCACAGCCCCGGGAAGCCTTCACTGAACCTGGGGGCGGCACTCCTTGGCCTGGGGAGCAGCGTCCCCGGAGGGTCAAGGGCTCTCGCCAGGAAAGCCCCCAAGACCGGCTCCCAAGGGACAGGAGCCCCGCGTCTGCGTGAGGGCTGCACAGCCGCCTCCCCAGCACTCAGCTGCAAGGGGGTCCTCAGGCTCCAGGAGGGACCTGCCTCCCGCCGCCAACTCGTCTCTCCTCGTGCCCTAAGGCCGGCGTCTGTCCCAGCCTCCCCTCGGCCCTCCACAGGACACCCGCAGCTCCCACTGCTCAGGGACCTCCAAGCCTGCTCCATCCTCCTGCTCCGAGTGCTCGACCCGCCGGAGCTGGGCAGGCTGGCCCCGAGAGCTCCGCCGAGCCCGCCCCCTGCAACCTGAAATGCCCGTCGCCACCGCCGATTGGGCATTGCCCGGCTCGGCTGCTCTCTCATTGGCCGTTGCCAGCGCCCAGAGGCCGGCTGGCTCCTAGGGCCGGAGGGAAGTGCACTTGAGGCTCCCGCAGTCAGGCAGTGATGGGGCACCTTGCTGGAGATTTGGTCCCCCGGGCCTAGGGGAGAAGGTGTTCCCTTTAGCTGGCGTCGCCCCCGTGAGGGCGGGCGGGGCTCTAGGTACACGGGCCCTCCCCCACTGTCCCCACCAGGGGCTGTTTGTGCCAGAAATCCCCCCAGGCACTTCCAGAGCTCTGTAAATGCCCACTGAAGCATCCCCGGGAGTTTCGCCCTACAGACCCTTCTGTGGCCCCGAGGGCCCTTCCCTTTACCCTGGAGTCCTTGCTGCTCCCTGGAGCCCTTCCTAAGCCAAGGCAGCTGTCAGTGACCAGCTGGTGCTCAAGCTGCCCCACCCTCCCTCAGCCCCAGACGCAGCCCAGGCTTTGTGGGGTTTGAGATCTATTTCCCACGTGCACCTTGTGATCTTTCCACAGCTTGGACCACCTGAACGCATCCCCATCCCAAAGTGGCAGGGCTACAAAATCTTGTCCACAGCCAGCACTTCGCCGTTTGAATTGTATTCAATTATAATAATTATTGTTTGCAGTATCAGGAATTACACCCAGAGTTTCACACATGCCGGCCATGCTCTACCACTGAGCCACAATCCCTGGCCCCTCGTGACCAACTTAGGGATAGGGCATCTTGACCAAAGTCACACATAGCTACATGGTCACAGCCTTCTAGGTCAGACTTTGTTCAGTCTTTGGTTTCGAAACGATGATTGACAATGGACTTTGGTTGATCTAAGATTTGATTCTTCGATTTGCCTTTGTGTTGTGACAAACAATGGGAAGGAAATAGATTGCTCCTGCGAGGGGTCAGGCTGGGATGGTGGTTAGGAAGCTGGAAAATTGATGAACAGAAGGAGACTCTAGTGGTGGGACTGGTATTGGAACGTTTGATGCCTGAAAGGATTGTATTACCAAGCACACGACAAATCAGTGTCAGAATAAAAATCTTATGAAATGTCTGTAAAATAAAATTATCAAGACAAAAAAGAAAAGGAGCAGCCCGAAAGTTTGTTCTTTGCCCTGTTTTGGATGAGTGGCTCCTCCTTCAGGGACGCAGTTGATTAGTTTGTTCCTTGGGAGTTAGGACGGTTGGTGTCAAGCTCCTGCAAGCAAGCACCAATGCCAGGCAGTTCTCCAGTGGGAGTTGGACTCTGGACTTTAGCTGGGGTATCACTAGTGCTTCTTAGCTCCAGGGTGCCTCCATAGGGTGCCTTGAGCATTGCAGTGTTCCCTGGGGAGTTACCAGCTTGGGCCAGTATCATGGTGACACTGCAGGCAGGACTTGACCCCCCAGAAGAATTTGTCCAAATTCTTAAACTTCTTCACCTTTTTGGTTTTCCTTCCTCCTGTCCTGTTGTTGCAGCTTTTCTGATTCTTGGAAGTTAGCAGAGTTGGTGTAAAGCTCTGTAGGCAGGCACTGACCCCAGTCACTTCTCTAGTGGGAGGGAAGTGGGCTCTGGACTTGAGCTGAGTCATTACCGTTCCTCCTGAGCCCTATGCTGACTCAACAGGGCGCCTGGTCCATTGAGGGTGCTCCCCTGGGGAATGAGCAGGATTGGGCCAGTGTCCTGGAGGCCCTGCAGGCAGGCGCTGATCACCAACGCCTCTTCCGATTCTCACTGGTGGCCTTCGGCTCCAGCCTCTGTATTGCTGCTGATTCTTCTACTTCCTCTTTCTTGTAAGCATTTCTTCTTCTCTCGTTTCCTTCTTCATCTCTCTCTTTCTCGCTCAGCACCATGCTGTTGCTTAGCAGCCCAGGGTTGGACTGATCCCGCTGGCAGGACACAGGCCTAATGCAGAAGCAACGACCCTCAGGAAGATTGTGAGAAGCTCCCGACAGGAAGAAAGTGGAGAGAGAGAGCAAGAGGTGAGCCGTTGTTGAGCGAGCTGAACATCTGTGTGCACAATCCAGCCCCCTTGATGCTTTGTGGTGGTCACAAACGGAGCATGAAAGGTTCTGACTCCCAGGATGAGAACTCTGGTGATCTGGGAAGTCGGGCTGGGTTGCTCCCCACATTCAGAAGCCCCTGCTCGCACGCCCACCTCCCACAGCCAGCACCATGTTAACTGATTCGCACCATGGATCTTGAAGTCTCTGGACAGTGTGTCCACATGTGTGGCTGTGTGACACCTAATTCCTAAGTACTGACATTCCAGTCGGAGCACAACAAACTAGATGAGGACAACAGAAGTAACGCAGATGACTCATCTCATTTAGTAAATCCTTAGATAAGGATTGAAAAATCCTGCAATCAAGTCTAGCAATCTTCACAAAAACCAATGATACTTATGGATTTTAATATTCGTACTTTGTCTCTAGTTTAGTTTTAGTTCTAGAATGGTATCACTATTGGCTTTTGGCTAAATGAATTTATTTTTTTAATTTAAAATTTACTTTTTAAAAATTGAATTACAGTGATACACAGTTATAGAGTTGGTCATGATTTGGTTTCAGTCATAAAATTTTCCAACCCCCATCCCTTCACCAGAGTACCTTTCCCACCACCAATATCTCTACTTTCCATCCCATCTGCTCCCCACACTTCTATGGCAGGCAGTTTCCCTCATCCTCTCCCTCTTCCAACTCTCCCTTTCTGACCTGCCTCCCCCTGCCCTTTTTGGGCATTATAGTTTACAATACTGTCAGTGTCCTCCCGTTGTTCATCAATTTGCTCCAGCAGGCCCAGTAACATCTCCATTGAGACTTCTTGTCACTGTGTTTGGCATATTGAATACTCTCGGTAGCTTGCCAGGCTCTCTGAGAGGGGCGGAGAAATTGAACCCAGCTCGGCCGGGCTAGCTGTGCGCAAGGCAAATGCCCTACTGCAGTGCTATCACTCCATTCCCCAGAACTAGCAAAAACCAAAACAAAACAAAACAAAAAACACGCCACCTCTAGGAGCCAGAGAAACGATAGCTCGACAGGCTGGAGTGCACGCTTTCCAGTGTGATTCCTGCCACCCTGCCATGGTGGCACATCGTCCCCTTAAGGACCATAGCAAACATCCCCCAATCACTAAGCGAGAAGTCGCATCCTTGAGCAACTGCTGGGTATGACACCCCATGCGAGGGAGAAACAAAACAAAAAACTAGAACCCAGACTGACCCTGAAAGAAAATTTAAACATCCTCTTTCTAGCTTGACATTTTGATTAAATTTCATGGCCATCGATGCTATTGATGCTGACTTTCACATCTCTGGAAGGTATAATTATGAGTGGGTAGGACTGGGAAAGAATCTCTGCAAATGGATCGGCTATTGTGGACTGATGACAATTCTTCACTAAACGCACTTGTGATGTAATCTCAAATCAATGAGCAGGATTCTAGACAAGTACACGGCTGGTGAATTGTTTTTGTTTTGGAGTCACATCTGGCAGTGTTCTGGGCTTACTCCAGGCTCTGTGCTCAGGGATCACTCCTGGCAGGCGCAGGGGACTATCTAGGGCACTAGGGATGGAATCAGCCACATGCAAGGCAAGCATCCCACCCTCCATACTATCTCTCTGGCTGGTAAACTTAAACCCTTTCATTTGTTCGGATTACGCTTAATAATTCCTCCAGGCTTGGGCTTCAAATTTTCTCTGAGGATGAGGAAGCTGGCTCAATGGGCTGGAGTCCAAGTTTTGTGTGCAGGAGTCTTGTTTGATCCCCAGCACTGCATGGTCCCTGAGCACAACCAGGAATGGCTCCTGGGCATTTCACCAAAAATTTTTTATTTGAAATTCAAATGATCGAAAGTACTGAGAGGGGGAGACTGAAAACAGGCAAGGTGAATAATAAAGCTGGGAGTAGCAGAACTCATTAACAAAGTTTCTGTGCATTTTCCAAAGTTAGGTCTGAATCTGGCAAAGACAAAAAAGAACAGGAATGAGAGCTGGCATCTCAGAGCCTTTAGAAACTGGTGCTCTGACCCCCCCCTAGTGGCGCCACAGAGATTTCTGACCGGGGACAAGCACAGAATCTCAGCACAAGTGAGGAAAATTTTACTTGAAGATTATTTTACTACCTGAAGTTAGGTCAAGCTGAATAATAAATTTTTTGTTTTGTTTTGTTTTTGTTTTTTTTCTCGGTCTGACTCCTGGTTTCATGCTCAAGGATCACTCCTGACTGTCTCAGGGGACCATACTGGGTGCTGGGAATCAAACCCGGGTCAACGGCAAGCAAGGCAAGTCCCTACCCATTGTGCTATCACTCTGGCCCCTCCCAATAAATTTTTACATAGTAAAAAGATATTGCAACATTAATTTAATCTAAATTAGACAAAGCATAGACAGGATCTTTTTTAAGGATCTTTTTTCTTTTCTTTTTTTTTTTTCCTTTTTGGGTCACACCTAGCGATGCACAGGGGTTACTCCTGGCTTTGCACTCAGGGATTACTCCTGGCAGTGCTCAGGGGACCATATGGGATGCTGGGAATCGAACCTGGGTCGGTCACACGCAAGGCAAACGCCCTACCCGCTGTGCAATCACTCCAACCCCTGTTTAAGGATCTTTTTTGGTGCTATATAAGTGCTCTATTTTTCAGCTTTGTGTCCACCACAGCCCAAATTTTCTGACTTCTGCCAGTTTCAGTTTTTTTTATACCCAGTGTATCATTTTGAAAGTTATCTCTTTTGATTTTTTTTCTTTTTTGCTTTAGGGTGAGGCACTGGTGCACTCAGGGTGGTGTTGGGGAACACATATGTGGTGCCAGGGGTTGAACCCAGATCACTTGTGTTTAAAGCATGTGTTCTACCATTGTACTATCTTTCCAGCCCCTAATGTTTCTTTTCTGTTTTCTTTGTTTTTAATAATTCTTCCAATTACTCAGTTTTATACTTCTGTCCAAGCATTTTCCTGGTGTTTGATTTTTAATTTTTTGTGTTTTTTTTTGGGGGGGGAGCTCACCTGACAGTACTCATGGATCATTCCTGGTGGAGCTTGGGGACCATATGAGGTGCCAGGGATTGAACCCTGGGTCAGCTATGTGCAAGCTATGCAAGGCAAGCACCTTACTATCACTCCAGCCCCAGTGTTTGATTTAAAAAAAAATTATGGCTCAGTTTTTGGTTCTGTGCTCAGGGATCACTTGGCGGGCTTGGAAGACTATCTGGGATGCCTTTGGCACTGAGTGCTTATTTATTTCTAATTTCAGAAGTTAAAGCAGTTGCATTCTTACTAACCCAGAAATGAGTTTTCTCAGTGCTGCTAAATCTTTCTAGCCAGCTGGTGAAAAGACTTCTCTGGTGTGTTGTAGAATGATTTAGATATTGTAGTTTACAATACAGGTACTGAAAAGTTATCAGATATTTTTACCTACTTTCCCTATCAAAGTGGTGAAAAGAAAGTACATGTGATTTTTACCTACTTTCCACACTCAGTTCCTGTCCAAAAAGGATCATGTCCACTGATTATAACCATACTGGTCCCGTCTCTATCTTAACTACCATTTCCCCCATCCCACAAACTTGTGCCAAATTTCCAACCGTTGACCAGTCCTCCTGGCCCGCTTTCCCTGGCCTTGGATATTAGTCTCACACAAATTATACTATTTCGGTTTATATCCCACAAAAATGAGTGCAGTCATTTTATATCTGTCCCTCTCCTCTTTGTTTTTTCCAATGCAGATCACAGGCTTTTTAAAAATTTAGTTATTTTATTTTTTCTTTTTGCGTCACACCTGGCTGTTCACAGGAGTTACTCCTGGATCATGCACTCAGGAATTACTCCTGGTGGTGCTCAGGGGACCATATGGGATGCTGGGAATCGAACCTGGGTTGGCCGCGTGCAAGCAAACTCCCTACCCGTTGTGCTATCGCTCCAGCCCCTTGTCCCTCTCCTTCTGACTCATTTCACTCAGCATAATACTCTGCATGGGCATCCATTTATAAGCAAATCCCATGACCTCATTTTCCCTAACAGCTGCATAGTACTCCATTAGGTGGATGTACTTTGGTTTCTGTAACCAGGAGTCTGCTCTCAGGCACTCAGGTTTTTCCAGATTCTGGCTACTGTGAAGCGTGTTGTGGTGAACGTAGGAGTCCAGAAGGTGTTTCTGTTGTGTTTTGGGGCTCCTGGGGTATATTACCAGAAGTGGTATTTCTGGGTCAAATCGGAGCTCAATTTCTTGATTGTGGAGGAATATCCATGTTGTTTTCCAAAAAGGCTGGAGCAGTCGGCATTCCCACCAACAATGAAGGAGTCTCTTTCTCCCTGAATCTGCACCAGCACTGGTCATTCTTGATCTTTTTGATGGGACAGTCTCTGTGGTGTGTGATGATATCTTACTGTTGTTTTCATTTGCATCTCCCTGATTAGTGAGGGACAGGATTTTTTTAAGTGCCTTTTGGGCATTTGAATTTCTTTAAGGAATTTTTTAAGACTTCTCCCCATTTTTTGAATGGGTTGAATGAGGTTTCTTTGGAAATTCCTACCAGTACCTTATATATCTATGATATTAAGCTCTTTTCGCATGGATATTGGATAAAACAAGAAAGATACTGATAGTTCCCAGGTCTACGCACTGCTTTGGGGGCATTCCTCATGTTGTCAATGGCCACCTCACAATGGCAAATCCCTTGCTCCAGAGAAGGAGACTCTATGAAAAGTGAAATAGAACCTTTATTAACATTCTTAATCCGGGAGCTTATCATATAGTTCTGCTTCCATCTTCTATAGACGCGAGGAATCTATGACGGTTCCTCGGTGCTTCTGCCACCAGGCACAAATAGTACTCATTTTTCTATTTCTTTTCTTGTCTCGTTCCTTGTCATCGATAGATTTGAAAGTCTACTTGGTCTGGGCGGTACAATCAAATCACAAAGTCTCCATAGACAATTCTTTTCAGTCTTGGGAGGGGGAATAAGGTTGATTTTTGCCAAAGTGGCAGCAGTAACCTGCTGGATGTCTGGCACGAACTCATTTGCTGTTTCAAGAGCTGCAACCAAAAAGAAGTTCATTCAGATCTCCCTTTCCAGGACTGTCTAGCCAAGCCCCATATTTTCACCTCACATACCAAGTTGTGGCTAAGGGACTTCATTAAGAATCATTTGAGTTGCGCCAGAGCGATAGTACAGTGGGTGGGTTCTTTGCCTTCTTGTGGCACACCCGGGTTAGTTCCCTGGCATCCCAGATGGTCCTCCAAGTGCTACCAGGAGGAATGACTGAGCGCAGAGCCAGGAGTCACTCTGAGAGATGCTAGGTGTGACCCCCAAATGCAGCAAAACAAAGAAACATTTCTCAAAAATCTTTTTAGTGATTGAACAAAAGAAAGAAGTGAGGGTGTTTTACTTGTGAAACACTGTAGACAGTTGTACTTTTGAAGGCAAGAAAGAGAAATACTTCTCCTCCCTCATCACACAACACCTTAACGGTTTCTATTTTCATAACTATCCTTACAGCACTTATTCTCTAGTGTCTGAGAGTGCACCAAGGGCCTTGCTCAGGAGAAGCAGACTCTCCTTGAGCTCCATGCAAAACCCTGTGTGCAGTAGGTTTAAGACCTAATGTCAAAATGTTCTTTTTACAAAAGTTTGATCTTTTTTTCCATAAAACATGACTATAGATGAAATCATTTCATGTTCTGTCCAGGACACAGACAGAACTTGGGACCAGGTAGTGCTGTGAATGTGCGCCAGGGCCTCACCCATACGTGCTAGGTATGTGATCTAGCACTTGTGTTCTCTGCTGGGTCCCATAAGCGAATTTTTTGGGCATTTCCTGGAGGAACCCCCTAGAGTGTAGAAGGAGGCGCTTTTGCAATCTTTCAGTGTTATCCACAAGAGTTACTCGTGTGGGAGACAATTCAGCTGAGGTCTAGAGCATGAGAGCCAGCACCACATCCGGCACAGGAGGAGGAAGGAGAGAAATATTTCCGGTGGGAGGTGGGGCTCTTTTCATCCTGGAGAAAAGAGCCAGTGCAGATGCAGCTACCAGTGAGAAGAAAGGCATTGGGAGAAGGCCAGAGAGACTGCCATTGGTGAAGTCTTTCAGGGCTTGTGACAAACACAAGAGGCTCCCTTCTGGCTCTCACACACAGAAGCAGAAAGCCATCAGTGATTTTCGCACAAGTGTGCAGATGTGATCCAGTCTACATGCTTTTGAGAGACCCTGACAGCTAGGTGGGGAGCAGTGCATCAAAACGATCAATCACCTGCGACTGTTACAAATGATTTCATGAAAGAATGATGGGTGAGTGGGGATTCGTGGGGGGAGATCAGAGAGTCATTAACATGCAAAGAACACAAATCACAGGCATCTTCACCGAGAAAACCAAAAAGGGCTTCCAATCAATCCTAGAGTACAGCCTACTTTGACCTCCTTTGCTCTGGACAAGAGAAAAGAGTGGGTTTGAGGTACACAGAAAGATGCAGGGCATTAGAAGGATCATTTCCTCTCCCCAGGTGTGTCAGGTGTCTGATATGAGTGCAAGTGTCAGCAGAAGAACTTTTTCTGGGCATAACCATCCTCTAGTCCAGGAGATTGAGACAGTCTTTCTGAAGGACTGGGCAAGCTGGGGAGGGCAAGGGGAACCCTTGGGTATTCTGAGCAGTTGAGGATTCCATCCTGCTCATACATTCTGTGAAATTCCTCGTGCACGTTGGTCATAAGGGGCTCCTACCCAGTAGACATCCAAGGAGTACAGGAAGTACAATGACAGAGGAATAGGAACAATGAAACCAAACAATGTCTTCAGTTGGGCCACCTCCTCTTCTACAACAACCACCGAAAAATTCTCCTTTAAGATCATGGAACATGCCTTGAAGGATTGCCCCATCTTACCTCTTTCTCTTATCCCACAATCTCTGTGTAACCCAGAAGCCCGGTAAAAGGTGGAAACTCACCAGTTTTTATAACTTCTGCATCTTCCACATGGATTGTTGGCAGACTCTCTAATACAATTTCTGAAAACAGGGCAGAGTTAAAGTCCTTCCAGAATTCTTGGACCTTTGGAAAACCTCATTCCCCTTCTTTGCTTGTGTATTTGTATCCAGTCTGAACAAGACATGCCTTACTGGGCCAGAGTACTCAATCAGTACTCCATGCAGGAATGTGCCTAGATTTGGTCCCTGACATACCCATACAGACCCACAAGAGCGACCAGGAACACCCCTTAGAACTGAGTGGGAAGTTGTCCCTGAGCATCATTGGGTGTGCCAAAATCCAAAGACAGGCAGAAACTTTGAAGAGCATGAAATTCCTGATTTTGGTTATGGCAAGGGGAAACATTCCATCCCAAATGTAGTTATTAAACGTGCTATGGGAGAGACAGACACACACATACAGAGAGAGAGAGAGAGAGAGAGAGAGAGAGAGAGAGAGAGAGACAGACAGACAGACAGACAGAGAGACAGAGACAAAGAGACAGAAACAGCCAGAGATTTCAGCTTTCTCTTATGAATTTCTGCTACAACAGTTGTAAGCAATTCTGTGGCAAACACCGTGGGGTTCCAGGAATCAAGAATTTCTACCAGAAATCCTTTAATCTCTTTTTTGCTGGGGGATGGAGGGACATTCCGAAGGAGCTTTCTCTGCAGGCATAGGGAGCCCTCTTGGTGGTTCTCAGCCAGCCAAGCAGGAAAGAAATGGCATGCAAGACTTAGGTTGTGGTGCTGCTCAGGGCTTGTGCTGTTCCAGGGCCACCCCAGGCATGTGAGTGTTCTCCAGGGCTGTACCCAGAATGGCTTGCACAAGTGTGTCATGTCCTGATGAAATCAGCCTCATTCCTGGGTAGCATATGAACCTTTGCTAGTGTTCTGTCCCTGTACCCCAACATTCAATTGTCTAGGCTTCTCATCCCCACCAGTCCAGACAACTCAGCAGAGTTGGGGCAAAGGCTCTTGCCTCCTCTTCCTCCCTGAACCTTGCCACAGAGGATTTGAGACCGGGCCACGAGACCTCTGTCCAGGTTTGAGCGAGGATTGCCTCGGACCTGCTTCATTGTTGCAGGATCCAGGTTTAGCTTTGAGCACAAAGTTGTGGAGGGTGTCCCTGATGAAGAGTAACTGCAAGGCAGCCAGGAGCAGAGCTTTACCTAGGAGTCGCAATGCCCTCATCCTTAGAAAGGACTGAGGGCTCCTCATAAAATGAAATACTTCCAGGAGCAGTGTTCCCAACACCTCCATTTTTCTTTTGCGTATCTGTGGAGCAGAAGAGGGGTGAAGTGGATGAGCAGATTAGCTGGTTGCAGCTAATGGGCTGTCGTGGGGTCTGTGTGTCATGGGAACACTGGTCAAGAGCCTCTTCCAGCTGGGCCCCTCCCCCTGTACTTGGGCGGCAGCATTCTGGCTTCAGCCAGCTTCAACCACAGAAACAGAGACACCCTGACACAGTCCCCCTATCATCAGAGCAGAAGAGGTGATAGATGCATCAAGAGAAACTTGCTCTGGTGCAAGTTCACGGAGAAATCGTGACATGGCGCCAGACCTCCCCGATCTGAGTACTGTTCCTGATTCTCTGGAGTTGATGTGAAATCCGCACAACCTCCCTCCAAAGGAAGTGTGAAGTTTCCAGTGGGATGATGGATGCAAAGTGTAAACTGCCAACGGAATTATGCACTAAGATTCTTAAGGTTGGAATGTCTCGTGTGAATCCCTTCCCCACCAGTGAGCACAGAACCAGGGACTTTTTTAATATGCACTGCCAAGCTTGCCTTGAACAGCCACAGACTCAACGTCATGACTACTAGCCTACAGCCCTGCTGACTCTGCCTCCATAGATCTCATCTACTGGATCTAGGGAGGTCTCTGTGTCATTACCCTCTGCCCACCTCGCACAGCTTCTGAAGACAGAGACTGGAATGTTAAGAGGAGCAAATAGGGTCTTTGGTGCACTGGTCATGGGGAAGAATCCAGGAACGAAGGGAATTTTTCTCCTGTTATTGTATCCAACTAACTTACCTGACTGTTGCGTAGCTTACATGAATAGTGTGTCTTAGTTTCCTCAGAGATTCTCACTCACCAGGCATTTGATGGTGTCTTCAAGAACTTGAATGTTGTTTCTTGGATTAGCATTTTTAAACTGAGAGGCGAGAGATTTCCATTTTGTTATTCCACTCCATTTTTCAAGGGCTTGGCCACACACCTGAGGGGTGGAGAAAGGAGGAACAGCAATACCTCTCTGCTAGAACTGCAGGGAAATGACATACACTATGTCAAAGAGGTAAGACTTGTTCTGAGGGGTTGTTGTGTGGTTGGGTGGTGGGCGTTGGAAATCAGGATCCTGTGAATGCTGGGGTTTTGTTCATGAATAGGGACAGACAGAGATTACAGAAACAGGAGGTTCTCAGGATAACAACAAAGGTCCCTGAGAAGCCCCCAATGCTCAGAGCCAGCTGGAGGATGACATCACTGGTGACTGCATAACAGACAACCTTGTCTGGGCTCATGAAGAAGAGGCAAGTGAGAGGGCTCATGGCAGGCAGAGAGGGAAATGGGTTAGACTGTGGATGACAGGACAGGGTGCCATAGTTACCTTTACCACATGGACGTCATCGTCTTGCAGGTTTAGCAGCAGTGGAACCAGGAAGGTGAGAATCTCTCTTTTGAAAGAAGACACCAGTTTCCACTGATTTATCTGTTCCAACATGTCACCTAGGGTGGAAATGGCTGAGAGTCTCACCTCTTTTGTTTCCTGCCAGAAAGAGCAAAAGGTGGCTGAGGGGCTGTCATTTCCCTGTATCCCAGACAGTCCTGTCTTTCATCATCCAGATAAAATGTTCACTCCCCGTAATGTGTTCACATCATGCAAAGTTAACATGTTTGGGGATCTGAGAAATCATTCTCCAGCCTCCCAGAGTGACGAAGTTCATGGTTAAGATGAGTAAGGATGTCAAGACTATGGCTTGTTTTTAGCAAAGGACCTTCCTGGAGCTTGTCACTTCATTTTCTTCTAGGGATTTGGATTTAGCTCAGGAACACAAATTTTTAAGTACACAGAATTTTTCTCTAGATGCCAGGTGTGACATTCTTAAAATGGCCGTTAGGTTGTTCGATTGAACAATACAGTCCAGAGGTAAACCCTATCCACTTTTCAGGATTTTGGTATATCTTCACTGAACAAACATGGAGCAACTTTTTAGAGCCAAATGTCTTAACTGCAGACGAATGGATACTTTGCTAACAAGGTGGGAAAAGGGAGGGAACTGTGGATCATTGGTAGAGGCATGCAGAAGCTGCTGGCTGTTTACAACTGGAACACTGAAGGCCCCAAACTCTGCTCTTAAAAGATGTGTACATCAATGTCAAATAAAAATCAAGTGTGTGATTACTAGGGAGAAGAAAAAAAAAACTAAAAGCCTAACCCTAGTCCATCCTGGCAACAAAATCAAATACAAGGAGAATAGAAAAAATAAAAAGTCTGTAACGGGGTAGATTAAGAACATAACCACAATCAAAATGACTACAAGTGGGTAAATGAACAAAAGAGAAACAGCTCGTTTTCAGTGCAAAGATGATTTGATAGCCCAGCCTTTCTTTCCAAGTGGACAAAGACATGGGAAATAGAAGAGAAACGTGGAGCATAAGCCTAAAGGCATTTCAGACTAGAAAGAGAAGAGAACAGAATAAAGTAATAGAAAGATAGTTAAAAAAAATTATGAAACAGCATTGAGTCCTGCCCAGGAAGTTCATAGGGCGAGGTGAATCAGCGAGAGTGATCGGGGATGGCCTGGTGGGATAACGTAGGAGACGAGGTGCTCGCGGAGCATGCGACGAACACTGGTTCCATCCCAGCACCGCACAGGGCCCCTGAGCACCATCAGGAGTGACCCCTGACTCAGAGCCAGGAGTTACACGCAATCACAACGGAGAGAGAGCCACGCAAAATGTCACAAAAACAGTGAGAGCCTGGAAGTCGGATTTTGGGATCACTAGGGTCCAGGTCTTTTTCTAGAACCAAGTTGCTATCACAGAAATGATGACCATAATATTTCTTGATTTGACCGTAGACCTCCACAATAACTTTCTGGCAAGATGGAAGGAAATACCACCTGACAACCTTTTCATGAACACCTTTACATGCTTAATTGTTTAGGCACTGTAGCACTGCAGCACTTTACTCCCGTTGTTCTTGATTTGCTCAAGCAGGCACGAGTAACGTCCCCATTGTGAGACTTGTTGTTCTTGTTTTTGGCATATTGAATACTCCACAGGTAGCTACCCATTCTCTGCCATGCAGGCAGGATACTCTCTATAGCCAACAGAGCTTGCCAGGCTCTCCGAGAGGGACAGAGGAATCGAACCTGGGCCGGCCGTGTGCAAGGCAAATGCCCTACCTGCAGTGCTATCGCTCCAGCCAGTAGATGCAAAAAACAAATTTTTTTTTGTTTTTTGGCCGGTGCTTTTGGCTGGACTGACCACATGCCAAGCAAGCATCCTTCCCACTGTACTATCACTCCAGCCCCCAAAAAGCATTTTAAAATGCACGACTGGACTCCCATGAAATAGATACCACTTCCCAGGCACCAAGAATGGAGCCCTTACTGACACCTCGGCAGCCCTGGATGGAGTCGTTGTCATTCCTCTGGATAACCTGGGGCCACAGCTTTCCATCTCATTGCTCTGCCCAGTCTGGATACAGGCTTCAAGATGAGCCCTCAAGGGAAACAAGTCCTAGGCCCGTAGTGCTCCAAAGGAAAGAGGCCTTGTGACTACGTTCAGAAAAGCAGATGTTCTTGGCACACCTATGTCCATTGTTGCACTGTTCACAATAGCCAAAATCTGGGAAAAACCCGAGAGCCCGAGAACAGATGACTGGCTAAAGACACTTTGGTCCATCTACACAATGGAGTACTATGCAGCTGTTAGAAAAGATGAAGTCATGAAATTTACATAGGTTTGGTACTACATGGAAAGTATCATGCCAAGTGAAATGAGTCAGAAAGAGAGGGACAGACATAGAAAGACTGCATTCATCTGGGGAACATAAAGTAACAAAATAGGAGACTAACACCCAAGAATAGCCGAGATAAGTACCAGGAGGTTTACTCCATGGCTTGGAGGCCAGCCACACATGCTAGGGGAAAAGGCAGCCCAGATAGAGAAGGGAGCACCAAGTAAAGGGTGATGGGAGGATCCTCCCAGGATGGGAGGTACGTGCTGAGTGTAGACTCTAGACTGAACATGACTCCCACTCAAGGCCTCTTTTGCAAACCACAGCGCCCAAAAGGAGAGAGAGAACAAAAGGGAATGCCCTGCCACAGAGGAGGGGTGGGATGGGGGGATAGTGGGGGGTGGGAGGGATACTGGGATCAATGCTGGTGCAGAATGTGCACTGGTGGAGGGATGGGTACTTGATCATTGTATAACTGAAGCCCAAGCACAAAAATTTGTAAGTCTACAACTGTACTCCATGGTGTTTCACTAATAAAAATTGTTAAAAAAGAAGAAAAGAAAGAAAAGCAGACACTCAAAGAGAGTTGGGGAGAAAAATCTCATTTTCTTTTTCTTCCATGTATTCTACCATGCCACAATTCCTACCATGCCCCTGTTGGAGCCTCAAGGACACAAAAACCTCAAGTGAGAACAAAAAAGATGAGAATCTCTGCATTTGGAAGACCCATGGCCCCAAGATGCTAGGGAGACCCCCACTGACTTATACCCTCTCTTTGCCACAATTTTGCTTGCAGTCCTTTGGAGGGCTTTCTGGAGCCCGAATTCTCTACATGTGATTGAAACTGGGATGCCCTGGCACTGGAAAACCAGGGAGTCACAGGGAGGGAGATACTTGAGAAAGTCACTCTTTATAAACTCCTGGGTTGATACCATGCTTAGATGCTATGAGACATTTAAAAGTGATCTGTGGAATAGACAGAGGAATCAGACATTCACTCTCCTGTCTTGGAAGGTCCAGCTCCGAGATAAGACTGATGCCAAAGTAACTCCCATCCACGGTTCAATGCCTGGTTTAGGGGAGCCTGCGCAGGACTACCGTCGCCATGGAGCCCTGAAGCAAGTTCCCTGGAGTTGAAAAATCTAGGCTGTTGAACGAGGGTCAGACACAGTGAACATCTAGACCGGTTTGGAAAGTTCAGATCTGCATCTCTGGGTTCTTGCCACATGCTGCTAGCATTGCAGGGCCCTGGTGTTGGTTGGGAGGAGGGTGGAGTTGAGACTGTTTCCTCTGTCTTCACATTTAGTTCTGACTTCAGGGATGCAGAAGATCCCTGAAGTCAGAACTAAGTTCAAGTCTGCTGTAGTGAGTGGGGAACTTGTGTGTGCTGCATCGGTGTCAGAAGGGGGACACTGCGGACCTTGCTACCCACCATTTCCAGAAGCGATTCCTCATTTTCGCACCCCTCCCTGTCTGCAACCTTCTCAACACAGTACAAGACCCTGGCCCAGAGTCTTCAGTTCCCTTCAGCCAACCCCAACTGTTCCCAGCTGATCCCCAGAACTTAGCGTCATACATCAGTAAGAAGCATACGGAGTTCCTCTGACATAGTTGGGAAGACATCCTTGGATTCTCCGTTGCTAGTGATAATCATGTTTCTATATGTCTTCATTGACTGAATTTTCAGTCGGGGTGGACCTCTAAGGAGGTCTTTCAAGGCATGAGTCATAGTGGCCAGCACCTCTGTCTATTGGAAAACAGGCAGAGATCACTCAAGAGCTGGGGAACTTGCAAACGGGGGAGTAGGGTTTTGAGAAAACAGGTGGACCCTAAGTCCAAAAGCCATGGGGATGTGAGAAGTGTGGACGGCTGGTGCTCAGGGGCTTTGAAAGATCTTGCTGGGTAGGGAGTTCTGGAGTTCTAGAAACTGGATGCTCACTGCATGAGGATAAAGGGCCGGGCAATCAACTAGATTACCAAGGGCTCCATAGGAGATGAACAAAAGGATCCAGGGAGAACACATACTCCATTGTCCCATACTCATACTTACTGGTTTGGGATGTAAGGCTAGATTGCTCATGCCAATGACACCGATCTCCTTAATTACGGGATCAGGATCATTGACGGATTGTGTTACTGTACTTAAAGCCTCTTATCCCAGGGTCTTGGCCGCTGCTCTGTGCTCAAGGAGCTATGTGAATAACAGAAATGGAGCTAAGATTAGAGGAGAGGTCATGTGCACTGTGCACCCCTCAGCCCTCCCTCAGGCCCCATACTCAGGTGAGACAAACACACAGGTGGCAGGAACCTGGGAGGCAACGCCCACAGGGCCTGAATGTGTCACTACATGCCAATATTCACAGATCACACATGGAGCAACAGAGTTGCTGTTCCTCTCTCCAGGAGTCGGGGCCCTTGAAACGGTGGTGGATGGGGAAGCACCCCTGTGCTAGTGCCCAGGCATCTGGCAAGGATGCAATGCCACTCGGAGCCTGCGGTGCCAGACATGAAGTGGGCCACACTGATGTGCCCAGGGACCTTCAGGGCCCCAGACTGTGGGGATAAAGGGGAGTCCACGGTTGCACCTGGTGATGCTCAGTTAACCATGGGTGTGATCCACACGAGGGTCAATTGACATGCAAGGCACACACCTTCCCCTGTGCTCTCTCTCTAGCCTCTGCTGCCATGGGAAAGGCAGTTGTCTGAAGTACAAGATAAGAAAGTGCCTCTACTTCAGGTATCTCGGTTGTAGTCTGCCCTCTTGGGGATCGCTTATTGAAGGTTCTTTTTAGTGTGTTTCAGCTCGAGGAAATAATTGGAAGAGCTGTGGAACCCTCTAGAGCAGATCTTACCTGTGCATAGGTGCCGCGAGAGAGTAGCTATTGACCACGATCCTGGCTCTCCAGCATCTTGACTACTAAAGCCAGGATTTCATGAATGACTTGTTGTGAGCAGTTTCTCACGATGGCCCTGAGGAGGAACACAGGAATTGAAGAGTTGCCATGGCGTAGAGGTGGGTGTGGGTGAAGACAGGCTGGGGTGGTGGGGGTCAGGGTTCCTCGGTGAGTGAGGAGCAAGAAAGACAAGGGGAAATTAGGTAAGCAGAGAGCAAAGAGATGGCAAAAAGAAGGGAGGTTTGAAGGCTAGGACCTGGGGGTCGAGGCTAGAGTGGAGAAAGGAGGACTGGGGAGCGAGTCCCACCTGGTTAGATTCATGACCCCCAGGTGAAAGCTGTCTGGGGAAGCCAGGGCTTCCCAGCAATTTTCCTTTTTTGCATAATTAACAACGGATCTGTATCCAGCAGCCCCTGTCAGAGCCCTCAGAGATCTGATGGCACAACTGCAGAAAGGGACAGAAGGACGGAGCTCACGTTAGTGCTACCCTCATGCCATTCCTGAGCCAGAAAGGCAGAACCTAGCTGGGAGCTGGATTCGACTTTCCTGGTACAGAACTCCACAGCTCAGGAACAGCCCCCCACCCCCACCCCCCGCCCAACCAAACACCCTTTCAGTCTGGATCCTCATCCAAACCCAGAGTTGGGGAAGAGACCACATGAAGACTCTGGTGGCCTTATTTTCAAATTCTGCTCTCCATGGCACAGGGAAAGGGTCAGGATCAGCTGCAGCTCCACTCCCACCAAATGAGACTAGATCTGCTGCTACTTTCGTTTGGCTAAAGGAGGACTTGATCTTTGTATTTCAAACAGGGATAATGGCCAGGTGACCACTTAGTGACTGAAAGCACTTGTCTGGCAGGCACAAACCAAGGTGCCCACCCATCCATGCCTAGGCCCTGACAGCTCTGCTTCAAGATCTGCAGCTAGAGGAGGGCTCCACGGTGGAGGTGGCTCCCAGGGCAATTGTGAGGCCCAGGAAGTGAACCTTTCATGCCACACACAGAGGGGACAAGTCATGGAATAAAACCACATATTTCAGAACCCAGATCCCGCTCCACAGATGACAGTTCCGATAGTGACTCGTGGAAGATGGCAGCTACCTAAAAGCAACCGCTGAAGAGGGTGATCAGACGTACAGGTACCACACAATGACGAGGTGAGATGGATTTAGAACAGTGTATCACGTTGTTCAACATCAAATGCGGAGGTTTTCAAAATGATTTCCCCTACTGCCCTCTTTGTTACAAACTTGCCTAGGACCACCCTATGAATCTCCCTTCTTGAAACCAGCCAGCAGGAAGACATACTGCATGACAATCTTGCATGTTTTTAATGCCATATTTCGACCTGCTACCCACAACATTGTCACTATATGTCTAGCGCTTTCATGGCAAAGAGTGACTAAGAAGACCTCGGTCGATTGTGAGAGGGTTCTGAGGCCCAAGCCCCGCAATGGCTGGGGGGAAAGAGGTGCCTTGTGCATGAGGCTGTGGGGGCCATGTCCATGGATTTCAGGTTTTTGGTTGTTGGTCTATGGATGTCGGCTCTGTGGGTGTCCGCTCTAGCAGTGTTGAGCCTGTGGGTGCTGTCTATAGGTGTCAGGTTTAGAGATGCCAGGCCTATGGGTGTATGGTCATGGGTGTGTGTGGTCATGAGTGTGTAGAATTATGGGTATGTAGGATCAGAGCACAGCAGTTAGGGCCTTAGCCTTGCACGTGGCTGACACGGCCGACCTGAGTTCAATTCCTCCGCCCCTCTCAGGGAGCCCGGAAAGCTACCGAGAGTATCTCGCCCGCACGGCAAAGCCTGGCAAGCTCCCCGTGACGTATTCGATATGCCAAACACAGGAACAACAAGTCTCGCCATGGAGACGTTACTGGGCCTGCTTAAACAAATCGATGAACAACAAGATGACAGGGCTACAGTGCTACCATGTCATAGATAAATGTCAGACAATAAAGGAAAATTCGAGTGAAAATAATGAAGAACATTCAAGTCATCTCGATAAAAGGATGGCCAGAGTTGCACTGCTGCTGGCGGATCACTATTTTCATATTTTAGCTGGCTTTAGTCACAGTGATGAGCTCTTAGTAGTTGCCTTCTACTTTTTTAGCATGGCCAGGAGCTACCTCTTCCACAGTGAGTTGGAGCAGACTTTGAACACACACTTGTATGGCACCAAAGCAGAAATAAATCATCAACAAATCCATGTGCAAGTAAACCTCTGTATTTTCCTGTGCTTCCTGGCTGGAGCGACAGCACAGCGGAAGGGCATTTGCCTTGCAAGCCGCTGGCCTGGCTGAGCCGGGTCTGATTCCTCCGCCCCTCTCGGAGAGCCCTGCAAGCTACAGCGAGTATCTCGCCCGCACGGCAAAGCCTGCCAAGCTACCTGTGACGAGATCGATGTGCCAAATGCAGGAACAACAAGTCTCACAAGTTTTGATACAACTTTTTGGCAGTGGCCAGAGAGATAGTACAGGGAATGATGTTTGTCTGGCACACGGTGAATCAGGTTGGATCCCAACCTTTGCAAATGTTCCCCAGAGAACCACCAGGAACGTTTCTTCAGCACGAGTCCACCAGCATCTGTGGTCCCAACTCACACTCACTGAAATCACTTTCCAGTACAGGGCTGGACAATAGTACAGCAATAAGGGCATCTGTTTAGCATGTGCTCAACACCACATGGTCCCCCAAGCATCACTGAAATCAGTCATTGAGGGCCCCTAAGCACCACCAGCTATGGTCCTGGAGCCCTTCCAGCACTGCCAGGTTTATCCAGGGAAGCGCCATCCCTGGAGGACCTGAGCAGCACTAAATCCTCAGCCTTGTCTTAAACCATGGGTCCAGTAGCTGGGGGTGGGAATGGGGTCTGAGAGTCTCTCCCCCAAAATACCATTATCCATATCCAGTATGTCGGTAAATGACTCTTTGGAGGTGAATGAATCAAGTCACAGGTCACATATTTAACATTCTCTTGTCTACATTTCTCCCCTTAGGTTCAGCTTGGATATTTTGTTCAAGACATGTTATTTCAATGTTGACTGATCACTGCTGAGTATAAAATCACCCAGAGATGTGGCTATTTGTATCCTTGGCAAAGTGCTATTTCTCTGCCCACCCAAAATCTTTTCAATATTCTTGTTCTTAGAATAGTCACCCTGACATCAGATATAGAGTGATTTTTGTATAAGGGAGCAAAAGACAAACTCAAATAGGAACGAAACTTGGCTTTTGTTTTTTGATCAGGAGTAGATATGTATACTTGATAGAAAATTGTCAAATAGGAAACTACGTCTTTTGTTCTTGGAGGCCCACATCTAGATTGCCCACATCAGGGATTACTCTTGGCTCTGCACTCAGGGATTAGGATCATCTGGGGTGCTGCAGTAGTTTGAACCGGAGTCAGCTGCTTGCAAAGCCAGTGCTCAACCAGTTGTACTAGATTCTGACCCCTTCACATGGAACTCTTCAGAAAAAAGTAATTTTTTAAAAAAACACAGGTAGGTTCATGCTGTAAGTGTAAAACTCAAATACGAAGAACTTTGTAGACCACAGTGCTTTGATAACATTTTACAAAGTAAAAAAAAAAAAAGCACTCTTTGTTTTTCTACCATCCACTTATTTTTCCTCAATGCCTCCCAGCTGGGGCCAAAACTAATAACTCCCAAGATCATTCCACGACCCATCTTGGGAAGGAACTTTCCATTTTGTTCTGACTTCAGGGATGCAGAAGATCCCTGAAGTCAGAACTAAGTTCAAGTCTGCTGTAGTGAGTGGGGAACTTGTGTGTGCTGCATCTGTGTCAGAGGGGGGACACTGCGGACCTTGCTACCCACCGTTTCCAGAAGCGAGTCCTCGTTTTCGCATCCCTCCCTGTCTGCAACCTTCTCAACACAGTCCAAGACCCTGGCCCAGAGTCTTCAGTTCCCTTAAGCCCACCCCAACTGTTCCCAGCTGATCCCCAGAACTTAGCGTCATACATCAGTAAGAAGCATACGGAGTTCCTCTGATATAGTTGGGAAGATATCCTTGGATTCTCCTTTGCTAGTGATAATCATGTTTCTATATGTCTTCATTGACTGAATTTTCAGTCGGGGTGGACCTCTAAGGAGGTCTTTCAAGGCATGAGTCATAGTGGCCAGCACCTCTGTCTATTGGAAAACAGGCAGAGATCACTCAAGAGCTGGGGAACTTGCAAACGGGGGAGTAGGGTTTTGAGAAAATAGGTGGGCCCTAAGTCCAAAGGCCATGGGGATGTGAGAAGTGTGGACGGCTGGTGCTCAGGGGCTTTGAAAGATCTTGCTGGGTAGGGAGTTCTGGAGTTCTAGAAACTGGATGCTCACTGCATGCGGATAAAGGGCCAGGCAATCAACTAGATTACCAAGGGCTCCATAGGAGATGAACAAAAGGATCCAGGGAGGACACATACTCCATTGTCCCATTCTCATACTTACTGGTTTGGGATGTAGGGCTAGATTGCTCATGCCAATGACACCGATCTCCTTAATCACGGGATCAGGATCATTGACGGATTGTGTTACTGTACTTAAAGCCTCTTATCCCAGGGTCTTGGCCGCTGCTCTATGCTCGAGTAGCTATGTGAATAACAGAAATGGAGCTAAGATTAGAGGAGAGGTCATGTGCACTGTGCACCCCTCAGCCCTCACGCAGGCCCCATACTCAGGTGAGACAAACACACAGGTGGCAGGAACCTGGGAGGCAACGCCCACAGGGCCTGAATGTGTCACTACATGCCAATATTCACAGATCATACATGGAGCAATAGAGTTGCTGTTCCTCTCTCCAGGAGTCGGGACCCTTGAAACGATGGTGGACGGGGAAGCACCCCTGTGCTGGTGCCCAGGCATCTGCTAAGGATGCAATACCACTCGGGGCCTGTGGTGCCAGACATGAAGTGGGCCACACTGATGGTACCCAGGGACCTTCAGGGCCCTAGACTGTGGGGTTAAAGGGGCGTCCACGGTTGCACCTGGTGACGCTCAGTTAACCATGGGTGTGATCCTCACGAGGGTCAATTGACATGCAAGGCACACACCTTCCCCTGTGCTCTCTCTCTAGCCTCTGCTGCCACGGGAAAGGCAGTTGTCTGAAGTACAAGATAAGAAAGTGCCTCTACCACAGGGATCTCGGTTGTAGTCTGCCCTCTTTGGGGACCGCTTATTGAAGGTTCTTTTTAGTGTGTTTCAGCTCGAGGAAACAATTGGAAGAGCTGTGCAACCCTCCGGAGCAGATCTTACCTGCGCATAGGTGCCGCGAGAGAGTAGCTTTTGGCCACGATCCTGGCTCCCCAGCATCTTGACTACTAAAGCCAGGATTTCATGAATGACTTGTTGTGGGCAGTTTCTCACGATGGCCCTGAGGAGGAACACAGGAATTGAAGAGTTGCCATGGCGTAGAGGTGGATGTGGGTGAAGACAGGATGGGGTGGTGGGGGTCAGGGTTCCTCGGTGAGTGTGGAACAAGAAAGACAATAGGAAATTAGGTAAGCAGAGAGCAAAGAGATGGCAACGAGAGGGGAGGTTTGAAGGCTGGGACCTGGGGGTCGAGGCTAGAGTGGAGAAAGGAGGACTGGGGAGCGAGTCCTAACTGGTTAGATTCATGACCCCCAGGTGAAAGCTGTCTGGGGAAGCCAGGGCTTCCCAACAATTTTTTGTATTTGCATAATTCACAATGGATCTGTATCCAGCAGCCCCTGTCAGAGCCCTCAGACATTTGATGGTACAACTGCAGAGAGGGACAGAAGGACAGAGCTCACGTTAGTGCTACCCTCATGCCATTCCTGAGCCAGAAAGGCAGAACCTAGCTGGGAGCTGGATTCGACTTTCCTGGTACAGAACTCCACAGCTCAGGAACAGCCCCCCACTCCCACCCCCCCGCCCAACCAAACACCCTTTCAGTCTGGATCCTCATCCAAACCCAGAGTTGGGGAAGAGACCACATGAAGACTCTGGTGCCCTTATTTTCAAATTCTGCTCTCCAGGGCACAGGAAAAGGGTCAGGATCAGCTGCAGCTCCACTCCCACCAAATGAGACTAGATCTGCTGCTACTTTCATTTGGCTAAAGGAGGACTTGATCTTTGTATTTCAAACAGGGATAATGGCCAGGTGACCACTTAGTGACTGAAAGCACTTGTCTGGCAGGCACAAACCAAGGTGCCCACCCATCCATGCCTAGGCCCTGACAGCTCTGCTTCAAGATCTGCAGCTAGAGGAGGGCTCCACGGTGGAGGTGGCTCCCAGGGCAATTGTGAGGCCCAGGAAGTGAACCTTTCATGCCACACACAGAGGGGACAAGTCATGGAATAAAACCACATATTTCAGAACCCAGATCCCGCTCCACAGATGACAGTTCCGGTAGTGACTCGTGGAAGATGGCAGCTACCTAAAAGCAACCGCTGAAGAGGGTGATCAGATGTACAGGTACCACACAATGATGAGGTGAGATGGATCTAGAACAGTGTATCATGTTGTTCAACATCGAATGCGGAGGTTTTCAAAATGATTTCCCCTACTGCCCTCTTTGTTACAAACTTGCCTAGGACCACCCTATGAATCTTCCTTCTTGAAACCAGCCAGCAGGAAGACATACTGCATGACAACCTTGCATGTTTTTAATGCCATATTTCGACCTGCTACCCACAACATTGTCACTCTATGTCTAGCGCTTTCATGGCAAAGAGTGACAAAGAAGACCTTGGTCGATTGTGAGAGGGTTCTGAGGCCCAAGCCCTGCAATGGCTGGGGGGAAAGAGGTGCCTTGTGCATGGGGTTGTGGAGGTCATGTCCATGGCTTTCAGGTTTCTGGTTGTGGGTCTATGGATGTCGGCTCTGTGGGTGCGAGGTCTAGCAGTGTCGAGCCTGTGGGTGCTGTCTATGGGAGTCAGGTTTAGAGATGCCAGGCCTATGAGTGTATGGTCATGGGTGTGTGTGATCATGGGTGTGTAGGATTATGGGTATGTAGGGTCAGAGCACAGCAGTTAGGGCCTTAGCCTTGCACGTGGCTGACACGGCCGACCTGAGTTCAATTCCTCCGCCCCTCTCAGGGAGCCCGGAAAGCTACCGAGAGTATCTCGCCCGCACGGCAAAGCCTGGCAAGCTCCCCGTGACGTATTCGATATGCCAAACACAGGAACAACAAGTCTCACCATGGAGACGTTACTGGGCCTGCTCGAGCAAATCGATGCACAGCGGGAGGACAGTGCTACAGGACAGTGCTGGAGCACCATCAGCAGCAACTGCCCAACTCTTTGGAAGGGAGGTTTCTATTTCTTTTAACGAATTGCTTCCAATACATGCGTATTGGAATTGGTACCAGAATTTCTTTGGCATCGATTTTCCAAGTTTCAGCAAGGAATTAAATCTTGGCAATTGTTGTTCTTTCAGGAATTGTGTGTGTGCTAAAGAAAAAGCTTAGTTTCGTAGCTAAGATGATAGACACACCCAACTCGATGTCAAAAACTGAAATGTTTCTCAATGCTCACATAATGTCTTCAATACCTTGAGCCAGTTCCTCTGTTCTGTGCACTGTGCAATTATTGTTCAGGAAATTTTCTTGGCAATCGATCATGCTGATATAGTACATTTTACCTCACTTAGAGTTGGTAGAAATCTTTCTTCCCCAAGAGAGTGCTTTTTTTTCTCTCGATAGCGTAGTGAGTATGAAAAAGCTGTCACTGGCACAGACGTGGTTTGGATACTATGGACTATATACTAAGACTTACGCCAATGTTGCAGTCTCTAAAATGTTGAAGTAGGTAAAAATACACAATGCTTATCTTCCTTATCACTTATAAATCTTGTGGTCAAGTGTTCGGATAGTCTTGAATACATCATAGCTTTGATACAACTTCTTGGCAGTGGCCAGAGAGATAGTACAGGAAATGATTTTTGTCTGGCACACGGTGAATCCAGTTGGATCCCAACCTTTGCAAATGTTCCCCAGAGAACCACCAGGAACGTTTCTTCAGCATGAGCCCACCAGCATCTGTGGTCCCAACTCACACTCACTGAAATCACTTTCCAGTATAGGACTGGACAATAGTACAGCAATAAGGGCATCTGTTTCGCATGTGCTCAACACCACATGGTCCCCCAAGCATCACTGAAATCAGTCATTGAGGGCCCCTAAGCACCACCAGCTATGGTCCTGGAGCCCTTCCAGCACTGCCAGGTTTGCCCAGGGAAGCGCCATCCCTGGCGGACCTGAGCAGCACTAAATCCTCAGCCTTGTCTTAAACCATGGGTCCAGTAGCTGGGGGTGGGAATGGGGTCTGAGAGTCTCTCCCCCAAAATACTGTTATCTATATCCAGTATATCGGTAAATGACTCTTTGGAGGTGAATGAATCAAGTCACAGGTCACATATTTAACATTCTCTTGTCTACATTTCTCCCCTTAGGTTCAGCTTGGATATTTTGTTCAAAACATGTTATTTCAACGTTGACTGATCACTGCTGAGTATAAAAACACCCAGAGATGTGGCTATTTGTATCCTTGGCAAAGTGCTATTTCTCTGCCCACTCAAAATCTTTTCAATATTCTTGTTCTTAGAATAGTCACCCTGACATCAGATATAGAGTGATTTTTGTATAAGGGAGCAAAAGACAAACTCAAATAGGAACGAAACTTGGCTTTTGTTTTTTGATCAGGAGTAGATATGTATACTTGATAGAAAATTGTCAAATAGGAAACTACGTCTTTTGTTCTTGGAGGCCCACATCTGGATTGCCCACATCAGGGATTACTCTTGGTTCTGCACTCAGGGATCAGGATCATCTGAGGTGCTGCAGTAGTTTGAACCGGAGTCAGCTGCTTGCAAAGCCAGTGCTCAACCAGTTGTACTAGTTCCTGACCCCTTCATATGGAACTCTTCAGAAAAAAGTAATTTTTTTAAAAAAACAGAGGTAGGTTCATGCTATAAGTCTAAAACTCAAATAATGAAGAACTTTGTAGACCACAGTGCTTTGATAACATTTTACAAAGTAAAAAAAAAAAAAGCACTCTTTGCTTTTCTACCACCCACTTATTTTTCCTCAATGCCTCCCAGCTGGGCCCAAAACTAATAACTCCCAAGATCATTCCACGACCCATCTTGGGATGGAACTTTCCATTTTGGCAACCTCAATCTTATGAATCTCTCCATGTGCCCCAAATATGAATACCAAGAGGTACCATGAAGTCAACTGGCAGGAAAGGATAGGAAAGAACACAAAAATGAGGACCTTGTAAACAGACGATGAGTTTCTACTGCCTCACGCTGCAATTTCCACTCCCCTGTTTATTCTCAGATGCCCACTTGGTCAGCATCCCCAAAGGGCTCAGCATGAGGACTAACTGCATTCCCCTGATGTTCAGGTTCGGCATACCTTAGTGGATCGAAGGCCTGGATTTTTCCGTCTTCCCGATGCCTAAATACCACCATCTCCTGGGGAGAGCTCTTTTCGGCTGTCCAGTATATCTGGGAGAGCAGAGCCGGCAGCAATCTTGGATAGACTTTTTGAATAGCCTCCTCACACACGGCCTCTGAGCAAATGGCCAGAATTGCGCATGAGACCTGGGTGAAAACAGCACGGAAGGGTGGGAGAAGAATTGAGCGGGTGTGCAGGGTAGTACCAATTGGTCCTGTGAACCTGCAGATTCCCCACCCCGATCTCTCTCATTGCCCAGAGGAATGCATTCCAAACCAGGACTGTCAGAAGCATCTAAGACTGAACTCCCACACTTCATCCCTAGCCCGTGGAGGTATCATATTCATGGCATCTGCTTTCCTGGGCTCCCCTGACATTCAGAATGAAAAGAAAACCAACACCGTGTTTCCACAGAGTCATTTCGGGGAAAGCTTTGTCTTCACCCGGCAACCCACCTCAGCTCACTCCCCCATGACGCAATCCACGCTCTGGTAGAATGAGTGCCAGTCCTGAATGAGAAGATGGCTGGGACTCAGGAGTGTGACGCGTGAATTGGGAGGCAACTTTGCTGTCTAGAAACAGGCACGAAACGTGCCCGTCATCTCCAGGCAGTTCTGGACCCACCGAACTAAAGGGATTTGAGTGCTCCTGGAATGCACAGCGTCATTGGAATTGGGATCAGAGTCCTCGGCTTGGCTTCTCCCTCACAGCTGCCCAGTCCTTTAGTCCCTTCCACCCTCAGCTCTGCTTCCCAGTCCAGCAAGGTAAGTGTCCCCTCCCTCCATCCCCGTGCTGACCTCAATGAGCTCTAAGTCCATCTCCCTGCTCTCCTCTGTGGGCTCCAAGATGTTATGGAAGAGTTTGAGGACCTCCATGGAGGTCTCATGGTTCTTACCCAACCATTCCCATAATTGGAGCTGGTTTCTGCAGGACCAAGCACAGAGCTGTCATGGGCCCTGGTCACCAGGCTCCTAGCGCTGACCAGCTTCCAGGCCTCGTGCAGACTAGAGGGAGTGAGGCCAGAGAGGACTTGGCTGGAGAGTTAGGCAATGCCAGCGGACTGGTACAGAAGACAAAATGCTCCTACAGGAAAGCGGTGCTGGGAGGGACTGAGGTGGGCAGGAGTCCCAGGGATAGAGAATGTGCTCCTGGCCAGTAGAGGGCTACCTGTTCCATGGGAGAGGGACGCTCAGCAGCAGGCTATGGTGGCGGTGCTGTTTTCTGCCAGCCAGCACATGGCCTGGAGCAGCTCCTCCTCGGTGCTGGGCTCCAGCCGGGAACTGAGGAGACGCAGGATGCCTCTGGCCAGGTGGTCTTTCTGCGGGGAAGGAGCGAAGAATCGGCCCTCTACCTCACTGCTTTCGCTCTTCCTGCTGGTCAAAGGCTCCCGAGACACAAGGGGCTCTCGTCTCACAGGTGGGGTTCTGAAGTAACACTAGCAGGAGAGCAGAGCCCACAGAAGGAACTGCAGAAGTTGGTGCCAAGGGTGACTGGAATCCATGCAATCTATGCCAAGGGGCAGACCCGAGTGACGCAGGAGTCACAGCCCCTCCGGGAAGGGAGGGCAATTTTCCAAGCCCTGTCAGGGCATCTCCTCGCAGCTGACACCGAGATCACACACAAAGCCTTGGGGACAATTGGCAGAAGATAAGGCAAGACCAGGAGCCTTGACTCAAGGTACCTCTTGGAAGCCTGTTTCACCCAAACTGAAACTTGACGGTGTTTCCCTGTCTCTGGTGCCCTGGCCAGGGAATGACCATAAATGAGGAAAGGTCCTTGGGCACTACCGAACACAGACACAGGAGGGACTGGAGACCCCTGACCACATAGAACGGGCACAGTGGCACTCAGCGTTGCCCAACATCACATCCATGTCCAATTTTGTCGATGAAGAGCCTGCTGTGAATCTTTATGCAGAACCTCTCCGTCTCGAGACGTCAGGCCAAAAGACAGTGGAGCACCAGATCAGAGTCCAGAGGCTCATTGGCTGGTCATCTGTGTGTGCAACTTCACAGAGGACTTAGTCCTTGGCAATCCGAAAAAGGGTGTCCCGTCCACAAAGATGCTATCGAAGCCAAGGCTTCTAGCTGCTCACACCGTTGAACTGAGGGACCAGCCCCCAGAGAGAAGAGAGTTCACTGGTGAGTCAGGATTACAAATGTGTGAGCCCAGTGCGCCTAAGGAGAAAGCCTCTCCCAGGCCTCCACTGCACAGTGAATGGATTGAAGCCCAGCGAGGGCCAGAAACTGCCACATTCCGGGAACTGGTTTGTGACAGAGCCAGAAGAGCACAGCAGGCCCCAGGCTCGCAGGCCCAGTTCTGGACAGGGACGTCCACTACCTGGTACACGTCTCCGCCCCTCTCGTTCAGGATGCCAGTTATCAGCTGGGCTGAAGAAAGCGACACCGTGGCATGGACATCCGTCACGGATCTCAGAGCCGCCAGCACCAGGTTGGTGAGCTGGGTCTGGCTGAGCAAAGCCGCAAAGGCCTGAAACAGGGCAGAATCAGGCTGGTGCTTCTGGATGCCCCTACCTGAGCTAGTCTGGGCGCTGGTTCCTAGCTCTCCTTCCAGACTTTCTGGAAGGAGATGGCTTGGGAGCATGATGGACATTTGTCTTAGGTCCATACGTGGTCCCTAGAGAACCCTCCCCCTGGGGACAGAACCACAGGAGTGGCAAGGAGAAAACATTGACCCCAGAGAAAATGTGGGTGCAGAGGTCACACACAGGCTGCAGAAGTCATGGGCAGTGTGGAGCTAGCGCTGGAGTCAAGGTCCCCAGTGACGTCTGCTTGAGGTCTGACTTGGGAGTGTGCTCTCTTCCCAAATCATCATTCAAGTGAAGTCGTAGTTTTGGGGCAAGTGGGGAATGAGTGAGGAGAAAGATCATGAAACTCAAGGGGAAGCTTGTGGCAGCTCAGGCCAGGACAATGTCCTCCACTCGTCCAGTCTGATGAATGCAATGGGGAGGAGGATTGATCCCTAAACTGCATCCTACAATCAATCAGCAGGCGAGCCTAGGACTGGCTGTCCATACTGGCCTCGGCTCCCCGCTCTGTTTCCCGTTCAGTCCCCCTCACCTTGGCAACATTTGCTGCGCTGTTTCTGCCAAGAGTAGATGATGACTTCTTATAGAATGAGGCGGCACTACAGGTCACAGCCCTTCGACCTTCCTTCCCTGACCCCATTTTCTTTCTTCTCATCTCTGAAACAAAGACCCCGGCCCCACCCTTCAGACGGTTTCTAAGTCTCCTGTTCATTCCCAGATGCTGTCACGGACCCTGGCCTCTCCCAAGTCACTTCATGATTTGTCAGCTTGGGGAGAGGTATGTCTCCTGGCACTGGAAAGAGTCACTGGATGTTAAGAGCAAGAGAGGCAAGAGCTCGTGTCAGAAGCACATGGATACTGCCTGATATGGACAGAGACTGCATCAAGGAAGAGACGGGGCTCAGCAGAGGGGGAAAAACAAATTCTAGACAACTGTCTCTGGGACCGTTCCTTTCCCAAGAAGCTGTTTCCAGATATTTGGGAAGCAAGGTCCTCAAAGAACACGAGGTGCTCAAGTGCCTTCTTACCACTCACCTCCTGGGAAACTCTGTGTGCATGCATGCGTGCGCAAGTGTCTGTGTGTGTGTGTGTGTGTGTGTGTGTGTGTGTGTTTGTAGGGGGCATGGACACGATATGGGGCCACTGTGAGAGGGAACCCGAGGGGAGTGGGAAGAGAAGAGCTCCATACCCTTTTGCTGCTGAAGGATGCCATGCAGGTGGTACAGAGCACATGCAGAGAGGAGGCTGATGTTGTCTACATCATCGTAGCAGCGCAGGGCCAGTAGCTTTACCAGGAGTTCCAGTTTGGTGAACTTGATTTCAGTCTGTAGGGCAGTGGTGAGAGTCACAAGGTGTCCCAGCCACTCTCTTCAACTGAGTCATCACAAGACAACCACCTGGCAGAAGGGACGCACGTGATAGAGACATCAGCTTTCTGGGGATAGACAGTGTCATAGTTTTAGCTTTTCCTAAAGCTAGTCTCCTTTTGGCTTCTTGACAGCCACCGATTCTTTCGGGCTAGCTCAAACCCTCCTCTCGGTCAGGCATGCATTCCCCAGTCCCTCCCCCCTCAGAACCATTTTTCATTTCGGCCTCCTTTGTTTGAGTCGTCATCATCACTTTCTACTGAAGTTTATGTTATGGAAGACTGTCTCCTCTGAAGTCTGCAGGATCCCTGAAGATGGGGTCATCTTGGTCACCTAGGGACCACTATGAGGAGAAAAGTGAATGCTCAGTAACCACCAGTTAAGATCCATGGGATACAATGGAAACCAGTGGAATGCATTCGAATCCGTCCATGAGAAAGAGGCCAAGCAGGATAGCAGAAGGCAGAGCAGAGAGGAGATGAGGTGAACAAAGGGAAGATGAGCATAGGTTCAGGAGGACAGAGGAAGGAGGTGAGTGACAGAGCAAGGAAAGATGGGAGACATGAGATCAAGGGAGGGATGACAGTGACCACAGGGGTCCTGGGCCCACTAGGACTGACACTCACTTGGAAACTTTCGTTCTGTGCCACATAATGAAAAATTTGGTAGGTGATCCACAGGGCCCTTTCCCGCTCATAATGCTTCTCGGAATTGATCCACGGGATCAAACCCTGCAGAGAGAAAAGAATACGAGTCAGACGTGCTCAGCTAAACTCAGAGCATGGAAAGGCCACCTAGAACTTGCCTCTGCTAAGTATCAGATGAGCTTTCGGAGAACTGTACTACTGGCATCCAGAGAGCTCACAGGAGGGTGTGGCTCCAGGTCTTCCTCTTCTCCTACCCCCAGTTTTGTACATGGCGACGACCAAGTCATCAGGGAGAACAGGCCACCGGGTGCTATTTGAAGCACAAGTAATGAAACACTCCCTGTTGGGAAATGATGCCTCCACCCCACTTCAGTGACCCATGATGTACTGCCAATGATCAAGATACAGGCCCCGATAGGACAACGGGACAGAGATCCCACAGAAATGCATATGTACAAAAAAGACTGGAAGACAAAAACTCCACAACCAACTCCAGAGAATGCTGCTGCCCCTTGAATGAGAAAAAGCCATTCTTCGGAAGATATCAGGAATTCTGCTGGGAGCTTTGAAAGTCTTCCTTGCAGTCAGATTCTGATCAGCCAAGCCACAGTCAAGATTGTGGTCTCTCGCTACCGTTTTTACTTCAAGAGGCACCAAGCATCTTAGGAAAGAGTGGATTCCAGGCCCTAGTCAGGACGTACACAAGTTAGGAGACTCACCCAAAGATCTGGTGACACTCTGGGAAGTGTAGATGCGGGCGGATGGTGCTGATTTGCACTGCAAACAACTGCACACAAGATCAATGCAGTTGTAGAAGCAGCCTCTGGTCAACTTACAACTTGGTACTCAAACCTCGTTCATGCAGGAGACTCTCCTGATGAATGCGTGAAGACAATAGTCTGGAAGACTTCTCCAGCACCCATCAGCTCTACATCGTCTCAGATCATGATACTACTCTCAGATCATAAGGCTACTTTGAGGAGGTTGTTGAATCAATTGAGGTGAGTGATGGAACATGATCATGATACGTACATCATTATGAATCTAGCAGTACTGTTGTATAATTAGGTAGACCGTTACCTATCACGATCACGATCACCCTGTTGTTCGTCGATTGCCTCGAGCAGGTGCCAGTAACGTCTTCTTCGTTACCTAATGATAGAATAAAGCTACAGCAAAGCAAGAAAAAGCAGAAGAGAAAGCATGAAAAAACTATCAAGTCGATGAATGGAAGAGCAAAAGTTCCTTTGGTTGGCTGAAGAAATACAACAGGGCTTAAGGTGCACAGCCTTGCATGTGGCTCACTCCAGTTGGATTCCTGGTACCCTAGAGAGCTTAGAGCATGGCTGAATGCATCCCAAGCAGTCCCTGGTGGCCTGGGCAACCCTGGCCACTGCAGGCCCCTCACACCACCACAACATGGGCTGCCACACTGAACCACCATTTCAAGTAGCAAAAAGCATGGCAAAAACCCTGGACCTTCCTGGACACTACTTAGAACCCCTCCTCTGCTCATGAACAAAAAATTGCATGAGAACAATGACATGAATGACCAGAAGAGATGGGACACACCAAAAGGTCTAAGTAGCAACTTCATAGCAACTTCCCATTTCATAAGGAAAAAAGAAAAGGCCAAAGGAAATAACAGCCCCCGAAAATTACTTGAAAAGATGCGACAGAGGAAGCACAAAGTCAATAGGAGTAGATCAGAAGCCTTAGAGCAGAAAGAAACGACAAAGAAACAAATTGAAAAAATAACAATCAAAGAAATCAATTGAACGGGGCTGAGCCAAAGCAGATGAGTAGGTCGTGGCGATGCAAGCAGCCACCCTGGTTTGATTCCAGGCACCCCATATGGGACCATGAGTCCCAACCCCAAGCACTACTAGGTGAGGCAAGCACATCAACCGAGATAGCAACTACAAAGAGAAAGGGGGGTGGGGCTAAGAAATCAAGGAGAGGAGCAGTTTGTCTGACCTAATAAACATTTGGCCAACTTTTAGCTAGAATCACCCAGTGAGGAAGGAAAAACGAATGAATTGGAGCAGAAGGAAAGGGAAGAAGTTGAAACCCATGTCACGGAAATTCAAGTTTCTCCCATTTTATTAGGAAAAATCTCTAGGACATGAAATTGAAGAACCTAGTAGGAATGGATAAACCTGCGGATTCTATAACTTCCACGATTGCTTCAGGATGAAGTGGAACGCCTGGGTAGACCAATTCCTGATGCGGAAATGAAAAGGCTCTTCAAAATCAAAGAGCAGACCCAGGTGCATTCACAAATGGTTTCTTCCAAATCCTCAAGGATCTCCTTCCTGTTCTCAGAAAGCCAAAGAAATAGGAGTGCTCCAGAACAATCTCTCTGGGACCAAATATTCCCCTGGTGACAGAATGAGTCAACAATGTTATGACTTAAAGAAAAACGTGCGTAGCTATTTCTAGGACAAACAGAAAGGCATTGATCCTTAACATAGTCCCAGCAAATCAAATCCAACACCACAGTGAAGGATCATGGGCTGTGATCGAGTAGGATGGACTACAGAGATCTGTAGATTGTTCAATCTGCACTGCTCAGTGCGATACTTCCTACTTATACCAGGAAAGAGAAACATCGTATGATCTTCTGAATAGATGCCGAGAGAGTTTTCAACAAGAGTCAGCCGCATTTATGATGGAAAAGAATCCCATCTCTCAAGGCCGTTGGGAGGCTTCGAAGCCCTTTTTCTCAATATCGCCAAGGACATTGATGGCAACCCCCATCGAGCAGTTTATTAAAGGGTGAAAAACTGACTTTCCTCTGGATAGGCACAAGACAAGGACTCCCACTCATACCACTCTCACTTCACATAGGAAGTCCCTGCGACCAATCTGACAGGAAAGAGATATTGCAGGGATTCAAGCTGGATGGGTCCAGCAGGCGTGACTCTTGGCGGCACATGCCCGGCATGTTGGATTTCCAGCCCCGTAGAGTGCCCTAAGCATTTCCCTGCCGAGTGTTGTCCTGAGCGTACCTGAGCACCACCAGCTGCGGCCCTGGAGGTGCTCAGAGTTTTCCCCAGAACTGCCAGGGTCCGAATCGCAGTGGAAACCTGGGACCTTGCATTGATCTCACGGCCCAGTTGGCTGAGAATCAGCAGTGGGATCCTCAGAAGTCCTGAGCACAGTTTGGAAATCAAGTCAAATAACGAAAATCAATGAGAAGATACCAATTGGCGAAGAAGAAGAACTCAAGCTATCACTTCGAACAGATGATGTATTTTTCTTAGAAAACCCTAAGTCCCCACCCAGAACAAAACCAAACGCTTGGAAACAAGAAACCTATGCACAGAAAGGTGGCAGACTAGAAACTCCAGCAACTAAAATCAATGTCATCTCCATAGGCAGACTGTCAAGTCGATGAAAGGGAAATCAAAACAACTGCATTCACATTCGTGTCCGAAGGAATCAAGTAGGTGCTGACCAACTTCACAAAGAAGTTCTGAGGGTCCGGAAGAGAGTGCCTGATAAGGGGCTTGCCCTGCACATGGTAGGCCAGGTTCAGTCCGTGGCCCAACACATGGTCCCTTAAACCTTTCCAGGAGTCTTCCCTTAGCCTAGACCCAGAAGAAAGCCCTGAGCACAGAATGAGTGTTGTCTGAAAGGAAAGTGAAACCTGGAGGTGAAAGACATAGAAGTATACATATCTATTCTAAATCACCATGAAAAGAAAGAAATAGAAGAAAGGAGGAAACGGAAACACATTTTGTTCAGGGATCATCCTGTCGTACAGACTCAATGGCAGTGGGATATGGACCAGACAGTGCTCAAATGGAGATGGAGGTATAAAACTCCCCTTGTAGCCAAAGGAATCCTGGGGATAAAAGAAGACCCCCGACTTGAAACTAGAGAAATGCAGACTAATCCAACCTGTGGCACTGGACTAAAGGCAGCAGACTCTCAGACCATGGGATATAATTGAGAGGCCAGAGACAAGTATAGAGACAGCTAGTTTCTGACAAAGGCACGCAATGAATCACAGGGAGCAAGCTCCTCCAAACTGATGCTGGGAAAACCGATCGGTCCCGTGCAAGAATAGAAATGTGGAACCCTAGTTCACAGCACACAAAGAAGAGAATACAAATGGTGTCAAGGCCACGTTATTCGACTCAGATCCATGAAGCATATCGGGGCAAACATAGGCAGGCAGAACTCCCCCGACTCTTGAGGCTTTCACTAGGACTCCGAGTCATTATCCCAAGAAACAGAAGAAAGAAGCCAGTGGAGGGGCTGTTGTGATAGTTCAGCGAGCAGGACATTGGCCCTGCATGCAGCCATCCTGGGTTTCATTCCCAGCATCCTACCACCAGGAGTAGTGATTCCTAAGTGCAGAGCCAGGAATACCCCCTGAGCATGGCCAGGAGTGATCCCAAAGGAAAAAAAAGAGGAGATTCCATTAAATGAAGAAATAACAGCACAGTCAAGGAAAGGAGGAGTGGAGTCTAAGATACTCTATCGACGGGGAGAAAATATTCATTCACCACACAACTTACAAAAGACAGATATGCAGGATTTCATAGAAAGGCCACGAAGTTTAACAGCATGAAAAGATGTCTCCATCGAATGACAGGGAGAAGGGCCTGAATAGACCATTTCACAAAGAAAACATACAGAAAGACCTTTGGTAGAATAAAACTTGTTTGCCCTCACTACATGGGGAAACACATCTCAAAACGTCAATGAGTAATCACCTCATGCCAGAGAGACTGGCATACATTCAGAAGAGCAAGAACCAGTGCTGTCTGGAATGGGGGCAAAACAAAAGAGATTTCTCCATACTGTCATAAGAAATGAGCTTTCTCTTGACCTAGTGATTCTAGTTCTTGGCATCTGCCCCAAAGGCTAGAAAAACATAAGTTCCAATAGAGATTTATACTTCTACATTCAGTGCAGTGCTGTTCAGAAGAGCCAAAACATCCCAAGTGACCAAGAGCAGATGACTGAACAATGAAACTTTGGTAGATGTACACAATGGATAGATATGACTCCTCGCTAATAAAAAAAAATGACGCAAGTTACATGATGCAAATTGCTACTACCTCTCCTACCAGGAGAGTGTTATAGATCCTAGTGCTTTAACATCATCATAATAACTGTAAGAATTATTATAATGATTATATATTCAAGCTTCCAATTGCAGGGAAAAAGAACTGACAGATCTGCAGAACGTCAACAAAAACCGAAAAACAGGCTGAAACACACTGTCCTGGACTTGTGTTTTGGAGGATGTGGCAGCCCTTCTCTTGGAGAAGCCCCTTCACTGCCTTCTTTTGGCTTGGACGGGGTCAATGTAGAGCCCACATCTAGCTGGAGAGTAATGGTGGGCCAATTATCTCAGCAATTGGTCAGGTGGAGATTATAGGGTGGAGACTTGATCTGAAGGCGATGTTCTCTTCATTAGCAAACAAAATCATGCCTCTAGTGAGCTTCCCTACCATTTTAAGTACCTGGCAAGTATGTCCATTGTCCAATCCACCACTGCACATGCCCACCATTCCGTTCCTGATATACATGTGTTTGGTGCATGACTACGAGCAATGCGTACAGAGACAGACTGCTACGTCACCTGACTCCAACCTGCACAAAGCCAGACCAGCCCTGGTTCCTCACTTTGAAGCTGGTGTTACAGCTGAGGCAGCTCCACATCTTTCCTAACTTAAGATGTTCTCTTCCCAAGAGAGTCCCTCCTTTGGATTCAGCTGCATCTGCACTTTTTGGAATGACCCGCAAAATCTGACAGTGGCACCAGCACAAAGCAAATTCGACTAGAAAATTACAAACAGCTTGAAAATGGGCAGCAATCTGAATGTACATTTGGCTTCTTTGAGCTCTTAAAATGACTCTTAGCGAGGCACTCGTATTCTCCCATTTTTCTAGAGAACAAGGAACAAGCTGATTCCCCAGGCCACACAAGGGACAGCAGAGCCAGCCTCTGCAAATGAGGGTGGAGAAGTCCCAGGCCCATGCCTCCAGCTCCTCGGAAGGTGTGCAGAGTGTGAGGGAGGCAGTGGGCACAGCAATGGCGGGAGGAGGAAAGTTTCTCTCCGAGCGAGAACCAACATCATTCAGACCCTCCGTCCGATATCCTTTCTCAAAAATCTCCACACGTGAGCTTCATCCTGTTCTACCTCTTGTGTTTTCTATGGCCACAATTCTGCTCAACTGAGTGAAGAATCCCCCCGAATTCATCACTAGCCAGAAGCTGAAGATGCAGCCTGAGTCAGAAAAACCGTATTTTCCTGTGAGTTCAAGTGGAGGCGAGTTCCTAGCAGATGAAGAGAGCCCGATACGATGAGTCCTGTCCTGACAAGAAACAAAGCCCACACAGGGAGGATCATCATGTGATAATGGAGGGGGCACGTCACGAGCCTGAAATCCTCAGGAGCAAGGAGAGATGCTTGGAACAGCTTCTCTTTCAGAGGCTCCCTGGAGGAACCAAGCCAGCCCATAGCTTGATTTTGAACTAGGCATGACCACAGTGGGAGATGGCGAGAGAGAATACGTCTTCTGTGTGAAGCCACGCTGTTGGGGTGCATTGTTCTGGCCCCCCTGCCAAAGAAATGCAGCCAACTTCCTGGCCGCCTTCCACTGACCTCCAAGAATCGCTCGGTCCCAGAGGGCGTCTCTTCGACCAGAAATCTCGTAAGTACCAGTAGACTGACTAGAGTGCTCATGTAGAGATCCTGGGGAGAGAAAACAGGCTCAGAACACTGCCATGACATCAGCCTCATCTCTCCTCCCGAAGCCAGCCTGCTCTCTGGCTGGCCGAGTGAGGCTTCCTGGAGAAATTCTGGCCCTTGACTCGTCCCCAGGGGCTCCGTTTCAAGAGCCTACTCTTATCCTCGACCCACTTGAAGGAATTGCTCTTTCCTTTAGCAGAACACAGACGTCTCCCACAATTGCAGTTGGTGCAAAGTGCCCCGGAGACCCTGAGAACACGGCACTCCTCAGCCCTCTGCTCCCAGGAGAGAATCCTGTTGATTCTGTCAGCAGCACAAACGGAGAGGCTGGCCTGCTCCAGGCAGGGAAGGGGACGGGCAGCCATCCAGGTGACCGACACCTGGACTGACAGCTTCCATTCTGGGGCCCGAGCGGTAGGACAGCAGGCAGAGCATCTGCCTTGCATGCACCAACCCGAACTTGGACCCCGGCGCCCCATGTGCCCCCGTGAGTCTGCCACAAGTATTCCCTGAGCACAGAGCCAGGAACAAACCTGGAGCACAGCGAGGTGTGGTCCCAAACGCATAAACAAAAATAAAGGAACGCCAAGAAGGAACTCACATTTGCTTTCTGCGCTTGGCCTTAGAGAACTACGTGGTCCTGCCCTATGCCATGGAAACCTTGCCTCAAAGCTAGGCCATCAGAAGGAAATCAAAATCTTTCCCTTGAAGGCCAAACTTGGGATTACGAATCGAGATATGAGGAAGGAAACTAGTCATAAGAGAAGGACATTTCACTTAACATGGAGGGACCTGGGACAGTATTAGATCACTCACTGCCCATCGAAACCATAAGCATCAACACTATTGGAAACATGGCACCTGTACTAAATCATCATTGAAAACCGTTGGAAATAACACAGAAAGCCATTTGCTGGGAGGATTCTCTGTAGGCCACGGCCTCCCTAAAGCACCAGAGAAACACCAAAACAGAGGAGGTGGGCAACGTGGATCCAAAGACATCTCTGTCTGAAATGGAGGTCTGGAGCAAACATATTCTTCCTAAAACAACTGGGATGCCAGATCGTCCCGGTTGTGCAGAAACACATCCAAGTGCCTCTCCCAAGCCCCTCTGAACTACAGCCACAAAGGCCCGAGGAAGCCACCTGTGCCTCCTCAGTATGCACCAGTCCTTCATCGAAACAGAAATGACAATGAAATCGCCAAGACGGACCACCAGACAGCTGATAAAAAATGGCCCACGCAGAGGAGAGAATGGGCCTGGCAGAAAAACCACCTAACACCGCAAAGGGTAGACAGCCTTCTTGTCAAAACTCATCTCAATACTGTCCGCAGTGAATTTCAAGAGACTAGAGAATCCCTGAAGAACCAACGGAAATGAAATGAGTCATCAGTGAACAACTTTCCTAGGATTCAACATATGGAGTGTAGATGAATAAATAAATCACAGGACTCTTTTCTCTTCAGGCCAAAACCAGAGGCCCTGGAAGAAATGGCTCAGCTGTCTTGCTTCCGGGAACCCTTCGTTGATTTCTCCACGGACCTTTCCTAAAGATCACGCTTGAAACATCCAACCAGCTTTGGAGTGAGGAAGATAGGAAGGGACGGGGTGCATATGCACCACTGGGTGGCAGTGGCCATCCACGAGAGTCCCTGGGAACGAAGGCAATCCCGAGTTGAGTTCAGACTTGGTGAGCCTGCTGGGGCTGCAGTGATAGTACAACAGGACGAGCACTTGTCTTGAGTGCAGTTGACCTGGGTTCTCTCCTGGGCACCACCCGTGGCCCTCTAGCCTCACCGGTAGTGATCCCTGAGCACAGAGCCAGCTGTAAACCCGGAGTGCTGCCTGTAGGCCCCCAAAACCAACCAAACAAGTCCGGGCTTTTCTTTTCCACTCCGGGGAATCTGCTCTTCTCTTTGGAACCTGCATTCCTCTCTTTCTCTACCCTCACATCTAACTCTAAATTTCTTTCCATGGAATCCAAAAAGCCTTCTTGAAAAGACTTTACCAAATGACAACACACTTCCTCTGATGGACCTTCCTTCCAATGATCCATTTTCATTAGGGGCACTGCAAGATCCTTCCACCGAACCGACAAAGCCCAAAATCGATGCCAGAACAGAACAACGAGAAGGAATGAAATACCACATTGACCTGGTGCTCCAGGTGCTCAAAGGGCTCTGGAGGCAAGCTGTATGGGGATGGGAGGCAGAGCACACTTTCAAAGCAGGTTTGAAGAACGGCTGCTGTTTCTTCAGGCCTATCGGAGAAGTCCTCGAGAGTCCTAAGGTCCAGGGAGAAGCAGAAAGGTCAGCAGAGAGTAGTGGCCAGGAGTACCAGCTGGGGAGGGCAGTGAAATGGTAGACAGAAGTAGAAAAGCAAGAACAAAGGGGTGAGGGAACAGGCAATGAAAGGAGGCACAAGAGGGAGGAAATGGGACAAGAGTCAGGGAGACAGAAAGGGACTAAGGGAGAGGGAGGGGGCAGGTCGAGGGCTCAATGTTCAGTGGTATTTGGGGGTGACATAGCACTTTGGGGAGAACGCAGGGTCCCCAGTGGCAAGGTAAGTGTCCCATCCAGAGCTGCCAGAGAGCAGAAGCAAGCCCAGGGCAGAAGTCACAGCAAGTGCCAGTGGAGATGGGAGGGGCAGTCTCGCCCAAGCTTCGAATCAGCCTCTTGCCAGACTCATAGCACAGGAGGCGGCAGCTCTACTGCCGGGGGCCCGTGAGCTGTTAGCAGCAGCAGGAAGAAGAGGTGGCCACGGACTAGAGGCAACAGAGCAGAAATACGGGCAGAGCTCAAGAGAGAGGGGAAGGCATAATACCTTAAGTGAACGATCACGTTGATGGCCTTCAGCCTAATGGAACTGGAGGGGGCTTCTGTTGGCTCCTCTTGCAGAATTGTCTGCAACACACACAAACACACGCACACACACACACACACACAAGGCCATAAGGCTCATGAGCATCCTTTTCTCTCCTTCAACCCCTTCTCCCACTCCAGGCTTCAATCTTGAGGGCTTTCTAAGGACCCCAAAGGACAAAACCTCCCTGACTCACAACCAGAGCCTCCCCACAGTCTTCACCCCCACCTCGACAAGAAAAAATGGATTCTGGAGAATCCTACCACTTCCTCTACTGGGTTAGCCTCGGGGTGCTGCCTCTGCCGCTCAAGAGGACGCATTGTCCCCCTCTCTGCATGTCCACCACCCCCTTCCTCAGCAAGGCATTTACCATCAGAAGGCGCTCCAGTTCCACTGTGGAGGGGAAAGTATTATCCTGGGCGAACAGCTTGTTGCATAAGGCAATTGTCATTTTGGTCAGGGTGTCCAGGTAGTCCAGCTTCATGTTGGTGTCTTGAACCAATCAGATTGCTCAGATCTCCTAGCTAGGAACAATCCTTGGGCGAGAGAAAACTGCCTGCACACAATCTGGGGCAGGAGGATCGGAATGGTCCGGGCAACTTTCCCACAGCTAAGGGCCTGCACAGCTAAGGAAAGGGGACTGTGGCCCCCCGACAGGGCGCAGGGGCCCCACTTCCAAGCCCACACCCCCACACCAGCTAGTTCTTAAAGGAGAAGAGGTCTGGTTTCCTGGTGTTTCAAGAGATGATCTTGCCACTCAGTCCATTCTCCCAAAGAGGCCGAGCCTGGCTGCAGGCCCTTCTACTCTCAGAGATATGTGCTTCAGACCAAGAAAAGAAGAAAGGCAGGGAAACCGGTGGGACTTCCTCCTCTTCTTTCCAATGCTTCTTCCTAGAAATGGGTCCTACGGAACTGAGGTCTTTCTCATCCTTTCGGGTGGGGCGGCCAAAAGAAGGAAAAGAAAGTTTCCAAATGACCTGAAAAGACTGGGGACTCCTCCAAGTTAGTTTCAGGGTGAAGGTACCAGCCTGAAGACGAGGGATGGAGGAGGGATGAGTGCCCGAGTTTCAGGCCCTGAGTCTTCACCTGAACCCAACTGCTTTTCCTTGGGGGGGCAGAGAGAAAGAGAGGCAGGGCTGGGGCACTGGACAAAGGATACCACTACCTTTCCTATGACGGAGGCCTTGTAGGTTGTGATGCAGAAAGCCAGAATATCATTGGCATATTTGGCGATGTCTCTCCTGCTGCCTCGGATCACCCAGCTGAAGCTGGAATAGATGGTCTCGCAGGCCAGCAACCATTCCCTCTGCTGATGTTTCTGGAAGCGCAGAAGAGAGAAACTTGCCTTTTCCTTACCTCCTGCTCCTTCCCGCGTTGGATAGGATGGTTGCCGGAGGACAAGACTCCCAGAGGGCTCAGTAGGGAAGCTGCAGAATCGTTGGAATGCTAGTGCTCTGGCGGAAACTGGGCACACAGCTGCCTGCCGAGGGCCAGCGGAGCCTGGACATCAAGGAGCAAGGGCCAAGGAGGGGAGCAGGGGCTATCCCCAGAGTGGAACAGAGGGAAAGAGGAGCATTTCTCGGTGTGTCACAGGGCCTCCGAGACTGCTGGGGGAGGCTGGACCCTGGGGACACCCTGGAGAGCTTTGGAAATGGATCATGGAGACCTTGACCTCCCCTCCAAGGCTATCACCTTCATCACACTTACGATGGCTGAGGAGTTCTGGTCTGTGAGCACAGCACCGTATGCTAGCAGCTGCTCCACCACTGTCTGCAGGTGGCTCCTGGACACGGCCCTGAGTGCCACCGCAATGCCCTGAAACATGGAGAGACTGAGCCCCTGCCGCAATTCAGGCCAGCCACAAGCCTGCAGCACAGCCCAGAACCAGGGCTGGAGAAGAAAGGAAGGGACAGGAAAGGGAAAGTCATGAAATGGAACGGAAATCTGGTGTTCTGCTGTCCTGGACTCCAACTGCTCCGACTGCTGAGATGGAGAGAATGGACTTGCGAGCAGTTGTGGCAGTGCTCCACCATCCCAGACTAGGCCAACGAGAGCCCTGGATTGACAAAAGGGGGAGAGAAGTACAGCCCACACTGCAGAGTGGAGATTCGCTTCTGCAGTTGGAATCCGGAGAAGGCTCTCCCTGAGGAAACCATGCAGTAGAGCAAGTCCGAGGCACAGGATAGGCAGGACCGAGAGGCTAATCAGGGAGAAGAGGGAAGAAAGGGCACACGGATAGGCCAGGCCAGACAGGAGATCAGGAAACAGCAATTCTCGACTGGCATGGGCAGGGGTCACAGGGGTCCTACATAGGACTGTGGGAGGTGGAGATCCTGGGTCATGAGGATCTCGGAGGAAACAAGGTCAATGGTGGCAATTTGCAGAGTCGGAGCTAGAGGGTGGACATGGGCTCTCCTGGGTGAGCCTCAGCAACTGGAGCTCCTGGAGGAAGTTTTTCCCTTGAATCCCTGCCCTCGCAGCACACCCTTCGGACTGATGGTAGCCAGGCCCCTTCCCCGAGCAAACTCATCAGGGTGATAGGGACCCGAGCTCAAGGAAAAGCCAAGACAGATGCATGGGCCAGCGTCAGCCCACCTGCTCATTTGCGGGGGAGGGTCCTCCATGGTGGCTGTGTGCTGGGAATCTGGCAGCGGAGGGGCAGACTGAGAGCAGGGACACCAACTGCCCCTGAAGTTCACACTTGGCTGAAGACACCAGGCTCGGCCACTTCCAGTTTGTCAGCCTCAGAACACAGGGCGTTCCTGCGACCTTCTGTCTCCACATATCCACCCGGTGTCATAACAAGGAAACTACCAACTCATCCAAAGGGAAGGGCACCTCACACAATGTCAAATGGAGGATTTTGAAGTGTCAGGTTCATGAGCGGTAGACTGAGGGAAACGTCCGATCAAGAAGAGGAAAGGGGAATTTCCTGGAAAGGCAAGATTTGGTTCTGAATTCAATGCTGGGAGCAAAGAAACATCATTTAGACGTTTCTTCTCAACAACCTTGGTAGGACAACTGACAAGCTCACACCCGCCACTAAGGTCACAGCGGCCACATCTGGGTGGTTTCCTGGTTAGACCCTGCATCATGGTTATGGGACAGAATATGTCTTCATTTTCAGGGAAATCATGCCTGAGTGTCTAATGGAAAAGGAACACCATGATGGCAACTGAGTCAAAGATCTGCAAGTATTTCAATAGAGGTGGGGGGGGGGGAGGAGAGAGAGGAGAGAGGGAGGGAGAAAGAGAGGTAGAGGGAGAGAAAGCAGGAAAGAGTGAGTGCAAATGTAGGAAAGTAATTGGATGTGGGGAATCTGGGAGAAATCTTTGGCTATTTCGTTCTTATTGGCTGCTTGGCTGGTGCAGCCATTTCTTTTTTTTTTTTTTAATTAATTTATTTATTTATTGAATCACTGTGGGAAAGGTTACAAAGCTTTCAGGTTTAGGTCTCAGTCATGCAAATATCAAATACATTTCCCTTTACCAATACTTATTTTTTTACCATGAAGAACCCCAATAAAACCCCACTCCCCACCCCTCCCCGTCCCTGTGAGTCAGATGAATTCTAGTTAACACTCTATCTGCTTTGATTAGATTCATTGTTTCAATAAAAGATTCACCACTATTATTTAGAGCTTACCCCCCCCCCCCCAAATCATACATGCTGAAAAAGCATTGTGAAGTGATTTGCTTTCTACAGCTGGGTTCAAGAATTAAATGTTGGTTTTGGATTTCTGCTATTTTACCTATTGACCCTGGAAGTATTTCAACTGAAAGTCAGATAGTTAAGAAATTGGTTTCTGTGTTCTGAAGTCGTGGCCGTGCTGGAGAGCCGCTAGTGGGGGGCAACTGGTAGCCTCGGTAGGGCGTGAAGGGCGGACCGAAACGCCCCCCTTCCCATGAGGTTTTAGTCACCCCCACACTCCCGGCTCATACCTGCTGTCCACAAGGCTGCCATGTGACCGCCATCTTTCTTTCTAGAGAGGAGAGGGCGAATGGGGCAACACCCTTTCCCCTCCGGCAGACTTGATGGCCTGGTTCAACGCATAATCCATTCACTTCTCTGCTCCAAGCTGCCGGGTTCTGCATTAAGTCCTTGTGCTTCTGGGGCCGTGGCTGTGCTGGAGAGCCGCTCGCGAGGGGCGACTGGTGACCTCGGTAGGGCGTGAAGGACGGACCGGAACGCCCCCAGACCCATGAGGTTTTAGTCGCCCCCACACCCCCGGCTCATACCTGCTGTCCACAAGGCTCCCATGTGGCCGCCATCTTTCTTTCCAGAGGGAGGAGGGCAGAAGGGAGCAACACCCTTTCCCCTCTGGGCAGAAATGATTGCCTGGATTAACGCATAGTCCTTTCACTTTTCTGCTCCAAGCTGCTGGGTTCTGCATTAAGCCCTTGTGCTTCTGGGGCTGTGGCCGTGCTAGAGAGCCGCTCGTGGGGGGCAACTGGTGACCTCGGTAGGGCGTGAAGGACGGACCGGAACACCCCCCTTCCCATGAGGTTCTAGTCACCTCCACACCCCCAGCCCATACCTGCTGTCCACAAGGCTCCCATGCGGCCGCCATCTTTCTTTCCAGAGAGGAGAGGGCGAATGGGGCAACACCCTTTCCCCTCCGGCAGACTTGATGGCCTGGATTAATGCATAGTCCTTTCACTTTTCTGCTCCAAGCTGCTGAGTTCTGCATTAAGTCCTTGTGCTTCTGGGGCTGTGGCCATGCCGGAGAGCCGCTTGTGGGGGGCAACTGGTGACCTCGGTAGGGCATGAAGGACGGACCGGAACGCCCCCCTTCCCATGAGGTTCTAGTCACCTCCACACCCCCAGCCCATACCTGCTGTCCACAAGGCTCCCATGCGGCCGCCATCTTTCTTTCCAGAGAGGAGAGGGCGAATGGGGCAACACCCTTTCCCCTCCGGCAGACTTGATGGCCTGGATTAATGCATAGTCCTTTCACTTTTCTGCTCCAAGCTGCTGAGTTCTGCATTAAGTCCTTGTGCTTCTGGGGCTGTGGCCATGCTGGAGAGCCGCTCGTGGGGGGCAACTGGTGACCTCGGTAGGGCATGAAGGACGGACCGGAACGCCCCCCTTCCCATGAGGTTTTAGTCGCCCCCACACTCCCGGCTCATACCTGCTGTCCACAAGGCTCCCATGCGGCCGCCATCCTTCTTTCCAGAGAAGAGAGGGCGAATGGGGCAACAACCTTTCCCTTCCGGCAGACTTGATGGCCTGGATTAACGCATAGTCCGTTCACTTTTCTGCTCCAAGCTGCTGGGTTCTGCATTAAATCCTTGTGCTTCTGGGGCTGTGGCCATGCTGGAGAGCCGCTCGTGGGGGGCAACTGGTGGCCTCGGTAGGGCGTGAAGGACGGACCAGAACGCCCCCCTTCCCATGAGGTTTTAGTCGCCCCCACTCCCCCGGCTCATACTTGCTGTCCACAAGGCTCCCATGCAGCCGCCATCTTTCTCTCCAGAGAGGAGAGGGCGAATGGGGCAACACCCTTTCCCCTCCGGACAGACGTGATGGCCTGGATTAACGCATAGTCCGTTCACTTTTCTGCTCCAAGCTGCCGGGTTCTGCATTAAGTCCTTGTGCTTCTGGGGCTGTGGCCATGCTGGGGAGCCGCACGTGGGGGGCAACTGTTGACCTCGGTAGGGCGGGAAGGATGGACCAGAACGCCCCCCTTCCCATGAGGTTTTAGTCGCCCCCACACCCCCGGCTCATACCTGCTGTCGACAAGGCTCCCATGCGGCCGCCATCCTTCTTTCCAGAGAAGAGAGGGCGAATGGGGCAACACCCTTTCCCCTCTGGGCAGAAATGATGGCCTGGATTAACGCATAGTCCGTTCACTTTTCTGCTCCAAGCTGCTGAGTTCTGCATTAAGTCCTTGTGTTTCTGGGGCTGTGCAGCCATTTCTTAAGTGCGTTAAAATCGAGCAATTGTTTGAAGCTTGAGGAAACGCCCTCAGGGGAAGGTCCCTTAGGCTCATCAAGCTTTTTTTGTTTTGGGTGATGCTCAGAACTTTCTCCTGGCTCTTTGCTCAGAGGAGACTCAGGGTGGAGCTAGGCGGACCACAGAGGGTCCCAGCGATCGAACATAGTTGGCCTCGTGCTGGAATATCCTCCTACCTGCTGTCTTACCGCTCTGAGCCCCCTTTTTGAATGAGCATTCAAAAAGGACCAAGATGAAGCCCAGGCAGGTTTGGCAATGCACCCACCCAAGGACACACGGGCAGTATGTGACAGAGCTGGGAACCAGCTTTTCTCACCTGACCATCCTCTTTCATCAAGTCCAAAGAGGCCAGAGAGACAGTCCAAGTGTGAATCATTTGCCTTGTGGGCAGATCGTCCAGGTTTGATCCCTGGCACAACACGGTCCTGCAAGCGTCCCCAGACACAGCCCCAGAGCCCAGAGCACTAGAGGCTGTGGCCGTGGAGACCCCCGAACACCACCTGAGTCGCCCGTGTCATCCCCAGCACTGCAGGGCTCATGCAGCACCGCAGCCTTTGGCCACATAGTGAATCACACGCCCCCTGACCCTCCTAGGAGCATTTGGGAGAAAAGCGACAGTCTCCATGCCCACCAAAGAAACAGAACAAGTTCCAACTTGGCCCACACCCACTACACAACCTCACCTTCCTCTCCTCGGGTTCCTTTTGGGATGTTTGGAGGAGGGAGAATACCATCGTCTTGACCAGCCTCTGTCCTCGTGAGGCCCGCAGCGTGCAGCCAAAGAATTTATAGAGGAAAGCCTAGGAGGGGTGGAAGGGCAGATGTAGACTCTCTCGGGAGGAGCATGGGGCCATCTGCGGGACAGTCATTGCTGAACAGTCTCGCTTCAGAACCATCAGCCGTGCCTGGGTGAGACCCGGGGATCGATTCCCGAGGCCACTAAGAAAAAGAAGTCTGTCCCTGCCCCTGTCCCCTCCACTTATGGGGGCACCTGACAGAGACGGGCACCACAGTGAGGCGGGACTCAGGCTGGAGGGAAAACAGGAATTCCGTGCACTCTGACTCCTGGACAGCTCAGGAGAGAGCAAAGGCCTTTGTCCTTGCTCTCTGGGTCTGGACTGCTCACCCGAGCCACCTGCCTATCTTCACCCTCTCCCCATCTTCCCGTCTGGGGCCGCGGCATTTGCTGTTGGTTCTCTCCGGCACACTCTTTGCAGACTGCCCGGAATGTTCCAGCTCTCCACCCTGGGTCTTCCCAGAGGAGCCTCGGCATGTTCGTTGCTTCCTTCTAGGCTGGCTGGGTTGGTTCCTAACTGGCCCTCACCCTGCATCTCGCAAGAGAAAAAGCCCCACGTGTTCAAAGGGCTCCACAGGGCTTCCACCCATGGCAGGAGGAAGAGCTGCTGAGGGAGCCCTCACCTGTTTCACTTCCAGCCCTTCAGGGTCCTCCGAGGGCCCCTTCCCCCCCGCCCTGTGGGCAAGGGGTCTGGGGTAGGTGCCTTGCACTGGCCTCAGGCTCTGTGAACTCGGCTTCCTTGCTGCTTCGAGGAAGCAAAGTCCAGGGACAAAGTCCAGGGACTGCCCAGCGTTCTCTCCCGAGCCCCCCCCCCCCCCCCCCCGCCCCAGCTCCCACCAATCACGGTGGACTCAGACAGAGAGGATGGGGAGCGGGGACACAGCCCCGGCCCGGTGTCTCCAGGCAGCACAGCACAGCACAGCACAGGCTCTGCCATGTCACTTCCTCTCAGAGCTCCCCCTTCCCTGGCCGGCTTCTGTGCTCCATCACAGCTTCCCCAGAATGCGGCCCCTTGATGAGAGGCCTCGCCCCAGGCCAGCTCCTGGGAACCACGTCTGAAAGCAGCTGCTTCACTGCGTAGCTGGTCATTGGCGCTTCCTCTTTCCACACACACTCACTCCCCCGAGAATGACTCGGTCTCCCCATTTGCCCAGGCCCCAGGCATTTCCACGACACTGCACTTTCAGAGCTCGAACCGACAGTCGTGGGAAGGGGAGGACTGACGTGGTAGAGCACACTCCATCCCAGCTCCCACAGGCGCCCAGTCCAACCCTGAAGTGAAGTGACATACAGCCTTGAACAAAGCTAGAGTGGTCACCTCTGACCAAGCCTCTCGCTCCTGCTCTCAGAGCACAGTTCCCCGGAACACTTCTCTGTGCTCTCCTCACACGGGACTCAACTCCGTCCGGCACTGGCCACACGCAGTACTGCCCACATTCCCTTCCTGTCTCTCAGCAGTGGCTTCCGGTGGCCTGCTGTGCTGTGGCACTCGGTCACCATGGTCAGGAGCAGAGTGAAATTGATCAGGATTCCTGCTCTTCCACTGGAAAGCCCAAACCCTCCCACCACAGAACTCTGCATGGATGTGGTTGGTGCTCAGAGGATTTGTCACAACGAGAGAGCGAAGAGATGTCTCTCCCCCAGACCGCACCCGCACCCAAAGCCGAAAGAAGTTCTGTTCAGAGGCAGGAAAACAAGTTCCAGTTCTCAAAACGCTCAAATCATAGTCAAGCACCTGTCTCACAAACATGTGTTGGGTCTCTACCTATGTGTGGATCAACAGCTCTGCGGTTACCTCACCTTCGGAGCTGAGGAAACACCCTCCCCCTATTCCTGATTTCATCCTCAGCTGCTCTCCTGGGACCGAGAGGCGATTTTGGCCTCTGGCCAAGTGAGGTGACTGAAGAGTCCCCGAGCTGAGTCTGGACCCACGTTAGGCCCGGGAAGGACTGCAGGCTAAGGAAAAGGAACCCCATCTTTCTCAGCCCCTAGCCCCAGCACCAGCAGACACTTTCCCACGGGGAGCCCTCAAGTAGTTCTTCTTTCAGATGGACACTCGGACTTTTCCTCTGAACCCAAGAGTTAACTGTGTTGCCCGAAAACAGTGGCATGTACAATGAAGAGAACAGACTTGTGGCCAGAGAGATGGTTCACGGCTTCAGGCTTGCATGCGGCTGACCCCACTTCCAGTCCTAGCAGCACATGTGCTATCCCCCAAGTATCCCCAGAAGTGACCCCTGAGCACAGAGCGGGAGGACCACTGGGGCGTGGCCCCTAAACGAACAACAAAGACAACAGCCTGAAGCCTTTTAGGAAGCTGCCAACATAGGCCAATGGAAGACACTCAGTACTTGCGCCCACCCTGAGAGACTACCTTGTCCTTCCCCTCCCTCGATTCCCCACTTAGTGCCCATGAAATTCCTTTCTTCCTGTCTCAAGGTCTGTAATTCATGAACACTCCCCCAGTGTGCTCTACCACCACGGGATTCCCACTTTCCAGCCGGCAAAGAAACTCCCCCACTCACACTCACCTTCTGCTGCAACAATACCTCCTCTGAGTCCCTGAGCTCCAGGATGGCTTGCAGGAGGGGCACCAGCCACTGGTCTTTCCCAGGGATCAATCCCTGGGAAAACTGAGAAGGAGGGAGGGAGAAGAGGCTCACAGAGAATGGGGGCAGGGATCATCTCACCCCTGAACTGGGCCAGAAAGATCAAAGGGCAACGGGCGGCAGGATGTGCACACACAGATCCAGGGCTCGGGCAGTGAGGGAAGTTGAAACCCAAGATGGGCTTCCTCAGGACTTGAGAGCGACAACGTGGGACATGGCTTGCAATGCCCCTGTTAGGGCTAGGGCCCTTTCCTGGTCACCAGGGGCCCAGGTCACTGTGGGAGAGAGGAGAATTCCCAGAGCACAGAAGAGGACGCACGGGTAGCCAAGAACAGTAACTCGAAGACACAGAGCTCACTCCTCATAGCCCCCCAAAAAAGACTTCTGGAAGGGAGTAGAAGGTGTTGAAGACGCTAATGCAGGGGAGGGGACCCGGGACCAGGAAAGGATCCCTGGAAGCAGAGTGGGTTGGGGTGGCAGGCAGCATGATGGGGGCCTCCTCCTTGTCTGGGGTTCCTAGGGCTTCTTCTCCTTCCCAGAGACTTGCAGGCAGCTGAGCCCAGTCCTTCACCCCGGTGAAGGGCAGGGTCAGCTGTGGAGGACACATGCTCAGGGAGTGCTCACCTCCAGTAGCCTGTCCTCCCACGCCTCCTCCTGCAAGTTCCTCGCATCATTCTCTAGAAAATGGGGGTGCAGGGAACACCCCACGACACCTGTCAGAAGGGCCAGGCCAGTCCAGAACCTCACACAAGTAGCAGCCCAGGCCTGCATGGCCATCACTTCATCCCATCTTCTTCAGAACCCCAGCACAGAACTGTGTACCCAGTTGACTGAGGTTGCAGGAGTCTGGCCCTTTCCAAAGGTCAAATGGGCACAGTGGTCAGGCCTTTCAAATGGTCAGTGTCAGAGCAAGGATGCAAACCCGGGCCTGTTGGGTTGCTAAGTCCTGCTATCTACCCATCAGAGTTCCAGCAGTCCTTCAGAGAACTCGCCACAACTCTGTCCAGTGCAAAAATAGAACAAGGCTGACAGAGTGAGACCCATGCACTCAGCCTCTCGGGGACACAGGGCTGGTCCCCATTCCCCCCTCACCACAAGTCCCTCCTCCACCTCAGCTCTCATCTCCTGCAGATTCAGCCCTCTGCGACAGCTCCACCTCCCACCCCCAACTCAGGCCTCACCCACCGCTCAGGATATCCAGGAGCTCAGGGATCTCTTTCCTGCAGAACTGCAGCACACTGGATGTCATAGTAGTCAACGGCTGCAGGGCGGCTATCAAGTGAAAACACTTGACCCCCATCTCCTTCGCCCTAAAGGGCCTTGCTGCCAAGAGCTGAGGGCAAAGAGAAGCAACTCATTCTCCACCCTGGAGATGGGCCGCATCTCATCTCAAGATGAGATCTCAGGACCTATTTGAGAGAGGTCCTCTCAGATGTGTCCTCTTCAGTTGCCTTTGGAGAAACTCATGTTTCCATGTACTCTACTGAACATCTCTCTCTCTCTCTCTCTCATCCTCTCTCTCCTTTTTTCACCACACATATTTCTTTGAGTGAATTTCTTTAAATGAAGTAAAATCACTTCAAAATATAGAACAACTTAGGAGAAGGGAAGCAAACAGCAGAGAATTGATCTAGGGAAGGACAAAAAATCGGAGCAATAGGACAGCAGGTAGCGCAGGGTATTTGCCTAGCACACAGCAAGTTGTTTGCCAAGTACACAGCCAATTCAGGTTCAATTTCTTGCATCCCATACGGTCCCACAAGCCCTGCCAGGAGTGACCCCTGAGTGCAAAGCTAGGAATGACCCCATTGAATTGCTGAGTGTGGACCAAAGAGGAAAGGAAGGAAGGAAGGAAGGAAGGAAGGAAGGAAGGAAGGAAGGAGAGAGAGAGAAACGAAGGAACGAAGGAGGGAAGGAAGGAAGAAGGAAGGAGAGAGAAAGAAATAAAGGAAGGTAGGAGGGAAGGAGGGAGGAAGGGAAGGAGAGGAGGAGGGAAGGAGGGAGGGAAGGAGGGAGGGAGGGAGGGAAGGAGAGGAGGAGGGAAGGAGGGAGGGAAGGAGGGAGGGAGGCAGAGAAGAGGGAGGGAGGGAGGGAGGGAGGGAAGGAAGGAAGGAGAGAGAAAGAAATCAAGGAAGGAAGGAAGGAGGGAAGGAGGGAGGAAGGGGAGGAGAGGGAAGGATGGAAGGAAGGAGGGAGGGAGGGAAGGAGGGAGGGAGGGAGAAGGGAAGGAGGGAGGGAGGGAAGGAGGGAGGAAGGGAGGGAGAGAGGGAGGGAGGGAGGGAGGAAGGAAGGAAGGAAGGAAGGAAGGAAGGAAGGAAGGTATCCACAGAATCATAGAGCTCAGCTTAGAGCCTCACCATTGTTTTCAACCTCCTGGACTCCCCCCTGTTCTCCAGGATGCCCTGCAAATGCCTGCCTGCCATCATGGCCTCTTGGTGACCAAGTCAGCCTGTTGCTCATTGAAGATCTCCCTCACAATCTCTGTCTTCCTCTGTGGCTACATTTATCTTTAAGTGAATTATGGGTGGTCAGTCCTATACTTGTCCTTGGCACTGAGACTCAACACCTCAACAGCACGTCTATACACTTGGTACTCCAAGTGTTCCTAAGGTCTACTGTGTAAAGTCTGAAGAAGACAGAAACTCAGAACTTACCTGCTGAGAAAATGACATCCAGAAAGGAATGTGGACATGCCCCAGAGCAAAAGAAAGATGCTTTCACCAAAAGCCATAGAGGAGATAGACCAGGTCTTCCTCATCCCCATCCTTCCCCACATCCAGATCCCCATCACGCTCCTCCTGTCCTCCTTGGAGCCTCCGAACCCATGTTTCCTCTCTTCAGAGCCCAAATGATCCTTGGGCTGACCTCCTGATTCCATGACCAGCAAGATTCCTTCCATCCAGTAGACTTGACTATTTGTGGCATGAATGGAAGGATCCAGGGTTAGGGGATGGATAGAATCAAGGATGGAAGGAGGAATCCATGTCAAAGGACGGGTGCATGGAAGGATGTGCAGGGCTGAGTGGGTGGGTGAAGATCCAGATCTAGCATCCTTCCCAATATCCTTCTTGGACAACAATATGGGCATGCCTCAAAAGAGCAAGACATTGAGCTTCCACAGGACCCAACAATAGCACTTCTTGGAATATACCCTGGGGGCCCAAAAATGGACAGCAGAAATGCCACCTGCTGCACTTCTATGTTTATTGCAGCACTATTCACAATAACCAGCCTCTAGAAACAACCAGAAACAGCTCTCAAACAAATGATTGCTTACAGAAACGATGGGACATCCATATAATGGAATACTATGCAGCTAGAAGGAAAAATGAAGCTAGGAAATGTGCCTACAAATGGGTGGACATGGAGAGTACCATGCTGAGTTTGAAATGAGGCAGAAAGAGAAGGACAGACACAGAATGATTGCATTCGCTTGTGGGCTATGAGAAAACATAATCGGAGACTAATCCCCAAGGAGACTAGAAACGAGGGCCAGGAGAATCGGTCCATGGTTGGAAGTCGGCCTCAAGTGCTGTGGGGAGAAGGAAGTTGGGACAGAGAAGGAAACGCGATGACAAATATGACCACTCTGGATAAGAGCGATCTGAAAAGTGTCATTCTGGTTAAGAACTGCGCTGAGAATAAAGAAAGGAAAAAACTTAACCTTTCAGTATGTGTCTTGCAAACCATAAAAATGCCCAAAAGGGTGGGGGGGGGGAAGAGAGAGAGAGAGAGAGAGAGAGAGAGAGAGAGAGAGAGAGAGAGAGAGGTGCCTGTCATGGGGGAGGGTGGCTGGTGGGAAACTGGGGACATTGGGTGGTGGGAAACGTAAGCGGGTAGAGGGATGCGTGTTGGGTGTTGGAACTGTGTAGGACTGAAACCCACCCAGGAACAGCTCTGTAACTGTATCTCACGGTGATTCAATAGAAACCAAATTTAAAATTCAAAGAAAAATGGATCCTTCCTGTAGGATAACGTTTCTTTACCCTTCTTCCACAAGAAGCTTAGGTTTATCTGGTTACACCCATCAATCTGGTTACACCCATCACAGTGCTCCTGAAGCACTTCCACTTCCATTGTGTTTATCTGTAAACAGTCTTCCCTATGCTCTCCTTCCCACCCAGTTAATCAGCTTTCCCCTTAATCAGACTATGTTAATTTGTAAGATCAGTTTCCCAGAAATCTATGATTTTATATGTATGAGTGAAATATTGCCTTTCTCCTATCCTTATGCCTTATCAACACAGTTTACTTGAAAGCAATATCTTTTTGTATAGATACAGGAAGACCGTTAACATTATGCTCTGAAACTTAGGATTTAATTGGCCTTGAATATTATTCACTCCCGGGCATCTGCTTTCTCGACTTAAGCCTCAGTTGCCCTTAGTTCCTAACACCCCAAAAGCAGGGTCCCGACAAGGGACTAAATGGACCCAGGGCAAGCGGTGAGCTACCCTGGCATCGAAATGAGCCAGGCCAAAGTGCCATGATTCTTAACTATAAGTTAATAGTTTGATCATAGACAAATGCTGTCATGATCCAAAAGTAACGATGAGACTAGGGTCCTGCTAGGGGTGGGAAAGACTATCTGGCCTGAGCACTGTAGTCTGAGATCGAGATGGCCCTAGGAGAGCAATTCTATAAGTTTAAGATATTTCTTACTGTATCCATACAAAAGAGTTTATATTATATATGCTTATATGCTTGTCGGACAAGGAGAGGAGAGGCACACCCATGGGATTCTGCTCTAGGGTGGGTCATCCTGCTGAGAGAGGATCTGTCCTAAGAGCGGCTTTCCCTGAGGCTGAGAATTCTACCCCTATTGATTGTGACCACACCTATGTGTAATTATTACCCCAACCCCTCATGCCTTGGGATTTAACTGGATGGTAGGAGTGGGCTGGATGTTCAGAGGGGTGCAGAGAGGATCAGAAGGGGATCAGCAGAGGATCAGAAGGAGGAGGAGGAGGATGAAGGGGAATGGAGAAGGAGAATGAAGTAGCATGGGGGAGGAAGAAGCGGGAGCAGAGGAAGAGAAGGAAGACTGGTGTAGATGGAGAGAGAATCAGAATAAACTACGACTAATACCAACCAGCGTGGCCCTCATTTCCTTCTTCCGCCTGACCATCGCCATCAACCTCCCCGGGGTGGGAGAACGGTGAGACTACCGAACGCGGGAGAGATAGAGCCACCGCCGCTGTGTGCTGTGCCCCCTGTTTGTGTGAGTTTACACACCTTCCCAGTTCACTTACCACAAGATGGAGCAGGAGCTTCTGGGGAGAGATGAACTGAGCAGCTAAGTTTAGTAAAGAATAAATGAAGATATAGTGAGTGCAAGCTCTAGGCAAACAACCACCAGCCCCCACTAGCAGCCCACCCTCTGTTTCAGAGCAAGAGGAAAAGACAAGTGGCAATGGAGCATTAAGACAAATGCCAGGGAGGCACGTGCCAGTCAAAAACAGGATATTTTCACTTTACATGCATGTGCACACATGCCCTCCCCCGACACACACACACACACACACACACACACACACCTACACACACACTACACGTCTGAACCGTTCCTCCTGCTCCCCAGACTGGGTGCTCCTCAGAGCCTGAGTTCTCACAAGCACCCCTCCAGAGACACCCCCAGAGACTTACGATTTTGCTGAAAGCTGCTGAGGTAGGGGATGTTGCCCAGGGACTGGGCCAGCAGAGCCTTCTCCAACAGGATTGTGCTCATGGGCACAATGATCGCATAGTTCTTTGGATGGCAAACCACAGTAATGAGCTGTGGCAGTGAAATATGGCAAGGAATGTGGCAAGGGCTTCAGTGGAACGCTCAAGTCCGTTTGCCCATCTCCTTTCCGATCCCAGCCAATCCCTTCTTTCCCTGGGAGCCTGGACACAAAGCTTGTCCCCTCCCACTGCACACTGGTCCAACAGCCGCCAGTCCTGACTCCACCGAGACAGGAGAGACTAGAGGAGGCAGAGCTGCTTCCTAAAGTGGGGAGACCCAGGGAACACGCCAGGGATACGTGCGCTAAAGGGCAGGATGTAGACAGCGGGGGGAGGGGGCACGGAGCGGTGACACCGCCAGCAGGAAGGACACAGACAGCCATGCCAGGCCCCTCCTCGGGCTTCTCTAGCAAAAGCATATTGATGTCCCATGGTTGGCCTGCCCCATCCGCTGTGGTGCTGACCCAGGTCTCAAGAAGGCATCTGAGAATTGGGGGTAGCAGGCCTGACAGGAGAAGGCGGGCTGCTTCTCCTCACAGGTGGACAGAAGGGACAACCACAGCCACAGCCTAGTCGCACTGAGCTCAAGATTCCACAGGGAGGAGGAGGTGAGCAGTGTCCAGATGTTCGTCGAGGTGGCCCTGTCCTGTCCTGGGCTGCACCCCGAACCACTGCTCAAACACTCAGGGGCTGGGATTGAAGCTAGGAGGGTGAGGGGAAGGAGAGACCACGCAGGGGTCAGCAGATGTGGCTTGGGGTGCATGCACTTGCAGTGTGTGGGGCTCAGCAAAGCGGTCATGGCCAGGTCTCTGTGTCCCGCGATGTGTGTTTGTATAATTCCATGATTATTCTTTTTTTCCCGTGATTATTCTTCCTAGGTTTTTCAAAACGATAATGCTACTGTGTTGTAGGCGTTTTTATACAACTTCTAGAAAACAGTTAACGTCTCCCCGTCAAAATTCAAGGGATTGCTTTACCATATTGAGGAAAGCTGAAATTTTCCGTTGAAAGGCCCATGCAACCTGGAAATGGAATAAGAAACAAGAAGGCTGCAAAGGTCCCCACTGCAAGGCTCTGCCCTCCTTGCCTCCGGTCCTGCTCCCTTGCTCCATCTTCCGGGCAGTCCTCCGGGCCCTGCCTCACCGAATGCCCAGTAAGAGTCAGCTTGATGAGCTCGAGTATGAAGTGGTTGCCCTGGGGCCCCACCAAGCATCCTTGTTGGTTCAGGAGCTCCATAAGTTGCAGGACAGGGTCACGCACCTGTGGAGTCACAGACAGGATGAGCCAGGGTGGTGAGCTAGAGATCACTCCCTCAGGGGTGCAAAAGGACACGGAAGAAGACACAGGTCAGATCAGCTGAGCAGTGTCCTCAAGGGACACAAGTCCAGTGTGCCCCCCTTCCGGGAGCCGTAGGCAGTGCGCCCGAGTCTTCTGGACTAGGCCCTAGGGTCTCAGTTTGGCTCATCTCCCCTCCCTCCTGGGGAACTTGAAGCCCATGCAATGCCCATCTGATAGCCCGAGAGAGAAAACTGGCAGGAAAGTGCAGTCACGAGGGAATGTAAGTCGAGGCCACACGATGCCACGTGCTAGCCTTCCCCAGAAAAGCCAGGCGTGGACCTCAAGATCCTGGACTTGTTTGTCCTTCATGTCCTGAAGTCAGGGCTTGGCTTTTAGCAACGGATTCCCCCAATCTCCTGCTGTTTCCCACGCCCAGCTCTCCAGGCAGCCCAACCCGAACCATTCTGAGTCAGGGCTCTCTGTGCTGTCTGCACCCCCGGCAGGAGAGCTTGGTCCAAAGTCCAAGCCTCAGTGAGGCAGCTCAGTGGGGAACTACAGACTAGACGGTGGCAAACTCAGGCCAGCCGCAGCACCACAGATCACAGGAGTTACTCCAAACACAGTGAGCACAGGGCCAGGGAGAACCCTGAGCATTTTCAGATATTCCCCCAGCCCCTACCGGAAATGAACAATGGTTTCTTGACCCCAACACCACACAAGCTCTCTACCCACACATCTGCAAAATCTCAGGGTGCAGAAACTATGTCGTTTAGACCCCCCTGGGCACACCACATGGCTGCCCTGGCAAAGGCTTAGAAGTAGGCTGGAACCAGGCCCTGTCTTCTCAAAGCTGCTGAAATTTGCAGAAGCCCAAATGTGGCCCCAGGTAATCCTGAGACAGAGAGCTGGGTGAGGAAGCCTCATGATCCTCACCCCCCCCCCACCTCCTCTTGCCATCTCCCACCAGCTCCATCTCAGAAAGCGCCCAGCACCCAGGGTTAGGGGAAAGTGTCTGCTCACTGCTGTGATGTCCTGCCGAATCAATGTAATCACTGAGTGTAACAAATCACTCCTCGCCCTTTCTGTCTTCAGCACTAGAGGGAACACAAGCACACAGCTCAAGTCAGCTTCAAGGGGCGCTGCTGCTTCATGGCACAAGATCGGGGGCGCATGGGGGTGGACACGCATAGCAATACTACAACAAGTAAGCTGTTTCCCCTACATACGGCCAACCTGGTACTATCCCACACCCTTGGGGTCCCTGAGAACCACCAGAAGTATTCCTGAGTGCAGAGCCCGGAGGAAGCCCCAAGCACCATGAAGTACAGCCCGCAAACAAACAGAAAAAGGCAGGAGGGAGGACGGGGAGGAACAGACTTGGTCTTCAAAGCCACTTGGCAGCCCTGGAGGCAGGCTCCACAGTGCCCCGGCTTCTGTCCAGACTGCAAGAGACCTTCAACAGTGCTCCCTGGAGCTGACCCTGACCCCCGACCCCCAGCAGGGCTGAGGGACTGCCCACACGAGTCCTTCGCTCCCACCTCGCCTTTCTCCCACACTCCCATGCGCCTCCACCTGCAGGACTGGGGTCTCGTCCGAGGGAGTTCCCCGTCTTCCCCAACAGCAAAAGCCTCTTCCCGCTTCTTGGCATCTTTTCTTCTTCCACCCAATTTTTCCCTCCTATTTGATCCCTCTCTGCATTCCTGTCTCTCTTGGCCACGCTCAAATGAAAACTAGGCAGTGGCCAACGAGGGGTCGCTCCAAAGCAAGGCCACCTCAATGACAAGCAGCAGCACCCGATTCCCACTCACCGTGCGGCAGCACATTTCTGAAGACAGTGAGGGCCAAATCAATTGTGCCCGGGTCCCCAGATTGTAGGTCTCTGAGGAGTGACTGAAACACCCAGTCACTGCGCAGGGCGACTAGAGTGGGAAAAGAAGGGAATTAGATAGGCTGACATGGACGGGCGCAGTGCCGGGGTGGGGGAAGGAGGGGGGGTCATGCCCCCGGCTAACCCCCGACGCCACGGCCTGAATTCAATTTGCATGATCAGTGGGAGGAGGCTGTGAGCCAGCGCTTGTCTGCCATGAACCACGTGCCGAGCACAGGCCAGATGCTTTCCCACGCTAGGACTTGTCCCACCATCCCAGCACGTGCCCCCATAGGTCAGCAGTCTCCTCCTGAGCACTGCAGGAAAGACCTTCTCCCCACCAGGGCCGAGAAGCAGCGCAGGTGGACGGACGGGGAACGAGACACGCGGGGTGGAGCAAGGCCTTTCGTTGCAGGCAAAGCTCACCACGTGCATCTCATCTCGAAGGGTGGAAGCCCTTCATGGGAACCAACCTGCACCGCAGCATGGTCCAGAGTCCCCACCCCACATGGCGGTCACTTACTCAGGGAGGACAAGGACCTCCAGATGAGGCTCTGATCCGAGCCGCTGCTTCTCAGGCTGAGCTGTGTGGAAATCACAACTGTCAGATCTGGGAGGCCCGCCACCAGGGGCCCAGGGCATGGATGGGGGCGCCAGAGCTCAGAGCCCTGAAAAGTAGGGTCCTTGGCCAAAGGACCAGGGAAACAGAACCTAGGAGTCCACATTCCCAAAGTTCAAAGGGAAGACAATCATGAACAACACATTTCACAAGCTAAAGGTAACATCCATTGGCCAGTTGTCACTGTCTCTTCCTAACGAGGCCGCAACACAGAAGGCCTGACAACTCCGGCAGGAATGATAGAGTGGCTGTAGCTTTGGACCATTTCCCGGACTACAGAGCTAGGGACAGCGGCCTCCTAAGCCTACTAACTATAGGCCATGTGTCCAATTTCCACCTGCAGAAAATCTCTGTCTATCCCTGGAATGCAGGCCTTTGTGCCTTTGGAGAACCTGTGGTGTGTCTGGCTAAGGTCACTGTGCAGATGATGGCTGTGCTGAGAGGAGGCCGGGCTGGCCGCGACGCCATCACCTCCAGAGAAGAAAGCAGCCCTGAATCCTAGCCCAGAGACATTCTGGCCTATTCTGGACTGACTTGGCCTATTCCCTCATGCAGAAAATCATCACTCGGCTCTGCACATCACAAACCTATCTTCCCCAGTGAACACACAGAAAGGCCCCTGCATTGGCACCCCGAGCTCCTCTGGTCCCCTGGGTCTGGCCAGGCCCTCCGGAAGGCAGTGTCACCCATAGGGGTTGAGGGGGTTCCGGCCGTGCAGATCTTACCAGTTTTAACAGGAGAAACAGGATGTTGTCCACCTGGGACTCCCTGTCGAAACCCCCCGTCTCACCGACCAGCCGAGCATCCAGGAGTTGGAATACACACTGTGAGCATGAAAACAGAGTGAGTCCAGGCAGCCGAGGCTTCCCACGGCCCCCAGGGAACCCCTCAGTTCCTCACCCATTGTCTACAACATGGCTGGGCCCCTCTCCTGCACCCGTCCCGACTGTCACCTGCCCTCATGGACCTTTCAGGGACTCCCACGGGGCAAACTACTCCCCACCACATGCTGCCACGGCTGCTCTTGTGCCTCTCTGCGGAAGCCACATGACTGCCCACAGCCCACTTCTCGAGGAGACATTTCCAACTCAATGTTGTCACTGCAATAGTGTGGGCTAAGGCACAGGAGAGATTCATCATGCCCGAAGGAAAATCCACGTCTAGGACTCTCAAAACTGTCACAACCCTGACATCCAAGCCTGAGAGTCGCAATATTTACCCTCTTCCCAGGGGCTGGCATTTTGTGAATGCTCCTCGATCCAGTTTCAAGGGACAGAAAAAGGCCATTTCATGTCATTGGGGTATGGTTTGGGGGCACACCCGATGGCTCTGAGCTCAAGGCTCTCTCCTGGTGGGATCAGGGGACCTTAGGAGATGCAGGGGATGAAATCCCGATCAGCCACGTGCAAGGCAAGCACCTAAACCCACTGTCCTACCCTCTGGCTAATATGCACTTGGCGATTTGACCCCTTCTTCACTATGGAAAAATTCTTTAGAGCTAAAGATAATGTTTGCTCTGAAATAGATTTCAGTCACTTAGAAATGGAGCCTTTTCAATTGATAGGTGTTAACACTTCATACTGTTTTCCAGTTTCTTCCATTGAATCACTCTGAGATATACAGTTACAAGACTGTTCACGATCAGTTTTCAGTCATATGACACTCCAACAGCCATCCCTCTGCCAGTGTACATTGCCCACGCCAGTGTCTATTTGACCGATGTCTATTGATCTATTTGTATTGATCCTGGAGGATTACATACCAGGTGGCTCTCTGATAATCTCTACCTCTTAAATTGGAACACTTGGAACATTTCTCCCTCGTGATGATTTGCGGGCTAGGATCAAATCTACCACCTTCCTATTCGATTTTTCTTGGGTCTTTTGCTGTGTTCCCATTCCCGCCCTCCCACCCCACCCCACCCGCAAACACCACCACCACCACCACCACCATTTGTGGTGCCTCCTTCCTCTGTTTTGGAGACTTCAGGTCCCACCAACCAGTGATCAGGGCTCACTCCTGGCAGGACTTGAGTGACCACATACTGTGCCAGAGATCAAACCAGGGGCAGCTGCAAATAAGGCAAGTGCCAAAGTCCTTACTCTCTCTCTCTCTCTCTGACTCTTGAGTGTGTTTTCTCATTCCATGGGTATCCTTCTGAGGATTTGAACTCGGATCACGCTGTTGTGTTTTAATAACTTAGTGAAGGCTTCTAGAAAACATCTAATTTATCCCAGTCCCATTCCAGCACTTCGTGTATATAAGCATACCTTGAGCTACTTTGTATTACCACAGTCACGCGTTTACTTGAACGTGTTATAAACCTCATCGTTCATTCTTATAAAGTTGATTTAGTCAGTTTCCTTATTTTGGACGGGAATTTCCACACCACGCTCAGGGGCCCTCTGGGTACTCAGTGGCACTAAGTCTAAGTCACTCGGGACAGATGGCCCTGTGCTGGGTGGAACCCAGTATCTACCGATGTGGTTGCTCCTCCAACTTGTCAGAAAACCCAGCACACATGCAATAGGTCAGCACCTCACGCCCCACAGAAGGCATGTGTCACCTAGAGCAGGTTGACTGCTCTTTCAAAAATACCATCGAGGGGTAGGAAATAGCTCAAAGGGTTGGAGCAGGAAGCTGGAGTTTGACTCACAGCACCTCACGCTTGCCCAAGGACCCGAAGTGTGACCCCGAGCAATGCCAGGTATGGCCCTCTAACCAAATTCAACCCCAAAAGTCTCCTTTGGGAAGGCATGTTGGTGTCGAAAAAAGATGACTCTCACCTGCCTCTGTCATGGGGCGCTAACGAACCACCTCTCAGGCTGATATGCAGTTCCAAATCCCCAGCCTCTCCCCGCCTCTGACTGAAAACGGCAGGTCACTAAGCAGGCTGGTCCCGGCACCACTGGGCTCTTTCTTACAGAGGACTCAGGCTCAATGATGCCCGCGTGGCCTCCCCACAGCTTCTTAGGACCATGCTGGAACCTCTGCTTCGGCCCTTCCCTACTTCCTTCCCTCTTCCCCTTCCCTTCGGCTCAGGAAGGGTCCGCTCTCCATCACAGTCTGCTGGTTCTCTCTCAGTCGGGGAGAAACAGCAGAATGCTTCCTACCGTCCCTCATGCCTTTTCCCTCATAAACTGACCTCAAAGTCCCTGCTGACATCTGTGTCCTGGAAGACCAGACCAACCCCAGAGGAAGAGCCCTGAAAAATCCACTGCGAGAACAAGTCAACTTGAACTCAATGTTTCCCACTCATTTCCTGAACACGAAGTCTTCCTCCTTAATGACCCCTTCAAACTGGAGGCCACCTGCTTTGGGAAATGCCGCCAAGTGGGAGGAGAACTGCCACCATCAGTGGACTGGGCTCTGGATATGGGTCCGCTACAGATAAAGTATCGAATACTGGCACCACATTTCTGTGGGATAGAGGGGTAGAATTCTGACACCATCTCCAAACTCCCAGGCTGCGGGAGACACCTTCTGCCGATGATTCCCCCGTGCCATAAGGTAAGGTAAAGGTAAAGGCCCTCCCGTTGATCGTCGATTTGCTCGAGCGGGCCCAGTAACGTCTCCATTGGAGATTTTGTTGTTACTGTGTCTGGCATATCGAATACTCTCGGTAGCTTGCCGGGCTCTCCGAGAGGGGCGGAGGAATCGAACTCGGGTCGGCCATGTTGGCCGCTTGTAAGGCGAACGCCCTACCCGCTGTGTTATTCCTTGGAAGTGACCGTGAAGGTTCCCAATTGACTGGCTTGCAGTCGTCTCCTGAGGCCTAGAAATTTTGCTCTAGGGGCGAGATACAAAAGGTTCAGAGAGATTCAAAGCATGGGAGTTGTCAGGGAGTGGCTGTGTAAAATGTTCTCATTGAAAGAACCTTCAGCCTGCATTTGGCCTGGCCAACTCCAGGATCCGCTCATCAACAGTAAGGATCAAGGTGAGTGTGAGGGCTCCTTGTCTTGCAAGCTGCTGCCCTGAGTTGGACCCTGGTCCTCTGTAGAGTCCCCCCGCAGTGCAGGAAGCTGGGAGTAAGCCGTGAGCACAGCCAGGGAGAGCCCCCGAATGAAAGTCCATCAGCAAAGAAGCATGGAATGCACCACCGAACCAGATTCTCATCGCAGCTCCACCCTAATTACCTCTTGAATGTACGGGGTCATGTCGATTGGCAAGTGTGTTAACTGCTCTATCAACCAGTCCCTTTGGTCCTTGATGTTGATAACTGGCATAAGGGCCACAATGTTTCCAAACAGCTGGAGCGTTTCCTGGACGACCTGTGCCCAAGGAGACAGAAGGAACCTCAGTTCAGGGATGAGGGGCTGGCTTTCCGGTCGCTATCTTCTGAGGGCCTCCCCTAATGCTTAGCAAATCAGAGATGAGAGGAAACTCATTGCAGAACCGCTTACTTGACCAGGAGCTGGAGGAACCCCAGAGTGTTGGCTGATGACTTCCCTTCGAGGAAGAAGGTTGGGTGGGGGTTGGAGAGAAAGAAGCACGAGGCCTGCTCTCCCGAAGGCCCAGTGGATGCCTCTGTCCAGCAGGAGGACACGCCCTGCTCCTCCCACACCCCTCTGGGCGTCAAGCCTCACACCTGCCCTCCTCAACACCACCATCTACTCCTCTCACCTCGGGTTGGTGGTCCAGGGACCAATGGTCACATAAGAGCTGGAATGTGACACAGGATTTTATGGCCGACTGCTCAAGGGATACCAGTTCTTCCTTAGTCCCGGCCTTCACATTCAGATGCCTCCGGACACAGGACACCACGGCACTGAGCGCTGGGAGGGAATAGGGAGTTCACCATTCTCTTCCCACAAAGGGAAACAGAAATAGCATCCTCTGGGCCCCAACCCTGAAGGTTTCTGGAATTCTCTTCTGGATACAGCAACCCTCTAGCACAACTCCAGGTCTCTTTCACCCAACTGCACCAGGGTGGCCAGAAGGTCACCAGGATGGACAGGTGGCCAGAAGAGCCACTGTGTCCCTCTCCACTGTGGAACTAGCCCTAAACCACGACCAGGAAGGGGAACCATCTGCTCACAAGGGGCCTGCTTCGGGCTATCGTCTGCCCCTTCTCCAGCCTTCTGGGGTCCGTTTGAGGGGCACCTTGGCTCCTCTTGCCCTTCCTTCCTCCTCCCTGGACCCAAGAAAGACTTACTTCAGCCCTTCCACCCCTCACCTGCATAGATGGCCAACATATCCTCCTCCACCGGGTTCATCTGCAGGACACGCAAGATGTAGTCCCAAAGCTGGGTGGTGCACTTGTTGGACCCTGGGAGGCAGTGAAACGGTCAGTCCGCCTCTTTGGGTGGGGGTTGGAGGTGGACAGGGTGGCAGCGAGGGACGAGGAGAACTGGGATTGGACCTTCCCCCTGCATCCAAGAACCCCAAGCAGCCAGGAGCCAATGACTTTCAGCATCCTTCGCTGCAAATGACAACTAGTGCTGCCAGAGGACACCCCCGTGGGGTGCCTGGGAAGATTGGGCTCCGTGAAGGATGGCAGCACATCCCATCCCACAGAGGCCGGCTGTGCCCGAGCCCCTGACACCCAGCCCCATTGCCTCCCGAGGGCCTGCAGGAAACAGCGGGCAGCGCCCTCAGAGTCTGTGCGAGAAGACTAGCCCCACAGGTCCAGGAGCTGCGTTTCCAGATCTACCCGAGTCTGCGAGCCTGCCCTGCTGCCCACCCCACACCTCCTCATTGCCACTCTGTCCCGCAGAAAGCCACTGCCCCTCGCCGCTCTTGCAGCCCGCAGCTCAAGAAAGCGCCGGCGATGCCATCCTCCTGCGACTTGACTGTTCCCACACTCTGGGCCTGACAGAAGCACAGGGTGGGCAGGAGACCCTCCTCAGTCACAGGCTCCCAGGATGGAGCCTTTGTGCTCACCCCTGCCCAGCCCCTCACTCGAAGGCAGGCTCCCCTCAGCACTGCCCTCCCAGCTCCCCCTGCCTGCAGAGTCCAGCGGGGCCTTCTCTCTGCCTTCTGCCTCCATCTGGGTTCACACTGTTTCTCCAGCTCAGTCTCCCCTCCTAGTTTTCTTTCTCTGTCATTTCCATTCTCGTGGATCTTTCTCCCAAGTCCCCTTGCACAGCTCCTGCTGGGTCTCTCCATCCCCCATGCCCACATACAGAGCTCAGAGTGGGTCCATTAGGAGGGGCCGAGGAGGGCAAACCTGGTCCTGTGTGCACACACCACTCCAGCCCTGTGCCCCTCACCCCATCTCACACACCACCCCCTCAACCACCACAGGGACCCGTACCATCGTAGTTACAGATCTCCTTGACCACAAGAAAGAGGCTTTTGGGTGGCTGATGCTCTAGGTCCAACAACTTGTCCACAATGATGTCCGGGGATCGGATGCCGACGGCGATTAGAATGCCGGTGCATCGTCGCTCTAGTATGACGTGAGGCTCCTGTAAAGAGGAAAACCAGCTGTGAGAGGCCTGCCCCCCACGGCCAGTCTCCAGGCTTCTGAGAATCAGCTTGGTCCAACACGTGCTTCTCTTCGATTTTAGGGACAGCAAACTCATCTTCCTCCACCTGCTATACCTCACCCAACGGAACCTTCCCCGGGAAGGAGACCAGACCTCCCCATTCAGACCACAAAACAGACTGACAGGACATCTGCAAAATGTCTGGCTTCTGAGCTCAAGTGGGAGTGAGGTTGGGGGAGTCTGGAGCCAGGGATTCTCCTGTATCAGCAACTGAAACGGGAGCAAGAATTACAAGTCGATTTTGTAGGCGTCGAACTATACAAAGTCCCTGGCAGGGTCGAGGTCTTGATCAAAGCACAGTGTGCCAAGGAAGGCAGGAACGACAGGAAGACAGACACCTCTGAGCGAGATGGGTAACAGAAAAAGAGACTCCAGGGGAAGCCAGTGTTAGGAAAATCAGTACCAAGGATGTGGAGCGAGGGAGACAGCTTGAGTTAGCCGACGGACGGGTGGAACAAAATAGGTTCCTCAGTACCCTGAGATGATCCACTGTGTTACGATAACGCGATGGGGAGGCCTAGTAAGTCCAGGACTTTACAAAGCAGTCTGAAGTCCTGGTCACACGTGGAGGGGAAGAGGTAGAAGACCCAACGCTTCCTGCTTTCCATCTCTCTGCTCCTACCAGAACCTTCCTGCCATGGCCGTCCATTCTGTCTGGGCCATCATCACGGAGGTGTACTCAGGGGACCACAGACAGGCCTCACACAACATGCTAGCTGCTGGGGAATGTCTCAGCCCAAGTCCCACTTGGTTCCCAGAGTCATCATGCAGCAGAAAGAGGCTCTGGGCACAGAGCTGTGAACTTGGATTCCCATAGCCCTCAACCCAGACGCCCCGTCTCCTCACCGTCTGACTCAGGAAGCTGAGGATAAGATCGGTCACTTTCCGACACTCGGAAAGTGGCCATTGGTGGATGCAGATTTTGATCGCTATCCTCCTGAGGATTTTTTCGATATCCAATCCGGACACCTGTAGGAGAGAGGGAATCCAGAAGAAAGGCAGGGTGATGTAGATCTCTGAACATTACAGTGATCTCTGGCAGAGAATGGAAGAGCATCTGGCATTGAGGGTGAGGATTCAAGCTGGACCTGGGCTTGGGGGGGGGGAAGAAGCTCGTGCAGTCATGGGGAGAGACCCACGTGTGTTCTGTTCACAGAAAGTCCTTCCCGCTCTCCTGGCAGAGTGGGGGCATGGCCAACCCTCTCTGCTGAGCGAGGGCCGTCTTCCCCTGGTGGGAGCCAAGGAGGCGCTGCCACGTCCTCGTCGACTTCACAGCCTCACCTTAGTCAAGTCTCGAAGTGCAGTCTCCAAGTCGGTGATGAGACTGCTTGAGACGTCATCCATGTCACTTTCCGACCCCTCTGAGGAACGTGACATCCTCAGAACGGACTCTGCAAGGAAGAAAGAGGGAGAGACTGGAAATTAACAAATATAAAAACGAAAGTTCTTGAGACACTTGAAGAAAATACTCATGCCCTTCAGTGGAAGGCCACTGCCATCTGGCAGCTCACAAGCACGGGATGGCTGAAATCAGGACAGAAATGCAGGAGAGGCCAGGGAGAGTGCTCCAGTGTGCAAGTGCATGTCTAGCATGGGCAAGGCCTGAGTAGAATTCCCCAGCCGGGGAAAGAGGGAAAGAACTCTCGTGGCTCTCTGTTGTATTTGATCTAGGGCTCTTTTCGAGTAGCACAGTAACTGCTCTGCAAGTGTAAAAGACGGTTCTGAGAGCCAGCTCAACGGGGCAGAGCACATGCCTGACATGTGGGAGGCCTTGGGTTTGAGTGCTGGTGCTGCCCCATTCCTACCGGTATCACCAGGAGGGCCCTGAGCACTGCTGAGGACCACCACCATCAAAAAGAACACTATGCTCAGTTCTTCTCCAGAGTGGTCATTTCCAACGAATGTTGTCATCGTGGACCCTCCTCTCTCTGAACTATCCTCCAACGCCCACAGCCTTGTTGGAATTTCCAACCATTGACCAGTAACTCCTGCCCATTTTCCCTAGCCTTGGATATTAGTTTCATCCTATTTTTTTTAATATCCCTCAAATGAATTCAATCCTTCTATATATGTCCCTCTCCTTCTCACTCCTTTCACTCAGCATGATACTCTCCAGGTCCATCCGTATCTAAAGAAATGTCATGGCCTCATTTTTCCTAACAGCTGCCTAGTATTCCACTGTGTAGATGTACCATAGTTTCTTTATCCAGTCGTCTGTTCTCAGGGACTCAGGTTGTTTTCAGATTCTGGCTATTGTGACTAGTGCGGCCAGGACCACAGAAGTGCAGATGGGGTTTCTGCTTTGTGTTTTTGAACCCCCAGGGTAGATGCCTACAAGTGGTATTTATTGCTGGGTCACATGGGAGCTCATTTTCTAGTTTCTTGAGGGATGTCCACAGAACCTTTCAGCATCTGTATTGCAAACCATCATGCATGCCTGCCACAGAGGCAGATTGGGGTGGGGGTTGTTGGGTGGGTTGGGAAGGAAACTGGGGAATTTGGTGCTGGGATATGATACTGGTAGAGGGATGAGTTTGGGAACACTGTATGGCTGAAACCCAATCAGGCACAGCTTTGTAATGCTATATCTCATGGTGATTCACGAAAATAAAAAAAAATCATATCTAAAAAATGGACCATCAATAATATGGAAATGTTCATCCAAATTAACTGTGCATAAAACACAATCAACCTAAGAATCACAAGAAATTGATTCTAGATAAGGTACCATGTTTTCACACATGGAAAAGTTTGTTCAGGAAGATTACCATTGCAGTAGAACTCTTCCCAAGGGGACATTCATATGCAAACAGAACTAGGATGTATTCATTTTTAAGTGATACAGAGGCATGGGTCTTGAAGTTCAAAGCTTTCTATTTTTCTTTCTAATGAAAGGCAGTCTTTTGGGATTCCATGTGTGCCTCCTGGCTGGGTCACCTCCTCCCTCCACCTGATCCTTCCCAATCAGTCTCTGATCTCTCCTCTGGCACACAGTCTCACCACACCCCCACAGCACCACAAGAGGATCAGGTGACCCAGGCCAGGGCCTCCTGCCCAATTGTGGAGAGACAATGCCAGTTTGGTCACCACCCTGGAGCCCAGCCCCGCCCCCACGCCCCACCCTGTCTCCATGGGAAAGGACAGAAGGTGAAGGGAGCTCAGCCTCCTCTTCTGACCCCTGAAGAGAAGTGGCTTTCTTACAGCTTTTTTCACACTCCGGCCTCAGTCCCATACTTTTCTCTTTGCCAGTTGACCACCCCCCTCCAGGGTTTTGACCTTCAGAGCTGGGTGGGTGGGGTAGACGGCCAAACTTGAGCAATTCTGATCTATAGCACTCAACACTTTGTGTATACTAGAGACTGATATGTTCGTGGTTTACTTTCTCTCTCTTTTCCAGGAAACAGGAATTCGGATTTTTTGCTTGTTCAGCAATATGTGATCTGTGCTCATAACAGGGCCTGCCACATAGAAATGGTCCAAAACGATCGCTTTGTGATGTTAGGGGAAAGGAAGAATATGAACAGTGAACAAGTCTTGTGATGCTGGATACTTTAGTGTCTTTGGAGTGGTGGGTACCTACATTAATGGGTGACAAAATGGCAAAGAACTGTGTGAACATACACACAGAATGAGCAGTATAAATGGGTGAAATGTGAAAACTCTGTGGATTCAACTTTTCTGATTGTAATACTCTGAAAATGTAAGATGCTACCGTTCTGAATAATAAGATGATGGGGATAGGAGAATTCCGGCACATACTTGGCAAATTCATGGGAATTTGTAATTATTGTTTTAAAATTCAAAAAAATGTTTCCACAGTACTGTCCCTAGAGGTGGATCCACTTGCTATTCCCAGCAACAGAGCCTGAGGGTTCCTTTCTCCCTGTATCCCTACCAACACTGACTCCCACTGCTGGGACATGATATCTCATTGTTTTGACTTGCCTTTTCCCAACAGGAAGTGGTAATGGGCACTTTCACATAGGAGAGTACTCAACCAAGTGGAGTAGAACTCCCACAGGGACCCAGCAATGTAGCTTCTGGGCATCTACCACCCAAACACAAAAATATCACTTCAAAGACACATTCACACCTCTGTTCATTGGAGGGTTTTGTATGACCAAGATATGGAAACAACCTGCCACAGAGGCAGGGTGGGGTGGGGTGAATGGGGTGTGAGGGTGGGAGGGCTACTAGGATCATTGGTGATGGAGAATGCGCACTGGTGGAGGGATGAGTACTCGATCATTGTATAACTGAAACCCAAGCATGAAAGTTCACAACTGTACCTCACGGTGTTTCACTAATTTCAAAAAAAGTATGGAAACAACTAGCTCTCCAGCTACAGGTGAATGGATCAGGTAGTTCTAGTTCCCATAGTACATGAGGAGATACAGTGCTGCAGTAAGAATGGTGGAAACCGTGTCATTTGCTGCTCTGTGGGTACAAGAACCACACTGAGTCCAAGACCCGGAGAAGGCCGAACAAACAGAGGTGACAGACTTGAACAGACAGGAACTGCAATCAGAAACTGGAAGGAGATACACCAGAACCTTCAAAGGGGCCCCTTTGTGAAGATATCTGATCAAACCCCCACCTCCAGCCGAAAAACTCCAGACCAAGGCAACCCCGAGACTATGCATAGAAAAACAAGCCTTGGCGGCCATCGAAGGCAGCTCCATCTTTGGGGAAGCCCATCCTCTCTCTTCAGTGCTTCACTCTCCACTCTCTCCCACTTTCTCACTCTCTTCCCTTCAAAAACCTCCAACTAAAATCTGTTTGATGGCACTGCTCATCTACTCCTGAAATTCTTTTCTGCCAGGCGAGACAAGAACCCTGATGCTCTGGGTCACTCCTGGGACTGGCTTCTCCTTTCCCGCAAAGAGCAAATCCTCGCTCCAACCTGAGTCCTTGGCTCCCCGAGAGATCAGGTGATGGGAATCAACTCCCACGCCAAGAAGACCAAGCGGATGTCAGGTGTGGCTTGACGGCCACCCAGTGGAGCAGGTGGGGCTCAGGCTGAGCAGGGGCCTTAGCAAGGCAGACCTGATCAGTCCAAGTCTTCCCAGAGGGACCTAGAGTGGCAGAGGTGGAGGGGGAGAGTGACTCTCTTTCTCTCTGACTCTGTCTCTCTGTCTCTTTCTGTCTCCGACACTCTCTCTGTCTCTCTGACCTCCTGTCTCACAAGTCACCAGTGGGGCCCACCGACATCAATCACGACTCAAGTGAGGTGGGAGAACCAGCACAGATGGAAGCGTTAGACAATTCTGAAGGCCCGTGAGAAGTGATGCTGAAGAGAGATGGGGGGGGGGGGGGGAGGGAGGTTCCTCTCGTGGTCTTCTGCAAGACTGGAGAGAACTGGGGAACTCTCAACTGTGGGGAGTGGAAGAAAACCGTAAAATTCTCAGATGAAATATATCTCCACCTCTGACACTAGTTTGAGTCGAAAATCCTTCCTAGAATTTGAAGTGAAAAATCCTTCTTCCTATTTCCTTTCCTTCAGCATTCCAAGCTCAGTACACACCACTTCGAACTTCCCTTCTCTGCATGCAAACTTCGCCTCTCTCAGCCAGCAGGAATGGCCTCTTTCCCCCCAGCACCACCCCAGCCCTGCCACACAGTGGTTCTCAGAACTATCCCTGGACTCCCTCCCATCACTGTCTGCGACTAACTTCCATCCAAAACTCACCTCCTCCTTCCACCTGATCTTTTTCCAATCGAAATTTCTTTATACACTCCACACACCACTGTAAATTCGCACTCACCAAACCACCACCACGCTACAAAGAAGAGGATCAGATGAATCCAGGCCAGGCCCTCCAGCCCAATTGTTGAGTCACAATCCCACTTAACAACCACCCTGATGCTGAGCCCTGCCCCCAGCGACGCCCTGTCCCCAGCTGAAGGGACTCAAGCTGAAGGGACTCTTCCTCTGCCTCCCCCTTGAAGAAATCCCTTTCCTCAAGCTGCAGCTTTTTTCTTTCTTTTGTTGGTTGTGGGGCCAACCCAGCAGGGCTCAGGGCTGACTCCTGGCTCTGCACTCAGAGATCACTCCCAGTAGGCTTTGGGGACAGATGGGGTGCCAGGGATCGAACCTGGTTCATCACATGCAAGACAAGCACCCTAACAGCCCTGACAGCTTTTTGAAATTAGCTTCGTCTTCGTAGTGTCTCAGTGAATACTTACGAGACTCAGTGAGGGAATGAAATGGTCTTGGAAATACTAATGTTCAAAGTACACATTAGGTCTGGGGCAATGGCTTAGCAGCTGAGTTTATTCGTTACATGCATGTGATTTGGGTTCGATCCCCAGAACCTCAACACACACACAGACACACACTCACAATACACACACACTCACACAGGCACACACACTCACACAGACACACACGCACACCTGGAAACAAATGTCACAAAGAGTTTTGCCTAGGATGTCTTCAGTCGAATGAATGGATTGAGGTCTGATACCAAGGTCTTTCATCTACTTGGAACTCACTTTGGGGTAACACGAGGTAGGGGTCTGGGTTCATTTCTTTCCAAGTGGCTGGCTAGTTTTCCCAGTGCCATTTTTGGAAGACAATTTCCCAGTTTCAGTTCACACTCCTAGCTCCTCTGTCGAAGATTAACTCACCAGATCCCTGAGCACCTCTGTCTTAGACTCTCAATTCTGTTCCATTGGTGTGAGAGTCAGGCTTTTTCATACAGACCAGCCTTGCCGATGTTTACGAGAGTTTTGACTTGCATTTCACTGATAATCAGTGAAGATGTGCACTTTTGTATATGCCTAAAGCCATCTTTATGTCTCATCTGGAGAGGTGTCTGCCTACCTCCTCTCCTCATGTCTTCTGGGTGACTGTCTGGTTGATGCTGAGCTTGGAGAGTGCTGTGTAAGTCTCTCTATTAGTCTTTTGATGTGTATGCATACGTCTTCTCCCAATCATGCTTTTTCTTTTAGGTCTCATTTCCTCAGAGTGAAAACCTTTTTGTGGTTTGATGTCACATCATTTCTTTAGTTCGCCTTTTGATTTTTGGCTTACGGTGTTGTAAGACACCTCTGAAGTGAAGATCTTGGAGAGTCTTGCCCATGTTTTCCTCAATATAGTTTACAGAAGCGGGTTTGAGGGGTTCAGTAATAGTATAGCAGGTAAGATGCTTGCCGTACACAAAGCCATCTCAGCACCCATATGTTGGCCCCCACTCCCCTTTCCTGCCCTGCCAGGAGTGATCTCTAAGCTCAGCTTCACGAGTGAGCCCTGAGCACAATTGGCTGTGCCCCAGCCTGTCAAATAAACAAAAAGAAAAAAGTTTGAAGTCAAGGTCTTCGATCCATTTTCAATTCCTCTCTGTACAGCCTGAGATGCAGTTCCTGTTGCATTTCAGTGCACGTGACTCTCTGGGTGTTCCGGCACCATTTATTGAAGAGGCTTTCCTCGTTCCACTTCATACACGTAGCCCCTTGATCAACTCAATTCCCAGACATCGGCATTTGTTTTCTATATTAAGGAATGTTTCTATTTGAGCTTCACCACTACGCTGATGTGCAATTCAGGCCCTGCTGAAAACCCATGCAGTTCTCCTTAACTAGTTCCTCTAAAGAGAAGACCTCATTGTCCACGTGGGAGAGTTTTAGATATTGGGATCACTTAAGTGCTGAAAGTTACAGTTAAAAATCATGGAAATTCGAAAAAGTTCTATATACTTGCAGAAACAGTCTGAATATAAAGTTCAGAAAACAATCCTAGGATTATTTTCTAGCAGCTATGAGACAGTGGTAGAGCACTTGCCATGCACACAGCCGGCGCAGGTTCCATCCCTGGCACCACTCGCTTTCCCTGAGCCTCACCAGGAGTGATCCCTGAGTGTAGAGCTGGGGTGAGCTCTGAGCACCGCTGAGAGTGGTCCAACAGCCACTGGAAAAGTTCTTTGTGAGTTTTTCGTTTTTGAGTCGGGGCCCCAGGTGGACATGTTCAAGAGTTCCTCCTGGTTCTGCACCAGGAATTACTCCCGGTGGTGACTGGCGGGCCATAGGCCATGCCAGGGAGTGAACCCCGATCAGCTGCGTGCAAGGCAAGCACCCTAACAACTGTACTACATCTCCAAGCCCACCCTCTAAAAAGCGAAGTTTTCCGTGATCCAAGGAGCTGGCAACATAGGACGTGGGGTGAAGTGCTGGCTTTGCACGTGACTGACCCTGCTCCGTCCCTGGTACCACGCACGCTTCTGAGAGCACTACCAGGAGTGACCCGGGAACACTGAGCCTGAAATCAATCCTGTGCACAGCCAGCTGTGTTCCCCAAATACATACATGTACAGAAGACAATCTAATTCTTTGAATGTCCAAAATTCGAGAAAGAGAACAAAGCCTCTGCTCCTGATACCCATAATTCCCATCATTCTGTTTTGGCTGTGCTGTTGTTTTTCTCTGTGGCACCAAACACCAGGCTCGACTCAGACTTCCTCCTGGCTCTTGCTCGGAGCTCACTGCTGCCAGGCTGCAGGGAACACGGGAACCGGGTTGGCTGTGTGCAAGGCAAGCCCCCTAACCTCTGCACTGTCTCTCTAGCCCTGGCCCGTGGTTCCAAATCATGAAGTCCCTCTTCAGAGCAGCTGTGCTGAGCACGTCACCTTGAATGCATGGTTGGGGGTGTTGGTCAAGTGGAAGAGCACAGGCCTAGCCTGCGGGAGACCCCAAGCTGGACCCCAGCCACGGCCCAGCCGCTCTCCAGGAGCGGCCCTGCCCTGCCAGGCCCACGCACCAAACCCTCGGGCCTGCACCAGTGAGCAGGGCAGACACAGGGGCCTCCCTGGTCCCGAGCGCCACTCCAGGTGTCCAAAACACGTGCTCACACACGGGGCATGTTTCTCAGGGGCAGGCCGTGCTTCCGCAACCACACACACATGTCCTGTATTTCTGGGAGAGGGGGAGGGGCACAGCTCCTCGTGCTCAGGGGCTGTTCCTGGCTCTGTGTTCGGGAATCCCTCCAGGCAGTGCTCAGAGGGCCGTGGGCGGTGCCGGGGATCTCCCCCCCAGGCTGATCCCCGGTTCAATGTGCAGCTACCCACAAAACGAGCGCATCCATGTGCCGCAGAGGGCAGCAGAACCGTAGAGGGACTCCCTGGCACTAGGCTCCCAGCTCCCGTCCACACTGCGCCCTCCTCCAAGGGGCAGTTCAATGGGGCAGAAACACGCCCCCGGCCTCGAGCCTCCAGGCCGGATCTGACGCCCCTACGCTCCTTACGCTCCCCTCCCCCCCCCCCCCCCCCCCCCCCCCCGCACGCCTGTGTGTTCCCCATGTGCTGCTGCCAGCGGCCGGAGCCCCTTGGCCCACAGCTGAGCACGGCCCAGCCTCTCACTCGCAGGCAGCGGGACTTGCCAGGCCCAAAGGCCGGGCAGACCCAGGACCTCCTGCAGAGACAGAGGGCAGAGAGCTGAGAGGGCGGAGCTGGTGCTGGGTGCTCAGTCCCCGGGACCCTCCTCGGCCAGAACGAGCTGCCGAGGAGCGGCGCCTGTGGAGACCCTCGCCCGGGAAGGATCCAGGGAGGCCAACGGCCCAGATGGCAGAGGCCCAGCACTCTCCTGTCTGATGGCAACAAAGGCGCAGCCTGTGATGGACATGGCAGGGTGGGGAGGGACTGGTCCATGCCAGGACTGGAAATAATGCTCCTGAAATGTCCCTGAGCATCCCGGGGGCGTGCGGTCTGGTGCGGGAGGGCATCAAGGGTCGGGATGACAGAGACGCTCCATAATCTGCGATGGGCAGGGCCCGTGGGCAAGCAACGCAGGAGACGCTTCTCAGGGACAGGACTAGTCCCAGCTCAAGACTCTGTCCCAGACCCAGCAGGCAGGCAGGTGCCGCCCACCTCCTGCCCCCAACTCTGCTCCCAGAGCTCTAGGGGCTCCTCCACCCGACAGGCCTCGTCTGCCCACGGAGCAGAAGGAAGACTCTAACTCCAGGGAGCACAGCCCAGGGCCTGGCTCCCAAAGGTCTCTTCACAGAAAGTGGCCCCCACAGAAATTCTTCCCCAGCTGACATCCCCTCGGGCCCCAGAGGACTAAGGGGCCAACTCCGGGCTTGGGCAGGAGCGACTGCAGGGGTGAAGCCTCCTGTCGCATGCAGCCAAGCCCGAGTAAGAGGCGCGTCCTCCCGAATCTCCCCACCAAGAGCCCAGACAGTGGATCCCACACCCAGGCCCCCTCTCCAGCCACACTGCAGAGTGCCACCGTCCCCACCTCCGCTGGGGGACAGGCCACCACCGCGGCCATGGCTCATGTGTCGTGAGCGTCTCTGCTGCGCAAAGGTCCTGCGAAGGGCACCCGCGTCTGGCTCCGCAACAGCCTCAGCCTCCCTCTAGGGCAGGGGACCAGGCACAGGAAAAAGGTCTTTCAGAAAATCCATCGTCATCCTCACACCCCCATGGTCGCCTGCAGGAACTGGACAGAAGCCACCCCCATGCTGAAGGCGTCCCCAGGCCAGCTCGCGCCTCCAGGGGAGGGAGGGGCCCTCCGGCTCTGAAGTCTGGGCTGGCTTCCCTCTGCCCTCATCCAGGGCCAGGGGAGTCTGGCGGGGGAGGCGGACACACGCTCCTAGAGGAGACACGGAGGCATCATGCTCTTCACGAGACCGCTGCAGCCACGCCGAGTGGGTCAGACAATAGCGGAAGTGAAAGACTGCTATAGTGCCCCTGAGAGAACGCTCCGAGGAGCCGGAGTGACAGCACGGTGGGTAAGGCATGTGTCTGGCCCGGGTTCAATCCCGGAAAACACCACTGGTCCCTGAGCCCTACCAGGAGTCATCCCTGAGTACAGAGCCAGGAGGAAGCCCTGAGCACCTCTGGGGACGGACCAAAAGTTTTTCAAACAGAAAAATAGGCCTAGAGGGTCCAAGGGTGTAGCTCAGCAATAGTGCACAGGCCTTGCCTCTGTGAGCCCAAGTTCAACTAGCCCGGATTTTCAACGGCCCCAGGATTTCTCAGGGATGTGTTGCAGCTTTTGCAAACTGAATCTGGGGGAGAATAACGTGTTCTACCAGCAGCTTTGCTGCTGCTTCTTAGGTTAGGCCCAGTCGAACAAAAAGTCACATTTGGTGCCACACTGGCAGCCTCTAAAGGGCTTCCTGCCTGCCCACGTGACTCGGGTCTCCTGACACAGGGCCACTGGTTATCTCGCACGCCTGCCCGCCACCAGAACACCCAGAGGCAGCTGCAGCTGGCGCTGGCCTGCTAGACAGGCACCTGGCACACCAGCGGGACACGGCCAGCACCCGGCACACCAGACCGTAGCCCCACCCCACCTCTGCATCCCACTTTGCCCAGCTCTTTGCCAAAGCCTTGCACCAGCACCAGGTAGGGCCAGGGCTCAGGGTACATGGGGCAGGGAGCGCTGACGCTGCTCGGCTGGACGCAGGAGCGGTGACGGCGGGCCTCTGTCCTGCCACAGTCCCCAGGTTCTTCAATATTTCCGCCGGGAGCACACTGAGTAATAAAGAAGCTCGGGCTCAAAGGCAGAAACTAGAACAGTCTTTTGGCAAGAAGAGAAAAGAAACTCCCCAGCGGGGAGGAACTTAGCACTGTAGCACTGTCCTTCCTCCCGTTGTTCATCGATTTGCTCGAGTGGGCCTAGTAACGCCTCCATCATGAGACTTGTTGTTACTGTGTTTGACATATCGAATATGTCATGGGTAGCTTGCCAGGTTTTTGCCACGTGAGCGAGGTACTCTCAGGAGCCTGCCGGGTTCTCCAAGAGAGGGGCAGAGGAATTGAACCCGGGTCTGTCTGGTCGGCCTCGGGCAAGGCAAACGCCCTACCAGCTGTGCTATCGCTCCAGCCACACACACCAGTGGAAAATGGAAAGACAGGGAAGCTCCAGGCTGACTCTCACTGTGGCCCAGTCCCGGGCCTCTATTTCAGGGGACACACAGCAAGCTCCTCGCCTTGGGCCCTTTCCCCAGGACGGACACTGAGTACCAAGACTGGGCAGAGATTTGGTCCTCTTTACCGCTCTGATACTTCAAACAGAAAAAACCTGGAAACTGCCAAAATATCCAAGATAAGAGGAGAGGTTTTAGAATACACTATGTGCAGATATTGGAATCCATCAAAGCAACACATAACTGATAACAAGGAAACATGTTTTAGGCTTTTGGTGGCTGAGTGGAGAAAAAAATGTATCTTATAACAGCATGGAGAGATATTTTTTTTTTTGGAGAGATATTTTCTGTGTTGGTCTTCAAGTACGTATGTGTATTTATAAAAATCATTGCTGAAAACTACAACAATATATGACAAAGTCTTTTGCTGGTGAAAGTAAACTAATATTTTTCCTGCTTTTTGTTTGTTTCTGCTGTTTACAATCGAAATGTATTACTACTTTTCCAAAACTGTACACATGCATAGAAATTGCGAGAAGAAGGCTAGAAAGACAAGAGAGGGGAGAAGGCACTTATCTTACACGCAGCTGACCCGGTTCAATCCCCAGCACCACATGGTCCCCCAGGATCACTGGATTCTGCCCTGGCGGCTCCCAAGCACCGCAGGGGGTTCCGGGGAACCCCTGGCACCACAGGGCCTGGCCGCATGGCATCCTGGCTCTTGGCTCTGAGTCTGGCTCTGGGCATCCGCAACCACTGGGAGTGACCCCAAGGGCTCCCAGCACTGCCTGGGAGGTCCCCGCAAAAAGGGGAAAATGGGCAAAGGCGAGAGTTCTCCTGATGGGAGAACAGGAGAAAATGGCCCCAGGGTCCCCAGTGAAGAGGCTGGACCCCCAAGGGCTTCTCCGAAGTGTGCCCAGAGGCCCCAGGACAGTGAGCTGAGAGGAGCACAGGCCCAGGCCGCAATGACACAGGGCCGCGGCGCCACCTAGTGGCCGCGTGCAGTCTGCGCATCCACGCCCTTCACAGGGGCCCAAGTGCATCCATCCTGGGCGTCCAGCAACCACCCATCCCGTACCTGCCAGGAGCAAAGGGCTGCACCTGGGGCCTGACCAGCTGCACGGTGCCCCCCGCCGTCACCCGGGTCCGGCCCCCTTCACCGCCTGGCCGAAGAGCACGGCTGCGTTCCAGCGCAAGAATCTGACCTGGGACAGACAGGGGCGTTAGCTGGACACACCAGACCCCCTCCCTGTGAGGCCGGGCCCCCGGGGGCATCCGAGCAGGGACAGTCTCTTCCACGAGATCCCCCTACTCCCTGGGAGGACCCTCAGAGGAGCGGGGTCCAGGGAAAGGGTTGCGCCAGGGCTCAGGCCAGAGCCACCTCAGCCTAACCTCCGCCACAGGCGCCTCTCCTTCCGTCCCTGACACCACCCAGCACCCAGCACCCCGCAGCACGCCCACCCGCCCCTCCTCCTCGCCAGCAACTTGGCAGCAAGGCCCGGAGCCCTCGCACTCGCCGCCCCCCGTTCGGCCAGCTCTTCCCCAGCCTCTAAGGATGGCCCTGAGTCCGGATGGGCGCTGCTGAGAGCTCCCAGGAGGTCTTCCTTCCGCATCAGGAGGACGCGGGTTGGGCTGGTGCGGCCTCTCCCCTCAGGGAGGAGGCGGGAGCTGCAGACAGAAGAGGCAGAGCACTGCAGCCAGGGCCAGGTGGGAGCCTGAGTGGGGCCCAGGCCATCACTAGCACATCCCTCGGGTGCCCGGTTCTGAGGCTGCCCTCACAGGCACTCAACATGCAGACTCTAGGGCAGCTGGAGTCTCTGCTCATGCCTTTAGAAAAACCTGATTGTCCCGTAGGGGCTCTGGGCAGTGTGGGCCGTCACCCAGTGGCGCTCACGGACCCTGAGGCATCCTGGAGATGAACTCAGGGTCGGCCACCTGCAAGACAAAAGTCTTACCCCCGCACACCCCGAATTCATCTCTCCAGCCTGACAGTGAGAATGATCATCACTACTACTACTGATGGAGCAGGTGTCGAGAAAATGAGACTCCAAGGAACAGGGGCAAAGACACTACGGCTCTGAAGCAACCTTGACCGTCAACTACATCAGAAGAAAGAACGTTTCGTCATCAACAGCTGTAAAAAATCTTTGAGGGCGGCCGGGGGGGCCCGTAGGCTCTCCCAATGAAAGAATCCATATTAGGGCATCAAATTTTTGTGTACTTTAGCTAACTTGCAACATTGCTTTCTGTAAAACTGCTTGGCTGCTTTGCACCTGGGGGAGAGGGGACTTGGAAAGTGAAGAGGGCATAACTTCTTTCTAAACCAAGTGTGACAGGATTCAGGTGTATTTACTGTCCCTGAAATGTATTGTCTCAGTAAAGCACCCTGCAGATTTGGGTAAAGGATAACTCAGGATTCGGGTGGTTGGGGGAAATTGCCCTTTCCTGGAATGTATTGTCTCACTAAAGCACCCTGCAGACTTGGGTAACTCAAAACGAGGATGGTCAAGGGAGATTACCTAAGGCTTAATGATTCCAGCTATAACCTTGCTTGTGCTGACAATCGATGTACGTAAATGCTGATCTTTGAATCTATAGGCTAAGGAGTGAGGTACTTTTAAATGGATTGGTTAAGAAAGTATATGTTGTTACAAATCTATTGGCTATGAAATGCGCGGGCTTTGCTGTAACGGCCAGTGAAGGCCTATATAAGATCCCCTTTGAAGAAGTTCGGGGCTCTCAGCCACTGCCCATTTTTGGGGTATGCTGCGGAGCCCCAGCATGCTGGTCTAAATAAACCCCGTTTTTACTCCTGCAGGAATTGTGTCTATCTGGTCTCTCCGCGCCTCCCAGGGCTAGGGAACTCCCGATCCCAACACCCCTAGCCGCCTGCGCCCGGGGTGGCCCGCAGCCAGGGCGGCCCAGGCTGTGGGGCAGACAGCGGATGAAACAAGGACCAAGCCGGTTGGTTGATCAGATGCCACTTATTCCATTCTCCCCACGCGCCTGCCCGAGTCTCTCTGAGCCCCCCATTCAGTCTCACACTGCCCCTCTTACTCGGCTCCTCCTGTCTCTCCCGCTCATCTCTCCGTGCTCCATCTTGCAGCCTGGACTCTCTCCCTCCACGTGCTTACTCCTGTGTTCTTCTACATTCTCCTCTCTCTGTCCCCCTTACTAGCCTCTCCGCAGTCCATCAAGCCACCCTGCTCTTTCTCTCCCTCTCCAGCTCTCTGGCCTCTCCCACTCCCCAGCACTCTGGGCTGACACTGAGCCCAGTCGGGTAGCAAAATCAACATAAGAAAGCCCTTCCTGAGGGCCCACCAGGTTCAAAGGTTACACCACTTAAGAGGTATTGCAAAGCCCTTCCTGACTGCCCAAGGGCAAAATACCTCCTAAGGTGTTTTCCTCCTTTCCTTAGTCCAATAACTGTATCAACATCTCAATCCTGGTTATTTTTGTATGGACCCAGTAAGAGATAACATTGAGGCTTGTAGGGCAGCTCTCCTGGGAACATCTTGCCACAGACTCAGAGTGAAAGCATCCATATTAGGGCATTAAGTTTTTGCATGCTTCAGCTAACTTGCAACATTGTTTTCTGTAAAACTGCTAGGCTGCTTTGCAACAGGAGGTAACTTCTTGTGAATGTGAGCAAAACAGGACCTAACTCCTTGGGAAACCAAGTGTAACAGGGTTCAGGCCTATTCACTGTTCCTGGAATGTATTGTTCCAATAAGGAATCCTGCAGATATCTTGGGTGATGGGAACCCTGCAAATGTCTTGGGTGATGGATAACTCAGGATGCGGGTGGTTGGGGGAGATTACCTAAGGTTTAATGACTCTGGCTATAACCTTGCTTGTGCTGACAATCGATGTATGTAACTGCTGACTTTTGAATCTATAGGCTATGGAATGTGCGGGCTTTGTTGTAATGGCCGGTGAAGGCCCATATAAGACCCTCTTTGAAGAAGCTTGGGGCTCTCTCAGCCACTGCCCACTCTGGGGTATGCTGTGGAGCCCCAGCATGCTGGTCTAAATAAACCCCGTTTGTACTCACTCCTGCAGGAATTGTGTCTGTCTGGTCTCTCCGCGCCTCCCAGGGCCAGGGGACTCCCAACCCCAACAAGAGGACAGTGCTCAGGCCAGTTGAATCATTCCTAACCCTAGCAGGGTCCGAATCTAATTATTACTTTTTGAATCATGACCGTATTTGTCCATGACCAAGCTCTTAACTTAGAGTTAAGCAATATGGCGCTTTGACCAGTCCCACCTCGTTTCCAGGGTAGCATATAGCTCACCACTGGCCCTGGTTCCATCCAGTTCCTCCTCAGGACCCTGCTTTTGGGGGCTCTAGGAAGAAAGGGCAGCTGAGGCTTAGGTGAGAGTCACATAACAAAAGCAAACTGTCTCCTTGTGTCCATACAAAAAGGACATTGCTCTGAATAAACTATGCAAAGGACTTAGGGAGAAGAGAAAAACAATATTTACAAGTCAACAGAGCACAAAGGAAGAAGTTACACATAAACACAGAGGAATGGGAGCACTGTCATGGGAGCAATCCAATAGACTTCGACTACCTGAGGCTATGCAGAAAGGACAAAACAGTGTTATCCTACAAACAGTCCAACAAATCTTTGTCCTGAGGAGCCTCCAGGGCATCCAACCTAACAGGTGCAGGCGCGCACTGGGCTCCTCACCACCCAGGACAGCCACAGACTTGTCCAACACTGCAGACCTGCTTGGGGTACGGGAGGCTCTCGGCCTTCACTCGCTTCCTGAGGGGAAATCGCCAACGGACAGCCACGGTGATGATGCTTCACCAGCACCTTGCCTGTTCCAGCCACACACTGAGATCTTTCTCCGCCCATGAGCCAGAACTCCGGGGTCTCCGGAGGACTGCAGGGCCCACCAGGTTCAAAAGGAACACCACCCAAGAGGTATTGAAGGACATAGAAGGAGACATAATGTTAGGTCCCTAGGGACCCTGAGGGAGATTCCAGAGTTAAAACTCTATAAATTAGTAACTCTCCCTTTCCTGCCCTCCTTATCTGTTACCTCCCTTAAGAACTCTTCCCTTATCCACCTCCGGAATGCAGGGCTGAGAATCAGAGGAAGCAAGGTGATAACCAAATGTCCAAGTTACCTGATGCCCACTAGTCACAATGCCTATGTACGTAAATGCTGATCTTTGAATCTATAGGCTAAGGAGTGATGTACTTCTACATGGATTGGTTAAGAAAGCATATGTTGTTACAAATCTATTGGCTATGAAATGCGCGGGCTTTGCTGTAACGGCCAGTGAAGGCCTATATAAGATCCCCTTTGAAGAAGTTCGGGGTCTTGCCTCACCTAACTGACCTGCGTGTCTGTGTAGGCGGCTTGACCCTGGCTAGCCAGTCTTACAATAAACCTTGCTTGCTGTTTGCAGTCTCTGGAGTTTCTTTGTCGTTAAAGGGAGATCACGATCCGTGCCCTAACAATAGAAGGACTGCATTCATTTGTGGAATATAAAATAACATAGTATGAGACTAACACTCATGGACAGTAGACACAGGGCCAGGAATATTGCCCCATAGTTGGAAGCCTGTCTCATGAGCATGGAGAGAAGGCAGCTGGAATAGAGAAGGAATCATCAAGACAATGATGGTTGGAGGAATTGTTTAGGATGGGAGATGTGTGCTGAAAAATAAAGGACCAAATGTAATAACCTCTCAGTATCTGTACTGCAAACCATAATGCCCCAAAGTAGAGAGAGGGTATGGGGGAAATTGTCTGCCATAGAGGCAGGGGGAGGATTGGAAAGGGGAGGTATACTGGGAACATTTGGTGGTGGAGAATGTGCACTGGTGGAGAGATGGGTGTTTGATCATTGTGTGATTAAAACTCAAACATGAAAAGTTTATAACTTTATCTCACAGTGATTCAATTAAAAAAAATGTAGCACTGTCCTCCCGTTGTTCATCGATTTGCTCAAGCGGGCCCAGTAACATCTCCATTTTGAGACTTGTTGTTACTGTGTTTGGCATATTGAATGCGTCATGGGTAGCTTGCCAGGCTTTGCCGTGCAGGAAAGATACTCTTGGTAGCTTGCCGGGCTCTCCGAGAGGGGCAGAGGAATAGAACACCACTTGGCCAGGGTGACTGAGCACAAGGCAAATGCCCTACCCGCTGTGCTATAGCTCCAGCCCATTTAAAAAATAAATAAAATAAATAGATATTCAGCACAATGAAACAGAAAAATCTCCAATTTTATAAAACAATAAGTATGATTCTCACAAATACAATGCTTACCAGAAATGAAATAACTTTGAGATTCTAAAATAAAAATTGAAACACAAGTAAAACACAGTAATTTCTAATCATTAAAAGGTTTTTGAAAACTACAACTATTTTTTAAAATTTATTTATTGAATCACCGTGAGAAAAGCTTTCAGGTTTACAAAGCTTTCAGGTTTAAGTCTCAGTCATACAATGATTAAACACCCATCCCTTCACCAGTGCATATTTTTCACCATCATGAACCCCAATATACCCCCCTTCCAACCCCTCCCGATGCCTGTGAGGCAGATGATTTCTACTTAACTCTCTCTCTCTCTCTACTTTGGTTACATTCATTATTTCGACAAAAGATGCACCATTATTATTTGGAATTTCCCCCCAACAATCAGAACTGCTGAAAAGGCATTGTGAAATCATTTTTTTTCTATTGTTGGTTATAAAGACCATATGATGTCGCACAGCCTCGCAATTTCGGATTTCTGATATTTTATTATTAAGTCTGGAGGGATTTCTGCCAAGAGCCGGATAATTACGAGATTGGTTTGTGCGCCTCTGGGGCCATGGTCGTGCTGGAGAGCCGCTCATGGGGGGCAAATCGTGGCCTCAGTAGGGCGAGAAGGACATGCTGGTTCTGCCTCTATCCCATGAGGTTGCAGTTGCCCTGTCACCGCCGGCTCATACCTGGCTATCCTATAAGCTCTGAGGTAGCATACACCATGCTGCTGGGGGGAAAAGGCGGAAGAGACAGACACCCTTTCCCTCCCGGGGGTGGGGAGGTGCTGTAGTTTAACACATAGTACATTCATATTTCTGCCACAAGCTGCTGGGTACTGAATTAGGTCCGTGTGCCTCTGGGGCCATGGCTGTGCCAGAGAGCCGCTCATGGGGGGCAACTTGTGGCCTCGGTAGGGCATGATGGATGAAATCTTGCAACTATTCAAATAACATAATTTCTTCCTTATTAAGTAGGATTTCTTTCATCAATGTTATGAAATGACATATTATTTGAAGATCTGCTGAATGCTTTTAAAAGATAGAAGATATTAAACCCTTAAGGAAGGTCTTGAAGTAGATCTGGTAGAGTCCTGCCAGCATTGCTCTGCCACTATATGGATGCTTGTTTGAGGGATGATTGTGTTTGTGAAGATTCAGGAAGTGCAACCCTTCTGATATGTGTGAATTTCTATATAAACATATATGCCAATAAGAATATATTTAAAAAGAAATCCTAATTTCTTGGTGAGGAATGTGGCTTAGCAGTATTTGCCTTTTAAGTGTGAATGCCTGGCTTCAATTCCTGGCATTATCAAAAACAAAACAAAACAAAAACAAATCTCAGGTTATTCTTAATTTCTAAAAAATATATAAAGATTTTCCCTCTTCCTGTACTTTATTTTGTTCTTCGTCCCCTCCCCCCACCAAGAACTTACCATACAGATTAGAATATAACTATAATTCATCTTAAAGGTTTTGATGTCTTGATAATTGAACTGGAGTATAGCTTTTTAATGACTCTACTTTTAGAATCATTTTTTTTTGTCATTGGGCCACATAACAGCTGTTCTCAGGACTAACCTCTGGTTCTGCACTTGGAAATCATTCCTGGCAGACTCAGGGTCACTATGGGGTGCTGGGGATCAAGCCCAGATCAGCACACGCAAGGTAAGCAACCTACCAGCTGTGTGATTTCTCTGACCCCTATGATTCTACTGTTTTCTTTTTATATTGAATCACCGTGAGATATAGTTACAAAGCTTTCATGATTGAGTTTAAGTCATACAATGATTGAACACCCATCCCTCCACCAGTGTACGTTTTCTACCACCAATGTCCCCAGTATCCCTCCTGCCACCCCACGCTACCCCATCACCTGCCTCTGTGGCAGGCACCTGCCTTCTTACTCTCTCTACTTTTGAGCTTCATGGTTTGTAATACAGATTCTGAGAGGCCATCAGGTTTGTGATAGGGCCCACTTAGGCCCACCTCACTGAAATGACAACCAACTTCAAGAGTTGGGGGCCCAGTAAGGGGTGAGAAGGAAAGGTTTTTAATAAATACCTGAATAATAAATAGCCGAAGGGTTATTTATTAATCAAAACCATAAAGTTAACATTATCATACCAATCAGGAAAGACAGTTGGGTTTCTCGGTATAAAAAAGGCTCGGAGACATATTGACTTGCACATTCTCTGGGGAGAGGGCCCTGCTCTCTGCTAGGTGCAAAATGAAGTTTTGTTGAACTTTTGCAATTGTGTCTCACTTGTTCCTTAGATCATGGACCCTACCATATGGGGGTTTGCCCAGGATATAATGATGAGTGTAAGCCAGCACCAGAAATAGTCATCTAGGAATCCTCCAGAGGTAAGCTGTCTGTCTGTCTATGGAGAATCATCCAGAGGTACAGTGTCTGTCTGTCTGTCTTTGTATAAAACTCCACCTATGCCCTAAGGGGACGCAGTACTGCATCCTAGGCTCAGGGTGGGAGAGGGTTGCCCCTCCACCCCCTGGGGGTTCTCTAGGGAGTGTCCAAGTGACGGGCCCTCTGTGGGGAGATTTTGGAGTTTTGTGTCATTTTGTCTTACTGTCCCACTATGCCTCATCTTCTTCCAGATGGACAGATTAACCCCTTTTCTGGTCTGTCTTTTGTCTCTTTTTTGGTGTCTACTAAAGGAAGGCACATTTTCTGTGGTGACGGTGTGTCTCTCCCTTTCTGTCTTGTAGCCTTACCTGGCCTCATCTTCTCCTAGATGAGACAGACTAATGGGAAAGTGGCATTCTCACTCCTAACCGTAGTCACCCAACATTTCAAGGATGTCCAACTCAAGGCTCAACGTAATCATTTCTCTGAACATCCCCAGGACCTGATTTATCTCCTGACAAACATTTTTTTTCTGAGCCATCAGCCCACCTGGGTTGATATCCAGCAGTTGCTGCTCTCTCTCTTCATCGCAGAAGAGAGGAACCGCATCTGGTGGGAAGCAAGGAAGGTGGTGGCCAACCAAGTAGGCTTCCCAGACCTGGATGCACACCAACTGGATGTCATCTTCCAAAAAGAGCCCCCGCGATGGAATCCCAATGAGCCTCGAGGTAGGGAGAGTCTAGGCCTATACCACCAGGCTCTGTTGGGAGGTCCCTGGGCTGCGGTTAGAAAGCCCATCAATTTGCCAAAAATCACTATGGTGATACAAGGTGGGGAGGAGTTCCCAGCAGCTTTCCTGGAGGGCCTTTTTAAGGCATATAGGATGCACAGTCCTATAGACCCTGGGGCATTGGAGAATCAAAGACCCATAAACATTGCCTTCACGGCACAGTCCGCACTAGACATAATGAGGAAGCTGAGGAAGGCAGAGGGCTTTTTTTTTTTTTTGGCTTTTTGGGCAACACCTGGCTACGCACAGGGATTACTCCTGGCTCTGCACTCAGGAATTACCCCTGGCAGTGCTCAGGGGACCATATGGGATGCTGGGAATTGAACCTCGGTCGTGTGCAAGGCAAACACCCTACCTGCTGTGCTATTGCTTCAGCCCTGACAGAGGGATTTGAAGGAAAGAACCTATCAGAACTAGTTAGCAAAACAGAGAGAGTGGTTAATAATGGGGATGCACAGGAGTAGGATAGGCAAGTAAGAAAAATGATTGCAAATGATAGGCCTGAGGAGACCTCTGTGTAGAGAGTAGAAGGACCAGGCCCCACTGGATCCAGACCAATGTGCCTTTTGTGAGGAAAGGGGACATTGTGCCCAAGATTGACCTAAGAATAAGGCAGAGGCACAGGCTTCCAAACTATGGACCGATCCTCTTGGCCCTTGTCTATGACTTTTAATACTTCTAAGTTCTCTTATGTAATTAAAGTGTCCAACATTTGGCAAAAATTTTTAGTGTTCTTAATCACTAACGATAGCAGTAGGCATTTTCTTTTGATTGGAGGGTCTATGATAAATTAATAGGAAGTGTCTTATTTTGTCCTCCATATAGTTCCATAAAGCAAGCCTGTGAAGGCTCATTTGAAGATCAGTAAGCTAAGACTTAGGGAGATGGAATAACCTGGCAAAAGAGAAACACTCCCCAAAGTCATCATTTCCAGTGGTTGCAGTAAAACCTCTAAATGACTGATTCAGCAATAAACTCCATTCTGTTTAAGTTATTTTATACCTTTTATTCCTAAGAAGAAAGGCAATATCAGCTAACTCTGGTTCCTTGCCTGAGCTATGTGAATGATACCTCATGAAAATAATATAAGAATTGAGAACATGGAATGTTTGTGCTAAAATCCAAATTCCTAATCTCTAATGCCCAGCCCCAGTGGCTGAGTAACTCTAAATCAGGCAAGGGAACTGGCAAGAACTCTGAAATCAGACCCAGCAAGCATGTGTCCCTGAGTATCAAAATAGATACTATATTTACCCTGAAAAGCCCTTTAGTGCACTGACAGCTATAAATAGCTATTAGGGCCCAAGCAAGTGGCCTTGACACATGGATTTCATTCCAAAAATGCAAACTAGTTTTAAAAGATTGCATTACATTAAAAATTTAATTTAATTGAGTGCAACCAACCTGGATTCTGTTTGCTATCTTAGAGAAGGTGAGTAATTTTTAATTTTTGAATATTTGGGAATTAGTACACTCACAGGATTTTAGTTATAAAATAATGTCTGGGAGCCTGAACAGACCCTGGGTTTTTGGAGAGACTGTATGGACTTGGTGAACAAATGAAAGCACCTGCAAACTTGGGCCTTTTTCTCCTGCCTTCTGTCATTATCAGCATTGTCTTTGCCAATCTAGTTCATCTTAATTTTTTTGCAGAACAAGATGGGAGTCACAGCTATACTCATGCTGCCTTTGCTGCTCTTGGGAATCAGTGGCCTTCTCTTTATCTACCAAGAGGTGTCCAGGTTGTGGTCAAAGTCAGCTGTGCAGAACAAAGTCGTGGTGATTACTGATGCCATCTCAAGTCTGGGCAAGGGTAAGCGGGCTTCATCCCTTTTGTGTCCCTACTGCCTCGTGTGATGAGTGGTAGCAAGGAATAGGGTAAAATCTGTATTTTCTGCTAGCATCTGTCATTATCAAGAATCTTAACTTTTAGAGACTACAGCTTCTTCACTGGTAAACAGGGAGCTAGAATATCTGGGTTAACAAGCTCACAACCATTTGTTTTGGGTCGGATTTGTTTTGCATATATGATAGACTTCGCAAATATAATCAATGAAATATCAACATTTGTTGAGTATATTCCTTCGCCCCCTCGGAGAGCCCAGCAAGCTACCAAGAATATCTCGCCCACACGGCAAAGCCTGGCAGGCTACCCATGACATATTCAATATGCCAAACACAGTAACAAGTCTCACGATGGAGATGTTACTGGGCCCACTTGACCACATCGATGAACAACAGGAGGGCAGTGACAGTGACAGTGATTCTTTTCAAACACTCACATCTGTGCCATAAGATCATTGAAAAACATGAGTATGATCTCTGATATATTAGAATTGTTAAAAAATGCTATATTGCAGATATATATATATATATATATATATATATATCTTAGTGGTTTTCCCATCAAGATGTTGTTTTTAAAGACTATTCATTAAACACATATTTCTTTTGACAATTGCTCTATGTTCACACAAGTTGACATGTCAGAACCTTGTATCCTCTGAATTCATAAGAAGAATATCTTTTATTACACTTAGCTTCTGTGCTTTTTTTGTTTGTTTGATTTTTTGCTTTTTGGGTCACATCTGGCGATGCACAGGGGTCACTCCTGGCTCTGTACTCAGAAGTTACTCCTGGCACTGCTCAGGGGACCATATGGGAAGCTGGGAATCGAACTCGGGTCGGCCGCCTGCAAGGCAAACACCCTACCCGCTGTGCTATCTCTCCAGCCCCAGCTTCTGTGCTGTAATGACTAGGAAGTACAACTCTGCCTGAGTGCCATCACTGCTAAGATGCACTTACCCACCTTTAAATGATTCTGAAATCAAACTGTTTTTCTTTTTATCAATAGCCTCTTACAAAATTCACAGTTCATCCTTTTGCATTTGAATGTCATTATTCCTCCTTTCTCTTGGATGACCCTTGAGAAACTGGTCTCGGAATGCTCATGGCCCCTCTAGAAAACTCACCACAGCACACCTCTGGGTTCTAACTTTTGAGTCTTCCCCCTAAAATGCAAGGTTCATAGAGGAGACATAGGTTATGAAAAGTAGGACTCATATTTGTAAGGGGCAAAAGTCAGAATTTGGTGTGGAGTTTAACATTTGCTTTTCACCTACCAAGATGGTAAATACATTAGGAAATGGCTTGACAACAATATACTCCAACATGCATTTTGCTAAACAGTGGGGCGGGGAACAGGCCAAGTATCAGTATAGTTTAAAGTAAAGTTACCCAGCTGGGAAGCACATTGCTTCTGTTCACCCCTGGCTTAAAAGCTAACACCTCATTTCACTGAAACTCACTTTTATAAAACACATCCACCCACCATGGCTGCCGTGCAGAACTTCAGATTAAGGGTAGGCTTGCTTCCTTCAAATAAAAGTTGTTTTGTGGGGCTGGAGTGATAGCACAGCGGGTAGAGCATTTGCCTTGCACGCGGCCAACCCAGGTTCAATTCCCAGCATCCCATATGGTCCCCCAAGCACCGCCAGGAGTAACCCCTGAGCGTCGCTGGGTATGACCCAAAAAGAAAAAAAAAGTTATTTTGTTCTGTCATCTGTCCTTTGACACTCAGGTTTCTTTTAGATATTGGTTATTGCGAACGATATTGCTATGGAAAAGGAAGAAAAATGTCTTTTCAAAAGAAGTGAGCTTGTTAGCTTCTATGAAGACTCAATTCTTATTTTTTAGAGAAGTGTTCACTTTGTTTTCTACATAGTTTGAACCATCTGTCATTCCACCAATAGTGAATGAGGATTCCTTTTTTTGATATCCGTATCCATGCTGATTAGTTTTGCTTTTTTTCATGTGTTTCAGCTTAACTGATGTGAAGTGATATTGTCATGGGTGTTTGATTTGTATTTTCCTGATAATAAGTAATACAGAGCACTTTTAACTTGCCTATTGGCCACTTGTCTGTCTTCATTGAGGAAGCGTTCATTCATCTTTTACTACCATTTTTGATGAAGCTGTTTTTGTTGTTAAGATTTGCAAGTGCTATTTAAAGTCTTAAAGTCTTTTGTCAGATTAATGGTGAGCATTTTCTCCCAGTTGTGAAGTTTCTTTTATCTTAGTCATTACTTCTTTTACAGTGTAAAAACTTTTTAAAATTTCACGTAGTTCCACTTGCTTATTTTTCCTTCTGTTTGCTTGGCCAATGACATTGAAGACACTGCTAGATTTAATGTCATGAAAGTTTCTGCCTGTTTCTTCTATGTAGTTTTATGTCAAAGTCATCTTGTTTTGAAAGATTTTCTTTTCTTTCATTGTTTATTTTGATTTTGGAGGGAGGCTCTCCCGACAGAGCTCAGGGATTACTCCTGGCTCTGCATTCAAAAATCACTCCAGGAGATGCTTGGGGGCCATTATGTCCCATATGCTGGGGATGGTACCTGAGTGAGCTGCATGCAGGACAAGCACCTTACTCACTATATTACATCAAAGTCTTTAATCCGCTATAAATTACTTTTGGTAAGGTAAGACATTGGGGTTTGAGTTAATATTTTTTTTCACGTGACTTACCAGTTTCCTCAAGATCGTTTTTTGAATGAACTTTTTCTGATACACTTCATATACTGTTTAGGATTTTCTCAGTAAGTAGAACAAAATACTACATGAATGTATCTAGAAGGTATCACGTTAATGAAGTCAGTTAAAAGGAGAAGGACAGATTGAGAACAAGTTTCCTCATTTGTAGTTTATAAAGAACATTAATAGCAAAGGAATAAGAAATGACCAAAGAAAAGAGGAACAGAGAATTGATATATAGAACATAGTTTACCAAGATGCGGGGGGCAGGGGGAGAAGACAGGGGGTTGATGGGCTACTGATGTAGGAAGCCAACACTCTGGTGGCAGAAGCAATTTTAAAATTTTAAAGAGGAAATCACAGTGCCTCAATAAAAAGTGACAAAATAAACGTGTTTTATTATTTAAAATATTATCATAAAAACCACATGCATTAAAAGTGATATTTTAAAAGAACATAACACATCTAAAGTCCTACCTACTAGGCAGTGTTTCAATTTTCTTTCAACTCCTAATCATTAATGAGATAGCATAAATCAAGGGATATAAAGAAACTGTTCACACAAGCTGCTCACATTTTGTAGAAAATAAAATCTTACTTGTTCCCTGATTTGCTCGAGCGGGCCCAGTAACGTCTCCATTGGAGACTTTGTTGTTACTGTGTCTGGCATATCGAATACTCTCGGTAGCTTGCCGGGCTCTCCGAGAGGGGCGGAGGAATCGAACTCGGGTCGGCCATGTTGGCTGCTTGTAAGGCGAACGCCCTACCCGCTGTGCTATCGCTCCAGCCCTGATTTAAAAAATATTTTAAGACATTGCAGTTTTATTCATGTTATATTATACAAGGTCTTTGTCATATTTGGCAGCATCTATGTCCCAAAACAGAGAAAGATTCAGAAACTAATATGTACTGTATACAATGTAATACTATACAGCTGTTAGAAAAAAAATGATGTCATGAAATTCGCTTATAGATGAATGACATGGAGAGTATCATTCTGAGTAAAATAAGTCAGAAGGAGAGGGACAGATATAGAATCACTGCACTCATTTATGGGATATAAAAAAATATTATGAGACCAACTCCAAAGAACAGTAGAAACAAGTGTCAACAGGAATGGTCCATGGTTTAATGCCTACCTCAAAGGCTGATGGGATAGAGAAGGGACCATTATAACAAAGATGGTTGGAAGGGATCCTTCTGGATGAGAGATGTGTGCTGAAAGTGGGTAAAGGACCAAACATGATGGCCTTTTGGCATCTGTATTGCAAACCTTAATACCAAAAGAAGAAGAAAGATAAAGAGACAGAGAGACACAGAGAGAGACAGAGAGACAGATAGTGAGGAGAAGTGCCTGCTATAGAGGCAGGCTGGGGTGGTGGTGGTGATAGTGGCAGGAGGGATAGGAGGAATATTGCTGGTGGGAAATGTACACTGATGGGCGTTGGAACATTGTATGATTGAAACCCATGATAAAGGTTTTGTAACTGTATCTCAGAGTGATTCAATAAAATATATTATTAATGATGACACTTTCCATTGAAATAAATAAATAAATAAATAAATAAATAAGTTTATTTCCTTCCTCCACTCCTATCCAAAGTTTCAGACTTTTTGCTGATCCCTCTAAAAATAAAAGGACTGAAAGTAGAAGAGTAAGAGATAAAACAATCTTTTCTGACTAATCCTTTTATAACAAGACTCCAAGTCCCATAGTCTGAACATGTTTAAAATGTATTTTGATTTTTTGTCTTGTGGATATCTCTAGTCTTGTAGAGAATCTTCCTGCGAATATTTATCTACTCTCGAGTGAGTACATTACACATGCTCAATTTCACTTCATTCTCTAGTTTTTAGTCACCTTGCACGTAGGCCCCTTTTTTATGTCTTCCACTGCCTTTTTAATAGATGCCCTTACGCTGAATTAAAAAGAACTCCGGCAATTTTGTATCCTACCTCTGGGTCACTATGATTGTACAGTGTATTCTTTGGCAAGAAAAAACATATCTATATAAATATCAGCCACATTCCCTTCTCTCTAGACCATCCTTTCTTCACAAATCCAACTAAGACGATTGGATTAAATGACCTCTCAAAGACCTCTTGACCTTAGGCACTGTGAATCTTTTGAGTTATTGTAGTCATAAGTAAAGAAATCTCACCATGCGAGTCCATACATACAGTGGACACAGCCTCTCTTCTTTTCTTTTCCCCACAGAGTGTGCTCGGATATTCCACACAGGTGGCGCAAGGTTAGTGCTATGTGGAAAGAACTGGGAGAAACTAGAGACTCTACAGGATTCATTGACCAGTGTAGCTGACCCAAGCAAGGTAAGGTCTTCCATCAGTTGACTTTGCGTAAACATTGGGAATCCCTTAGCCTTTATTCAATAATGGGCACAGTAAAATTTTGCAATAACTGGGGCTGGAGTGATAGTGGAATGATTAGGATATTTGTCTTCCTTGTGGTAGACCCAGGTTTGCTCCCCGGCATTTCACATAACCCCCTAATCTCTTTAGGAGTGATCCCTGAGTGTGGAATAAGGAATAAGCTCTGAACATCATTGGGTGCGGTCCAAACACACCTCCCTTTCCCCCCAAGAGAAATTTTGTTATTACTTTGGGAGAATGTAAGACATATATGCCAGTCCTAAAGAATCCACTCATTCTAACTATGCATTAGGAAAAATCTGCACTCTACATGTTAATACTCCACTCCAAATTTAAATATTAGACTCAAAGCAGATACTGTTTTTAACAAATATGACCAAGCATTTATGAATGATATAGTATCTCCTCTGATATTTTTAAAAGAAATAAAGGAAGTACATTTTCAACTACTCATTTAAAACAAATACAAAACATAAACATAAATTTCAATGAAACTTTTGCTCTGAAAGTATTTTTTTTTGCTTTTTTGGGTCACACCCAGCGATGCACAGGGGTTACTCCTGGTTCATGCACTCAGGAATTACTCCTGGCCGTGCTTGGGGGACCATATGGGATGCTGGGAATCAAACCTGGGTCGGCCGCCTGCAAGGCAAACACCCTACCCACTGTGCTATCACTCCAGCCCTCTGAAAGTATTTTTAAAGGCCAGTTTCTTAGCATTTTTTTTTAAAAAAATCTTGGCTTACACTGTACCTCATGATGTCTCACTATTAAAAATAAAAATAATTTATATAACCTCTAATACAGTTTAAAACACACACATGCGTGCATGCACACACACACACATATATACTTTGAATTTCATGAAAAGCAGTAGTAGAAAACAATTTTATTCCAAAAATAAAGAGTATTAAAAAAAATCTTGGGCTTTGATGTTGAATTTTGTTTTTGGAAACAGTCTAAAGTAATTTTTTATTCAATCTGGTATTGGAGGAGATTAATTGAACAGGAAAACATTGTATGCTTCTTGTGATATTGGTAGGTATTAAATAAAAAAGATGCTGTAACTGCAGAGCCCTGAGCTGATCCCCCACACCCCATGTTATTCCACTGGGAGCAACACCCAGCACCAAGTCAGGAGCAGCGTTAGTGCACTCTTCAATGTGGACCCCTTAAAAAACAAAACCAAACAAATGAGGTTCTGAGGTCAGTTATATGATAAATACTAAGTTAAGCTTCCCTAATTTTAATTATTGCAGACATCATTATCTCCAAGAAAAACCTATAATCATTTCCCAAATAAGCCTAATGACAGTGCCCTTTTATAAAATTCATATTTCATGATTAATGTTTGTTCAACACTGAAATTGCATTGATAAGAGTTATCAATTGTCTTATCTGTGTCTCCTCTACACTATGAGTCTTGATGACAGTGAATATTTACAGTGTAACACAATAGGTGATACATCCTGGTGATCAAAAAATGTTGTTCTGGGCATTACTGTGAACAAAATAAAACATGAATGCAAAGTATTGTAACAATTTCTCTTGTTCCTTAGAATCCAATTTGGAAATAGATTTTCAAAAGAGGAGCTCAAAGATATCATAAGTGATGGCATATTTGGAATTACCCATCTGAGTTCCTTGGTCAAAATTCCAATTTATATCTCTTGTTTTATTTTTATTTTTTGGCCACACTTGGAAGTGTTCAGGGCTTAATTCTGGCTCTGTGTTTGGGGATTATTCCTGAAAGTGCTTGGGGGAACCACCTGGACTGCCAGGTGGAATGAGCCACGTTTGGCTACATGCAAGGCAAACAAACACCCTGTCCACTGTACTATCTCTCCAGCCCAACACTTCCAACTTATTTCTGCCAATTTATAAGTCTTATTAATGTTGCTAATTCTCTAGATCCCCCCAAATAACTTCTTCATTAATTCCCTTCTTTCCAGAGACAATTCTGTCTGGTCCTTGTTATTTGGAGGAAAGAGGAGTCTTTCTAGGAGCTCTTAATTTCTAAAGGGGTAACTGGTATTGAGGGACTACAATGTGTGTAAGAAGGAGGCATTTTTATACATGCTTAGGCTATTGCATTTGCTCAACAGACATTCACTCCGAAGTTGATCCTCTTGGACCTATCAGACATCAGTTGTGTTCAGGATGTGGCAAAAGAAATCCTGGATTGCTATGGTTGCGTGGATATCCTCATCAACAATGCCAGCATGAAGGTGAAGGGACCTGCTCATAAGATTTCACTGGAGCTTGACAAAAAGATCATGGATGCCAACTTTTTTGGACCCATCACCTTGACCAAAGGTAATGTGAATTTTCAATAGATTTTTGACAACCACTGCTAGAATGAATTCTTTAAAGTAATCAGGTGATCATTTGATTCTGAAGAGAGTCTCCAGAATCCCTAAGAAAGATCCCTATTTTATCCTGTGAAAGTTTCACATTCTGCCTGTAATGTTTAAAAGAGGAATCTGAAAGTATCATACTTACATATTTTAATTTCCTTTTATGTATAATCATCATACCTACCCAAGTCCTGCCTTCATTCCATTCTTCTTACTCATATCCATTGCATGTCCCCCACACCCCCAACTTTGGACCAATGTAACCTATTCTTTGCATATATTTGGGTAAATCATCCATGTAGTCTATGCTCCAAAGCAAGACACTTGGTGGAAGGTAGAGATCATAACCTCAGAAATAAAAATAAAGTTCCTAATACGAATCTCGGCCATTATTGAGTGTTAGTCTCTTATTTTGTTACTTTATGTTCCCCAGATGAATGCAATCTTTCTATGTCTAACCCTCTCTTTCTGACTCATTTCGCTTAGCATGATACTTTCCATGTAGTACCACTTGTATGTAAATTTCATGACTTCATTTTTTTCAAACTGCTACATATTACTCCATTGTGTAAATGTACCAAAGTTTCTTCAATCAGTCATCTGTTCTCATGGCACTCAGGTTTTTTCCAGATTCTGGCTATTGTAAAGAGTGCTGCAATGAACAAACAAGTGCAAAGGGCACTGGTGGAGGGATGGGTACTTGATCATTGTATAACTGAAACCCAAGCACAAAAATTTGTAAGTCTACAACTGTACCTCATAGTGTTTAACTAATACAAATTAAAAATAATAAAAAGAAATAAAACTAAAGGCTTATTTATAAACTCGAGACCAGTTATATTGTCAACCCCATAGTAGAAATGGGGAAAGCCAGAGGATGTCTCGCTTTTAAATGCAGAATGGCTGTTCATTTGCAAATATCTTGAATGAAGTTCTGAAGTCTGGAAGGCTAAGGATGGAGATACATGCAATTAAATAGAGAATTTAAAATTAAAATTCATCAAAACAGAACCCAAAGTGTGATGAAAATATGAGTATTTCTACTTAGGGTGTGGGATCCCATGACAGTAGCTGAGAAAGCATTAACTTACAATAATACCCAGCCATTACTTCCAAAATGAAAGGGCAATGAAAGGATGTATTTGGGGTTTGAAAAACGACTTCCTAAAGCTTCTTCAATGGTGTCCCAGAAATAAAAGTTTCCTCCAATCCAGTCCCTGTGGACACAACACGTCAACCAGTGTAGGTAATTCATTGTATCAATCCCGTATGTTCATTGACATCACTGTGAGGAAAGCACTAGAATGAAAAAGGCCAGGACTAGCTGATGTTCCTTCATGGACTCTAACTCTGGGGCTCAGTTTGCCTTCAGCATGCAGTGACTAGGTGTAGTTGATAATTATGAAAGTTAGGTGTTTTATTTTTTGTCATTCTATCTTTTTTCCCATTATGTCATTATTTACTTCATATTGTTTTTTGTTTTCTAATTTTTAGCTAATTTTAAGAGGTCCTTAAAAACCATGATAAATTTAAAAAAAATATTTTCTATCAATAAATAAAACATGGAAAAGATATTAAAGTTCCCAAAACAACTAATAAATGCTCATAACTGATATTTCCTCTTGAGTCACATATGCTAGAGAAATGCTTACAGTATTGTAGAATCAATTGTTCTTTATCACTATTGAAAAAAGTGTAAAATTATGCACTCTGGTGGGCCCCTGCACCCAGCAGTTCATCAGTTGAACCCAGACCACTGATAGTAAGCACTGGATAAATGATTATTGGATCCCATCCTAACTCTTCTCTACCAGTGAGGCAAAAGAATTATGCATGATGAAGGAAATACAGGGAAGGGATTTGCCTGCTACTACCTGACTTGGATCAATTTCTAACTATGATATTTTTCTGTGCCTTTCAGTTCTGCTTCCCAACATGCTCTCCCGGAGGACGGGCCAAATCATATTAGTGAATAACATTCAAGGGAAGTTTGGGATCCCATTCCGTACATCTTGTAAGTTTCTAAAACAAAAGTGTCTTATTTTAGGATGTGTGTCCTTTAATGGTTTTTTAAGTCACTCTCAGACATGCTGGGACTATTCTTAGTCAAATCCTTGTCCATTTTGTGCCTGAGAAATGAATCTGGATTTCCACATGCAAACATGTGCTCCCATCAGTAAGACTTAGTCCTGTTTTGTGTCTTATAAGAGATGTCATATCCAGGAATAGTTGTTGGCTAATGTGGAGGGAAGTCCAGGAATAAAATTTTTTTTGACTTTTTTATCTAATCAATTCCTATTCTGAACACCTATTGCATGAAGTTCACTATTGAAGATGCTGAAGTGTAAAAAATAAAGTCTTTATTTTCCCAAACTCACATCTCACAAGTTGTCAGTACAGGCCTTGGTTGAACATGCTCAATGCTAAATGAAGTTCATGCTCCTTAAAAAAGTGCACAACACTAGGATAATTGCCTCTTTCTTTATAAAGATGGTCTGTAACTGAGACGTTGTCATGTTTGTTCCTTGACCTACCTTCAGCACGCAGTTCCTATCTAGAGTGATCATTTCCAACTATCTTTGTTATAATGGTCCCTTCTCTATCCCAGTTAACTTCTTCCCCAGCACTTGAGGCAGGCTTCCAATCATAGACTAGTCCTTCTTGCCCCTTTTTCTACTGTCCTTGGATTCTCAGATTATATATTTTTTATTTTCCACAAATTCACTGTATCACTGTCCTCCCGTTGTTCATCGATTTGCTCAAGTGGGCCCAGTAGCATCTCCGTTGGAGACTTTGTTGTTACTGTGTTTGGCATATTGAATACATCACGGGTAGCTTGCCAGGCTCTGCCGTGCGGGCAAGATACTCTCGGTAGCTTGCCAGGCACTCCGAGGGGGTGGAGGAATCGAACTCGGGTCGGCCATGTTGGCTGCTTGCAAGGCAAACGCCCTACTGCTGTGCTATAGCTCCAGCCCCTTTCCACAAATTAGTCCAATCATTCTATGTCTGTCCTCTTTCTGATACCTTTCACTCAGCATGATGCTCTCCATGTCTATCCATTTATAAGCGAATTTCATGACTTCATTTTTCATAGCTACTACATAGTATGGGGCTGGAGCAATAACACAGCGGGTAGGGTGTTTGTTTGCCTTTCATGTGGCTGAACCAGCTGACCCGAGTTCAATTCTTCTGCCTTCTATTCCTCCGCCCCTCTTGGAGAGCCCAGCAAGCTACCAAGAGTATCTTGCCCACATGGCAAAGCCTGGCAAACTACCCATGACATATTCGATATGCCAAACATAGTAACAACAAGTCTCACAGTGTTACTGGGCCCGCTCGAGCCAATTGATGAAAAATGGGAGGACAGTGACAGTGACTACATAGTATTGTGTATATGTACCATAGTTTTGTTTTGTTTTGTTTTATTTTTAACCAGTCATTTGTTCTCAGGCACATAGGTTGTTTCCAGATTCTGGCTATTGTGAATAGTGCTGCCATAAATATAGAAGTGCAGATGGCTTTTCTGCTGTGTCTTACACAATTCTTATATCCCATAGCATTGTGCACAAATTAGGAACTCCGTAAATTTGTGCAGAAGGGACAGGTGCAAGGGAATGAAGGAATAATGGAAAAATGAATAGTATCCCTATATTTATCTGCTAGGGTTGGTGTAACAAAACCACAGAATGGATGGATTAAGCAGTAGAAATCATTACATTAAACAACAGTTCTGGAGGTTAGAAATTCAATAACAAGCTATCAGCAGGGTTGACTTTTCTTAAAGGCCCTCTTCTTTGCTTGGTGGTATCATATTCTTCACGTATTTTCACATGGTTACTTCTCTGTTCACACAAACTGGTGCTGTGTCCAAATTTCCTCTTCTATAAGGACACAAGGCAGTATAAATTAAGGTCTACCCTAAAGGCTTCATTTCAGTTTAATGCTAACCATTTAGAGGCCATCTCTCCACATAGTCACATTCTTTGGAAATGGGAGCAGGGTCTAGATTTTATCAATTTGGAGGAAAAAATTCAACCCATTTTACTCCCTTATGTTTTCATTTTTATTGCTTTTATATCCAGCAGAAAAAAAATCAGAATAAGTGGTTTCTCTGTGCTTCAGTGTTTGAATAATTCACCAACTGTCTTCTAAAGCAAAGCAATTTTCAGCCAATAACCTTTTCAACCAATTTTCTGATTTTTCATTCTACACACATTTGTTATTTTACCTTAAGTTGTTTAGATTCTAGTTGTTCTAGAGGTCTGAAATAATATGTCCTGTGATTTTAATTGTTAATGACCTTTGATGATGCTTTGTACTCAGGAAAGTTTGGTGTTATGGGATCCACAAGAGAAATCCTAATCCTACAAAGAAGATATAAAGGTTAGATTCCTGTACAATCTGGTACATTCACATAATCTCTCAGTTTTTCAACTATCAAGTAGGGATGATGGTAGTTCTGTCTTGCATAAAGTAGATTCCAATTTGAGAGAGTCTCTCCAAGGCACAGAAAATATCCAATTAGATCTGTCTGTCTGTCCTTCCATTGTTCATCAATTTGCTCGAGCGGGTCCAGTAATGTCTCCATTGGAGACTTTGTTGTTACTGTGTTTGGCATATCGAATACATCACGGGGAGCTTGCCAGGCTGTGTTGTATGAAAGGAGAGAAGGTTAGCACTCCCCTTGACAAGGATCCAATTAGATATGTTCACAAATTTATTATATAAAGAAGTTAGGGGCAGTCTTGATACCCCATCTGGGTTCTGTTGGTATAATCATTTATTTTAAATATTAGCTCTTTAGATTAAAATATCATGATTAATAATAAGGAAATATATATTAGAACCTATATATATTAGTCCAGTTTCTGGGGCAGAAACCCTTGGAATTTTTAAAATACTTAAAGCAATAAAAGTGTCACTCACACTAATGAGGTGACTAAGAAAGTCCCTAGAAAACATAAGGATAAGGGCTAATTGTCAGGGGAGAAATACTCTGATTAGAGTCTTTTAGGTCATGATCCATATACCCTGCCACATTTGGGAGAGGTTATACTCAAATCAATCACCAATGTCCAGCATTTAATAAACTCTGACTGCATAATGGTCATGGTCACGGTCACAGTCCTCCCGTTGTTCATCGATTTGCTTGAGCGGGCCCAGTAACGTCTCCATTGGAGACTTTGTTGTTACTGTGTTTGGCATATGAATACATCACGGGTAGCTTGCCAGGCTCTGCCCTGCGCGCGAGATACTCTCGGTAGCTTGCCTGGCTCTCCGAGAGGGGTGGAGGAATTGAACTCTGGTCGGCCATGTTGGCTGCAGGCAAGGCAAACGCCCTACCGCTGATGAAGCCTCAAAAAAAGGATGGATTCAGGCTGATAGATTTAGGGAGACTTGAGTAGAGAGGAGTACCTAAAGAGAGCATGGGTGCTTCCCATCTTTTTGCATGACTGTCTCTGATTGTTATTCTTATAGAAAGACTGCTTGTTTTTTCTGAATTCTGGGAGCTACTTTAGAAAATCCTGAGATCTTCAATCTATAGTTTATAGGTGCGTTTTGTGACTGTCATCTGAAGTATGTCTCATTTCTCTCTCTAATCTCATAATAATTGATTCAGATTATAGAAACAAACTGGTAATTAAAAATTGCTGGTGTGGAGAAAAAAATTCACACATTGAAATTGTTTGCAGAGTTAAGGTATTACATTTTTAACTAGCAAAACATCATCAAATATTGTTTCCAGAAGAACAAATGATCTGATGCCACAGAACTCACATTCTCCAGGTTCTCAAGACAGCAATAGACCAGGGTTCAAGGAATGATATAGCCTATGAATAGAGCCCATGGTGCCCCAAGGGGGCCCCAAAGCTGCTTCTCTTTTCTTTTTCTGCCACTCCCTTTTGACATTTTTCCCCTTGAAATCAAAGCTAGCGTGATCAAGAACATATTGTCCACTTTCCAAATGGTTTCTCTGAGCCCAGCATATATTCAGTGCCTATGGTAACTTCAAGAATATTCCTGACAAACAATCCTCTGTTGTAAACAAGGCACCTGTACCTTTAACACCTGCATTCTTAACCCTGCAGGGGACAAGGTAGAAGGTTATTTAAAGGGCATCTGGAGAGTATGCAACTCATGAGGACTACTTTGAGACAGAACTGGGTCTGATGAAAAACATCTGGGCTACAGCTAGAATTCATGTTCCCATTGTCTCACTCAAACCCTAGCAGATAACCCATTTCACCCTATCCAAATATGATTCCAAATTCCAAAACATCAGGGATGACAACTTTATTATTTCTGGATTACCAGAATTATCTATATCCAATTTATAGAATCCACCATTTGAATTAGAGTTTGTGAGTAAAGTTCTTGAACCATACTAAAAAAATGGAACCAAGAAGACAGAGTTCTCTTTCCCAGGTTCAGAGTGGCTACTTGCTCTCCTAAGGACTTTGGAGAAATCATGAGAACACCTGCTTGAACTGACCATTTTATATACTTATTTTTCCGATTTGGTCTCCACAGCAACTTGATTATGACAGTATTATTCCCCTTTTAAAGATAAGAAAATATCCTTACATAGGTAAAGTGATTTTCCAAGGGTCATACACAAGGTGGGAAACTAAACAAGATCTCTTTCTTTCTACTACATAAACTCTCATCCACAAAGTCAGGGGCAGAGCTGGGCATCTGAGACTCTATTCAGTGAACTTACATGACTGTGCCTGCTGGTATCTTGTCTTTGAAGTTCCCTAGAAGCAACCCACACTCCAGCAAAAGCTCTCAGCTTCTAGTATGTTTTCTCTCCAGATGCGGCCTCCAAGCATGCTGTGCTGGGCTTCTTTGACTGCCTCCGAGCTGAAGTGGAGGAATATGATGTTGTGGTCAGCACTGTGAGTCCAACGTTTATCCGATCTTACCACAGCTCTACTGGCCAAGGAACTTCTATTTGGAGATGTGAGTTTTCAAAGGGAAACTATAGAGATAGACAAGGGAGGGATACAGGAGCCTCTGAGACACCTTGGTTTTTTTAGGCCCATGTTTCTATGTTTGAAATTGAGGGAAGTAAAGATTTTGTACTATGTTAATTGGACAAATGGAAATGATACTGGTGCCCGCTCGAGTAAATCGATGAATGGGATGACAGTGATACAGTGATATAGTTAATGGCAGAAAAAGGTTCCCAGTCTTTGACCCTCAGACCCCGGGGGGGGGGAGGGGAGAGAGAGAGAGACAGAGAGAGACAGAGAGACAGAGATAGATACTCTTAAACCAAAACAGCAGACCAAGGAAGTCCCAATGGGACTCAGTCAAAATTTCCATAAATAAACCAGCCATTTCCCTTCTCTGACTCTGTTTTCACGATCCCAGCCATCTGACTATAATATTGGACAAGTGACTACCTGAATTTCAATTTCCTGTGGAATAGCTAATATTTGGTTTTCATATTCTTCCTTACTCACTTTCACTAGGAGGCAGTACTGACTCTTAAGGCTGAAGCCAGATTATGTGCATTAGAAACTAGCTCTGTCACATATTAAATATTTGAACATAAGTAATTCCCTTAATCTCTGTTCTTCAGTTTTCCCTTTACAAATAAAATAGGTTGGTAATAGCTATCTCACAGGCTCATTGGGAGGAGAGATATTTCAGCTCCTACAAATTTTTGAAAGCAACTAACACATAGTGAGTGCAATGTTAATGAACTGGTTATTATTAATATTTGAGAATGCTCAAACACAAGGCCTCAATCTGTACTGAGCCCAGATTAGCCAAGATGTGAGAAAGTGATTCCCAGAAGGCTCTTGCAAGTACAGTTTTCAAACAGTGTGATAAGCCATAACCCTTAATGCAGTCCACAACTTCTTATTTTTAAGCTCTTATTCACCTTTCCGCTACTCATAGCCACCATAAGGCACAGTGTTTCCTCAGTGCCTCATAGTCAGCAGACGACAGAGGTAACATGGAAGTCATGACTTCTTTATTATTGGCTAGGTGGAAGTTTATTTTCCTTCTCAGATGATGACATTGAACTCCTCTGGGAAATTTCTAGTCTTTTTCAGGAAGCTGACCTATGGGGTTCACCCCGTGGATGTGGCTGAGGAGGTGATGCGCACCGTGAGGCGGAGGAAGCAGGAGGTCTTCATGGCCAACCCCATCCCCAGGGCTGCTGTGTACACCCGCACCTTCTTCCCAGAGTTCTTTTTCGCTGTGGTGGCCTGTGGGGTGAAGGAAAAGCTGAATGTCCCAGAAGAGAATTAATGGCAGGCGACCATATAGATCACCCTGAAGGGAATAAAGATTTTCTTGGAAGATACTTGTTTCTACACGATGATAAACGCTGGAACCCCCAAGTGTTATCATTGGTAATTTGGAGGTATTTCCCATTCCCCCATTCCAGGACACTCTTCCAGAAAGAGGAAACTTCAGGTTGTCTAACAAGTCCAGCATATAGACACACACACCACACCACACACACAGACACACAAAAACTCATATTCACACAAAACTGAATGAACAGAACTTCTTGCAACCATGGAATTATCCTGTAAGTCCGTTGTTGATAATGGCAGCAGCAAACCACGCACCACATGTTGCCATTAGCACTTATAATGTATTCTGGAAATTGAGTTTATTTTCTATGTTAATTTGAATTTAAATAGCTACATGTATCTAGTAACTCCTAGGTTGGTGACATGCAAAAATCAGTCTCCTTTCCAGACTTACTTGCTTCCAGGAGGAACCCAGTAACAAGTTATGTTTTTAAAACCTCTTTTAATTCTTTTTTTTTTTGGTTTTGGGGCCACACCGGGCAATGCTCAGGAGGGAGGATCATTATGGTATGACAGAGATCAAACCCAGTTAGGCTGAGTACCCAGTGTACTATGACTCTGACCCACTATTCTTTTTAAAAAGAGATTCTCAAACTATTCCGAAATGCAATATATTTGAGAGCATCTGCAATGGAATCTCCTCCTCATTTCAGCCTTTGCTTATGTTTTCAAAACAAAACAGTTTTATTTATAATTACCATCCTAGTTATTAGTGTGTCCTGTTATCCCTTTAATTTTGACATCAAATTAATTATTCTTTGAAAGTATAGTGTGTTTTTAACAAATTTGTACAAAGTATCTTCAAAAGTATAGTGTACACAATTTGCACTATTTTTTAACTACAGCAGCAAATTTTCTAATAGTTATAGATGAAAAACTGCTCAAATTTCTTCCTAACTCAAGCCATTTAAGGAAGTAAGAAAGGAGAGGAGAATGAAAGACTGTCTTGGAAGTGTTGTAGGTGACTTATGTGAAGTGAGGATAACTACTCATTATCCACCTTAGTCACCTGGGAAGTGCATGGATGGTTTAGAATTGATGAAAGTCTTCTTTGAGCAATGGCATGGCACAGACATTTCTTTATTAAATTTAATTTTATTTTTATAAAGTTGCTCACAATAATTTATTACAATTACACTATCATCAACACCATATTTCAAAATTTTCCATCCTACATCTAAAGCCTGCCCCCAAAGCAGGTCTTAAATATTCTGTTTTGTATTGCTTGTTATGAATAATCTGCTAAAAAACAATCCAATAAAGCTTCCTTAGAGGAAAGTGTGGGAAGATTGTTGTATCTGATCCTGAAGCCATTAAGCCTCATATAAGAGATTACTAACATGTTAAAAGTTGAACGTTGTGTGCTAATGTATGTATATAACATATAACACTATATATAATACACAATATAATATATATAACACATTCAAATATATATAATCGAGATTTATTGCCTTCTACTTTACATACCACGAACATGGAATGCTACTTTTGATACATCAGTATCAATCATGAATATGAAATTAATGGACATATGCACCAGGAATTCTAAGATTTTAAATAGGATGATACAGCTAGAACTAAATTTTTGACTGGATGGTGACTTTGGGGTCTGGAGGCATCTCTGAAGCATGTTGTTCTCTTCTGAGGTTTATTTGTGAGTCTCTGGTTCATGGCCACTAATGAGCTTATATGGTGCCAGAGGTAGTTTACAATTGTGACTGCCAGACTCCCAGAAGAACAGGGAGATAGGAGGAGGTTGGTCTGATTCTGCATAATCCTGGAAATTCTGATCACAAATCCCACATACTTGGGTTTTTCAGCAGATTTACTCATTGGATGAGGCTCCCCTGAGCCTGCTGTGGAGATCGGCCATGAGCATGATGGTGATTGAGTTCTGGAGGTTTCTGGCTGCTGGAGCTTTGTTGGAGTAGGTGGTGGGACTCACCCACTCCCCTCTGGGTTGCTCCTGATAAGACAGCCTGGTGCAGGATTCAAAGGCATCTCTGCGGTGTATTGCTCTCTTCCACTTCTGAGGTTTATTTGTGAGTCTCGGCACAGTGATTTTATCTCACAAGATACACATGACTATCATCAAACTGCACTTGAGTTCCACATGAATTTTCCAGAAATGCCAAACTCAGACTGAGAAAGGAATTACTTTTTTAAAGAAAGGTAAAACCAATTCTATCCTCTTCCTAGGTTACTCTTTTTGATATTTCTACTCTTACTGGCTGGAGCGGTAGCATAGAGGTAGGGCATTTACCTTGCGCTCAGCCAGCCCAGCTGAGCCGGGTTCGATTCCTCTGCCCTTCTCGGAGAGCCCTGCAAGCTACCGAGAGTATCTCACCTGCACAGCGAAGCCTGGCAAGCTACGCGTGATGTATTCGATATGCCAAACACAGTAACAAGAAGTCTCAAAATGGAGACGTTACTGGGCCCGCTCGAGCAAAATTGATGAACAATGGGAGGACAGTATTGTTGTTGTTGTTGTTGTCTACTCTTACAGAAAAGAATTTCAGAAAGAAGACAAATAGTGAAGTAAGTTTTGTGAAAAATGAGGTGGGAGTAAGAGTTTCACATTCAAATGAAAATGTGGACTTCCCAGAGTGGGGAAGGCATAAAAATTCCAGTAGAGCTGTGGGAAAATCTTGACGATGTAGAGTGCAATCCATGAAAAAAAATTAATAATAGTATACGTATCTGACTGAGATGTGGATCATCTCCCCAGAATGAGAAAATACATGCCCTTTTCTTTGCCAAGTTAGTTTCTATACACTTTTCCAAATTGTCCAGCAAAGTCTGCTGCTGCTGCTGCTGCTGCATGTGTGTGTGTGGTGGGGTGTGTATGTGTTGAGCTCGATAGTATTAATCTTCTTTGTCACTCTCTTAGTATTTTTTAATGTTTGTATTTAATTAAAGGACCATGATTGTCAAAGTTATTGAGAGATCGTTTTAGACATACAATACTCCAACACCAATCCCATTGTCAGTGTCAACTTTCCTCCACCAGTGTTCCCATACTATCCTCCTTTCCAGGTTTCTCTTCACATGCTACCATACAGGCACATTTTAAAATTTGGTGGTTGTGGTTTAGATCTAGTATATTGATATTGAGTCTGTTGAAATGCTATTATAAAGCTATAGTGATCAAAAGTACATGATATTGGAATAAATATAGGCTGTGGCCAAAGGATCAGAGTTGAATATCCAAGGCCAAAACCCATACTTATGGAAAGATCATCTTCAACGAAGAATCTGAGAATATTAAATGAACTAAAGACAGTCTCTTTAAACAAATGGTTCTGGGAAAACTAGATAACCAAATGTGAAAAATTACAGCTTTAGAACCCTCTTCTTATAAGAGATGTCATATCCAGAAATAGTTGTTGGTTAATGTGGAGGGAAGCTCAGGAATAAAATGTTTTGTTGACTTTTTTATCTATTCAATTCCTATTCTGAATACCTATTGCATGAAGTTCACTATTGAAGATGCTGAAATGTAAAAAATAAAGTCTTTATTTTCCCAAACTCACATCTCACAAATTGTCAGTACAGGCCTTGGTTGAACATGCTCAATGCTAAATGAAGTTCATGCTCCTGACAAAGGTGCACAACACTAGGATAATTGTCTCTTCATTTATAAAGATGGTCTGTAACTGAGAGGTTGTCATGTTTGTTCCTTGACCTACCTTCAGCACACAGTTCATATCCAGAGTGATCATTTCCAACTGCCTTTGTTACAATGGTTCTTTCTCTATTCCAGTTGCCTTCTTTCCCAACACTCCTGCCAACTACTCCCCAGAGTCGCCAGTACCATGTCCCCATAGGCTGCCCCTCTGGATATCCTCTTGTTGCTAGAAGTCATCTCAGCGACCATGCTGATACCCCAAACATGAAGTGCAACATCTTACCTTCATCTGCCCCACTAAGACACAGGCTGGTAGGTAGTGGGAGGTTCACAATTCAGCCTCAGAATACTTCCATAACAACACTGGTGTCTAAACAGGAGTAACTAGACCTACAACTGCTTTTTCATAGTACTGCCCGTCACAGGACCAGTGAATGGTTAGAAAAAGAGATAAACAGTAGCCAAAAAACTAATCAGATCAGTACAAATTAGCTAGTCAGATCAATGCTCCAATACTGAAAAAGTTACAACTGAACTCACAGAACCTGAAAAAATCTCAGGACAATGGGTAGACAAAAGAATTCACCTAAAATGGGCAGACAGAGAGACAAGAGTCCTTGAAAATCCTCAAACTTGACAAGAATCCCTAGCCTCATAGAGGAGGACTTCAAATCAGTGCTACATTCAATGGAAAAGGAAAGCAATCACTGGAGGTTGAACTTAATCAGATCAAGGAAAAATTGATTTAGAATATCAAAGAGTTTAAACAAACAAAATTGAAGAAGTTATGGAATACTATAGCAAGCTAAAGCAGCAGAATTCAAGAAAGCAGAGAATTCTTATATTGCCATTGAAGACAATGTGTGCTTAGTAGCTAACAATAATTAAGCAGCAAAAGAAAAAGGAAACAGACAAAAGAGAAGGTAAAATTCTTAATTGGTAGCATCATGAGGAATAATTTCTGAATTATACTAATACCACAAGGAGAGGTTAAAGAGAACAGGTATGAACAGTTGCTGGAAGCAATAATAACAGAGAACTTTTCAGTTTATGTTGGGAAGCTTTTGCACAGAATGAAGAGGTACAAAGATTGAAAAACAAAATTGAGACAAAAAAATAACACCAAGAGACGTGGTAATTGAAGTGGTAAAAACACAATACATAAATAAACTACTTAAGGAATTAAAAGAAAAAGAAAACCTCAACTACAAGAAAAATGATATAAGAATCACCACAGATCTCTGATATTGTGTCATAAAAGAAAGAAAGGAATGGAATGACATATACAAAGTACTTTTAAATTAAAAAACCTTCAAACCAAGACAAACTCTGAAAATTTTTCATTTATATGTGAGGTAGAGATATAAAAACCTTTTCAGACTGAAACAAGAAGACAAAATTTGCAGTATCTAAACCAAACTTTCAAGAAGTATTGAAAACCTGCTTATAGAAAGCAACCAGACATTTGCAAAAGTAACCAAGGTACCCACACAACAAAAATCGCTCTGAACATCAATGGACTAAAATTTCCTATCAAAAGGCATAAAGTATGTAGATGTATAAGAAAAGAAAACCCGTCTATCTTTTTATAGGAAACACACCTAAACTTTAATACTGGTTCAAATTGAAAAGACAGAAAACAATCATATAAGTCAATGGTAGAAAGAAAGCAGTCTGAACAGCCATAATTCTATCAGACCAAATAGCATTCAACCTAAAGAAAGTAATTAGATGACAAAGAGAGACACAATTTTTTGGTTAAGGGAGCAATTAACTAGCAGTACTAATTCCTATTTAACATCTATGAACTCAACAAAAGACCAGCAATTTTTTTTAAATTTATTTTTTGAATCACCGTGAGAACAGTTAAAAAGCTTTCATGTTTGAGTCTCAGTCATACAATGATCAAATACCCAGCCCTCCACCAGTGCAAATTTTTCACCACAAAATCCCCATTTACCCCCCATCCCACCCCTACCCCTACCTTTATGGCAGATCATTTCCACCTTACTCTCTCTACTTTGATTACATTCAATATTTCAACACCAGTCCCACCATTATTATTTGGAAATTTCCCCCCAACACTGAGACCTGCCAAAAAGGCCATGCTAGAAAATTTGTTTTGTATTGCTGGTTATGAATAGCATATGATGTCACGTGGCTGGGAAAGTGGTCATATGGTCTTGGAATTCTAAAATTCTAATAGTTAGGTCTGGAGAGATTTCTGCCGAGAGCCACTCGGTTCGGAGATTTGTTTGTGTGTCTCTGGGATCATGACCGTTAAGGAGCTTAATAAATAGCCAGGGAGTGGGGGGCATTTGTGGGTGGCATCTCAGGGTCCTGTCAGGGCAGAGGAGAAGGATGGGCTCCTCCCCTATCCTGTGAGGTCTGGAGTGTGTCTTCACTATGGCTCATACCTGGATTTTCCAATGAGTTTTGGAAGATGGTGACCTCCGGGCTTCTCAGGGAATAGGCAGAGGGATGACACGTTTTTCCATCTGAGATGGCCCGGTGAAGGTGGCCTAATGCAAATCTGCCAAGAGCCGCTCAGTTCTGAGATTTGTGTGTCTCTGGGATCATGATGGTTATGTTGCTTAATAAGTAGCTGGAGGCAGTTTGTGGGCAGCATCTCAGGGTCCCTTTGGGATGGGGGAGCAGGAGTGGCTCTTCCCCTATCCCAAGAGGCCTGGCATGATTGTCACTGCTGACCCATATCTGGATTTTCCAATAAATCTTGGAAAATGGCGGCCGCCAGGCTTTCTGGGGAATAGGCATAGAAACGACACCTTTTCCCATCTGGGGTGGCCCAGTGAATGTGGCCTAATGCAAAGTCTGGTGGCATTTCTGCCAAGAAGGACCAGCAAATTTAACAAAGCTATGCTCACAAGTCTAAAGAAGCAGATTCATGGACACACAATATTCGTGGAAGCCCTCAATAGTCCACTTTCACTTTCATCGCTAGATAGATCAAGCAGACAAAATATCAGCAACGATGCAAGAATTAGAACTTTGTGTCATTTCAGGAGATTAGTTCTATTGAGCATGTGTCACTATTCTACACACCTATAGACACACAAGATCTCTCACATATCTGGGATATAAAGGAAACATAGTGGGATCAGAGGGATAGGACAATGGATTGGGTTTTTGCCTTATGTGCAGCCATATCAACATCACTCCTTGCATTCCCGATGGCCACCTGAGCATGGCCAGGAGTGACCCCTGAGCACAGAGACAGAAGTAAACACTGATCAAAGCCAGATGTCCACCCCAAACAACAAAAGACAAAACAAACTTTTTTGTTGTTGTTTTGAGGACACTACTGGCTGTTATCAGGGCTGACTCCTCACGCTGTGCTCAAGGATCACTCCTGGCAGCATCAGGATTGATGCTTATGGGGTGCCAGGGATTGAACTTGTGTCTGTCACATGTAAGGCAAGCTCCCTACTGCTGTACTATCCCTCTAGTTTCAAAATAAGTATAATAGGGGAAAATTGATAAATTTATCAGAACTGTAATCCTGTGTAATCCCTTCAATGGCCAAGACACAGAGACTATAAAACCCAGCTCCCGGAAGAGAACAGTGCAGAGTCTCCTGCCCCCGCGCCTGGCTGTCCTTGCAGGGGCCCCTTGGAGGGAGCAGGTTGAGTTTCCCTCCCCACCCCAACCAGGGGTCCTGCAACCGAAGACCTCCAGAACCAGCCACCACCATGCTGAGACCACTCTCCACACTCATGAAGGTACTGGCAGAGGAACAAAGGCATGAGGGTCCCAGGGCTGAGATCTCCAAGCCTGTTCGGATCGGGGCTGAGCATCCTCCACCCAGATCCTCCATATTCCAGTAGGCAGGGGTCATACCCACCAACTGGCCCCCTGGCGCCATGTAATCCCATCAACGGCCAAGACCCAGAGACTATAAAACCCTTCTCCTGGAAGCGCACGGCCGCAGACTCTGGGCAAACTCCCCGTGGCGTACCCAATATGCCAAATACCAGTAACAATGATGGGTCTCATTCTCCTAACCCTGAATAGGCTTTGATATGGCACTTAAAAAAAAAACTCAGGGCTAGGAAGAAGGAGACGTAACTGGGGCCTGCTTGAGGCAATCGATAAACAACAGGATGGTCGTGATCGTGATCGTGATCAGAACTGAAGATTTTATCTACAGAACTGAGCCTACATGGAAGAAGGGGTTGTAAAAAGTCACTGGGACCCTGATGTAGGGCAATAATCTCTCTTGTGATGGGTGTGGTATTAGAATAATTTATGCTAAAAAGTATAATTAAAAGTATTTTAAACCCTGGTAACTCAATAAAAATGATTTTAAAATAAAATAAAATGTCTGTTATGCTAAGACAGTCTCTGTTAACACAATCAGCCCTGCCCAGAACACTCTATAGGCCTTACAGCTGTACCACTCAGTACAGCTGCTCAATTTGTAAAACTGGCCCAACAATACTCTTCCTGTCATTGGCTTAAAATATTTAATATATATCTCATTCCCTCCATATTATTATCTCAGAACATCTTATTGATAATTTACTCCCTTCATGTAATTGGCTACAAATCTCCAGTTCACTCACTTTGAGGAATTTGTTAATTTATAAATATCCCAGAGAAACATAATACAAAACTCCCCCAAACTGTGTTAATGTCCATCTCCTTCCAGAGGTCTTCATTGTACCAGTCTGGTGTGTGTTCTTTATCACTGTCACTTTCCTCCCGTTGTTCATTGATTTGCTCGAGTGGGCCCAGTAATTGTGCGACTTGTTGTTACTGTGTTTGGAATACCGAATATGCCACAGGGAGCTTGCCAGGCTCTGCTGTGTATGCAAGATACTGTTGGTAGCTTGCCAGGCTCTCCGAGAGGGGTGGAGGAATCAAACTCAGGTGAGCCAGGTTGGCTGTATGCAAGGCAAATGCCTTACCCGCTGAGCTATCACTCTAGCCCCGTGTTCTTTATAAATAAACTTATTTTAAACTATCTTGATGTCTTGGTAATTTATTTTACTAGCCCACTTCTTGGACCCAGAAAGGTCTGGGTAAAGTTCCGCACTATATGTTTTCCACTGAACTACAAAAGAACATTGTGGCATTAACACTATATAATTCATAATCTCTAATGGGTATTCCTTTTCAAGACCCCATTTTGTCTTCACATCAATTGTGATTCACTAGGATACCTGACAAATCCAATCTTGGGTATTGTGAAAGCATTGGTCCCATCTCTATTTATTCATTCATTCCAACACCAATCTCTTCCCCATATTCTCTACCTTCCCCACCCCCCACTGTCTCTGTGGCAAGTTTCTCTCTCTCTCTCTCTCTCTCTCTCTCTCTCTCTCTCTCTCTCTCCTGCTCTTTCTACTGTCCTCTTTCTTTTCTTATGTTCAAGTATTCCAAGATTTGGGATTAACTGTGAGAGGTTATTGGAATCCAGGAATATATCCATTTCTTCGAGGTTCTTGGCATAAAGATTCTTACTTCTTGGCATTAAGATTCTCAAAGTAATCTCTGATGATCCTTTGAATTTCTATAGTTTCTGCTGTGATGTTCCTTTCTGATTTTTGTTTCATTTCTGATTCGATTTAGTAGGGTTCTCTATCTCTTTTCTTTGTGGGTCTTGCTACTTGTTACTTGGTTTATTGTCTTGTTTATTTTTCAATGAACCAGATCCTGCTTTCATTGATCATTTGAATTGTTTTTTTTTTGTTCCAACTCATTAATTTCTGTTTTGTTTTATTACTTTCTTCTTTATGCCTTGGACTCCTTTAGTTGGTCATTTTCTAAGACCTTAAGCTTTGAAGTCAAGTTGGCCCTTTTTTATTTCCATAAAATATGATGTACGCTTGCAAGCTATAGACTTTTCTCCTGGTCTTCATTACTTTTGTCATTTAGTTGTTTTCTCATACAACTTTTATATTCCACAAATAAGTGCAATCATTATATGCCTATACCTCTGTGGCTGACTGATTTAAATCAACATGAGCCTCTGTATAACCATGTATCAAACAAGTTTCATGGCATCCTTTTCCTGGTGGCTGTATAGTATTCCATTCTATACCATAGGTATATTCATTAGGTTCTTTAGCCATTGGGCACTTCAGTGCTTTCCAGATTCTGGCTATTGTGAACAGTGCTTCAATGAACATAAGAATTCAAATGCCATTTCTGCACTGTGTTTTCAGAACCTTAGAGTGTATTGCTGTGTCATATGGAATATTGAGGTATGCCCGTGTTGTTTTTTTCAAAGACTGGACCAGTTGACATTCCAACAAGCAGTAAATGAGGTTTCATTTTTCCCTGCATCCGAATCAGCACTGGTTTTTGCTATTCTTTGTGATGTGTCCATCTCTTTGGTGTGAGGTGTTTCTTCTTTTGATTTGCAGTTCGCTGATGATTTGTATGTAGATAATTTCTCTATATGCATTTTTGAGGCTATACCCAGTGGTGCTCAGAAATTATTCCTGTAGGTTCTTGGGGCCCCATGTGGGGTGCTGGATATCACATGAGTCAGTCATGTGCATAACAAATGCTCTCCTCATGGCACTATTTCTTTCTTTCTTTCTTTCTTTCTTTCTTTCTTTCTTTCTTTCTTTCCTTTTTTTTTTTTTTTTGCTTTTTTTGGGTCACACCTGTCTATGCTCAGGGATTACTCCTGGCGGTGTTCAGGGGACCGTATGGCATGCTGGGAATCAAACCCGGGTTGGCCGTATGCAAGGCAAACACCCTACCCGCTGTGCTATCACTCTAGCCCCCTCATGGCACTGTTACTCTGGCCGCCTCTTTATATGCTTTTTGTTCATTTTAGTTTCTACTTTGAGGAAGAAATTTTTCTTCCACAAGTAGAAATTCCTTTTTTCCCCAAATTCTACCATTTTGGATATCATTTCTGATTCTGTTAATTATCATCAGAAACAGTCTTTCTTTCTTCATGGTTCTTGCTTGTGGGTTTATCAATCTTGTTCATAATTTGAAAGAATAAACAATGATTTTGTTAATCTTTTGATTGATTTTTTTGGATTCCTATTCATTAATTTCTTCCCTAAGTTTTATTATTTCCTTCTTCCTCACTTCTTTGGGTCAATCTTGTTGTTAGTTTTCCAGTTTTTTGAAAACTGTGTCACATTATTTATGTGGAGCATTTTTTTTCCTGAGGAGTGCTTGCACAGTTAAGAACTACCTCTACTTTTCTGTTTTTATTAAATCAAAGAATGTTCCAGCTCTCCTATCATCCTGAATATCATTTTACATCCTTTCAATATCTAGTTCTTGTTCAGACTGATAAATTCCAACTGTCATTGTCAGTGGTTCTCTGTCCTAACTACACTCTCCCTACCCCACTGTTGGCAAGCTCCCAACCATGGACTAGTCCTCCTCATTTCTACTGTCTTTGGGTATTAGTCTCATACTATTTTTTATGTCCTGTAAATGAGTACAGTTATTCTTTATCTCCTTCTGACTCATCTCTTTCTTTTTTTTGTAGGAATATTGCTATTTATTCAGCTATTGATTAGGCTGATTGAATTGGGCATGAATTCCACCTTACTTTTTTTCCCTTTTTATAATTTTAATTATTGAATCACCATGAGAACAGTTACAAAGCTTTCTGGTTTAAGTCTCGGTTATACAATGAAACACCATCCCTTCACCAGTGCCCATTTTCCACCACCAAAAACCCCAGTATACCCTCCATCCCACACCCTCCCCCTACCTGTGGGGCAGATGATTTCCACATTACTCTCTCTACTTTGACTACATTCAATATTTTGACACCAGACCTACCATTATTATTTGGGATTTTACCCCAACACTCAGATCTGCTGAAAGGCAACAGTAGACAATTTGTTTTCTATTGCTGGTTATGAATAACATACAATGTTACACAGCCACAGTAGTGGCCACACGATTTTGGAATTCAGAAATTTATTTTTCTATTTATATTTATTTATTGAATCACTGTGGGAAAAGTTACTAAGCTTTCAGGTTTAAGTCTTGGTCACACAATGATCAAACACCTCTCCCTTCACCAGTACTCATTTTTCACCACCAAGAACCCCAATATACCCCCTCCCACCCCTCCCAATGCCTGTGAGGCAGATGATTTCCACTTAACTCTTCTCTACATTGATTACATTCATTATTTTGACAAAAGATGCACCATTATTGTTTAGAATCCGCTCCCCCCCCCAACAATCAGAGTTGCTGAAAAGGCATTGTGAAATACTTTGTTTTCTATAGCTGGTTATGAGAATCATATAATATTTTTGGATTTCTGCAAAGAGCCAGATAATTACAAGATTGGTTTCTGTAAGTCTGGTGTTATGGCTGTACCAGAGCCATGTTCGTGGGGGCAACTCTTGACCTTGGTAGGGTGTGAAGGACGAGCCAGTACCGTCCCCCTTCCCATGAGACTGCAGTTGCTCCATCACCACTGGCTCATACCTGGCTTTCCTATAAGCTCTGAGGCTGTGGCTACCCTGCTGCGGGGTGGGGGGGAGAAGGCAGAAGGGAGCAACACCCTTTTCCTCCCGGGGAGGGATGGCGCCGTAGTTTAATGCATGGTCCATTCACCGTTCTGCCACAAGCTGCCAGGCTCTGGATTAAGTCCTTTTACCTCTGGAGTCATGGCTGTGCCAGAGAGCTGCTTGTGGAGGGCAATTTGTGACCTCGTTAGGGCGTGAAGGATGGGCCGGTACCACCCCCCTTCCCATGAGACTGCAGTTGCCCCATCACCACCGGCTCATACCTAGCTTTCCAATAAGCTCTGAGGTGGCGGCCATCTTCTATGCGGTCCAGATGCATTTCTGCCAAAAGCCGCTGGGTTTCGAGATTTGTTTCTGAGTCTCTGGGTTCGTGGCCCTTAAGCAGATTGATCAGGAGCCAGAGAGGCCATTTGTAGGCAGCAACTCAGGGTCTCTCTGGGATGGGGAGGAAAGGGCTGGTTCCACCCCCATCTGGTGAGGCCCTGTGTGTCTCGTCACTGCAGGCCCAAACCTGACTGTCCAGTGGCCTCTGGAGGATGGTGGTCACCAGGCCACCAAGGGGAACAGGCCAAGGCATGAAACATATTCCCACCTGGAGTGGCCCAGCCCCAGTAACCTACTGTAGGAACAGGATGCGTTTCTGCCAAAAGCCTTTGGGTTCTGAGATTCCTTTCTGAGTCTCTGGGATCATGGCCGTTAAGCAGTTCAATCAGGATCCAGAGAGGCCATGCCTCCAATTATATAGCTGAGCTGGAGGTGGTTTGTGGGTGTATCTCCCACATACCTAACTTTTGGCCATTTACTTTCTTGGTAAACTTTGCCCCAAGTTTTTGGGGTCTGGCCAAAGGCACAGCAGCAATTTTGGGGTATCTAAAAGTCTGACGGTGCCATAAGGCTGCTGATGCACTTACCTCACAGGTACAGATTGACCTGCTGGTGGCACCATACCCCCAGAATTCCAAAATTTTAGCAATTAAATCTGGATGGATTTCTGCCCAAACCTGCTGGGTTCTGAGATTTGTTCCTGAGTCTCTGGGATCACGGCTGTTAAGCAGCTTGATCAGGAGCCAGAGAGGCCATTTGTGAGCGGCGACTCAGAATCTCGTTGTGGCGGAGAGGAAAGGGCCAGCTCCACCCCCCCTCCCATCCCGCGAGGCCCCATGTGTCTCATCACTGCGGACCCAAATCTGACCATCCAATGGCCTCTGGAAGATGGCGGCCACCGAGCTGCCAAGGGGGAGCAGGCAGAGGGACAACACCCTGTACCCTCCTGGGGTGGCCCGGTGACAGTAACCCATTGCAGGGACCAGACACATTTCTGCCAAAGGCTGCTGGGTTTCGAGATTTGTTTCTGAGTCTCTGGGATCATGGCCATTAAGCAGCTTCATGGGCGGTGACTCAGGGCCTCTTTGGGGTGTGGAGGAATGGGCCGGCTCCACCCCCATCCTATGAGACCCCGCGTGTTTCTTCACTGTGGGCCCAAACCTGACTGTCCAGTGACCTCTGGAGGATGGCGACCACTGAGACACCAGGGGGAATAGGCCAAGGCATGAAACCTACTCCTACCTGGGGTGGCCCAGCACCGGTAACCTACTGCGGGGACCAGACACATCTCTGCCAAAAGCAGCCACTGGGTTCTGAGAATTGTTTCTGAGTCTCTGGGATCATGGTCGTTAAGCAGCTTGATCAGGAGCCCCTCCAACCCATTTCACTCAGAATGATATTCTCCATGTTCATCCATGTTAAGTATATTTTATATCTTCTTTTTTACTGGCACTGCATAGTATTCCATTGCATACTGTAGTTTCTTTATCTAATCATCTTGGGCACTTTGGGATGTTTCCAGATTCTCACTATTGTAAATAGTGCTGCAATGAACAAAGAAATGCTGATGGCTTTTTCTTCATTGTATTTTGAGTTCTCTTGGGTATATTCCCAGGAGTGGTATTGCTTGGTCCTATGGAAACATAATTTCTAGTTTTTTGACGAATACCCACATTGTTTTCCACCAGAAGTGAATGAAAGTCCCTCTGTAAACAACATAAAGAACAAGAACAAACAGTGCTGGTGTTCTTTATGTTGTGTACCAATCTCTGTCGAATGAGATGATATATCAATGTATTTTGATCTGTGTGTTCCAGATGATTAGAACATTTTTTCACGTAGCTTTTGGCCATTTGTATTTCTTTTTTGGGAAAGTTTCTGTTCATCTCTTCTTTCCATTTCTTTGATGAGGTTGAATTTTTTTCTTGTAAAGTTCTCCCAGTGCTTTATAGACCTATGATATTAACCCCTAAATAGATGGGTGTTGGACAAACAGTTTTTCTCATTCCATATCTTTATCTTCTGGTCATCATTTTCTTTGAGGTACAAGACTCCTAGTTTAATGTGATCACATTTGCATATTTTTACTTTTGTTTGCTTGATCAGTGGTGTTTCATCATTGAATGTGCCTTTATCTTCAATGTAATGGAGAGTTCTGCTTACATTTTACTGTATGTGCATTTCAAATTCAAATCTGAATTTAGGTTCTTTAATTTATTTAGATCTGATTTTTGTGCATGGCATTAGAAGGAAGGCTGAGCTCTTTTTTTTACAAGTAGCTGCCCAGTTTTCCTAGCACCATTTGTTGAAGAGGCATTCCTTGCTCCATTTAATATTTCTTGATCATTATTAAAGATTAAAGGGACATATATACATATATATACACATATACATATATATGTGTCAGTGTCTGGATATACAACTCTGTGACATTAATCTGTGGTTTGTCTTTATTCCAATACTTGTCACTGTCACTGTCACTGTCCTCCTGTTGTTCATCAATTTGCTTGAGTGGGCCCAGTAACATTGAGAGACTTGTCGTTACTTTGTTTGGCATATTGAATATGTCACAGGTAGCTTTGCCATGTGGGCAAGATTCTCTCGTTAGCTGTTTTATTTATTTATTTTTGCTTTTTGGGTCACTCTTTCATTTCTTGATGTAGTGTTTTGTAGTTTTATTTATATAGGTCTTTCATCTCCTGCATAAGCTGATTCTGACATACTGGTTATCTGTGGCAGAATCATGAACAGAATTAAAAAATATCTCTTTCTTCTCTTGAATTATTTGCATATAGGAAAGTCATAGACTTTGTTGTATTGATTTTGTCTACCAATTTACAAATTTGTGTCTCTTGCAACTTTTTGATAGAGCCTTTAGAATACTATAAATATAGTTTTATGTCATTTGAATATAGTAAAAGAATATCTTCTTCCTTTCCTATCTGTATGCACTTTTGATATCTTAATTTTTTGGTCTAATTTTTATGGCAAGTACTTAAATATATTGACTAGAAGTGGAAAGAATGGGTAATGTTTTCTTGTGCCTGATCTTACAGGGAAGACATTTAAGTTATCCCCATTAACTACAATGTCTGCTGTGAAATTGTGGTAAATGGCTCTGATGATGTTGTCTTGTCAAATGCTATCTCTGCATCTATTGATATTATCATATGGTTTATCACTTGTATCACTTGTATCACCTGTTATCCCATTGCTCATTGATTTGCTCAAGCGGGTACCAGTAACATCTCCATTCGTACCTGTCACATGCTAGTGTAGCCCAGTGGAGTCTGCTCACTCCAGGAACATGAAGAACTTCAAACTGTTCATTCAGGTTCTTGACAAAGAAGTCTGACCATCTTGTAGGTGGGTGGCCAGGCGTTCTTTTGATGTCCCGTGGAATCCAGTCGGTAACAGCTCTAGTCCAGCAGTCTTATCCAAATTGCATTATGTGTCCAGCCCACCCATCTGATTTTTGATGCCTTGGCAAATGAGACAATGCCCCTGATTCTCCATTGTCAATGGAGGTCAGAACTCCAGATTTCTTCTCTCACTTGAGTGAGATGTGATACTCCAAGCATAGCTCTTTCGATTCCTTTTTGGGAGATCTGAACAGTGTTCTTATCCTCAGGGCCAGGTCTCTGAGGTGTATGTTAGTGCAGGAAGAACGGTGGAGTTGAAAAGATGTGCCCGGAGCCGGTGGTTCTTCGTCCTTTTAACTATTTCTTCAACACTCTTGAAGGATATAGGAATACAGGAATTTATACATTTCTTCAGTTTATCTTATTTCATGGCAAAAAGATTCCAACATTATCAAAAGATAATAGGAAATGAACAAAATCTTCCTCAAAGAGGAAATACAAATGGCAAAAAAGCACATGAAAAAAATGCTCTACATCACTAATTATCAGAAGATGCATATCAAAACAATGAAGTATCATCTCACACCACAGAGAAAGACACTCAACAATGGACAAGAACAACCAACCTGATGGGGATTCAGGGAGAAAAGAACTCTTTTTCATGGTGGGAATACTGACTGGTCCAGACTTTGTGGAGAACAATATGGACATTACTCAAAGTAGAAATTGATCTTCCATATAACCCAGAAATGATACTTCTGGGAATATGCCCCAGGAGCCCAAAACCACACTATAGATAAAAAATCTGCACTTCTCTGTTCATTGCAGCTCTATTCACATTAGCCAGTATCTAGAAACAACCTGACTGCCTGTGAACAGATGCATGGATAAAAACCATAGTCTACACAGTGGAATACTCAGCAGCCACCAGTAAAAATGCTTGAGCAGGCCCAGTAACGTCTCCATTACGAGATTTGTTGTTACTGTGTTTGGCATATGGAATACGTCATGGGTAGTTTGCCAGGCTTTGCCGTGCAGGCAAGATACTCTTGGTAGCTTGCCAGGCTCTCCAAGAGGGGTTGAGGAATTGAACCTAGGTCACCCCGGTTGGCCATGTGCAAGGCAAATAAATGCCCTATCCGCTAAGTCATGAAATTCCCTGATAAATGGATGGATATGAAGAATATCTTGCTGAGTGAAATGAGTCAGAAGTAGAGGGAAAGACAGAATTATCGCACTCATTTGTGGCATACGAAGAAACATTGTATGAGACTAATAATTAAGTATAGTAGAAATAGGGTCAAGGATGACTTTTCCACAGTTGGAAGCTTGCCACAAGTCATAGGAGGGTCAGTTAGGATTGACCACTATGAAAATGATAGTTGCAAATGAAAACTCTGGAAAAGAACCGAGTGTTAAATGAACAAAAATGTTAACCTTTCAGTACCTGTATTGCAAACCACAATGCCTGAAAAGAGAGAGCAAAAGACAGAAAGAGAGAGGGAGAGAGAGAGGAGAAGAGAGGAGAGGAGAGAGAGAGAAAGAGAGAGAGAGAGAGAGAGAGAGAGAGAGAGAGAGAGAGAGAGAGAGAGAGGACAAGTGCCTGCTTAGAGGCAGGCTTGGTGGAAGGTGATGGGAGGAAAACTGGGAACAGGGATGGTGGGAAAAGTACAATGGTGAAGGGGACAGTTGTTGGAACATTTTATGACTGAAACCCAGTCATTAAAAACTTTGTAACAGTGTATGACACAGTGATTCAGTTTTTTTAAAAAGGCTGAGGGTAGGTAAGATAGAGAAGAGACTAGTATGACAATAATAGCTGGAAACTATCACCCTGGACAAGATCTGAGTGTTAAAAGTAGGTAAAGGGATATTCTTGATCAATTTTTTATTGCTATCAATAGGAGCGATAGCACAGCGGTAGGGCGTTTGCCTTGCATGCAGCCAGCCTGGCCGAGCCCGGTTCAATTCCTCCCTCTCAGAGAGCCCGGCAAGCTACTGAGAGTATCTCGCCTTCACAGCAAAGCCTGGCAAGCTACCCGTGATATATTCAATATGCCAAACACAGTAACAACAAGTCTCAAAATGGAGACGTTACTGGGGCCACTCGAGCAAATCGATGAACAACGGGAGGACAGTGACAGTAACAGTATCAATATTATAAACCACAATGCCAAAAAAGAGAGATAGAGAGTGACTCAGTAAAAAAGCAAAAGTAAAAAAGATTAAAAATTAATGGGCTCTGCACTCAGTGATTACTCCTGACAAATTCAGGGGACCATATCAGTTGCCATGGACTGAACCCTTCTTGGCTACATGCAAAGCAAGAACTTTATCTGATTTTCTATTTCTCCATTGCCTGGATACAGGTTAAGGGATTGGTGTTGCAAAATATACTCCTGAAAATCAACCATAAATATATTTGTAACTTATTCATGGTGAGTTTTTTAAAAGAATAAATGATCATTGGGGCCAGAGTGATAGTACAGCAGGTTGGACATTTGCCTTGCATGCAGCCAACCCAGGTTCGATCCCTGGCATCCCATATGGTCCCCCAGCACTGCCAGGAGTGATGCCTGAGTGTAGAGCCAGGAGTAACCACTGAGCATCACTGAGTGTGACCTAAAAAGCAACAACAAACAAACAAACAAAAACAGAATAAATGACTGTTGACTTTTTCAGAATGTTATTTTTCTATTATAAAGACAGAAGTCCGGCCATCTTTGAAGCCTTAAGCACAAGAGAAAGAACACATGGAGGGTGCGGGATCCCGGAGGAAAAAAAAAAAGAAAAAACAGGTTCCAAAAAGAGCCGAGTTCACCCGCAAGTTCCAGATGGAGTAGGTGCTGCATCCCGCCTCCCCCAGATGGAACCCCGGTGACCAGAAGCCTCTACAAACACAGCTCGAGTATGCGGGAACGAGGACTTTTTCTCAAATCTGCCGGACTACACCTCCCAGGTAACCTCTGATTCTGGAAGTCATGCCCACAGCCCGCCCCCCAGCGCCATCTTTGAAGCCTTAAGCATAAGAGAAAGAACACATGGAGGGTGCGGGATCCCGGAGGGAAAAAAAAAAAAGAAAAAACAGGTTCCAAAAAGAGCCGAGTTCACCCGCAAGTTCCAGATGGAGTAGGTGCCGCATCCCGCCTCCCCCAGATGGAACCCCGGTGACCAGAAGCCTCTACAAACACAGCTCGAGTATGCGGGAACGAGGACTTTTTCTCAAAACCGCGCGGCCGCGTAAGACATCTCTCTATATACAAAGTGATCAATGAGAAGTAAACCACCCAATCTTTCTCCCTGAAAGTCAGAGTTAAGTTTGGAGCACGGCCACAGCCCCAGAAACACAAGGACTTAATGCAGAACCCAGCAGCTTAGAGCAGAAAAGTGAAAGGACTATGCGTTAATCCAGGCCATCAAGTCTGCCGGAGGGGAAAGGGTGTTGCCCCATTCGCCCTCTCTTCTCTGGAAAGAAGGATGGCGGCCGCATGGGAGCCTTGTGGACAGCAGGTATGAGCCGGGGGTGTGGGGGCGACTAAAACCTCATGGGAAGGGGGGCGTTCCGGTCAGTCCTTCACGCCCTACCGAGGTCACCAGTTGCCCCCCACGAGCGGCTCTCCAGCACAGCCACGGCCCCAGAAGCACAAGGGCTTAATGCAGAACCCAGCAGCTTGGAGCAGAAAAGTGAAAGGACTATGCGTTAATCCAGGCAATCATTTCTGCCCAGAGGGGAAAGGGTGTTGCTCCCTTCCGCCCTCCTCCCTCTGGAAAGAAAGATGGCGGCCACATGGGAGCCTTGTGGACAGCAGGTATGAGCCGGGGGTGTGGGGGCGACTAAAACCTCATGGGAAGGGGGGCGTTCCAGTCCGTCCTTCACGCCCTACCGAGGTCACCAGTCACCCCCCACGAGCGGCTCTCCAGCACAGCCACGGCCCCAGAAGCACAAGGACTTAATGCAGAACCCAGCAGCTTGGAGCAGAAAAGTGAACGGACTATGCATTGACCCAGGCCATCAAGTCTGCCGGAGGGGAAAGGGTGTTGCCCCATTCGCCCTCTCCTCTCTGGAAAGAAAGATGGCGGCCACATGGGAGCCTTGTGGACAGCAGGTATGAGCCGGGGGTGTGGGGGCGACTAAAACTTCATGGGAAGGGGGGCGTTCCGGTCCGTCCTTCACGCCCTACCGAGGTCACCAGTTGCCCCCCACGAGCGGCTCTCCAGCACGGCCACAGCCCCAGAAGCACAAGGGCTTAATGCAGAACCCAGCAGCTTGGAGCAGAAAAGTGAAAGGACTATGCATTAATCCAGACAATCATTTCTGCCCAGAGGGGAAAGGGTGTTGCTCCCTTCCGCCCTCCTCCCTCTGGAAAGAAAGATGGCGGCCACATGGGAGCCTTGTGGACAGCAGGTATGAGCCGGGGGTGTGGGGGCGACTAAAACTTCATGGGAAGGGGGGCGTTCCGGTCCGTCCTTCACGCCCTACCAAGGTCACCAGTTGCCCCCCACGAGCGGCTCTCCAGCACAGCCACGGCCCCAGAAGCACAAGGACTTAATGCAGAACCCAGCAGCTTGGAGCAGAAAAGTGAACGGACTATGCATTGATCCAGGCCATCAAGTCTGCCGGAGGGGAAAGGGTGTTGCCCCATTCGCCCTCTCCTCTCTGGAAAGAAAGATGGCGGCCACATGGGAGCCTTGTGGACAGCAGGTATGAGCCGGGGGAGTGGGGGCGACTAAAACCTCATGGGTCGGGGGGCGTTCCGGTCCGTCCTTCACACCCTACCGAGGTCACCAGTCGCCCCCCGCGAGCGGCTCTCCAGCACGGCCATGGCCCCAGAAGCACAAGGACTTAATGCAGAACCCAGCAGCTTGGAGCAGAAAAGTGAACGGACTATGCGTTGATCCAGCCCATCAAGTCTGCCGGAGGGGAAAGGGTGTTGCCCCATTCGCCCTCTCCTCTCTGGAAAGAAAGATGGCGGCCACATGGGAGCCTTGTGGACAGCAGGTATGAGCCGGGAGTGTGGGGGCGACTAAAACCTCATGGGAAGGGGGGCGTTTCGCTCCGCCCTTCACGCCCTACCGAGGCCACCAGTTGCCCCCCACGAGCGGCTCTCCAGCACGGCCACGACTCCAGAACACAGAAACCAATTTCTTAACTATCTGACTTTCAGTAGAAATACTTCCAGGGTCAATAGGTAAAATAGCAGAAATCCAAAACCAACATTTAATTCTTGAACCCAGCTGTAGAAAGCAAATCACTTCACAATGCTTTTTCAGCATGTCTGATTGGGGGGGGGGGGTAAACTCTAAATAATAGTGGTGAATCTTTTATTGAAACAATCTAATCAAAGCGGATAGAGTGTTAACTAGAATTCATCTGCCTCACAGGGACGGGGAGGGGTGGGGGGTGGGGTTTTATTGGGGTTCTTCATGGGAAAAAATAAGTATTGGTAAAGGGAAATGTGTTTGATATTTGCATGACTGAGACATAAACCTGAAAGCTTTGTAACCTTTCCCACAGTGATTCAATAAAAAAAAAAAAAAAAAAAGACAGAAGTCCATGCAGACTGGTGTTTTGTTAGAGCTGATCTCTCTGGTTTTGAGCAATTGTTGATATCTTAGTCCAGGGATAGTTTATGTCTCATCTCAGTTCAGCCTAGACAATCTCAAAGATTTTAACTCTTATGAAGAAGGCATATTCGATATGCCAAACACAGTAAAAACAAAGTCTCCAATGAAGACGTTGCTGGGTCTGCTCGAGCAAATCGATGAACAACGGGAGGACAGTGATGTTGATGAAGAAGCCCAACTTAGAACTGGTTCTAGGTCAGTCTCTCCTTATGTCTGAATATCAGCAACTCGAACACCTGCCAATGGGATTCTGACCCTATGCATAGAGCAAGGCCTTGGGGTAGAAACTAACAACACTTCTTTGTGAAGAGGGGGTTTGGGCCACACCCCACCTATACTCAGGGTTACTTCTGGCTATGCACTCAGAAGTTACTCCTAGTGGTGCTCAAGGTTCCATATGGGATGCTGAGGATCAACCCTGATTAGTCAGGCAAATGCCCTACCCACTGTACTATCACTCCAGCTTCACTAGCCCTTGATTTTTCTTCCCGGCAGCCTCCGTTGAGGAAGTTCCAAGAAGCACAGATGACTTAAGGAAGGTCTGGGAAATCTCTCCCTGCCTTTCGTGTGTGTTTGTATTTGTTTCATGTGTGTGTGTTAGGGGGAGGGCGGAGGGAGGTTATTAGGATGAAATACCGCGGGTGAAAGTTTTCGAGATTCAGAGCATACTAGACTGGCTCTCAGTGCAGCATGGAGATTTGTGCAAATATTTTTTGGCTATACAAAGAGGAATGCAGTGGGAGCCTGCTTGTGGTACATCTTGGACTGTGAGAGAAATGTGCCCATACTTGTGAAAGAGGAGCAGGGAAGATGAGGCTCGAACTGAGCAGTTCAGGACCTGGGAGAAGAAAAGTGGGACCCCTGTCTGGAATTCCTGTGCAGTCCATGGGCAGCAGGGATGCCTGGTGGGCCAGCCCCATCTGCTTTCCCCCGAGTCTCACCGTCTGTACCCCCATGAGGTCCGTCTTCACCCTGCTGCTTCTGGTTTCTATCAAGCATGTAAGAGCCGTTTTATTATTCTTTCTGTTATTGTTATTGCTAACTATTTTTTATTTTTATGATTGCTGTTATTATAAGGTTCACATATTTTATAGAAAATTTTGCTATGTTTATAAAACATCTGTAAGCTGATTTCCCCTTCACATATTATTATGAGCATTTTCACTTGTCAGTGTGAAATCTGTAAGGGGCATTTATAATTCTGCCCATATCTTTCTGTCTGTTTATATCATTCTCTTAGGTTTGTGTTTTTAGGTTGCATGAAGAGTAGATTTTCTTCCCAACCCCACCCTTCTTTCCATCTTTCTTTCTCTTCTTATAAAAATGTAGAATGCTATTGGTTTTTAAAATAAAAATATATTTCAAAGGATAAATAAAAATTGCTGTAATACCACCCTGAGAGTACCCTTCTTTTAGTTCTAGACATTTGCATTTATTTATGTGCGATTTTTGAAACAGTTCCAAAATACAAACACTATCTTGTAAAATGTGAAAGAGAAACTGAAGAGAAACTAGATTATCATAAATATTTTCATTAGAAAAATACACTTAACATAAGCTTACATTTTTAGTCAAACACTGAGCTCTAGGTCTTGTTTCAGGGAGTCATGTTAATATTAATTCAATCCTTACTAACCCTGCAAAGACTTTCTTCTGCTTTCACGTTTGATGATAGAGAGTAGAAAATTAACACCCAGTTTGGTTGTGTGATTTTTTTTTTATGTCAGTAAAATGTAGATCCTTTGCACAATGTTAAGAAATTTCAGAGATGAGTACAATGTGCAAGTATCCTTGTTAGTTTGTAGTCTTATTGTTATCAAAGACACCCCGCTTCCTTTTGAAAAAAAAAAAGTTCCATTTTTTTTTGCATCAACTTTAAAGCTCTCCAAACTCTCCAAACTTGGTCCGATCATTTGAAAATAGAGATACAAAATGCAAATATTACGCTTGGACATGATGTGAATGAAGTCTAGGTCTGCACATGTAAATTAAGAAAGAAAGTCTTTGAGGAATGACGGATTTATTTCTTGGGTCCATGGTAGACTAATTTCTGTTTTTAGCCTTCAAATTTTAAATCCTTTTGACCCCATATATATATAGAGAGGATCAGGAAAACAGTACTCATCTGGATTTCTTTGATGCCAACCTAAAGTTAACAAGTAGAAACTCCTACCAAATTCTCTGTATTCAATTTCTCTCAGGGACAACATTATTTTACTCTGCTACTTTGGGAACAAATAATTAGCCTGTTAGTGGTGACCCTTCCTCTCAGTCACTAAAATCTTTTTTCAGAACCTCTTTGTTCTGTCTCTTCAAAAGTGTATTTAAAATTCTGATGATGGGCATATTATTCTCTATCTTAAGCCCCGTTCTCTTTATTTGGATGCTTATATTACAAAACAGTACAAACTTTAATGATAAATTTTGCTCATATTTGCTTTCTTTGAATATAATATAAATAAATATTGTGTGTCCTATGACATGAAGTCTTAATAAAAAACAAACTTATAAGTTATTCTCAGGATAGTTTATTTTCTAAATCAAACATAGAAATAGTGCTCTCTCCTCTCCTCATATCAGTTAAGTTAATTAAAAGTTAATTTCGGTGTAAAAAACAATTTTCTACAGTTCTTTGGGAAGTGAGTTTTTGTTTTTATTCATAATTTCTGATAGGACTATATAAAGATATATAACTTTTCAATTTTAATGGCAAGGAAAATTGTTTTGGTAGTACATTTTAAAAATGATTACCCTCTATGATCCAGAAATTCCAATTCAAAGAATTTCTCCAAGTAAAAATATGCTTCAATATTTAGCTATAAATATTTTACCTTAAAGTGTGATTCATACCAGAACACATCTAATAGAACTTTAAAAATTCAAATATAAAATATTATAAAATAATTTACATACATCACAAAAATCTACCAAAAATTATGTAATGGTGTTATAACACTTCTGGAGTTAAATATACATATGTTTCTTTAATTATATTTGGATCTCTCTGTAACTGAACCTGTATTTCTCTCTTGTATTTTTGTGTCTTTAGGACAAGTACCTGGGAAAAAGTTTGTGTTTCTCCAGCTCTCGTAATCTGACAAAAGTCAGCTTTTCTTACACTACTTTTTTCTTAATTTAAAAAAATAATTTTGTTTATTTCTAAGAACCATAGTTTATTATGCTGTTAATTGTAGGTTTCAAGATTGCAATAGTCCAGAATCAAACCCTTCACCAGAGTGTCCATTGGCCACCACGTTATCCAAGTGACCTCCTTCTGCCATACCCATACTACCCACTATCACTGTCCCTCTAGCCATGTTAAGATCACTTTTGTAGACTCAGGTTTTGTCTCCTTTATTTATTTTCTTATATGAATAACATACATAAGAAAGACATTTTGTATTTGTTTCTGTACTTTAAAAATATTTTATTAAAGAATTGTGATTTAAAATTTTATTCATAGTTAAGCTTTATACATATAATGCTCCAGCACCAATTCCATCACCAGTGTCAACCTCCCTCCACAAATGTTCCCAAGTGTGCTCCCATATCTCCCTACCCAAGCCTGCCCTCTTGACAGGCAACTTTTCATGTTCAGTGGTTAAAGTTTGGGTCTCATTATTTCAATGTTGTTGACTATGTGTTTAGATATTTAGCTCTATTGTTTCTTAACACCACCAATATACATGAATCCCCTTGACCCCTGCCATATGTAGGAGCATTCCTTCATTCAAATCATTGTGTTTCCTCCTCAGGTTCTTGTAAATGCCACATATAAGTGAAATTATCCTATGTTTATCCTTCTACCTTTCTTCATTTACTGTATCTTTCAATTCCATTCACATTGCTGCAAATTATGTGATTTCATCCTTCTTTTACACCTGTGTAGTATTTCACTGCATATATGTCACTCTCTCTCTTTCTCTTTCTTTCTTTCTCTCTCTCTCTCACTTGCTGGCGCTCTCTCTCTCTGTGGTATATACACATTGTGTATATATAGTCCACATCTTTATGAGTTAGTTCTCTGTCCTTGAACATCTAGGTGGATTCCAAATCTTAGCAATTGTACTGAATGCTGCAATGAATAGTGGGGTGCACAAATATTTTTGAATGAATGTCTTTCTGTATTGGGGATAGATACCCAAAAAGTGGAATTGAGGGTTCAATGGCAGTTCAATTATGAGTTGATTGAGAAACCACCATATGTTTTTCCCGTAGGGGTTGGATTGTACAACATACTCTAAACAGTGGATGAACAGCACCCAAAAAGAGAGATAGAACAAAAGGGAGTGCCCTGCCACAGAGGCAGGGTGGGATGGGGGATGGGATGGGTGGGAGGGATACTGGGATTGGTGGGGGTGGAGAATGGGCACTGGTGGTGGAATGGGTACTCGATCATTGTATAACTGAAACCCAAGCACAACAACTTGTAAGTCTACAACTGTACCTCATGGTGTTTCACTAATAAAAAAAATAAAATAAAAAATAAACAGTGGATGAGAGTAAGGTAAAGGTAAGGTAAAGGCCCTCCCGTTGTTCATCGATTTGCTCGAGCGGGCCCAGTAACGTCTCCATTGGAGACTTTGTTGTTACTGAGTTTGGCATATTGAATACGTCACAGGGAGCTTGCCAGGCTCTGCCATGCGGGTGAGATCCTCTCGGTAGCTTGCCAGGCTCTCCGAGAGGGGCGGAGTAATCGAACTCGGGTCGGCCATGTTGGCCGCGTGCAAGGCAAACGCCCTACCACTGTGAGAGTAGCTTTCCCTAATAATTTTTATCTACCTATTGGATATCCATTGGTATTTCTCAGATAAATGTTTGTTTCCTCTTCCTATTTACTGTGGTGCTTTTAGATTATTTTTGTGAATATTTGTGCGTGCTATATATGTCCTGGATATTAATCTTTTATCTGATTGTTGAATAAAAATATTTTCTTCCATTCTGATATTTTTTATATTTAGCCCATACTTTTCTTTTTGCTAAACAGAAACTTTTTAGTTTAATGTAGTCACATTTTTTAGGTTCTCTAGCCACTGCCATGGCTAGAGAAACCCCATTCTAAGTGGGGTTTTGACCCACTTACAATTCACTCTTTTGTAAGGTGTGAGCTCTGATTCAACTTTAATATTTTGCACGTGGTTATTCAATTATCCCAATACATTTGTAAAAGAGACTGTTTATGTTTCATTTAGGGCTGGAGCGATAGCACAGCGGGTAGGGCGTTCGCCTTACAAGCGGCCAACATGGCCGACCCGAGTTCGATTCCTCCGCCCCTCTCGGAGAGCCCGGCAAGCTACCGAGAGTATTCGATATGCCAAACACAGTAACAACAAAGTCTCCAATGGAGACGTTACTGGGCCCGCTCGAGCAAATCGACGATCAACGGGAGGGCCTTTACCTTTACCTTTACCTTATATGTTTCATTTAATAATCTCAGATCATTTTTAAAATATTAGCTGAACATATACATGAGGATTTTGGTATATTCTACAGTGACCCATTGGTCAGAGAGTCTTTCTTTGTTCCAGTACCCTGATTTTGTATCACTATGGCTTTATAGAATAGCTTTAAGCTTAGGTACATCAAGTAATGAGATGCATCTAAGTTTTTTATTTTTCATTATGGTTTTGGTTATATGTTTTTATTATTCCACATAAATTTTATAATCGACTATTTAATTGTTTTAAAGTTGTTGTGGTATAGGTCTCTCATCTCTTCTGTTGTTTTGATTCCTCCCTACTAATTGCTTTAGATACTCTTCAAAAATGACATAGACTCTTTGATTTCTTTCTTCTCTGATTCATCATTTGTATATAGGAATACAACCAATTTTTGTGTATTGGTTTTGTAGCCACCAAATTTGTGTATTGGTTTACTGTTTTTAGGAGGACTCTAGGGTATTCAATTTATATCATCATGCCAACTGCAAATAGAGATAATTTTGCTTCCTCCTATCCAATTTGTATTCCTGCATTCCTTTCATTTCTTTTCTTCTCTGATTGATTCTAGGACTTCCACTGAAATGTTAAATGAGAGCAGAGACAGTGGACATCATTGCCTGATGTCTGCAAGAATGCTTTTAATTTTTTACTAATAAAAACTCTACTGTCTATGGGTTGCATAGAAATAGTGTTATTTTATATAGGAAAGTTCCTTATTCTATTAGGATTTTTCCCCATGAGTTGGTGTGTAACTTATCATATGGGTTTTTTCAATCTTTTTTTTTTACTGATTTTCTGTATTATATTAATTGATTTGCATGTGTTGAACCATCTTTAAATTCATAGGATGAGTCCCACTTGGTGGTGTATGTTTTAATTACATTTTGATTTTTGCAATATTTTATTGAGGATTTTGCATCAAGGCGATTGGTCTAAAATTTTGCTTTGTTGCTCTGCAATTGGCTTTTAGTTTATAAGTGACCTTTCAGGAGTTCATTGAGTGCTGGTTTGCTTATCACAAATGCTATTAACTCTTGTTTGTCTGAATGCTTTCATATTGGGTGAATGTTCGTTCAGTTGGAGGCAGAGCTGAGACAATGAACTCAAGAGAAAGTATTTTCTTGGAGGATCACTGGACTCTCTCTGATCCTGTGACAAAAGGCAGACTGTCCTGAAGTCTCCTTTTATTGATCATCATTCCTTTAAAGGGCGCAATACAGTGACATCATCAAAAGAAGTTACCAAAGAACATTGAGGCAGGCGTGGCATGTATTGTTTCCTTGTGAAGCTGGAACCTTTCTTGAGCTAAAAGCATTTGCGTTTGCATCCCAAAGACTAGTCTGGGCCTGACCCGGAATCTACATGTCAAAGATCAGGCTGGGCTTCCATGTGAAAAGGAGAACTGCCCTTTCAATATACTGAAATCTATGAAATTAATACTGAAGGCAGCTTAAAGGAAAAAGATGTTCAGCTTCATCCAAACTGGTCAGGACACACAAAAAATCTTGCCCATTTTCATGGGTCTCTTTTTCCTGCCTGTGCAGTGCAGTCTACATGGGCTCATCCTGACGGCTCAGTCCAGCCCCAACACTTTTATGCCTTCCTCCCATCTGAATGAGAGCTCTGCAGGGCAGTGGACTCTAGGTACAAAGTTTATAAAATTCAATATTCGAGTACGTCATTCCACTCTTTTCTCAACTGTGCCATTTCATATGCAAGATTTGTTGTGATTCTTATGTTATTTTCTTTATTTTCAAGGCTTTCCTCCTCCTATACTGCATTAATGCATAGCAGAGCCTGGCAAGCTCCCCGTGACGTATTCGATATGCCAAACACAGTAACAACAAGTCTCATGATGGAGACGTTACTGGGCCCGCTCGAGCCAATCGATGAACAATGGGAGGACCGTGACCGTTTATGCTGCATTAATATGTTCTTCTATTTTTTCAAAATTTTAATTACTATGTGTCATTGTGTTGTTCTATTTTAGTCTATTTTGTTTGATAATCTTTTGCCCCCTTGAATTTGTGCAATTGTCTCCCTCCAGAGAATGGGGATGTTCTCAGCTTTTACCTTTTCTACCACTTGTTCTTTCCCCTCCCATTTTACTTTACCTTTAAAGCTCCCCATGACGTATTCGATATGCCAGACACAGTAACAACAAAGTCTCCAATGGAGACGTTACTGGGCCCGCTCGAGCAAAACGATGATCAACGGGAGGGCCTTTAAGTAGCACTGTAGCACTGTCCTCCCATTGTTCATTGATTTGCTAGAGTGGGCACCAGTAACGTCTCCATTGTGAAACTTGTTGTTATTATTTTTGGCATATCAAATATGGCATGGGTAGCTTGTCAGGCTCTGTTGTGTAGGTGGGACTCTCGGTAGCTTGCCGGGCTCTCCGAGAGGGACAGAGGAATCAAACCTGGCTAGGCCGCATGCAAGGCAAATGCCCTACCCGCTGTGCTATCACTCCAGCCTTCCTGTATACCTATAATTTGGGGATTCACATTTTTATTTAATCACCATGAGATACACAAAGCTGTTCGTGATTCAGTTTCAGTCATACAATCTCCTGTCACCAATCCCTCCACCTGTATACTATTTCCAGCACCAGTGACCAATATCTCCACTATCCCACCTACCACCCTGCCCCCTTCACCCTTCCAGCCTTTTCCTCACTCTCTCTCTCTCTCTCATTCTCTCTCCATCATATTGGGCATAATGATTTGCAACAGAGTACTGAGATTATCATGTCTGATCCTCAACCTATTTTAAGTAGGAAGTTCTTATTCTGAGTGATCATTTACAACTATCAAAGTCTTATGGGTTCCCTTCCCTACCCCAACTGCCTTCTCTCCCAGCACAGGAGGCAGACTCCCAACTGTGAACCAATCCTACTGGCCCTTGTTTCTAATGTCATTGGGTATTTGTCTCATACTATGTTTTTAATTATATCCTACAAATGAATGCAGTCATTTTGTGTCCCTCTACTTCTGACTCATTTCGCTCATCATGATATTCTACATGTCCATTCATTTACAAGCAAATTTCATGACGTTTTTCCTAAGAGCTGTGTCGCAGTCCACCGTGTAGTTTTTTTAACCAGTCATCTGTTCTCAGGTATTCTGGTTGTTTTCTATTTTGGCTATTGTGAATAGTACTGCAATGAACATAGAAGTCTAGATGACATTTCTGCTGTGTGTCTTTGCGCCTCTGGTGAATATTCCCCAAAGTGGTATTACTGGGTCATATGGAAGCTAGATTTTGAGTTTTTTGAGGACTGCACATCTTGTTTTCCAAAGAGGCTGGGCCAGTTGGCATTTCCACCAACAATGAATGAAAGTACCTTTCTATCTGCATCTCTCCCAGCACTGACTGTTCTTGTTCTTTTAGATGCATGCCATTCTCTGTGGTGTAGCACTGAGGCACTGTCCTTCCATTGTTCATCGATTTGCTCAAGTGGGCCCAGTAACATCTCCATTGTGAGACTTGTTACTGTGTTTGGCATGTCCAATAAGTCACGAGTAGCTTGCCAGGCTTTCCTGTGTGGGCAAGGTATTCTTGGTAGCTTGCCAGGCTCTCCAAGAGAGGTGGAGGAATCGAACCTGGGTCGGCCATGTGCAAGGTAAATGCCCTACTCGCTGTTCAACTGCTCCAGATTTCTTATTGTTGCGATTTGCATTTCACCATGACCTGAGTTCAATTCCTCTTCCACTCTCGGAGAGCCTGGCAAGTTACTGAGAGTGTCTCACCCACACAGCAAAGCCTGGCAAGCTCCCCGTGACGTATTTGATATGCCAAACACAGTAACAACAAGTTTCACAGTGGAGACGTTACTGGGCCCACTCGATCAAATTGATGAACAACGGGAGGACAGAGCTACAGTGCTACAGAGATGTAGAACATTTTTTCATGTGCCTTTTGACCATTTGTATTTTCTTTGAGGATGTTTCTGTTCATTTCTTCTCCCCATTTTTGATGGGGTTGGATTTTTTATATTATAAAGTTCTACCAGAGACTTAGCTTTTTTATATATTAACCCCTTATTTGATGGTATTTTCCCCATACTTTGGGTCATCTCTATAACTTGGTAACTGTTTCTTTTCAGGTTCAGAAGCTTTTTTATTTTAATTTTTTAATTGGATAACAGTGATAAACGCACTTACAAAGTTGTTCATGATTGGATTTATGTAATATAATGTTCCAATGTCCATCCCTTCAATAGTGTACTTCCCCCCTCACTAATGGCCCCAGTTTCAGGTTCAGAAACTTTTTAGTTCAATGTATTCCATTTTTTTTATCATTTCTTCCACCTGCTTGGTTAGTGGTATCACTATAAGATAGTTATAAGGCTGTTCATGATCTAGTTTCAGTCACTAGTGCATATTTCCCACCACCAATGCCCTCTGTTTTCCTCCTACAACACCCCCAGAAACAGGCTGTCCAACGTGATCATTTCCAGCTATTATTGTCGTACTGGTCCCATCTCGATCCTAACTGCCATATGCCCCCACTCACTGTAACCATTGAACAGTCCTCCTGGCCCCTATTTTTCCCTGGCATTTGGATGTTAGCCTCATATTTTTTTTATATTTGACAAATAGTTGCAGTCATTTCAAGTCTACCTCTTTCCTTCTGACTCATTTAACTCAGCATGATACTCTCAATGTCCATCTATTTATAAGCAAATTTCAGGACTTTGCTTTTCCTAAAAGCCATGAAGTGTTCCTCTGTGTAGATGTACCATAGTTTCTTTATCCACTCATTTCTTCATTTGTACTTGGGTTGCTTACAGATCATGGCTATTGTGAATAAAATGCTACGGAATATAGAACTGCAGATGGTATTTCTGCTGTTTTTTTGGCCCTAAGGGTATATTCCCCAAAATAGTATTGCTAGGTCAAATGGGAGCTCAATTTGTAATTTTTTTTTATTATTATTCATACTGTTTTTCAAGAAGGCTGAACCAGTCAGCATTTCCACCAGCAATGAAAGAGAGTCCCTTTCTTGCCGTATCTGTGCTAGCACTAGTTGTTATTGTTCCTTTGGATTTGTGCCAGTCTCTATTTCATTGTTGTTTTAATTTATATATTTCTTATTATTAGCTATGCAGAACAATTTTTCATGTATCATGTTATGAATACAAACTTTTAAAGATAGACACAATGATTAGATGAAAAATCTTGTTTCTTGTTTCAGTTCATATTAGGTATTTGCCTTGCACACAGCCAACCTTGGTTCTACCCCTAGCACAGCCTATGATCCCCTGAACCCCACCAGTAGTGATTCCTGATTACAGATTCTGGAGTAAGTCCTGAGCAAAGCTTGGTGGGGCCCCTGAACAAAAGCAAATAAAACCCATTCCTATGTTTTCAGCAATTTAGGGAATAGACACCATGCTATTTCTGCTTAGGTTACAGGATCTCTTCTTGAGAAGACAACCCAGCGGTGGGCTCAGTATAAAGAAAAGTGTCTAAGAGACTTACGTAAGGAACCTTCTGGTAAGTGCATGTATTAATTATTCATGCATGTGTAACAATTTGCCCCACACTTTCCTGCCTTGAAATAACAAAATGTTATATTTTACCATTTCTGTGAGTAAGAGATTCATACAGGGCCAATCTAAGGTGGCTAGTTTTTTCCTTTACCATATTTGGTTATTTTCACTGCAGACTCAAAAGCTGAGGCTAGAGTCACCTGAAGACTTGTTCACATACACTTGCTTGCTCACACACAATTCCCAGTTGAGAACTGAGCAAGCAATTTTACACATGACCATTTGACATGGTCTGAGTTTTCTTAAAACATGGTTTCTGGGAACTAAGGGGAAGCACAATGAGATCTTCTGTTGTCTTTATGACCTAATCCTAGAAAACATTTTTGTCAATGCTCACTTGGATCAGACATTTATAATGATCTACTCAAGTTTAAGGGGAAAAGTTAATGACTGTTCCCCTTTGTGTATGTGAAATGTGAGAGATTCAGCTATATTTGGCAAGCCAACCTGACATTTAACACTTACCAGTAATTGATCACATGACATAAACAATTGTCATGGATTAACCTGGTACTTAGTGAATAGTTGGGATTTTTAATGCCAAAAGAATTAGCTAAATTTTAGTAATTTCACTTCTCTGTGTTAGACTGAGTTTAGAACCTTCTAGCAAATATATGTATAATTTCAACATTTCATGAGAGGTGCTTAATATATTGCAAATCTCCTATCCAAAATACGACTCTTGGAGGCATCCAAATTTGCTGTTTACTATGTAAATATAAAAAGAAGGATCTGTTATATTGCCCTTAAGTATGGTAGACCCAAGATGAAGCTTTCCTAATTTATTTTAGATCCTTTCTTTCACAGATCTGGACATTTGACAGAACACTATAAAACTTCCATTTTTATGACTCCTAAAACTATACAGTATTCAAGCACTTAACAAAGTAACGTTTATTTTTGGTCAAAGTAGCATAGCTTCTCTTTAGAAATGCACTGTGAGCATTGCTGATTACACGTACATAGACCAGGAAGATGATTATATCTGACAGAATCTACTGTTCAGATACTTCAAGAGAGTTCATAACATAGCAGAGCTACATCTATTATGCCCTAGAATCATTGATTTAATTATTTCCATGGAGTGGCACTAATAGACCTAGACAGTCCATTTAAACATTTGTATATATTTAGTTTACAAAAGCAAGTAAATTGAGTTTAGAAGTTGAGATTCAGCCTGTAACACTTCTCTTTGATTCCAGGAGGTATATAGGTTTACTTAGAGTTTCTTCTTGACAGATTATGGAGCATATATTACTCATGAGCTAGGTACCATTCAGAAAATTCAGAACAATTATTAGATTAGTTTTCATACAGAGACATGATTGTACAATATTTGTGTCATTTACATGTGACCAAGAATCTCAGATCTTCAGATATATTATATTGACTGGTTTAATTTGTGCATCTGATTATGGGTGTTGGAGATAAAATTAGTGATGATTTAACAAATTAATTATAAAATATAAGGAGTAAGTAGAACCTCCAGCGTGTTCCTGATTTTGGGTTTTTGTAAGATTTCAGCTGTTGTGAAATCAAACCAAAAAAAGCAGGACAAACACACTGACAAAATGAACCACTGACAGAGGTCATTTGGTGGACAAAGCTACAACATTTGAGGCTGCATTATGTACATTATGCATAATTTTTCCTCATCTTGAACCATCTAGATATCTGGATGTCTATGCTCTTCTCCTAACAGGTCTCAGTTTCTGCAGCCAGGAAGTCTTGGCTCTTGTTGTATCTCCCTCCGTAAGTGAACAACAGGCTCCAACTTTATTTATTGATACATTCTTCTCTTTGCAGGCATATTTTGCAATGGTACCTTTGATCAGTATGTGTGCTGGCCTCATTCCTTCCCAGGAAACGTCTCTGTTCCCTGCCCATTTTATTTACCTTGGTGGAATGAAGGTAATAAGTTTTACTTTCACCAATTTATAGCAGTTCCTTAAAAAGTAGGTCCTCCAAGGAAGAAACTAGGAAGCAAAGAATTGTACTTTCCTTCTACCTCCACAGGTACCCATCTAAACTGTTACTTAAAAATAAATAAACTGTTACTTAGATATCTCAATTTCTCTACTTCTTCAGTTTATTTCTGAAATACTTCTGTGATTGGTTGTTCCACTAGCACTGTAGTCCTATATTCTTTGAAGATTATAGAATCAAATACTGCTGCACTCTCACAGAATTTTCTGTAATGGCAGAAGTCTTTCCATCGTCATAAAGGAGGATGACATGAGGCAGAAAGATTGGGATAATCACAACCACAAAACTCTTGGTTTGTCAGACAGAAATAAGGCCAAAAATATTCTTGAAATATGTGGTAGTATGGAACTGGTGTCATTAGGCCTGTGAAATTCTGGTATAGAGAATTTCACAAATAAACACTTGGTGTGTTCTGCTGATACTTTAAGGGTATGACTGTTACTCAGGAACCATGGCTATGTCCCAGCTCCAACTTTTCTTGAAATCCAACCTCTTAATTTATTCTGGAAAAGGGAGACAAACAATCACAGACTAGAACTATTTCGACTTTTACTAAAGATAAAGGTTAACTCTAAGGACCTTTAGAAGCTTTTTAAAGAAACATAAGCAGTTATTAAGTTCCAAGCAATACAGTAGATGTTTTGGATATGGGAACTAAGATTGAGGATAAGGTTGACATTACCACCTAGAGCCACCTATTATTTCTCATAACTAAATATCCAGGTATATTACGTGACAGAGAAAAAATAATAATAAAATAATAAAAAAATAATTCAATTTTCATAAAAGTTGAATAGAAGATTTACTACTATTGAAATGGTACCTACCTTCCTGAAGTTTACTAAAGAGAATGCATTTTAAAAATGTGGAAAACTACTCTTTTAAACATTTTGTGTATTAAATATTTGACATTCTATATGATCCTACAGAAAAAAAGAGAATATAAAGACAATGGCATTTGGGGTGGTTTGGGAAAAAAAAGGATGGAGAATTTTTTTGAGATAAAATTATAGGACAAAACAAAATAATATTGCAAGGGAGTGAGTATAATAGTGAATCTAGGCTGGCAAGATTGCTAAAGAAAGCTACATGTTTCCATGGTCCTTTTGAATCTTGAGAAGGATATAGCACAATTTGTGGTCTGAGGAATAACATTCTGAACAACTTATGGTTGTTATGCTGAGATGTAGGGAAACCAAGGAGGCAAATAAGGAATCTATTTCCAGAAATAAAATGAGTGATGAGATTATGTTTCAGAAAGAGGCAATGAACGGGAAAGGGAGTAAAAAACTGTCTTGGTGTTGGATAATACTTCTTAATCATCAGGAGTAATGGGAATCATGAAACAGGAGTAGAAAAATGAAGAAAAAATACTTCACATCCCCCCGACCCACATATCTCTCATCCAGTTTATATGAAGTTACCTAGTGCTTTCTCCCCTCCTCCCTCACTGCTCATATTTGCTGTCTGATGCTTTGTCACCTAATCCCCTGCTTCAACTCTGGACCCTTCTAATCATCATTCACCGAGCTCTCCATCAGATTTTATACTGGTCGATCACCAACAATTCCAAATGGCACTGCATAACTTCCATCATGTGAACCTATCAACCTTTCTGGTATTTTTGCCCACCTCCATCCCAGTGAAAAGAGCAAGCACAGACTCCTTTCTCTGAAAGCTACTGCTTCCCAGTTTCTCTCACAATTCTTACCATAATCCTTTAAAGCTTCTACCCACACTTTTATGTATACTTAATTCTTAATATGATAGGTAAATTTTTAGAATATATTCCAGACTACTACACTCAAGCAAGGGTTCTGTCTCCCAATGTCTTCTCTGTAGCTTTCCCGTCTTCAACGTTTGTATGTCTAATATCATATGGCATTTTTATTTGCATATATTTCCACACTATGCTTGGAGATCAGCCTCCTTCTTCTCTACATCCCCAGATTTATGGCTGCCATAAGAGCACAGATATTAAAAAACATAGTTGCATTTCTAATTTAAAAATGTTAACACTTACTTGTGTAAGTGTGATTTAATAACACCAAGTGTGATTTAGATGCTCAGTATATTTTAGTGACCAAAACAATAAATCCCATTTTGTTATGGGGATCACAATCCAATAGGATAGAAAAATTGTTATTCAAGACACATATAAGAAAAGTTCAAAATACTTTTGAATGTGAAGTATTTTAAACAATATAGGATAGGTGGATTAAGGCATAGGAGAGTTGGAATTGGGGCAATAAAATGGCTATTATAAATTGTCTGGTCAGGGCCAGCTTTGTAACAAAGAGATGTTTTTAAGAAAATTTAAAAGAGATAAGGAATTTATGTCCACTTGTGGAAAAATTTGCAGGAGAGAATGAAATAATGAATGTAAACAACTGTCTAGCAGGTCAAAAGGAAAACAACGTGAGGCAAAGTCTAAGCATTTGGGGACCAAACTTTATAAGTATTTCCGAAGGTCACAAAAAGAATCTAGCTTTTTATTTCAGACAAGAGAACATTTATATAATTTTCAGCACATTTTTGGCATTAAGTAACTTATATTTTAATAATTTTATTAAGACTACCAAGTCTCAGAATAACATGGTCTCCATATCAGAATAATCGAAGTTGAAGATATTTGTGAGTTTCATTAGAGGATGTCAGGGCTGAAAAATGATAGTTAAATATCTCAAATACATGAAAACAAGACAGAATTACCTGATGGAGAAAATAAGGGATAATAAAAGCCTAAATAATGAAAGGAAGGCCTCAATTACAGAAGACTGGAAAGATCAATTTGCTATCCAGTAATATGGAGCAGTTTGAGAAGATAAAGAATTTATCTTTATCTGTTTCTCTAAGAAAACAGTGTTGTATCATGTAGATAAGTTGGTGTAATATGTAGCTATTCACCCATTAATTTAGCAAATAGGAATTGCTGGTCTATACTAAAGGATAGGACTAATAATTCCAAAAGTTCTTACTTTTAATTTACAAGTCTGATTCTCCAGGTTGAAGAACATTTGAGTGAGCAATGGCCCCTGGAGTAGATGTAATAAAGACACAAAAGCCAATATCATTGGTATAATATTCTACCCATCACCGTGCATTTTAATTTAACCCACCATCAAACTTCAATTCCTCAAGAAGAAACAATTAAGCCATAAGTAGAAGGACCTGGCCCAAAGTCTGTAGGGGACAAAGCAGCCATTAAAATTTCTTCATGGAACCCTGTCTTGGACATCAGAAATAACCTGGGAGCCTCCAACTGGCATCTCCCAGCTGGAATGAATTTTGGAGGGCTTCCAGGTGTCAGTATCACCAGGGACTAGCTCCAGGGACTTTGGGTAAACATAGAAGACACTATCAGATCATAATTTGTTAGGAAATGTAGAGACATCTGTGTTTTGCTTTCCATCCCAAATAAACAGTAAGGAAGCTAATGAGCCCCTAAAGGGAAGTTTAAAAAATTCCCTTTCCCTGGGATTTTCCACAGATTTGCTACAAGGGTGAGTCCTTTACCAAGTGTTTGGGGGCTGGGTTGTGTATTTTGACCTTTTCTCTAGAGCTGTGTTTCATTTCAGAGAGATCAGGAATGGCCCACAGATACTGTTTGGCTCAAGGGACTTGGCAGATGCGGGAGAACTCCACAGATATTTGGCAGGATGATTCTGAATGTTCTGAAGAACACAGCTTCAAAAAAAACGTGAGTCTGCTGAGCTCAGAGACAACATTTCTCTGGACACAAACCACTTTCAGTGGGCACCAAGCTAGCTGGTCTGCATTATGAGCCACACAGAGAGCTTTCCTCAGACTGTTGTCCCAGACTCACCTGGGGAATGTCAGGTGTCAAATAAAATAGGAGCCACTGTATTTCTTTTTGGTTTGTTTTTAATTTTTATTAGTGAAACACCTTGAACTCCCGAGATACCTCAATGAGCTTGGTTATTGTGTGGATATGGTCGATGGTACTGAATCCTTTTCGGAATCCAGCTTGTTCACATGGTTGTCCTTCATCTAGTGTTCTGCTAATCCTATTCAGGATGACTCGAGTGAATAGTTTGTAGATGACAGACAATAGGCAGATTGGGCGATAGTTGCCAATGTCCTGGATGTCTCCTTTCTTGTATAGTAGTACAGTCTTGCTGGTTTTCCATTGGGATGGAACCTTGCATTCAGACAGGTAGCGTGTGAAGAGTCGAGCTAATGTATTGATGAGTACTGATGGTAAGTTCTTCAGGTGTTCAGGTCTGATCTTGTCTGGGCCAGGTGCTTTTTGTTTCTTTACCGACGAGATGGCATGTTGGATTTCGGAAGGGAGAACATTGGGAACGACATATCCATCATGTGGTATGTGGTATGTGGGCAAGTGGATGTGGCTATTAAAGAGATCTGAGTAGAATTCATGAATAATCTTCTCCATTGCCCTTCTGGAAGATGTGATAGATCCATCATGATGTCGGAGGGCAGTCATCTTGGTTTTGTAGTTGGTGAAGGACAGGCGGGCATTACGAATGTTTTTCCCAGCTTCTGCTGCATCTACCAGTACTGCTGCTCTCCTGTTTTTGAGGTCATCCTTGATGGCTTTTCTGCACTGTTTTGCCAGTTCGGACGTTTGCTTGTGGTTGCCTGAGGCACGTGCCACGCCACGTTGGCGAATAAGCTCAAGAGTGTTCGAAGAAAGACGGTTTTTTGTGGTTATCTCTCTCTTGGCATTCCTTGCACAATCATGGAGGTGCTGAATCATTCGATCGTATTCCTCATCAATGTTGTCAATGACGGCATCTTCCCAAGTTGCTGCAACAGAGCCAAAGAGTTCCCAGTTGGTGGTTGTTCTGGGAGTCTTCTTCTTCTTGCCTCTCTGTCTAACGTTCATTGATTTAAAGAAGGCCTTTGATTCTGTTGAGACGGAAGCGGTCATGGAAGCCCTAGCCAATCAGGGCGTACAAACTCAATACATCAGGATCCTTCGTGAGCTCTATTGCGGATTCACTACCAAGATCTCACCATTCTACAAAGAAGTAATCATCCATATCAAGAGAGGGGTTCGGCAGGGTGATACCATTTCACCAAAACTCTTCAGTGCCACCCTCGAGAACATCATGCGACAACTAGAATGGGAAAACATGGGAGTGAAGATAGATGGTCGGCAACTACACCACCTCCGCTTTGCTGATGACATAGTTCTAATAACACCAAACATCAGCCAAGCAGCACAAATGCTTGCGGACTTTGACTGTGAGTGTGGAAAGGTTGGACTACAGCTGAATCTTACGAAGACAATGTTTATGAGAAACAGCCTTGTTCCTGACGCTCCATTCGCTCTCAACGGAACCACCATCTCCGAATGCAACAGTTATATATACTTAGGTCGAGAAATCAACATGATGAATGACCTGGCACCTGAGTTACGCAGGAGGAAGAGAGCAGCTTGGAATGCCTTCAAGAGCATTGAAGAAATAACTAAAAGGACAAAGAACCTCCAACTACGAGCACATCTCTTTGATTCCACTATTCTTCCTGCATTAACATATGCCTCAGAGACCTGGACCCTACGAAAACAGGATGAGAACACTATTCGGGTCTCTCAAAGAGGAATCGAAAGAACTATGCTTGGAATATCACGATTCACTCAAATGAGAGATAGAATCCGGAGTTCTGATCTTCGTCAACGCTCAAGAATCAGAGACGCTGTCTCATTTGCCAAGACATCAAAAATCAGATGGGCTGGACATGTAATGAGGTTTACAGACAACCGCTGGACTAGAGCCATTACTGATTGGATTCCACGAGACATCAAAAGATCACGTGGACGCCCACCTATAAGATGGTCAGACTTCTTCGTCAAGACCCTAAATGATCGGTTTGAGGCTCTACATGTTCCTAAAACGAACAGATACCATTGGGCTACGCTAGCACGCAACCGTGAGGAATGGAGACGTTACTGGCACCCGCTCGAATAAATCGATGAATAACGGGGATTAAGTGATTAAGTGATTAAGTGATTAGTGAAACACCATGAGGTACAGTTGTAGATTTACAGATTTTTGTGCTTGGGTTTCAGTTATACAATGATTGAGTACCCATCCCTCCACCAGTGCCCATTCTTCACCACCACTGATCCCAGTACCTCTCCCACCTCCCATCCCCCCATCCCACCCTGCCTCTGTGGCAGGGCATTCCTTTTTTTTTTTTTAAATTTTTATTAGTGAGACACCATGAGGTACAGTTGTAGACTTACAAATTTTTGTGCTTGGGTTTCAAGTATACAATGATCAAATACCAATCCCTCCACCAGTGCCCATTTTCCACCACTATGGATCCCAATATCCCTCCTACCCCCCATCCCTCTCATCCCACCCTGTCTCTGTGACTGGGCATTCCCTCCTGTTTTCTCTCTCTCCTTTTGGGTGCTGTGGTTTGCAAAAGAGGCATTTAGTGGCAATCATGTTCTATAGTCTATAGTCGGTTTATAGTGTACTTTCAGTATGCTTCTCCCATCCTAGTGGGATCCTCCCAACACCCTTTACTTGGTGCTCCCTTCTCTATCTGAGTTGCCTTTTCCCCTAGCATGTCCGGCTGGTCTCCAAGTCATGGAGTAAACCTCCTGATACTTATCTTGGCTATTCTTGGGTGTTAGTCTTCTATTTTGTTACTTTATATTCCCAAGATGAATGCAATCTTTCTATGTCTGTCCTTCTCTTTCTGACTCATTTCACTTAGCATGATACTTTCCATGTAGTATCATTTGTATGTAAATTTCATGACTTCATCTTTTCTAACAACTACATAGTACTCCACTGTGTAGATGTACCAAAGTTTCTTTAATCAGTCATCTGTTCTTGGGCACTCAGGTTTTTTCCAGATTCTAACTATTGTAAAGAGTGCTGCATTGAACAAACAAGTGCAGATGTCACTTCAATTATACTTTTTTTCCTCTCTGGGATATATCCCCAGGAGTGATATTTCTGGGTCAAATGGAAGCTCAATTTCTAATTTTTGGAGAATCGTCCGTACTGTTTTCCAAAAGGGCTGAACCAGTCGGCATTACCACCAGCAGTGGGAGAAGGAGGGTCCCTTTCTCGCCACATCCGCGCCAACACTGTTTGCTTTTGTTCTTTTGGATGTGGGCCAGTCTCTGAGGTGTGAGATGGTATCTCATTGTGGTTTTGGTATGCATCTCCCTGATAATTAATGATGTAGAGCATTTTCTAATGTGCCTTTTAGCCATTTGGATTTATTCTTTGAGAAAGTTTCTGTTCATTTTGTTGCCCCATTTTTTGGTGGGGTTGGATGTTTTCTTCTTGTGGAGTTCAACCAGTACTTTGTTGATATCCTTGATATCAACCCCTGTCAGATGTGTATTGGGCAAATATCCTTTCCCATTCTGTAGACTGTCTTTGTATTTTGGTCACTGTTTTTTTTTTTTTTTGAGTTGCAGAAGCTTCTTAGTTTAAGATGGTCCCATTTGTCTGTCTCTGTTTTCACTTGCTTGGCCAGGGAACCACTATATTTCTTAAACTATGTAATGCAATATAAACCCCAAAGGTAAGTCAGCCCAGTCTGTCTAGGCTTTTTGTTTTTATTTTCTTGATATTTTGGGGTCACACCCGGTGATGCACAGGGGTTACTCCTGGATCTGCACTTAGGAATTACTCCTGGCAGTGCTCATGGGACCACAGGGGATTCTGGGAATCGAACCCAGGTCAGCTGTCTTCAAGGCAAACGCACTGCCTGCCATGCTTATTGCTCCATCCCTGGTCTAGACTTTTCATTTGTTGCTCCCGCTTCTTTCTTCCAGCTTGTTTTTTGTTTCCTCCTTTTCATTATTAGATTTAATTCCAATGTCTTCAAATGGAAGTCCTCAATGGCCATCCTGCATCAACAGTAGCCCAAGTAGTTACTATCACATCTACCATTCTCAGTACCACCCTGACTTAGTACATTTATGACTGCCAGGGTAATTCCTGAGTGGAAAGCCAAAAACAATCTCTAAACATCACAACGTGTAGTTCCCGTATCAAACAAAATAATAGACACAGGTACTATCTTCAGAGAATTTTTTTATTCCCGTGAATTTTGATTCTCACGAATAGCAGGGACAAGTGTAGTAACTAATCTGACAAGAGGACCAGAATATACCCATAAAAACAAAAAACAAGATTACAGATGAACCACTCCAACATTTCTGGTCACTAGAGGAGGACTCAAAGAGCAGAGGGAGGTTAATAGATAATGGTGGATGCATGTGGCATAGTGTTGTGACAACTTTTATTTATTTATTTATTTATTTATTTATTTATTGGTTCGGGGACACACCAAGCAGGGTTTAGGAGCCATTCTTGGTGGTGATAAAGGGGACTATATGCAATATTAATGAAATTTGAACCAATACCATGGCTACCACATGGCAGAGCCTGGCAAGCTCTCCCCAGCATATTCGATATGCCAAAAACTGTAGCAACAAGTCTCACAATTTGTTGTGAAATGTTACTGGTGCCTGCTTGAGCAAATCAATGAAAACAGGAGGACAGTGCTACAGTGCTACCATGGCTACAGCTGCATGCAAGGCGAGCACCTTAACCTTTAAATTATTTCTCCAGGAACAAATTAAGTCACTCTTTGCTTGGGCAGTGAGGGGTGGGGATTTGACCACACCTGGCTCTAGGCTTAATTCTGGTTCTCAGGTATCTCTTTTGGCATCCTTGTGGTTTGGGGGGCATATATAGTATCTGAGATTAAACCTGATTTGACTGCATACACTGCAAATACCTTACTTTTTGTATTATGTCTTCAGCCCCAGGGTGACAGCTTTAAATAAACTCTAAAAAAGTACTTCTGAAATTATGTAAACCAGTTACCTCCATTAAAAATAAGTAAAATGTTAAAAGGAAAAAGTAAGCTAAATCCAGAGTAAGCATAAGAAAAATAGAAAAGAAACATAAATTAATGAAGAGGTCAATAGACAAAAATAGGGAGTGTGGGAGAGAAATCAGTTAAACTCAAGTTCTTTAAAAACAATAAATTTGACAAACTTCGAAATACTGTGGGTTAGGGGAGAGAGACAGAGAGATGATTGGAGCTAGAAAAGTTAATTAGCTACTGATCCTACAGACATAAAAAGATAAGGAATTATTAGAATGCCTCTAAGCCAAGCCTGATAAAATTAACACTTTTCTCTTAAAAATGGAAAACTAACAAATGTGCAAAAGATCTATATTAGACAATCTGAGTAGCCCTATATCTATTAATAAAATTGTGTCATAGTTAAAAACTTTGACACAGAGTTGACTTCAATGATTGATTTTAGAAAATATTTAAGAATAAAATAAGGACTCCACAACACTGAAAACTTGAGATCAAAGCTGTGAGCACTAAACTTTGTAATGTGCCTGTCAAGGTGGCAGGTGCATAGGAAAGCATGGAGTGTGAGAACACTGATGGAGGGAAGCTGACACAGGTGATGAAGATGTTGAATATAGTGTTGAAGCATCATGATCACAATTACGATCATTCTGTTGTTCATTGATTGCCTCAAGCAGGCACCAGTAACGTCTTCTTCTTGAGATTTTAAAGTGCCATATTCAAGGCTCTTTCAGGGTAAGTACAATGAGACCCAACATTGTTACTGGTATTTGGCATATTGGGTACACCATGGGGAGTTTGCCATGAAGCATCATATCCTAAAATGCAACTATCAATAACTTCGTAAAACATGATTGTTTGATTAATATTTTGAATGTAACAACCCCAAGAATTACATAAAAATTGTCCCCCAAATTAAAAGACTTCCAAATTCTATTAGTTTGTTAGTTTACAAATACCCAAATTTAACAAGACCATTACAAGAAAATAAAAATCTAACACAACTAATGAACAAAAAGCAAAAATGACTTTTAAAAATCAAATTAATTGATATTTGTAAGTTTGTAAGTTTCAAGTATAAAATTTCATAGCTACACACAGGTATATATTATGATCACTTTATAATTGACTCCTTTTCCTATTTTGCCCAATTTCTCACCCTTTTCTTCTCTTCTAAAGTTCTAGTTATTCTCTGTATCTATTATTTTGCGTTCTTTTATTTTTCTTATATGTGTAGTGATTGAAATGTTTTCTTTCTCTATCTTACTTCATTTAGCATAATGCCCTTACCCTCTATCTATGTGTCGTAGTGGTTTCATTTGTAGGACAAAAATTCTTAGCAAAACATTTCAAACATCGATTGCAAATATGTGACTAAGCCAAGAACGCAATGTAGGCAAATCATCTAAAAGTGAAAAGTGTATTTCCACACATTAGCAGGCTAAAGAAGTCACAAATGTGATTTTCTCAATCAGAAAATATGAATCATTTGAGAAAAATCAACCTCTAAACCACATGACCCAAACTATAATTAATTTTTTATAAAGGTCAACTTCAATTCATACTTAAAATTCTGAGCTTGTAGAAACAGAAGAAAATTTCTTCAATCTAACAAAGGTAGATTGAGTATGACTCCCTACAGTTTCTATGTACCTATCCCAAAACACATTAAAATGTTTCTTTACATAACAAAAGTAAAGATGCATTTGTTATTGAGTTGAACTCTTGGATGGAGAGAATACCTTGATACATCCAGGAATTCCAGATGTCCTCATTCTTATAAGAAGGATACCAAGTAGTCAGGGTCAGAAAGAGAAGATATAAGAATGGTATTTTAGAAGTTAGAGAGAAAAGAATATTATACACTATTGAAAGAACAGGCCTTGGGCTGGAGCGATAGCACAGCGGATAGGGCATTTGCTTTGCACGTGGCCGACCTGGGTTCGATTCCCAGTATCCCATATGGTCTCCTGAGCACCGCCAGGGGTGATTCCTAGTGCAGAGTCAGGAGTAATCCCTGAGCATCGCCAGGTGTGACACAAAATAAATAAATAAATAAATAAATAAATAAAAATAAAGAACAGGCCTTATGTGAAGACATCAAAGTTTGAAAATATCACAAACACACAAACAAACACTGTCCTTCTGTTGTTCATCAATTTGCTCGAGCAGATCCAGTAACATCTCCATTTTGAAATTTGTTGTTACTGTGTTTGGCATATTGAATACGTCATGGGTAGCTTGCCAGGCTGGCGAGGTACTCTCGGTAGCTTGCCGGGCTCTCCTAGAGGGGTGGAGAAATCGAACCTGGCTCGGCTGCGCTGGCTGTGCACAAGGCAAACGCCTTACCTCTGTGCTATCACTCCAGCTGAAAAGACCACAAAACAATAAAAAACAAATAAAAGCAATAAAAAACAAAAAAAGAGCTGGAGCCTTCATAAGGAATGCTTGCCAGCTGAAACATTTATTTTTTCCAATCTTAACTGATTTTTGACTTTTAATCTCCATGATTGTAAATCATGTTGATGCTGCTTTCAGTCACCAGTTGTAGTTGAGGGCAGTTTGACAGTCAAAGGGATTTATTTCTTTAATTATTTTTTTTATTAAAGTACTGTGATTTACAAAGTTATTCATAATTGAGTTTTATACATGAAATGTTGCAACACTGATCCTATCACCAGTGTCAATTTCCCTCCACCTGTGTTCGCAGGTTCCCTCTTAAATCCCCCTCTTCTTCTAGCTGCTTCCTTGACAGGACCCAGAAGGAAATTTAACAGGAAGAATATATAAAGATCTACAGTTAACACCATTATAATTAGAAAAAAACAACTGTTTTTGCTCTAAAACTTTTAATAAGATAATAAATATACACTCTAGCTCATATCAAAATTTTACTGGCTATGCTAGCCAGAGCAATATTGCAAGAAGAATAACATTTAAAATATTTGAGAAAGAAAATGAAGTTTTTTAGTAAACACAAGTAACTACAAAAAAAATCCAAAGGAATCAACACAAAATACTAATATATCAACTTGTCAAGGTTGCAGTATATAAATATATTTTAAAATGATTTATCTATACTAACAACAAATGTATAATCAAAAGTTAAAATTAAAAACAATGATTTCTAAAATTATTGTATAGAAAATATAACAGCATTAAAAGTATGTAGGAATAAAATGGACAAAATATGACCAGTACCATTATATTGAAAACTACAAAGCCTTGTGGAGATAAACTAAAGATTGTCACTGTCACTGTCACTGTCCTCCCATTGTTCATCAGTTTGTTCGAGTGGGCCCAGTAACGTCTCCATTATGAGACTTGTTACTGTGTTTGGCATGTTGAATATGTCATGGGTAGCTTGCCAGGCTTTTGCTGTGCGGGCGAGATACTCTGGGTAGCTCCGAGAGGAACAGAGGAATCAAACTCAGGTCAGCCAAGTCAGCCGCGTGCAAGGCAAACACCCTACCCGCTGTGCTATCGGGTAGCTCCAACCAATCTAACTAAATGAAGAAATCCTACTATATTCATCAACTATATAAATATATTTATAAACATAGTTTCAGCATAGCACTGTAGCACTGGCCTCCCATAGTTCATTGATTTGCTCGAGTGGGCACCAGTAGTGCCTTCATTGTGAGATTTGTTGTTACTCTTTTTGGCATATCGAATACATCACAGGGAGCTTGCGAGGCTTTGCCGTGATATTTGTAAGTACTTAATATTATTTTTAATTTTTATAAAAATACAACGTCGGTAACCAGGGAAGTAATACAGGGAATAGAGGTGCATTCTTATTGTGTGGTACCCTCAATTTGTTCCCTGGCATAATAGTTTCAGCATAATCCAAATAAAAAGACCAGAATATTTGTGTGGAAATTGGCAAACTGATTCAATAATTCAAAAATTTAATTGATAATGCAAAAGACAAAGGGTCAAAAGAACTTTGAGAAGGAGCAAAAGTTGAGCTGGAGAGAAAGTGCAGTGAGTTGGGCACCTGCTCTGTGCTCAGCTGATCCAGGTTTGATTGCCAGCACTACATAAGTTCCCTGGAACACGTCAAGAGTGACCCCTGTGCGCAAAGGCAGGAATAAGCCATGGGCACCACCTAGTGTGGCCAAAACAAACATAGACAAAAAGAAAGGTGAAAGACACACTCTAAAGCTATTACAATCATTAAGTAGCATTGGCGTAAAATAGGTACACAGAATTATGGAAATCAAGTATTCTTAGAGAACCACACCTGGCATTATTGGGAGTATAAGAGATCCTCTGGTGCCAGTGATTCAACCAGTGTTGACTGCATGCAAGGCAGTCCTGTAACAACTCACCACTCCCAGGGCAATTTACTTTTTTTTTTACTAACATTTTACATTTATTTACTTTTGATTTTTATTTTATTAAAGAGCTGTAACAAAGTTATTGATAGTTGAGTGTTAATGCATATTAAGTTTCAACACCAATCCCAACACCAGTGTCAACTTTCTTCAACTGGTGCTCTCATACTCTGTACTACCACCAACCATCATCACCCTGACTCTGCCTGACACCTTGACTGGCACATTACAATGTTTGGTGCTTGCAGCTTAACTTTCATATTTTCAATGTTGTTGAGTCTGTGCTTTTGATATATGTTTCACTTGATGAAAGCACCAACTAAATGGAAACAAATGTCACTGTCACTGTCACTGTCCTCCTGTTGTTCATCGATTTTCTCGAGCAGGCCCAGTAACGTCTCCATTTTTTTTTTTGAGACTTGTTACTGTGTTTGGCATATCAGATACTCTATGGGTAGCTTGCCAGGCTTTGCCATGCAGGCGAGATTCTCTCGGTAGCTTGCCAGGCTCTCCGAGAGGGGTGGAGGAATCGAACTCAGGCCAGCCATGTTGGCTGTGTATAAGGCAAACACCCTACCCGAAAACAAATAGTGTCAGAAAAACTGGATACCCAACCCTTGCACTTTAACCTTTGTCTCACATAAGGTATGAAACTGAAAAATATAGAGTATAGACATAAATATAAAATCAAAATATATTACACCGGTAGGGCAAAACCTAAGACTTTTGAGCCAGATAAAGATTTTTAAAATAAGACATAAAGTGGGAAACCATCCTGTCCTCTCGTAGGCAGAGGGGGAATGTCTTCTTAGGGCTTTTTCACGTTAAAGAACTGTGATTCACAAATTTATTGATATTTGAGTTTTAGGCATGTAATGTTTCAACACCGATCCCAGAACCAGTATCACCGGTGTTCCCATACTACTTCCCTAAACCAACCGCCACTCTATTTCCACCTATCACTTGACAGGCACATTATAGAGGTCAGTGATTATAGCTTGGATCTCATTTTTCAGTTTTGTTGAGTCTGTGGTTTGGATATGTCGCTATACCACTCACCAATGTCACCAGTATAACTTGGAGCCTGATGCCTGTTCACCCATTTCTTCTCGTTCTTTTGTTCCTTCTTGATTTCTTTCCTTCTCTGTTCTTCTTTCTGAACACTGGGGCTAAGATTAAGTTCCCCAGTTCTAGTCATACTCTTACCTCTTTTCAGAATTCATACTGACAACTCCAAAACCCAGTGAATCATTGCTTGGGCCCCATTAAAGCTAATGTTCACTCCTTATGCAGGCAGGGTCTACAGCCCTTTTTGTCAGCATGAAGACGATCCAGAAGATGAACCTTCACCCACTTTTCTCTTAAAGATTTAAGATGATGAAATCTCTAGGGTGTGATATGAAGCAGGCAAATAGGAACTCCCCTCCCCCTGCCCATCAAGACAATGAATTTTGGGGAAGTCAAAACACCAATTAATCCTAAGACCCACCATGTGGACATCAGAACTAATAAGGCCTTATAAGACCTTCACCTAGTGCCAATACAGACCTAGAGAAGACTGGACATCCCCCTAAAGAAGCTCCAGAAGGAACAAAGACCAGGAAAAGGATACGAAAGAAGGCCATCAGCTAATCCAAACTCTTCACTTTGGCAATCACCTTAGCAATTAATCTTACCTAGGTGGAGAGCTCCATGAAGGGAAAGTTGGGAGAAACCCAATTAAAAACAAACTTGAGCAAAGAAAACATATACATATAATGCCCAAGTGCATGTGCTTTCTCTGTCCAAATGTTGCTGAGCACATATGGTGCCTGAGCACATGTGCCATGTGCAACTCCTTTCTTGTGATGTGTACTTTCATATATATATATATTGTTGGGATGAGTACTGAAGCTCTTTCTCCACTCTAGAGAAACTCTCATTATCTTGTGAGGACATATTTCTATCTTTTCCTACACTCTCTCTCACTCTCCATCCCACTTCCTCAGAACTTCTGAATGAAACCTGTTTTTACTTAAAAAAAGACAAAGCACAAATTATAAAATAAAAAAATTAATAATTTGAATTTCATCAAAGTTAAAACACTTTTGCTTCTCTAAAGACACTGTTGAAAAAACAGAGAACCAAGCCATGACTTACAAAATATGTATAAGATATTTATGCCTGGGATATATAAAAAAACATTTCAAATTTGCAAGTTGTCAAGATTGCTAATTTAAAAGAAGGCCAAAGGTTTAAAAGACAGTTTGCAAAAAACAGATGGCAAGTAAGCTCATTAAACAGCTCTCAACATGAATACTTACCAGAGTGGCCAAAATTCTAAATTTTAAAAACTGATGATATGAAGTGTTAGATCTAGAGCAGCTGGAAATCATGTAATGGTGGGAATGTAAGTGGATTCAAATTACTTGTAAGAAAGTCTTGAAGTTTTTCTAAAAGTTAAAACATGCACTATTTTATCCTCAACATTGTATTTCTAGAAATTTATATGACATAAAAATTCATATCCATAAAATTGTAGAAGGAATTTTCATAGAACGTTCATGTGTGAAAGAAAAAAATCTAAAAAAATACAAATAAGTAAAGGGGAAAAAGTGGCATATTCACAGTGGAAAACTACTCAGCAATAAAAACGAACTACTGGTAGCATATAGTTCATAGAGTGAAATATAAGGTAACATACATGAATCTCAGTATAATTCTTCTGAAGAAAGTAAGACAATACAGAAAGAGAGGGACAGATACAGAAAGATTGCAATCATCTATGGAATATAAAGTAACAGAATAGGAGACTAACTCTCTTGGGTTGGTGTGCCAAATGTAGACTATAGATCAAACACAATGGCCACTCAGTGCCTCTATTGCAAATTACAACACCCAAAAGGAAAGAGAGAACAAAAGGGAATGCCCTTCCATAGAGTAGGTGTGGGGAAAGGGGTGGGGTGGGGCTGTTGGGAGGGCTACTGGGATCATTGGTAGTGGAGAATGGGCATTGGTTGAGGGATGGGTACTCGATCATTGTATAACTGAAATGCAAGCATAAAAGTTTGTAAGTATGTAACTGTACCTCAAGGTGATACACTAATAAAAAAATTTAAACAAAGTAAGACAAAAAGAAAACACATGTCACAGGATTTCATTTATATACAGTTTTAGAAAATGCAAATTTATATGTTATGTCAGAAAGAAATCTGGTGTTTTCGTTTTGGAAAGGAGATAGATCACAGAAGGTTACATGAAAATTTTTGAGAAATTTTGAGGTATTCACTATCTTTAATACAATGAAATAAAAATATTAAATCTATTTAGATATATAATATTGATAGTAACATGCACTATGTATGCTTAATGGGGCAAAACTTCTTTGGATTATCACAATTGATGTAGAATTTCCAAATAGTTACCTTTCTGGGACTCAGATAAAATATTCTTTTTAACTATATTTGTTTAAGTAGTTATGGCTAAAAAGTTATTTTAGGAGGGAGACCACATTTTCCAGACCTAGACCTGTGTATTCTAAGAACAGAACTCCAAGGAGGAAAGAAACTACCCGCATTTTCAAGACACTCTCTTGTCCTACGCACCATTCTTTGATGTCATGAACCTTGGTGCATCAACAATTAACCGTGGGACAAGTCAGAGAGGTGAGATCCTTAGTGGGCTCTTCATTCATTGAGGTCCTTTGGTCTCTGAGATGTGCTAAAAAGTCAACTAAGCTACCCTACTTGGGTATCAACAAGTGAATTGAATCCATGTGGAGACTAATTGTGTTCTGGACATTAGTTGGACATAGAAAGTCCAAGTTGGAGACTGGATCCTCTTAGCTTGGTGATCATATCTAATTTCTTTTGGATTTAGGAGAAGCACCATGACTTGCTATTGAACTTGCAGCTGTTGTACACCGTGGGTTACTCTGTCTCCATTGCTTCCCTCTGCCTGGCTCTCAGTCTTCTCTTATTTCTTCGGTGAGTGAATTATCTCAGTACTTGTTCAGGCACATAATTGAAATTTGTTCATTGACTACCATACAATGCAATAGAAGATCTGAAGGGTTAAAATAGATCTGAGTCTTCATCTATCCATTCCATTATTCAAGTGAAGAAGAAAAGTATAACATGAAACTATTAAGAGTCCCAGTGTCACTCAAAGTCACTAAGTTCACATCTAGAACTGCCTAACTTACTTTGCCTCTTTTGGATTTGGTAACCTCCTCTTTAATCACAAGCATACCATCACTTTCTGTTCTCATTACAGTTCTACATGACAATCTTTTTGTTTCAATTTTATTTTGTAGTTGCACTCAGCAGTGTTTGGAAGCTGTCCTGAGTTTGTACTCAAGAGAAGTTTAATATTGTTACAGAAGATATTAAAAAGCTTTACTAAGGAAAATTAATGAGTAATAGTTTTTAATCCAGGGCCCTTTATTTTCGATTAGTTATCAATCATTTGAGAGTTTTCTAGTGCCAGCCATGGTTAAAAACAAATTCGATGAATAAGTTATTTAAATCTCATCCTAATCTTGGGGGCCAGAGTGATAGTACAGTAGTTAATGCATTTACCTTGCAAATGGCAGACCCACGTTTAATCCCTGATATTCCATATGGTCTGCCACGCCTCATCAGGAGCGACCACTGAGTGCAGAGTCAGGAGTAAGCCCTAAGTTTCACTGGGTATGACCCTAAACACAAACGAAAAAACATCTCTGCGCACTTCCCAGAGCTACTGCCATAGTTTCTGACCCACCAGACTTGCTCGATGCATGATTAAGACCCAAGCCAAGCTGCAAAAATTCATGGGTTCATCAATTTCCGCAGCTGAAAACTCTGGGAGGTTTTCAGCTGCCCACTTCAGGAGGTGGGCAAGACTATGATCTGCCCTGCCAAAGCTGCAGCTGTGCCCATACCTCACTGCTGAAGCAGCTTCAACGGCTCAACTCGACCACTTCACTCGCATTCTCTGCAGAGACACCCAACTGTAAATAATTTCAGGTACCCTGGTGCAAATTCTGAGAACCCTAGGATCTTCTCAGAGTGGGAAAGGAACTCCCCCAAGCCCCATACTTCCTGAAACCTAGGCAGCCATGCCCACCTGCCCACAGTTGCCTCCACGTCAACTCATTGGTTCACACCACAGATATTGAAGTTTCTTTACTGTATAGCTACATAAGCAGCTGCATGACACCCTCTTAAATCTTCAATACTGAAATTCCACTAAGAGCACAGCAAATTACATGGAAACTAGCTAAACTCAACAAACAAAAGCAATAACATCGATGGCTCAATTAGCAACAAAGAGCTTAGTAAATTCTGAAATAAGGATTTAACAATTCTGTGGTAAGATTACCAATTTTCACATAAAATTAATATTTTTATGCTTTAATTAATATTAGACATTTGTTATCTAATCAATTTCAATCTCGAATTGTATCAACAGTAGTGGCTAGGGGGCCAGAGCCATAGTAGGGCATTTGCCTTGCAAACAGCTGACCCGGGTTCGATCCCTGACATTCTATATGGTCACCTGAGCATCTCCAGGAGTAATTCCTGTGTTCAAAGCTAAAACTAATTCCTGGTCATGGCTGTGTGTGATTTATAAAAATATTGTGTCTTTTGTCTACACTAAAATAATTTTTAAAAAAATTAAAAAATATTTCATCTTAATCAAATTTGAGATGAGGTCTAATTCTAAGATACTATTATTATTACCCACATTTTACAGGAAAGTTAACTGAAATAGTAAACTGATAAAGTAATTTACCAAGGTAGCATACCTTGAAAGTGTTGGAATTCAAATTTAAAATCCACCTATTTATAACCTATATATGTTTTGTTCCTTATACTGTGTTTCAAAATCCAAAGCCTGAGTGCATTTTACTGAATTGTGATTTCAGAAATCACCAATTTGTGGATATACTAGGGAGTCCTCCAAGGTCATCTGTAAGTCTTGGCTTCTGAGTACAATAAGCATTCAGTCTGGGGAAAACCATGAGATCTGTATGAGGACACTGGAGACTTGACTGCTAGTGCCAGGTCAACTAACCTCCAAGTCCTCATTTCTACCCCCTCCAACTCCTCAACTGGAGAATGTTCTATGGTTTCTAGACATAGTCAGGACTATTGTCACATTGGAAGGGTGGTTCATCATCTTCTGTTTTGTTTTGTTTAGGGCCTATATCTGGTGGAGCACAGGGATTCCTTATAGGTCCGTGTTCAGGGAATCATTCCTGGAAATGCTTATGTGACCATATGTGGTGCCAGCACAGGCAAGGCAAACATCTTGCCCTCTGAACTAACTTTCTGACCCTGGGATGGTGATTCTTAAGCATTAGCTATACATTTATTGTCTATCCATTGCTATTATCACCTCCATTCACTTATCTAATGTCCCAAAACCAAGCCAGTACCAACTAACTGTCTGGTCCTGTATAAAGTATTTTAAGCTCACCCTGAATTGATAACTATGGTATTTATTTTGCAATAGGTGATGAGAACACCCAGTTCATGCTCTTGAATAGTCCTCAGTATAGTTCAGGAGGATGATATATAAATTAATTAATAACCAGGACTTGTATCAATTCCTTTTTGGATATAAAAAAAACGTTGTAATAATTCTAAGGTCAACCAGGACTGGAGCTGTGAGTGAACAGTGATGAAAAGGACACCTTCAGCTGAAGAGATCAAAGATAAACCACATTATATCAGTTGGTACAAAAAAATAAAATAAAGCTCACAGAAGGCTCTAAGTACAAGAGGGAAAGATAACAAAAACTGACATTTTCTAGGCACATGTGTTTTATGTAGTAGCAGTTTCCTCCCTGATTTAATACTTATAATGCTTTGAAGTAAGCTCTCCTTAAAAAAAAAAAAAGAAACAGACCTTCCTTGAGTTATACTTTGGCTGACCTCAGAGTTCAGGTCTGGATCTCAGGATTACAATTTATAGCTCTGAATTTAAAACATTCATTTCTGCCTCACTTCCATCCTTTATTGAATGAAGACAAAATAGTATCCATTCCTCTAGTGTTCGCAAGGTGTAAGGATACTCATAAATAAAACATGTGTAAATGACATGGGGCTTTTATTAGCAAGTTGAAAATATATACAGATTTTAGTTAATAATTCCATTTTTCAGATTATGAAATTGAGACACAGAAAATGCCCTAGTCATCAATCTCTGGAGCCTACATTGAAAATGTCTGTTATTTGGTGATACACACATTTCTGTTGGTATCGTTATTTCCTGAACAGAGGCTTTTGCTCTCTCCTTGCACAGAAAACTCCACTGCACACGCAATTACATCCACATGAACTTGTTTGCGTCTTTCATTTTGAAAGCCATAGCAGTTCTGGTGAAGGATGTTGTCATCCATAAATCTTACTCGAAGAGGCCCAACAATGAGGAAGAGTGGCTGTCCTACATGTCAGAGGTATGTCTTTATTACCGTTGGCCTTCTACTTAGAGGGCCAATGAAGCCATTAGGACCCAGAATTTTCTTTAAGGTATGGGTTTTAATTATATAATGTAATTATTTTGATATTTTAATATTAATTATCATAATCAGATTTTGTGTTTTTTTTTTTCTGACAGAAATTGTAACATTTTTTCTAGGAATTGTCCACTTTAAATTTATTGCATAAGATTGTCCATAAGTTCTTATATTTTCAGTCAAATGTATTTATAGTTGCATTTCTTTTTTCTTTCTGATTTGATTTGTATGTTCACTCACTTTTTGCCATTTGATCATTATTTCTAGAAGTTTCTCAATTTTATTGCATTGGAAAAAATGCACGCACACTAAGTGGGTCAGAAAGGGGTGAACAACATTCTGCTGCCTGCAAGAAACGCATCTCAATAGTCAAAGCAAACACAGACTCAGAGTCAAAGGCTGGAAAACAATCCTACAGGCAAACAGCTCCCATAAAAAAGCTGGGGTAGCCATCCTTATATCAGACCACATTGATTTCAGAGTGAGGAAGGCCATAAGAGACAGTGAAGGCCATTACTTATTGATCAGAGGATCTGTACAACAGGAAGAACTTACAATAATAAATGTATATGCACCTAATGAGAGACCAGCAAAGTACTTAAAACAACTACTCATAGATTTGGAAAAAGACATCAATAGCAACACAATACTAGTGGGAGACTTCAACACTGCTTTGTCACCTCTTGATAGATCAACCAGACTCAAGCTTAGCAAGGACATACTTCATTTGAGGGAAACAATGGAAGAAAGGGACTTAGTAGATATATACAGGACACTTCATCCACAAAAAGCTGAATACACATTCTTCTCAAGCGTACATGGAACATTCTCCAAGATAGACCACATGCTGAGCCACAAAACATGCCTCCATAAAATTAAGAAGGTACAGATTGTATCAACAATCTTCTCAGACCATAATGCGCTGAAATTAGAAGTAAATCACACACAAAAACAGAAAACTAAATCAAACACCTGGAAATTAAACAGTGCACTATTGAACAACGAGTGGATTAGACAGGAAATCAAAGAGGAAATCAAAAGATTCCTAGAAACGAATGAAAATGAGAACACGAGTTACCAAAACTTATGGGACACAGCAAAGGCTGTGTTAAGAGGAAAGTTTATAGCTCTACAAGCATTCCTCAGGAAGGAGGAGCGAGCACACATAAGTAACCTAACCTCACAGCTTAAGAGCTTGGAGAAGGACCAAAAAAAGGAGCACAACCCGAACAGGAGAAAGGAAATAATAAAACTCAGAGCAGAGATTAACGAGATGGAAACCCAAAAAACAATCCGAAAGATCAATGAAACCAAGAGCTGGTTCTTTGAGAAAATTAACAAGATCGATAAGCCTCTAGCAAAACTCACAAAGAAAGGGAGAGAGAAAACCCTAATAAACCGAATCAGAAATGAAAAGGGGGTCATTACAACAGAAACCACAGAAATTCAGAGGATCCTCAGGGAGTACTTTGAGAAGCTTTATGCCACGGAACATCAAAACCTCGAGGAAATGGATAAATTCCTAGACTCCTACAGACTCCCAAGGCTGAACCAAGAAGACCTGGAATACCTGAACAGACCTATCACCATCAAGGAAATTGAAATGGTAATAAAAAGTCTCCCCAAGCACAAAAGTCCTGGCCCGGATGGATTCACTAGTGAATTCTTCCAAATCTTTAAAGAGGATTTACTCCCAATACTCTTTAAGCTTTTCCACGAAATTGAAATATCAAAAACACTTCCAAACAGTTTCTACGAAGCAAATATCACACTGATACCAAAAGCAGACAGAGATACCACAAAGAAAGAGAATTACAGGCCGATATCCCTGATGAACACAGATGCAAAGATCCTCAACAAACTACTAGCAAATAGAATCCAACTACTCATCAAAAAGATCATACACCATGACCAAGTAGGATTCATCCCAGGGATGCAAGGATGGTTCAACATTCGGAAATCAATCAACATAATCCACCATATCAACAAAAGAAAAGATAAAAAGCATATGATCATATCAATAGATGCAGAGAAAGCATTTGATAAGATCCAGCACCCCTTTATGATGAAAACCCTAGCCAAAATGGGTATAGAGGGGACCTTCCTCAACATAATTAAAGCCATCTACCACAAGCCTACAGCAAGCATCATCCTCAATGGGGAAAAACTGAGAGCCTTCCCTCTAAGATCAGGGACGAGACAGGGATGCCCACTCTCTCCACTGCTGTTCAATATAGTACTGGAAGTACTTGCAATAGCGATTAGGCAGGAAAAAGATATTAAGGGCATTCAGGTAGGAAAGGAAGAAATCAAGCTCTCACTATTCGCAGATGATATGATACTCTACTTAGAGAACCCAATAACTTCCACCAAAAAACTCTTAGAAACAATAGACTCGTATAGTAAAGTTGCAGGTTATAAAATCAATACCCAAAAGTCCATGGCTTTCCTATACGCAAACAGTGAGAGAGAAGAAAGCAACATGAAAAAAACAATCCCATTCACAATTGTGCCCCAGAAAATCAAGTACCTAGGAATCAGCTTAACTAAGGAAGTAAAGGACCTGTACAAAGAAAACTACAAAACGCTACTTCAGGAAATAAAAGAGGACATGAGGAAATGGAAAGATATCCCCTGCTCATGGGTCGGGAGACTTAACATTGTCAAAATGGCAATACTACCGAAAGCATTGTATAAATTCAATGCAATCCCTATAAGGATACCCATGACATTCTTCAAAGAAATGGAGCAAACACTCTTGAAATTTATATGGAACAATAAGCCCCCACGAATAGCTAAAGCAATTCTTGGGAAAAAGAAAATGGGAGGAATCAACCTCCCGAACTTCAAACTGTACTACAAAGCAGTAATAATTAAAACAGCATGGTACTGGAACAAAGGCAGAACTGCAGACCAATGGAACAGGGTTGAATACACTGACATCTCTCCTCAATCATATGCTCATCTAATCTTTGATAAAGGTGCAAGTAATGTGAAGTGGAGTAAGGAAAGCCTCTTTAATAAATTGTGTTGGCATCACTGGATGGCTACATGCAAAAAAATAGGCTCAGAACTCTGCCTAACACCATGTACAAAAGTAAGATCAAAATGGATTAAAGACCTCAACATCAGACCAGAAACCATAAGGTACATTGAAGATAAAGTTGGCAAAACCCTCCATGACATTGAAGCTAATGGTATCTTCAAAGATGCCACGCCACTGGCCGAGCAAGTGAAAACAGAGATAGATAAATGGGACTATCTTAAACTAAGAAGCTTCTGCACCTCCAAAGAAACAGTGACCAAAATACAAAGACAGTCTACAGAATGGGAAAGGATATTCACCGAATACACATCTGACAAGGGGTTGATATCCAGGATATACAAAATACTGGTTAAACTCCACAAGAAGAAAACATCCAACCCCATCCAAAAATGGGGCAATGAAATGAACAGAAACTTTCTCAAAGAAGAAATCCGAATGGCAAAAAAGCACATGAGAAAATGCTCTACATCATTAATCATCAGGGAGATGCAGATCAAAACCACAATGAGATACCATCTCACACCTCAGAGACTGGCCCACATTCAAAAGAACAAAAGCAACCGATGCTGGCGTGGATGTGGCGAGAAAGGGACACTCCTTCACTGTTGGTGGGAATGTCCACTGGTTCAGCCCTTCTGGAAAACAGTATGGACGATTCTCAAAAAATTAGAAATTGAGCTCCCATTTGACCCAGCAATACCACTCCTGGGAATATATCCCAGAGAGGCAAAAATGTATAGTCGAAGTGACATCTGCACTTGTTTGTTCATTGCAGCCCTCTTTACAATAGCCAGAAACTGGAAGAAACCTGAATGCCCAAGAACAGATGACTGGTTAAAGAAACTTTGGTACATCTACACAATGGAGTACTATGTAGCTCTTAGAAAAGATGAAGTCATGAAATTTACATACAAGTGGTACAATATGGAAAGTATCATGCTAAGCGAAATGAGTCAGAAAGAGAGGGATAGACATAGAAAGATTGCATTCATCTGGGGGATATAAAGTAACAAAGTATGAGATTAATACCCAAGAATAGCTGAGATCAGCACCAGGAGGATTACTCCATATCTTAGAGGCCAGCCGGGTATCCTAGAGGAAAGGGCTATTCAGATAGAGAAGGGAGCACCAAATAAAGGATGTTTGGAGGATCCTCCCAGGAGGGGAGATGCATGTCGAAAGTAGACTATGGACTGAACATGTTTGCCACTCAAAGCCTCTTTTGCAGACCACAACACCCAAAAGGAGAGAGAGAACACAGGGGATTGCCCTGCCACAGAGACGGGGGGATGGGGGGATGGGGGTGGGAGGGATATTATCCATGGTGGTGGAAAATGGGCACTGGTGGAGGGATGGGTATCTGATCATTGTATAATTGAAACCAAAGCACAAAAAATTGTAAATCTACAACTTTAAAAAAAATAAAATAAAATAAAGGGGAAAAAAAAAAAAAAAAAAAAAAAAGAAAGGGGTGAAGGCATTGGATAGTCAATTTGAAATACTTTTTCTAACATTTTTTTACACAACACATATGATAATTGTTTTTTAGCCTATTTGTTTCATAATGAATGTGTGTAATTTCTATTTGGACAAAGTATTAGCTTCAATTACTACAGCACAATTCAGTTATTTTTCTTACATTTGGTTTGGAAATCAATTCTTATTTGTTATCTTGTTTGATTTATCTGTTGTTTAGAAATTTTGTTGCTAATTTCCTGAGATATGAAGACATTTTTAGTTATTTCTAGATTACTTGAATTAATATTAGTGTTTCCTGGATGATGATTTGGACATTTTACCTAAAAATGCATACCATGTCAAAGACAATTGGGACTTTATACCTGCACAAAACTTGCCTGTTTTTGATACTATTGATAACCTCTCTGAAATAGGCTGTAGGAGAGAGTGGATAAGAGGGAGAAAGGCTCTTATCAATACTTGGGGGTTCAAATAGTGTGAAAACTTAAACTCACCCACGGGTTTTTTGTATGCGGCAGGTATCCGTCTCCTGCCGTTCAGTCCAGATTCTCCTGCACTACTTTGTGGGCACCAATTACTCATGGCTGCTTGTTGAAGGACTTTACCTCCACTGGCTACTTGAACCCATTGTGCATTTTGAAAAGTGGCTTTGGCCCAGATACTTTCTGGTGGGATGGGGTGAGTGATCTGAATTTTCATTTTCTTCTGAAGCTCTACCAGAATGGAGTTAGAGACTACACACACACACACACACACACACACACACACACACACACACTCACTCACACATACCATACTCTAGATTTGAAGCATATATCTAAATATTGAGAATGTTTATAAGATTATTTTCCTTTTCTCTAAGCACATGTATATTGATCTACTGGGGATGATGACATGTTTGGGAAGTTTAAGACCAGCATGTAGGTCATGGTAGAATTCTGGAAAAGGTCCTCTTCCTGGCTTTCTGACTTGCAGCTTTCTTGCTGCTGCCTTAGTCTGAACTCTTCATCTAAGGATATTAACCTCAAATAATGACTCCCCCCCACCAACATACACACACACACACCACCATTTTCCACATCTAGGTACCTCAAACTTACTAGATATAATAATTACTTTGGAGTCTGAGCCAAGTAAAGACTCAGGATGAGGTTTGAAATCCCTGTTGTAACAAAGTCTTGTGGAAAAACTGAGTCTACAGGATTCACAGGAAATAACCATATTCTTCAATTCAAATTTTTTGTAATATCTTTGGAGCTACTTTAAACAGTTCTGTGAAGTGTGAGATAGCCAATTTTCTTTTTGGTTCCAGTTTTTCTAAGAGTAAAATAATGTATTAAGACATCTCTAGCTTTTACAGTTAACAATTCCATAAGTTAGAGTTTTTCTAAGTTTTAAACATATGATTCTGGCTATTCAAATAGGACTAATGAAGTAGACATGATTGAACAATTATCGTCTAACTACATTTTCCTGGTTTTCCCCAGCTTTCCCAGTGCTTTTTGTTGCACCATGGGGTATTGTCCGTGCAAAATTGGAGAACACAGGGTAGGTAATTCACCTATATTTTACAATTCCACGAATCAGTGATTCCATGTATTCCATAATCTAAAGAAATATTTTATTTTTATCCATCACATTTTGCTCTAATGCCTCCAGTGGTACAGGGCCAAAGTAACATCTTATAGCCAGTCCCAAGCATTTAACCACTAGTCTCACAGAGCTAGGCTGAGTAGCACTAAGAATTACCCCAGATCCTTGAGCAATACTTGAAATATTGACCCCCATCCCCACTGAAAAATAATCAAAGATTTTTTTAAATGATAGCTTGTTAATTAAGTCATATACAATAATATGCATATTGGCATAAAATTAGCACAAGAATTAGTGACATAGACTAGAGCAACCCTAGTGTTATAAAATTATGTTTATTGTGGGGCCAGATATATAGTAAAGTGGCTACAGCATTTGCCTCTCATGGTCTGACCCAAGTTTAATCCATGGTACCTAATATTGTCCCTGAGCCCTCTAGCAATGATCCCTGAGCACAGAGTCAGAAGAAAGCCCTGAGCACTATGTAGCAAAATATCCAAAAAGAAAAGTATATTTATTGTATGCGTAGGGGAGGTTTGGAACTAAATAAAATGTTGAAGTTTCAAAAGATTAAAACTTCAAGTTATCAGATGGCATGAATGTGATACACATGTTAATAAATATGAAATACATAGTTATACTGTTTTATATTAAAAATTCTAAAATACTAAAAGTTCTCATCATGAAAAATTATAAATATTGTTGGTGATTGATGTGAAGTAGACTCATTGTGATCATCATTTCACAACATAAAATTCAATATACATATTGAATCATTATATTGCATATTGAAAATCAATAATGTTACACGTAGCATCTCAAATTAAAAATAAAAAACAGGAAGTTCAATCATGAACAACCTTGTAACTGTGTATCTCATGGTGATTCAATAAAATAAATAAATAAAATAAAAACCCAAGTAAGTTTTAAAAAATGTTGACCACAAAATAACATTGAACAAAGTGTATCTTTTGTGTATTGTGGAATATCATGAAACTACTAAAACTATTTCTATATATTTTGGTCTCTAAGGACAGGATATAATCAGCATGTTATTAGGCATATATAGGTTATGTGAGCTCATATTTTTCCCTTAATAGTAACTACAAAAACTAATTCCCTAATCAGTAGGTTAGGTTTGTATGAAAATGGAGAGAGATGTAGAAGGACACTACCAACCTATTGAAATTAAGAATACTTTAATGGTTAAGAAAAGTCAATTGACTATATGAAAAGAAAGGGATTTTAGTCCTCCTCCTCTCCCCATCCCTCAATATGATGATGGGTGGAATAAAACTAAAGGAAAATTGAGCTTTCACACTCAATCTTGTCTCAATTAAAAGAATCTTCTTTTGCTTTCTCTATATCTTAGATGCTGGGGAAACAACAATAATATGAAAATATGGTGGATCATTCGAGGACCTATGATGTTTTGTGTAGCGGTAAGGACCTCCAAACCACCCTCTATCCTCTCTGAACACAGAACTTATCATGAACCCTGACCCCCTCGAGGATATCCCATGTACACCCTACACCCAAATCTCTAGCTCAGGAGAGCCTAGGTGAGATTTCTTGAAAGGGAGAAGCTGAGCTATATTTAGGATCTGTCAAAGCAAAGAAAAAAAATAAACTTGGAAACACCTTCTCTAGTTAAGAATCAAATTTGGTGTTATTACAAACAATCTTCTGTCTGGGTCTTCAAATTTTATGAATCTCTGAAAGATATTTCATTTTAAAAAGAATTTACTGTGACTAGAGAGATAGTACAGAAGGTAAGGTCCTTGCCCTATGCAAGGTTAACCCAGGTTCAATCCCTGGCATCCTACGTGGTCCTTGGAATACACAGAAGTGATTCCTGAGTGGGAAACTGAGAGTAACCTCTGAGTATTGCCAAACAAATAAAAAAATTTAAAAAATTCAAGACACTAAGGATACAGGAGCCTTTTATTCCTGAATGAAGTTGGGGATCACAGAATTATTGGCTCCTATTTTGACACTATGAAGCAATAAAGGAAGACCTCAAAGAGAGAAGAGCAGCAGTGCTGGCAGATGTGGCAGAAGCAGAGAAAAGCATTCGCAAGGCCCACCAACTACAAGACCAAGATGACTGCCCTCCAAAGTCCTGATGGATCTATCACATCTTCCAGAAGGGCAATGGAGAAGATTATCCATGACTTCTACTCGGATCTCTTTGAAGGCCATGTCCGCTTGCCCACATACCAAATTTTACAGGATGGATATGTCGTTCCCAACGTTCTCCCTTCCAAAATCTAACACACCATTTCATCAGTAAAGAAGCAAGCAGCACCCGGCCCAGGCAAGGTCAGATTCGAACACCCAAAGAACCTGCCATCAGTACTCATCAATACCCTGACTTGGCTCTTCACACGCTACCTGTCTGAATGCAAGGTTCCATCCAAATGGAAAACCAGCATGACTGTACTACTGTACAAGAAGAGAGACATCCAGGACATTGGCATCTATCACCCTATCTGCCTGTTGTCTGTCGTCTACAAGCTGTTCACTCAAGTCATCCTGAATAGGATTGGCAGAACACTAGATGAAGGATAACCATGAGAGCAATCTGGGTTCTGGAAAGAATTCAGCACAATCTACCATATCTACATGATAACAAAGCTCATTGAGGTTTCTCAGGAGTTCAAGATGCTGATCTGTCTAACATTCCTTGATTTAAAGAAGGCCTTTGATTCTGTTGAGATGGAAGTGGTCATTGAAGCCCTAGACAAACAGTGCATTCAAACTCAATACATCAGGATCCTCCGTGAACTGTATCTCACCAATCTACAAGGAAGTGATCATTCATGTCAAGAAAGGGGTTTGGCAGGGTGATACCATTTCACCGAACTCTTCAGTGCCACCCTCAAGAACGTCATACAACGACTGGAATGGGAAGGAATGGGAGTGAAGATAGACGGTCGGCAACTACACCACCTCCGCTTCGCTGATGACATCATTATCATAACACCAAACATTAGCCAAACAGCACAAATGCTGGCTGACTTCAACTGTGAATGTGGAAAGGTCAGACTACAGCTGAATCTCATGAAGACAATGTTTATGAGAAACGGTCTTGTTCCTAACATTCCATTTGCTCTCAATGGAACGAACATCTCCAAATGCAACAGTTATGTGTACCTCAGTCGAGAAGTCAACATGCAAAGACCTGCACCTGACTTGCACAGAAGGAAGAGAGCAGCTTGGAATGCCTTCAAGAGCATCGAAGAAATAACTAACAGGATGAAGAACCTCCAGCTCTGGGCACATCTCTTAGATTCCACTGTTCTTCCTGAATTAACATATGCCTCAGAGACCTGAGCCCTACGAAAACAGGATGAGAATGCTATTCAGGTCTCCCAAAGAGGAATCGAAAGAGCTATGCTTGGAGTATCACGCTTCACTCAAGTGAGAGAAGGAATTCGGAGTTCTGACCTCCATCGAAGATCAAGAATCAGGGATGCTGTCTTGTTTGCCAAGGCATCAAAAATCAGATGGACTGGACACATAATGAGATTTGGAGATGACTGCTGGACTAGAGCCATTACTGACTGGATTCCATGGGATGCCAAAAGATCATGTGGCCGCCCACCTACAAGATGGTCAGACTTCTTCATCAAGACCCTGAATGATCAGTTTGAAGCTGTTCATGTACCTAGAATGAGCAGATGCCATTGGGCTACACTAGCGTGCAACTGGGACGAATGGAGACGTTACTGGCACCTGCTCATGCAAATCAATGAGTAATGGATGTCAAGTGATCAAGTGATCAAGTGATTTTGACACTATTAATTCCAGGGAAGAGAGATGAAGAAAGCTGCCTTTTGTGGAAGAAAACACACAATAACTAATACAAAACTGTGTTGGGAGTTAGAGAGGCAATGAATGGATGCTGCTATAAGACTTTGAGACTTTTTTTTGTTTGTAGCCAAAAATGTAGCCAGTCTTAAAGTTCCTCCAATATAAGAATGAAATTTTCCAAAAAAGTATTTAGAGGTCCATAGTGTTTTAAAACATTTAAAAGGCTAGTGAACACTGCTAAAGGACAAGGAAAGATTTCCTGCCCAAACAAACACAAGATATGTTCTTGGGGTACCCACCCATTAGGCACTGTCTTGTTAGCCATCCTCTTCTTGAAAGGGTTGCTAGAAATTCTGATTTGTGATTCTATGTTTTTACCATTGATCCTGGAACAGCATGGAAGTTAGGGATGTGATCCATCTCTCAGTAAAAACTGTATTTATTTTGATTTGAAGACCATACCTGGCAATGCTTAGGCTTTTTCCCCCCTCTTTTAAAAATTTTTACAAACTGCCTGTTACTGACAAAAACTATTGATCAACATATCCTGCATGTTGTGTATATACCATATTATAGTAATAATAATTTTTAGAGAGTGTCTTGGTTATGAAAACTCCTGGGTTCAACTTCTAGGATGGTGGTATGCTTGCCACCTCACCTTCAAATAAAATAAGAAAGCAAACTATAAGCAAGAGAAAATATATCTATAGTACTGTACAAGAGTTATATAAAAGTTTACACCATCTTCTTATAAAAAACCTGTAAGTGGACCTGTGTATCAAACCCAAGTTATTTAAGGTTTCAATAAAAATCTTACATTTGAGTTTTATGAAATAAAGATTTTTTTCCCTGTCAAATATATCACGTATTTCTTAATGAGGCAGACCTCTGCTTATTACAGGTAGAACTGGAGAAAATGTTCATAGAAATGATGTGAAAAGATGAGTATGAAGAGAACTTGATAATTTCAATGTTTTTTCACACCTAGCCCAAGATGGTTTTGTCCATTTTCTCCACCTCCATCATTTCCTAGCTGAGAGCAAAAGCTTAAAATAATTTCAACTATACAAATTCTAAAGGTGATGTGAGCTCCACATTCCCCCTATATATTTCTTGTTTCTCCATAGTCATTTTTTCAGCCATACTGCTCACTGGGGTTTTAGAACCCATTCTAAGCAAATACCTCTACTGTCTAGTAACATTTAGTGAGCACTTTCTACATGTCAACATCATTTTAACTATCCTGTGTAATGTGTAATGTAACTCACAAAATCTTCCTCCAAACCTATTAGTAGATTCTGCCCTTCAGTTGCTGTTATTGGTGAAGACACCCAAAGATAAGTTAATTGTCTAAAATAAGGCTGTGGTCTCAGCTCAAAGGTTCTGACTGGGTGATAACATACACCTCTGACCACAACCGCATATTCCTGCCATGAAATATTTCTTGCTTTCTGCTCAAGTTCATGAATTACTGATTTTACTCAGTCAGGCATTAGTAACTTGGCTCAGACTCTTTTCGGGTTTGATCTCCTTTTATTCTTCAGCTATACCGGAAACCCACCTCACAGAGTAGAAATGATCACCCCCTTAATTGTGTCTTTCCAAGATCCTCTACAAACTTCTGCTACAGGCACCAGTGATGCTAGTTTTTAAGTATTTGTCTAAAATTTGTCTGCTGCCCATGTTCTTTTTATCCGGGTATTAGGTCCAATATGGAACACACATATGGAAGGACTCCTATGAATCTCTCTTGTGAACACTCGTGATCTACCTCCCAGGACTCGAAAGTTCTCACTAACTAATAAAATAAAGCAAAATACCAACCAGCTGGTCCCCCCTAGGATGAAACTGAACCCCAGTCAACCTGATTTTCTAGAGTTTACGGTGTTGTTTTCTAAAGGTGACATCAATGATACTCAATGATCTTGACTGCTCTTGAAACCATCTGTGTGCCTTTGAAAATTGTTTTTAAAATAAGTCTTGAGGCTGGAGAGATAGCACAGCGGGTAGGGCGTTTGGCTTGCATGCAGCCGACCCAAGTTCGATTCCCAGCATCCCATATGGTCCCCTGAGCACCGCCAGGAGTGATTTATGAGTGCAGAGCCAGAAGTAACCCCTCTGCATCCCTGGGTGTGATCCAGAAAGCAAAAAAAAAAAAATTAATTAATTAATTAAATAAGTCTTATTCCTGAAGATCTGTGATTGGTTGACACAGGTGATCATAGGGATTCTTTTTTTTTTAATTTTATTGAATCACCGTGAGATAATTACAAGCTAGAGATTCTAATGTGCAGTTAGGGTTGAAAATTTTTTGTACTTTCTTCCTGGTCAGAGTATGGTCACCTGAGGACTTGTTATGAGTTGGCATTCTCAGTCTCTGCTCCAGAACTTACAAAATAATCTCTAGAGTTGGGAAAATAGCACAGCATGCATGTAATGCTGTTTTGATCCCTTGGTACCAAAGCACATATCCTATGACTGATCACCTACAAGGCCTCTGAGCATAGACAGAGTAGTCCTGGTTAGGCCCAGTTTTATGAGGATTTCTGAAATTGACCCACAGGCCACTTCTCACTGCATGGAAAGCCTCTAAAACTAAAACTAAAAAAATAGAATATGAATTGCTACAAGATTCCCAACATTGGGTGATCTTTAAAGTTTGTGAAGTTATTTTATCATTTATTTGAATCTGGCTGTACTTTTGCAGGACCACCATAGTGGTTTGTTTACACACCTGAGACTCACTCACATCAGGAATGGTCTGTGTAGTCTTCATTTTAGAACTTCTCAAGTGATTCTAAATTTTCAAGTGCTCTAGACTTTGTTGCATGATCACACACACCTGGCTGACCTTTGTACTAATTTTTCCAAGTGCATTCTAGCTCCTGGAATAAATTCTGTTTTACTTGGACAAGAGAACAGGTTCTATTGTCTCATTTTGGATAAAATGGACTTTTTATGCTTTTGCTTATACAACTTTACCCATGCCTAGTTTTATGTGTCAACAGTCACCTTAGCTCACAAAAGCTTCTTATCATCTTATCCACATTTTAAAATTTCCCGTTTCTTCTGACCAGATAATGATACAATTTTTATATATTTTTTTCTCTTAATGATCTATCTCTCTTAGTTGTTTTCTCATTAGTTCTACCATTATTTGTATTCTTCAGACTCTTGAGTTTCTTGTATATGCTTTGTCAATGCTGCAGATTTGGTTTTCTTTCTTCATTCTTGCTTTTAGCATTCTCTGCATTGCAATCAAGGCTTTCTTGGGGTAGAGGGAGGGGATATCTGGTGATGTGTAGAGGGAATATCGGATATTGGTGATCAAAACCAGGGTCTCATAGTTGAAAAGAAATTCCCTACTACTCAACTACACCCTTTTTCTCGATCTGTCTTTCTGGAGCACAATTTGATCCCCATTCTTTGTGTAACATTTTGACGACTCACTATTGTCATCAGGTTGGGCTCCAAACATTTTAGTGTATAAATACTGTCATTACCAGGCTATCTCTAACCTGAAGCATTACACAGTCCTATGGAGAAACTCATAGTTTCTCAGTTCTATCATGGTGTTTCACTCTTTCCATGTATTTGCACTCTCTGTGTCAAAAATGCTCATCCAATTGACCATGTTTGTCTGGTGCTATCTCCTCCTCCTCCTAGTATACTTGCCCTTACACCCCTGTAGAGAATCCATAAATATTGATGATTCAATGATAATCCTCTCAATGAATATACTATATCAGATGTTTGGGATTGATTATAATATTTAGATATTACAATAGAATTATGGTATAGCTATTTTTAAATTTTTTATTTCAGGTACCAAGATTTATAATATTGATAGTATCAGTGTTTCATGGGGCCAGAGAGATAAAACAGAGAATAAGACACTTGTCATGCATGAAGCTGACCTGAGTTTGATCCACAGCATCCCATATATTTCCCCAAGTGCTGCCAGCAATAATTACTGAGTGCAGAAGTAAACCCTGAGCTTACTCATGTAGTGACTGGAGGATAGAATCTGGACCTGCATGCAAACGTTGTACATAGCTCATTGAGCTATCTTTCTGACCCTAATTACCGATATGTGTCCCAAACACAAAACTTCCAAGATCACATCCTCCACTAGAGAATCAACTTCCCTCCACCATTGTTCCAGTGCCCCCCCATCCTGCTTATACTCCCCCACTCAACCCTGACCTGTGTAAACACACAAAAAACGATGGGTAAAGGGATGGCAGCAGCCTAACTCTCCTGCTGCCCGCGTTTGGTAGTCTCAGGCTGTTTTCCCACTCCAAGGAGGTCGATGACAATGGTTAGGCGAAGAAAGGAAATGAGGGCCAAGCTGGTTGGTCTTAGTAGCAGTTTATTACATGGAAGAAATGTATGTCATGGAGGCCTCAGGAGTTCTCAAGCACGTGCTCTCTTGTTCTCTCAACTTCTGTTCTCAGCCCCATCTTCCCAGGTTCTCTAACGCACATGTCCCCCAGAGAGTACCTGAAATCTCCCTTATATAGATCATGGTAGCTCTAAAGGGCGCAATATAGTGATGTCATCAAAAGGAGTTACAGAAAGAACAATGAGATGGCAGAACATACATTGTTTCTTTACATACACCTAATCTTGGCCTCACCTTTTACAAGCTACAAGCATGTGGATTAGCACCTCAAAGACCAGTCTGCTAGAGCTTGGAATCTACATCTCAAAGATTAGCCTGCCTGGAGTTAGGCATCTACATCCCCCAAGATCAGACCTGATTTAGCACCTGGGATCTGCATATCTAAGACCAGCTAGGTTCCTGTGAGATAAGGGAAACTGCCTCTTACAATATACTGAATTTACTGAAGCAGTTTGAAGGGGAGAAATGTTCAGTCTCATCCAAGCTAGTCAGGACACACGGGAAAGCTGCTTCTGAGACAGATTCTCATTTAGCAGATCAACCCACCCTAGAACAGATTTCCCTGGATGTGTTTCTCCTTTCCTTGTTCAACCAACATATAAGCATACATAATATAAATCATTTTGTATGGACACAGTAAGAAATACTTTAAGTTCATAGAATTGCTCTCCGAGGGCCTTCTTGATCTCGGACTGCAGTGCTCAGGTCAGATATCTTTCCTATTCTTAGCAGCAGGGTCCTGGTTTCGTTGTTACTTTTGGATCATGACAGCATTTGCCTATGATCAAATTCTTAACCTATAGTTAAGAATCGTGGCACTTTGGCCTGGCCCATTGCAGAGATGCCAGGGTAGCACATTACTTACCAGCTTGCCCTGGTTCCATTCAGTCCCACGTCGGGACCCTGCTTTGGGGGTGCTAGGAAGTGAGGGCAACTGAGGCTTAAGTTGAGAAAGCAGATGCCCAGGAGTGAATAATATTCAAGGCCAATTAAATCCTAAGTTATAAAGCATAATATTAATTGTCTTCCTGTATCTATACAAAAAGGACATTGCATTAAAGTAAACTGCTCAAAAGACATAAGGAGAGGAGAAAGGCAATATTAACTTGCAGTACAAGTTCAGTGTCCTAAAAGGATGAGACCTTACAAATTGGTTGGGGAAGAGAGCATAGAAGTGGTTTCAGACAAATAACTTGGGGACACTGTGATGGGTGCAACCTGATAAACCTGAGCTCCTTGTACTCCAACACTGACCCCAGAATGATATCCTTCCTACTAAAGACAAGTTCAAAATGTCTTATGCATTTGTTGTTTCCTTACTATGTTTCTTTATATACCACATCTAGGGGAGATTATCCTGCATCTGTCCTCTCCTCTGATTTCGCTAAGTATGATACTCTCTAGATTCATGTAGCAGCAAATTGCATTGTTGCATTTTTTCTTATAGTCAAATAGTATTCAATTATGTATATGTTCCAAAATTTCTCTGTCTTGGACACTTGAGTTGTTTCCAGATTTTGGCTATTGTGAATGGAGCTTCAAACAGTGCAAAAATCTTCTGAATAAAGTTTTTGGACCCTTGGGGAAAATGTCAGGAAATGGAATTGCTGGATCATATGGGAGCTCAATTTCTAGTTTGTCAGAAGTATGCATATTGATTTCAAAAAAGGCTGGATGAGTTGAGATTCTCATCAGCAGTGGATGAGGGTTCCCTTTTCCAGCATCACTACTAATACTGTTTTTGTTTTTTGTGGTATGTGCCAATCTCACTTATGCAAGACGGTAGTTATTAAATAATTCATTGATGTAAAACTCTTGCATTATCCTCTCATCAAAATCTGCCTTTGCCATATCTTTTGCTTTTCTTGGTGAATTTAAGATGATAGTTATTAAATTAATCTCTAACCTTTTATTCCTTCCAAGCTCTGGAGCATGAGCTCAACTGGGTCAAACAGAGCAGCATAACTGTTTTTTCCACTTATCAAGATGTGATGTTTGCCAGGCTTTGCCATGCAGGCGAGATACACTCGGTAGCTTGCCAGGCTCTCCGAGAGGGGTGAAGGAATCAAAACCGGGTTGGCCATGTGCAAGGCAAACACCCTACCTCCTGTGCTATCGCTCTAGCCCTTTTTAGTTATAATAAACTATATAAAATAAATTATTGTGTTTCTGTTAAGGGAGCAGGCTTGGGGGGATGTTTGGGTAAATGGGGACAAAGGTAGGAGTAGGTCTTTCTTGTGGTGGAATTGATGTTGGGATAACAAAAGCCCATAACAAACATATTATGAACAACTTTGTAAACCATAGTGTTTAAATAAAGTATATTTTTTCCCTTCAAGATAAAAAAGACAGGGCTGGAAAAATATTATATCATAGTTAACTTGCTTTCCTTGCCGAGTTATATCCTTTCCTGAGTTATATCCCCTGAGTACCACCCAGAGTGATCCCTGAGTATAGACAAGAGTAAGCCATGAACACTGCCAGAGGTGTGTCCCCCAAAGAACCCCAGATAACCTATGAATATAATTATGACAAGATTACTTGCTTCCTGAAAAATAATTACCATCTATTGTTTTCATAAAGAATTTTAGACTTCTCAGTGTGGCTATGAGAGATTGGTAGGAAGCGGCCTTCTCTTCAGTCTCTCATCTCACAGAACTTATCCTCATTCCAAATCCTAGATCCCACTTGGTCTGCATTTATTGGATGACCATTATCTCTCAATAAATTTCTGTGGGGAGATGGTTTTCTGTTGATTTCCATTACTGCAATAGGACCTCAGTTTAAACAGTATTAAAACTAGTTTATATATATATATATATATATGACAATATACTCTACCAAAGAAAAAATAAACTTGGATTAAACTACTACCGAACTCATCGTGCACCCAATGGAATTGTATTTATATGTATTACACCTCTATTTTCTTGTCACTTTTAAAAATAAATAATTTCTTTGACCACCATGGTTTATAGCGTTGTTCATAAAGCAGTTGTTATGAACTTTCTTAACTGTCCCCAACTTTCCAAAAATCCCTCCGCAGGTACACAAAAATTCATTTTATATTGCTTGTTACAACTAAATAAAAAGTAAAGGCCCTCCCGTTGATCATCGATTTGCTCGAGCGGGCCCAGTAACGTCTCCATTGAGACTTTGTTGTTACTGTGTTTGGCATATCGAATACGTCACGGGGAGCTTGCCAGGCTCTGCCGTGCGGGCGAGATACTCTCGGAAGCTTGCCGGGCTCTCCGAGAGGGGCGGAGGAATCGAACTCGGGTTGGCAATGTTGGCTGCGTGCAAGGCAAACGCCCTACCATTGTGCTATCGCTCCAGCCCTACAACTAAATGACTTATAAAATTATCAAAAAATAATTCACTAACAGAAAACTTGTGAAAATTGTTCGCCACAGGGTTGTTAATTCCTTGCTGAGGATTTACTAAGTTTTTTTGCTGCTCACTGAACCTCTATGTCATTGTTTTTATTTGTTGAGTTTAGTTGGCTTCTATGTTAGTTTCCCATCTAATTTGGTGTGCTCCAACTTGAATTTCAGTATTGTGGCATTTTGGGGTAGAAAACATACATAGCCATAAATTCCAGAAACTCCAGGCTCTGAGCCAATGAGTTGACATGGTGGTGACTGTGGAAGGAAGGTGTGACTTCCAGGGCTTATGGGTAGTGGGAAGACTGGCCACCCCAACCCTGAGAAGACCCCAGAGTTCTTAGACTGAACACTGGATACCTGGAATTTTCAGTTTGGTGTCTCTGCATAGATTATTAGTGGAGTAGTCGAGTTAGTCTATTGACATGGTGGCAACAGTGGGATATTGGTACAGCTGTGAAGGTTTCATCAGGTGGGAATTCAATCTGCCCACCTCTAAAGACACCCCAGAGTTTTCAGCTATGAGATCAATGTTTCCATGAATTTTTACCTGCCTGGATTGCATCTCCTCAGAGATTTTAGCCATTAATCTGAAGAGCAGGCCTGGTGGGTAACTCAACATGGCAGTGTTTTCAGAAGATTTTGTATCACTTTTATGGCATAAAAGTAGCATACTTTCTTTAGAGTATTGTTGTGGGAATTAAATGAGATAATATGTGAAACTTAGCCAAATTCTAATAATAATTATAATTTAAATGTCCATATGCCAGACACAGTAACAACAAAGTCTCCAATGGAGACGTTACTGGGTCCGCTCGAGCAAATCGATGATCAGTGGGAGGGCCTTTAATCTTAATTTAATCTTAATCCTCATATGACTGGAGTAATGGACCTCTCAGAAGAAATTAAATAGCCTCAAGTTCCTTTCTATAATTTTAATTGATATGACTCTAGGGAGAAAGATGACTGCAAAGGCCACCTGACTGCTGACTGTTTACACGGCCAAGCATGGCCAAGCATCTGATAGTCAGACCCAGGGTCACCTTGACATACAGAGCCATATTGAGCCCATCATTCACTTACCAATATTTCTTTTTTCAAAGGTCAATTTCTTCATCTTCATGAAAATTCTCAAGCTTCTCATTTCTAAGCTGAAAGCTCGTCAAATGTGCTTCAAAGATTATAAATACAGGTGAGTAGCTTTAGGTCAATTTATTTTGCACCCCTGTCTGTAGTGGCATACGCAGAAGTCACTTTAGTATATTATCTCCTAAAAGAAGGAGATAAGAGACAGACTCTCTGAACAAGTTTACAGAGACCATGTAGGCTTTTAGAAAATGATAAAGATTGGGCCGGAGAGACAGTGCAGTAGGTATGGAATTTTCTTTGTACATGGCTGATCCAGATTCAATCCTCAGCATCCCATAAGGTTTCCTGAGTACTGCCAGAAGTAATTCATAAACACAGAGCCAAGAATAACAAACCCAAAACAACACAAACATACAGAAGATAAAACGATGTGCATCTTCTGATGTTATAGAAATTAAGTTGGGAAATAGTCAAAATATATACAACTAAAAGACAACTGATAAAATGCCTGTAAGTACATTGAAGAAAACGTTAAAGAGTCATATCAAGGCAGTTTGGCAATAGCCTTTCCTTGAGAAGAATTTGATTGGGCAGAATTAGTGGCATAGTCAAAACTCAGAAGAGAATACTTGTTATTTTTAAGACATGAAGAAATAAGACAACCAGTTTTACAGTCAACGGAAATAAATTCTTTACACAGTCACCTTTTCTTTGTGACTTGATTTGGCCAAATCCCATTTTTCCCACTATGAGATTGTTGTTATTAATCGAGATATACTTTGGTATAGATAACTTGATCACTTGACAACCCGTTACTCATCGATTTGCTCAAGCAGGCACCAGTAACATCTCCATTCGTCCCTGTCACGTGCTAGTGTAGCCCAATGGCATCTGCTCACTCCAGGAATGCAAAGAGCCTCAAACCTAGTATTCAGGGTCTTAACGAAGAAGTCATCTTGTGGGTGGGTGGCCACATGATCTTTTGACTTCCCATGGAATCCAGTCAGTAATGGCTCTAGTCCAGCGGTCGTCTCTAAATCTCATTACGTGTCCAGCCCATCTGATTTTTGATGACTTGGCAAACGAGACAGCATCCCTGATTCTTGACCATTGATGGAGATCAGAACTCCGGATTCTTTCTCTAATTTGAGTGAAGTGTGATACTCCAAGCATAGCTCTTTCGATTCCTCTTTGGGAGACCCGAATGGCATTCTCATCCTGTTTTTAAAGGGCCCAGGTCTCTGAGGCGTATGTTAATGCAGGAAGAACTGTGGAGTCGAAGAGGTGTGCCCGGAGCCTTAGGTTCTTCTTCCTCTTAGCTATTTCTTTGACACTCTTGAAGGTGTTCCTTGCCACTCTCTTGGTATAGATACAAATAAATAAATGATAAAGGAACTTTCTTTTTCATTATTTTTAAACGTTAATTTAGTTTTTGTTTTATTTTGCTTTTTTGGCCACATTTGGCAGTGCTCAGAGTTTTGTACTCAGGGCTCGCTCCTGGCAGGCTCAGGCAACCATATGGGGTTCCAGGGATTGAACCTGGGTGAACCAAGAGCAAGGCAAATGCTCTACCTGCTATACTATTGATCTGACCCCTAATTTTCATGCGTTATATGCAATTTATCAGTGCTCTGAAGGAGCGGGTGTTTTAATACAAAGGAGAAACTCTTAGAAAAGGGATTTTACTTCGTATGGTCAGGTGGACTTGTGGATTAGAATGATTACTATCCTGTCTCCTACTCTCTGTAAATCTAGAATGGAATCAGATTCAGGACTAATGGTAAGCGAGCACCCAAGTCCTACCCCGTGCCTTTAGCTGACATTTAATGACATCTTACAATGCAACTGACTTTGTGCTTGAAACAAAATGTAAATATGATGTGGATCCCATCACAGGAACATGACTTTTAATACAGAAAAGACTTATTGGAGTGAAATGTTTCTGGCCATAACCCACAAGTTACCAATTGAACTTGGGAAAGTTACTTGGCTTCTCTGGCACTTATTTCTGTGTGTAAAATAAAGATATCACACCAAACTTATCTCCTTGTTTGTGCGGTTTAAGGAGAAATATACATATACATATACATATACATATACATATACATATACATATGTGTGTGTATGTATGTATGTTCTCAATATAATCACATATGCCCATAGTCCAAATTCCAAATATTGTATACTATAACCCTTTACATACATATGTAGTTTTGTGGGCAAACAAAAACTATCGTTGGCTAAATTGTTTTTGAATACTCCTGTACTAGAGCACTAGGACTTGCCTGGCACCTCTAGCTGAGCCTCCAAGTGGCTTCCTGTCTTCCCTGGAGCCTTTAGCTGAGCCTTCAAGAGGATTTCCCCTTTCCCAGCTTCATCTCCTACACCATTCTTTGATATGTGGGCTGAATCTGCTCTGTTTATTCTGTCCTGCGTGAATCCATTATGGAAAACAGTGCACTGAGCAGACAGGGTGTCCCAGAAAGCCAACGGAAATTGGCTTTCTACCCAGAAATGGAGAAAGGGGCTGATATATGATGAGGCACTGCTTTCCACATAAAATGAGAGCTAGTACCTCCTATTGTATGTCTCTAAAATCCTCCATTAAGAGATTTTCCCATACATTTCCTGTGTTTTATCCTCACAGTTGAATGGGTTAATTAACAAATTAACTCATAGTTGAATGTGAGTTAATTAACAAATTGAAGCAGTGGCATCAATGTTTGTGCCTTGCCAACTAAACAAGATGCTCAGAACTAGAGAACTATACAGTCTCAGGCTTCCACTGTTCAAGGGGCATAAACAGTAGCCCATTGTATTTACAATCACTTTGTCACACGTTATTATAATGACATTCTTCTAAGTTAAATATTTTATATTACTGTATTATAAAAATAATCTTTTAAAAAGATAAATTATATTATATTCCCAAAACTACATTGCTAGTAATTAGCATTTCTAGAATTTGAAGATCTCAGGTATTTTGCCTGTGCTCTACTGCCTTTGACACAGAGCAGAGGCTTAATAAATATTTATTAAATAGCTAAATTTGTGCATTAAACTAAGCCAGTTAAATAAACAAATGATAACAGATGACAAATACACATAAACAGTTTGTAAGAGTAAACTGCTACCATTATTTATGTAATTTTGTCTGAACAGGATGACCTATAGTACTTTGTATATGGAGAAATTTGAATAAGATGAGGGGAGGGGAACCCCTTTTGATATCCACCACAGAACTGATTGTTACTAAAATTACCCAAAGCTTAATTAAAACTATTATCATCTTTTAAATAGCATTGCGTGCTAAATATGAGATTTTGGATTGATGCTTGAAGTGTGCAAAGGACAGAAGTAGAAAAACTGGTGAAATCCAAGCAAATTCTGGAACATGTTCATTAGTAATGTGCCAAGGTTAGTTTCTGAATTTTGAAAAACGTACTGTGTTTATGTTAGATTTTAACATATGTTACAATGGACTGAAAGGTGTGTAGAGACTCATCCTATTATTTGTTACTTTTTCAGAGATCAAAATTATTCCAAAGTAAAATCTGCTCATTTTTTGAAAAACACTATACAAGATCCAAGGAGATAGCCCAAAGTACTAGTTAGTGTGCACACTTTGCACAGGTTTGATCTCTCATGATCCAGGAATCTCCAGTGTGCCCTTAACATCATTGCCCTTAACCATTGAGTTCTAAGTCAGAAGTAATTCCTGAGAACCATAATGCATAATCTTAAAAATAAAATAAAATCACGATCACGATCACGACCATCCTGTTGTTCATCAATTGCCTCGAGCAGGCCCCAGTAACGTCTCCTTCATCCTAGCCCTGAGATTTTTTTTTTTAAATGCCATATTCAAGGCTCTTTCAGGGTTAGGAGAATGAGACCCATCATTGTTACTGGTATTTGGCATATTGGGTATACCATGGGAAGTTTGCCAGACTCTGCCGTGTGGGCAGGTTACATTTGGTAGCCTGCCAGTTTGTCCAAAGTAGGAATGAGATGATAAGCTTCCGGGAGCTGAGTGTGATAATCTCTGGATCCTGGCCGTTGTTGGGGTTACACAGCAGTTGGTGGGTGTAACTGTCTAGCTTCTGGCAGGTCCAGTCCCAAACCGTGCAGGCTTGGAGATCTCAGCCCCAGGTCCCACACAGCTGGGTTCCTCTGCCAGTTCTTTTATGCGTGAGGCTCATCCAAGTGTGTGGAGAGTGGTCCCAGCATGGCCTTGGCTGGGGCCCGGAGGTCTCCAGCTGTTGAGCCCTGGTGCAGACAGTCAGGCACAGGGTAGGAGACTCTATAAAATAAGAATAAAAATTCTATTACAAATTTCCAAGATTGAGTTGAAGATAGGAAGTATGTTTACAGGAGGGTATGTATCATTGCAACCCAGATTACCCAGATCAAGGTTTGAAAACTCGAGTGTTAGCTAGATAGGGGCTTAGAGTGCATGTTCCCTAGGAGCTGAGAACAAGAATGGTCAAGGAAAAAATTTATCTATCCAACATTGACAGATCTTCCAAGTTTTTCTTTTCTTTTTCTTTTTTTAATTTTAGTGCCATATGCAGCAGTTCTCAGGGGTTACTCATGACTCTGCACTCAGGGATCACTCCAAGCAGCTTCAAGGGATCACGTAGGGCGCTAGGAATCAAACCTGGGTCAGCCATGTGAAAGACAAATGTCCTACCCCTGTACTATAGCTCTGCCCCCTCTCAATTTTTTGGTAAAGAAACTCTTTCTCTGGCATTTTTGTTCAAAAATTTCTTATTTGAAAGTGACTACAATAAAAAAATCATTACCTGGAATAAATGAAAACTGTTTGCAGGATAAACACAATTTATAGAGAATCATAGGATTAAAAGAGTAACATTTGTCATTTTTCTCTTGACTTATTTTGTTAAATATGATACATGAGAGAAGGTCCATACAAGTTGCACAAAACTGAAGATTTCACCTTTTCTTATTGTTGCATATTGTTTCATTTTGTATACATGCCACAGCTTTGATGCTCATTTGTCATGGGACAAAGGTTTTTTTCCATATTCTACTTACTGTACTGACCACTGAAATGAGTATTAGTGTTCATACAGATTTTTTGATAATTTACTTTGTTCGGATTTGTATTCAAATTTGTTGAATACTTTGTTCTGAGTGTATTCGTGCATCTTTTTGCTATGTTTCGCTTTGTTTGGTGGGTAGATGCCCCAAAAATGACTAGGCCATATAGAAGCTCTCTTTTACTCTGTTGAGAAATCTGTACAGAGAATTAACCACTCAACATTCCCACCACACTACAACTACACTGACACTAGCTGTTTTTTTAGTCTTTTGATATAGTCATTATCTTTGGTGTGAGATATTTCATTGCCACTGAGTTTTATTTTCCTGATAGTAAGTGATGATGAAAACTTTTTCATACTGCCCATTCGTATGCCCTCCTGTGCATACTGGATGATCTTAATTATCTGTAATATACAGGGAAAAAATGTAATAGACAAACACTTGGATTATCATCCAATAGGATTACAAGATGAGATTTCAAAGCAGAAGGGACATTTGGAAGAGACAGACTGGTAAGGTGTAATTAAAAGTACATCAAGCACAGTGGGTAGGGTGTTTGCCTCACATGCGGCTTACCCAGTTTGATTTCTAGCATCCCATATGGTCCCGAGCACTTCCAGGAATAATTCCTGAGTGCATGAGCCAGGAGTAACCCCTGTGCATTTCTGGGTGTAATCCAAAAAGAAAAAAAAGTACATCAAAACAATAAACATTATACCATTGTAAACATGTTATCTAAAGTAAAATAACAAAATTTAAAAAATAGAAATTGTTTTAATTATATGACTCACCAGAATAAAGGAGACAAGGCCTCCTGATATTTGTGTGAAGTAAGTAGGAAACAACAAACAAAAATATTAAGTAAATTACTTTATTCAAAAACAAAATAAGTGTTCTTGGTGGGCCAGTGAGATAGTACAAATGGTTAGAGTGCATGCCTAGCATACAATAATCTTGAATATCCGTAGAAGTGTATGGACCCCTGAGTGCTGCTAAGGTGGCCCTTATGGCCGTTAGCACTGGTGGGTCAGAGAAACATCATCTCATCAGATCTGAACACTGGACCATATACACAACTCACACAGTCATATCTGAGCATCATCAGGAGTGGCCCCCTAGAACTACTTGGAAGACTTCCTAAGACATTTTTTTATGTCATCTGGTTCAGCCTTTATGAAAAGCAATGTGGAGATCTATCTAAAACATAGGAATAGAATTAGCATATGACCCATTGATATAACTTATTGACATCTATCCAAACACAGAATCATTAATTCGAATGGATATATTCATGCCTATGTCTGTCGCTGTACTAAGTGTAATAGCCATGATATGGAAACAAGAAATTGCACGATGAAATATTATGCAGCTATAAGAAAATTATGAAATTTTCAGCTAATGGATATAACTATAGAATATTATGCTAGTGAAGTTCAGTAGAAGAAAAGGGATAGATACAGAAATATTTTTCTCATATGTAGAAATCAAAGATACAAAAACTGATCCACAAAAATTAAGTTGGGTGGCAGTAAGGGAGAGATGTTGGGTTCTTTGTGGAGGGGGGACACCACTTGTGATGGGTGTGGTGTTGGAATTATGTGCATGAGAAACCATTCATAATAACATTGTAAACTAAAGGATATAATACAAAAATTAAATATTTTTAAATGGAATATATAAAAAATTTTTTAAATTCTTGAAATTAAAAAAAAATTCTTAAATATTTTCTCCATGTGATTTTATCACCTAAATTCGGCTTAAGGCAAAGAAGGCAAAGCTCAATCTTCACTTCCTGTCCTTTCCTTTAATAATCAAAGTCTTGGTATCTGCAGTTTATGTGCCAGGTGCAATTCCAGTTTCATGGTAACTTATCTCTCAGTGACTTTAGGTCCTTTTATCTGCAAAAATGAGGTATTTTTCAAAGTTATTAATAATATGGAATTTATATGGTTATCCCAGATACAGACTTCATAGTATGCTTTCTGTTTGGATACAGCTACAACTTCTTGAGAAAGTTGTCAATGAGCTGAGTGTTACATTTTTAACTCCACAAGACATTAGTATTAACTTATTTTAGTCTGGCTATTTAAGAAAGATTACTAAAAAGGCTTATAAGTTAGTTTTGAAAATGATAGTAAACTGTATACTTTGTTGCATAACAGCGTATGTATTTCTATTTGGAGCAAGAGCACAGTTAGTAGAACACTTGCCTTGCATGTGACAAATCTGGGCTCGATTCTTGGTACCACATATAGTCCCCTGAGCCCTGCAAGGAGTGATCCCTGAGCACTGAGCTAGAGAGTATGCCCTGATTATCACTGAATGTGTCCCCACACCTAAAAAAGTATATGTCTTTGTGTCATGAAAGTAAAACTGTCAACTTTGGGGTGTGATTCATCTTCACTAAATTAATTATATTTATTTGTTATTTATTTTGTTTTTGTACCACCCGAAGTTGGTCTACTCCAGGAACAAAGCTCAGGGATCTCTTCTGGTAGTGCTTGGGGATTGATGATGAGCTAGGCATCAAACCTGACTCTGGCAGGCAAAGCATGTATTTTAGCCCTTAAGCCATCTCCCCAGTTGCCCATAGATTTAAATCAAGAAGCAGCTCACAGTAAGGAGAAGTCATTTTCCAAGGTGCCTGTTTATTGGAATTCCATGGATATTTCTTAAAATTTCACAGCTCCAAGAGCCCACTGCCAGAAATTTTCGTTCAGGGGACAGTAAGTACATCCTTCCATAGCTTCAGTAAACTAAAACCTATGTCTTTTAAAGTATACATCACAAATATTTACATGCATGTATGTGTGTTTGAAAGTTCTGTCCAGATATCTTAATCGTCACTATGTTGAGAACCACTGGTATGTAGTGTGGAATGTTTGGGCCTCAGCTATCCACTTTCCACATGGGTGGTAGAAAGGAATGTTTGTCTTTTTAGCAGGAGTATATACAACGTCATTTTTACTGAGAATAACTCCCTCATTTCCAAAGTTCTCACTGCCCTAGGCATGGAGAGACAACAGAGAGGTTTCTAGTGAAGCCTGCATGATGTGTGTACGGCCTCAATAGGAAGTCCAAAGTGTAGTTTCTAGTCTAACCACATCGGTTCTATGTGACAAAATCTGCTTTTCTTTCTCAAGCTCAGCAAAATATTGGCATTCAAAGTTCTGATAAGAAAAAGAGATAGAGGTCTAGGTTGATAGAATAATAATTATGGTGCATATCATAAATGCACTCAGGGTCATGTTTGATCCTCATAACACATGGCCATCTAAGTGGTGATAGGTGTGGTCCTGATGTCCCAAGCACAACTCAGGCTGCCCTGGTGGTTCCCAGTACTTGAGGGCCTGAGCAGCACCATATATTTAGTTCTAGCACTAAACTACCTGCCTGGTTGGCCAAGTACAATCTAGAGTGGCTCCAAGACCCCTAAGAAATGCTTGAGAAGCCCTCAAACTGAGAGGGCTTACTTATTTATGTTAAATAAAAGAAAAATAATCAGGTAACTTATATGTAATAGGAAACTGATCCAGTATTGTAGGGGTGCACTTTGGAATCAAAGTGATAGTCACATTTATGGAAATCTAACAATGAGACAAATGTTGAGATGTGTAGGTACATTCTAATCTTTATAGATGAAGTCATTAATTCATTCATATTTTTTTCTGACCATATATCTAGATTCAGGTGTAAAAAAGCACTGTAGCACTGTCCTCCCGTTGTTCATCGATTTGTTCAAGCAGGCACCAGTAATGTCTCTATTGTGAGACTTGCTACTGTTTTTGGCATATCAAATACCCCACAGGGAGCTTGCCAGCTTCTGGCGTGCAGGCCGGATATTCTCGGTAGCTTGCTGGGCTCTATAGAGAGGTACGGAGGATTAAAACCTGGGTCGGCCTCGTGCAAGGCAAACACCCTAGCCACTGTGCTATCACTCCAGCCCACCTAATGATAGTAGCAACATAAAAAACTAATCCTTCCTTCCATGCCCTATCGGACATGGATAAATACCTAGCTTTTGGCTGTACAGCCAAATCACCTATGGGACATTAATCTGGGCTATCTGGATGCGCTTAGTACAAAATGAAGCTAGGTATGTGTAGTTTGACTTTTGAGCCATCCCCAGTGGGGTTTAGGAGCTATCCCTGTCTCTGTGCTCAAGGGATCACACGTGGTGCTGGAGATTCTACCAGAGAAGCATCAGTGAAAAATACCACACTGGATTTTAAGATATTCAATATGTAGAATACAAAGTGAAATGTAGTAAATCAGTAAAAGAGCCAAAATAAAGTCATAAATAGAAGAATAGGAAATATTGTCTATTCGCAATGTGTCACTTATGGAAATTCTACTCGTTGGTCACAGGTTAGCAAAATCAACGCTGGTCCTCATTCCTTTATTGGGTGTTCATGAGATAATCTTCACTTTCATCACTGATGATCACATTACTGGATTTCCAAGACATCTCCGACTCATCTTTCAGTTGACTCTGAGCTCCTTCCATGTAAGTAAAAACTAGGATGCCTGATTTGAAGAGATAATACAGTAGGTATGGTACTTTGCTTGCATGTGGCTCATTTAAATTCAATCTCTGGCATCCCAAAGATGTGCTGTGTACTTTCGGGGTAAATCCTGAACACAGAGCCAGGAGTAACACTGGAGCGTCGCTGGTGTGGCTAAGAAACAAGGCAAAGACAGGGTTTCTTGACTTTAGTTTTTTTTTTTTAATTTTTATTAGTGAATCACCATGAGGTACAGTTGTGGACTTAAAAGTTTTTGTGATTGGGTTTCAGTTATACAATGATCGAGTACCCATTCCTCCACCAGTGCCCATTTTCATCACCAATGGTCCCAGTATCCCTCCCATCCCTTCAACCCCCCATCCCACCCCACCTCTGTGGCAGGGCATTCCCTTTTGTTCTCTCTCTCCTTTTGGGTGTTGTGGTTTGCAAAAGAGGCATTGAGTGACAATCATGTTTGGTCTATAGTCTACTTTCAGCATGCATCTCCCATCCTGGGAGGATCCTCCAACACCCTTGATTTGGTGCTTCCTTCTCTGAGCTGCCTTTTCCTCTAGTTTGTGCAGCTGGCCTCCAAGTCATGGAGTGAACCTCCTGGTATTTATCTCGGCTATTCTTGGGTATTAATCTCCTATTTTATTACTTTATATTCCTCAGATGAATGCAATCTTTCTATGTCTGTCCCTCTCTTTCTGACTCTTTTCACTTAGCATGATTTATTCCATGTAGTACCACTTGTATGTAAATTTCATGACTTCATCTTTTCTAACAGCCACATAGTACTCCACTGTGTAGATGTACCAAAATTTCTGGAACCAGTCATCTGTTCTCGGGCACTCAGGTTTTTTTCCAGATTCTAGCTATTGTAAAGAGTGTTGCAATGAACAAGCAAGTGCAGATGTCACTTCAACTATACTTTTTTGCCTCTCTTGGATATATTCCCAGGAGTGGTATTGCTGGGTCAAATGGTAGCTCAATTTCTAATTTTTGGAGAATCGTCCATACTGTTTTCCAAAAGGGCTGAACCAGTCAGCATTCCCACCAGCAGTGAAGGAGAGTCCCTATCTTGCCACATCCGCGCCAACACTGGTTGCTTTTGTTCTTTTGGATGCGGGCCAGTCTCTGTGGTGTGAGATGATATCTCATTATTGTTTTGATCTGCATCTCCCTGATGATTAGTGATGTAGAGCATTTTCTCATGTGCCTTTTTACCATTCAGATTTCTTCTTTGAGAAAGTTTCTGTTCATTTCGTTGCCCCATTTTTTGATGGAGTTGGATGCTTTCTTCTTGTGGAGTTCAACTTTGTATATCCTTGATATCAACACCTTGTCGGATGAGTATTGGGCTAATATCCTTTCCCATCTGCAGACTGTCATTGTATTTTGGTCACTGTTTCTTTTGAGGTGCAGAAGCTTCTTAGTTTAAGATAGTCCCATTTGTCTATCTCTGTTTCCACATGGTTGACCAGTGGAGTGCCATCTTTGTAGATACCGTTAGCTTCAATGTCATGGAGGGTTTTGCCAACTTTGTGTTCAATGTACCTACCTTATGGATCCCAGTCTGATGTCAAGGTCTTTAATCTATTTTTTTTAATAATTTATTTATTTATTTATTGAATCACTGTGGGAAAAGTTACAGAGCTTTCAGGCTTAGGTCTCAGTCATGTAGATACCGAACACATTTCCCTTTACCAATACTCATTTTTAACCCCGAACCCCAATAGACCCCCACCTCTCACCCCTCCCAATTCTTGTGAGGCAGATGAGTTCTAGTTAATACTCTATCTACTTTGACTAGATAGATTATTTCGATAGAAGATGCACAATTATTGTTTAGAGTTTACGACCCACCCCCCCCCCCCCCCAATCAGACATGCTGAAACAGCGTTGTGAAATGATTTGCTTTCTACAACTTGGTTTAAGAATAAAATGCTATCACGGCCGCGCGGTTTTGAATTTCTGCTATTTTACTTATTGACCCTGGAAGAATTTCTATTAAAAGTTAGCTAGTTAAGAGATTGGTTTCTGTGCCCTGGAGTCGTGGCCGTGCCGGAGAGCCGCTCGTGGGGGGCAGCTGGCGACCTCGGTGGGGCGTGGGGGACGGCCCACAAAGCCCCCCTTCCCATGAGGTCCCCGCCGCTCCCCCGAGCCCAGCTCAAACCTGCTTTCCACAAGGCTCCCGTGCGGCCGCCATCTTTCTTTCCAGAGAGGAGCGGGCGGGCTGGTCAACGCCCTTCCCCCTCCGGGCAGGCTTGGTGGCACGGATCAACACAAGTCCATTTGCTTTTCTGCTCCAAGCGGCTGGTTCTCTGTGCTAAGTCCTTGTGCCTCCGGGGCCGTGGCCGTGCCGGAGAGCCGCTCGTGGGGGGCAGCTGGCGACCTCGGTGGGGCGTGGGGGACGGCCCACAAAGCCCCCCTTCCCATGAGGTCCCCGCCGCTCCCCCGAGCCCGGCTCAAACCTGCTTTCCACAAGGCTCCCGTGCGGCCGCCATCTTTCTTTCTCTTTAATCTATTTTGATCTTACTTTTGTACGTAGTGTTAGGCAGAGATCTGAGCCCTCTTTTTTTTTGCATGTAGCTGTCCAGTTTTGTCAGCACAATTTGTTACAGAGTCTTTCCTTGCTCCACTTCACATTTCTTGCTCCCTTATCAAAGATTAGATGACAATATGTTTGGGGGGAGATGTCAGTCTATTCAACCCTGTTCCATTGGTCTGCAGCTATGCCTTTGTTCCAGTACCATTCTCTTTTAATTATTACTGCTTTGTAATAGAGTTTGAAGTTAGGGAGGCTGATTCCTTTCATTTTCTTTTCCCCAAGAATTGCTTTAGCTATTTGTGGGTGCATATTGTTCCATATGAATTTCAGGAGTGCTTGCTCCATTTCTTTGAAGAATGTCATGGGTATCGTTATAGGGAACACATTGAATTTGTGCAATGCTTTGGGGAGTATTGCCGTATTAACAATGTTAATTTCCCAATCCATGAGCAGGGGATATCTCCATTTTCTCGTGTACTCTTTATTTTCTGAAGTAGCGTTTTGTACTTTCCTTTCTACAGGTATTTTAATTCCTTTGTTAAGCTCATTCTTAGGTAGTTGATTTTCTGGGGTACAATTGTGAATGGGGTTTTTATTTATGTCACTTTCTTCTCTCTCACTATTTGGGTATAGGAAAGCCATGGACTTTTGGATATTGATTTTATAGCCTGCAACTTTACTATACAAGTCTATTGTTTCTGAAAGTTTTTTGGTAGAGGTTTTAGGGTTATCTAAGTATAGTTTCATGTCATCCATGAATACTGAGAGCTTGATTTCTTCCTTTCCTACCTGAATGCCCTTAATATGTTTTTCTTGCCTAACTGTTATTGCAAGTACTTCCAGCACTATAATTAACAGTAGTGAAGAGAGTGGGCATCCTTGTCTCATCCCTGATCTTAGAGGGAAGGCTCTCAGTTTTACCCCATTGAGGATAATGCTTGCTGTAGGCTTGTGGTACATGGCTTTAACTATATTGAGGAAAGTCTCCTCTATCCCCATTTTGGCGAGTGTTTTCATCATAAATGGGTAATGGATCTTGTCAAATGCTTTCTCTGCATCTATTGATATGATCATATGGTTTTTATCTTTTCTTTTATTGTTATGATGGATTATGTTGATTGACTTCCAAATGTTAAACCATCCTTGCATTCCCGGGATGAATCCCACTTGGTCATGGTGTATGATCTTTTTGATAAGTTGTTGAATACTATTTGCTAGTATTTTGTTGCGAATCTTCATATCTGTGTTCATCAAGGATATCTGTAGTTTTCTTTTCCTGTGGTGTCCTTTTTCCTTTTGGTATTAGAGAGATATGGTCTTCATAGAAACTGTTTGGGAGAGTTTCTAATTCTTCAATTTCCTGGAAAAGCTTGAGAAGAACTGGCAATAGGTCCTTTTTAAATCTTTGGAAAAATTAGCTAGTGAGTCCTCCTGTACCTGGGCTTTTGTTTTGGGGAAGACTTTTGATTACAGTTTCAATTTCCTTACTGTTAATAGGACTATTCAGGTACTCTAGATCTTCTTGATTCAGCCTTGGGAGATTACAGGAATCTAGGAATTTATCCATTTCTCCTAGGTTCTCTTGTTTCACGGCATATAGACTTTCAAAGTAGTCTCTGATGATATTTTGAATTTCTTTGGTTTCTGTTGTGATATCCCCCTTCACATTTCTGCTTTGGTTCAGTAGGGTTCTCTCTCTCTTTCTTTGTGAGTTTTTATCTATCTTGTCTATTTTCTCAAAGAACCAGCTCTTGATTTCATTGATCTTTCAGATTTTTTTTTTTTGGTTTCCATGTCTTTGATTTCTGCTCTAACTTTTATGATCTATTTCCTTCTGCCTGGTTTGGCCTCCTTTTTTGTTCCTTTTTTAAGATCTTAAGTTGTGAAGTCAAGTTGTTTATATGGGCCCTTTCTTCCTTCCTGAGAAATGCTTGCAGAGCTGTAAATTTTCCTCTTAACACAGCTTTAGCTACATCCCATAGGTTCTGGTAGCTCGTGTCTTCATTCTCATTTGTTTCCAGGTATCATTTGATTTTGTCCTTGACTTCCTTCCTGACCCACTCATTGTTCAACATTGAGTTGTTTAATTTCCGGGTGTTTGATTTGGTTTTCTGTGTCTGTGTGTGATTCACTTCTATTCTCAGTGTATCATGGTCTGAAAAGATTGTTGATACTATTTCTATCTTCCTGATTCTTTTGAGGTATGTTTTGTGGCCTAGCACATGGTCTATTTGGAAAATGTTATGTGTAAACTGGAGAAGAATGTGTATTCTTTCTTTTGGGGGTATAAAGCCCTGTATAGGTCTATAAGCCCTCTCTCTTCTATTTTTTCCTTCAAAGCCAATGTTTCCTTGCTGAGTTTTGTTCTTGTTGATCTATCCAGAGGTAATAAGGCAATGTTGAAATCTCTGGCTACTATTGTGTTGCTAGCAATGTTCTCCTTAAAATCTGTTAGCAGTTGTTTTAAATATTTAGCTGTTCCCTCATTAGGTGCATATACATTTAAGAGTGTGATTTCTTCCTGTTGTATGTATCCCTTGATGAATAGAAAATAGCTTTCGCTGTCCCTTCTAATCTTTTTCAACCTGAAATTTATGTTGTTGGATACTAGTATGGCAACGCCAGTTGTTTTTTTTTTTGTGGAATAATTTGTTTTCTACAGCTGGTTACAAGAATCAAATGATGTTGTGCAGCCGCAATAGCAGCTGCGCGATTTTGGATTTCAGGTATTTTACTTATTAGGCCTGAAGTATTTCTACTGAGAGTCAGATAATTATGAGATTGGTTTCTGTGGCTCTGGAGCCATGGCTGTGCAAGAGAGCCACTCATGGGGGGGCAACTCATGACCTCAGTAGGGTGTGAAGGACGAGCCAGGAATGCCTCCCTTCCCATGAGGTTTCAGTCACCCCTTCACGACTGTCTCATACCTGGCTTTCCATAAAGCTCCGAAGCGGCTGCCATCTTTCTTTCCAGAGGGAAAAAGGCAGAAGGGAGCAACACCCTTTCCCCTCTGGGAAAGCATGGTGGCATGGATTAATACATAGTCCATTCACTTTTCTGCCGCAAGCTGCCAGGCTCTTCATTAAGTCCTTGTGCTTCTGGAGCCATGGCCGTGCCCACACCAGCTGTGGCTATTCTACTGTTGAGAGCACAGACTGAGTTATTTATTTCATCTGCGGAATCTTTGATTCGTGACATTTCTGTGTGTAGCTTACCAATTTCTGCTTTCATTTCTTCCTGGATTTCCTCAATTCTCCGATCCATTGTTTCTTTCATGTCCTCCTTTAATTTACTGGATATCTGTCTCACTGTTTCACTGAGTTCATTGAACATCTTCATTACTTCATATCTGAATTCTTTCTAAGAGCGGTCACTTAGGTGAGCAGTATCTAGTAAGGCTTCTGGACTCTTTTCATCATCCTCCCCTCGTGGTGGTGATTTGCATTGTTTCTTCATGAGGGTTTGGAGACAGGCTGTTACAAGAGATTGCTGGGTATGGGCTAACTACCTGCGGCCTAGAGGACACCTGGGGTGCATTTCCAGGGAAAGCCAAATACCGGGTTTGAGTCACTGACCTGGGAGTGGAAAAAGACGGGGCACAGCATTGGGGACAAACAGGAAGAGGCTCAGGGATGAGAGCGTCCCAGGGTCATAGAAGATGCCTGGGGTGCGTTTGCAGGGAAAGTCAAGTTGTTTCTTGATTTTAGAGAATACAAATGTCTGTAATTCAAACCAGCTCAAAATTAAGAGAATCCAGAGCTGAAAATAAACTTTTTCTACCAGCAGACTTTAACAGCTTTGTCATTGAAGAGTGTATAGACAGAAATTTTTTGTTGCCTCTCACCTCCTGCCTGAATGACTCAATAACTAAAATGGGAAAAGTGGTTTGTTCCCTGAGCTGTAAACAGCTGGTGTGACTCATGATCATACTGTGAGTGCTAACATGAAGCCGTTTAGTAAGTCTGATTTTCCGGAGTTTTCAGAATATTTTGTTAAATGTACATTGTCTATGCTTAGGTGGCATACTGAGAACACAACAAAACTTGGCCAGAGTCAGTGAGAAGATCAGGGGACTCTGAAACTCGAAACACATCGAAAGACATTCAGCAATATGTGGGTTAAATTTCTATGGCAGCTTTATTTCTTATTTCAAAATAAAGTCTGGAATGACTTTATTTTAGTTAAATTATTCTTTCATTCCTTCTTTTCCTTTATTTTGGAGGTGGGTGCCACCCCTGGCAGTGTTCAAGGCCTAAACCTAGTTCTGCACTCAGGGATCACTCCTAGTGGACTGGAGCATCATAGGGAGTGCCAGCTATCAAATCTGCGTTGACTGCATGCAAGACAAGATCCCTACCCACTGTGCTATTGCTCTGACTCCATATTCTGGTTAAAGTTCTGTAGCAGCTTAATATCTCATCTCAACCTCACTTTTCAGGTTCTTATTGCTTTTGATCCTTCAAACACTGACTGAGGTAAATCTGGTCTTATCATTGGCCTTGTCTCGTTTTCCTCATCAGAGTCTCAATGAATTCACGAGGTAGTTTAACATGGCAATTTAGGACTCCAGTAACACAACCGAAGTCATTCCCATGACTTTTAAATGCCATAGCCTAAAAATCACACAGTTCTACTGCATTCTAGTATTGAAAACAAGTCTCAAGTGTCTAGGGTAGCTAGAAGCAAAAGCGTCTGCCTTGCAAGCATAGGGTCATGAATTCAATCCATGGTACTACGTACATGTGCTAAGAATGGTCCCAATAGCTCTGCTCTCTGCGACTCTGAGGGCTGCAATAGAATGTATACAATCTCTGGAGCACTAGAACCAGACATATGTAAGCTCTGCAGCCAAAGATACTTGGCACTAGAACCAACAATGTGCCCCCCAAAGTCCCTAAATCCTACAACCAAATGTGTATGATCCTGATTATTCCAACAGTAGCACATAGAAGGAGAGAGGAGAGGAGAAGTGAGGAGAGAAGGGAGGTAAGGGGAGGGGTAGGGAAGAGATAGGAGGGGAGGGGAGGGGAGACAATTCTCAGATTCAGTCTTGGTTAAAGTGGCTGTACAGAGAGAGTCCACTGAATGGGAAAATTATTTACCTGATATCCATCAGATAAGGGGCTACTATTTAGGATATACAAGACATTGGTGGAACTGTAGCACTGTCTGTAGCACTGTCCTCCAGTTGTTCATTGCTCGAGCAGGCACCAGTAACATCTCACAACAAATTGTGAGACTTGTTGTTGCTGTTTTTAGCATATCGAATACGTCACGGGTAGCTTTCCAGGCTTTGCAGTGCATGCAAGATACTCTTGGTAGCTTTCCAGGCTCTTCAAGAGGGGCAGAGGAATCAAACCTGGGTCGGCAGCATGCGAGGCAAACGCCCTCCCCACTGTAATATCACTCCAGAAAAAACCTTCAACCCCATAAAAAATGGGGAGTAGAAATGAACAGAAACTTCCTAAAATAGATACAAATGGCCAAAAGGCACATGAAAGTCTCTACACTACTAATCATCAGGGAGATACAAATCAAAACAACAATGAGATATCATCTTACACTGCAGAGACTAGCACACATTGAAAAGAACAAGAATGCCAGCAATAATGTGGGGAGAAAGGGACTCTCTTTCATTGCTGGTAGGAACGTTGACTGGTTCAGATTTTCTAGAAAACAATATGGGCATTCCTCAAAAACTTAGAAATTGAGTTTCCATATGACCCAACAATACTACTTCTGGGAATATATCTTAGGGTGCAAAAATGACAGTCGAAGTGACATCCGCACCTGTATGTTCATTGCAGCACTGTTTACAATAGGCAGAACCTGGAAACAATCCCAGTGACTGAAAACTAATGACTGGTTAAAGAAACTTTGGTACATCTACACAGTGGAATACTATGAAGCTGTTAGGAAAGATAAAATCATAAAATTTGCTTCTAAGTAGATGGTCATGGAGAGTATCATACTAAGTGAACCAAGTCAGAAAGAGAGAGACAGACACAGAATGACTGCACTCATTTGTGAAATATAAAATAGCATAATATGAGACTGACACCCAAGGATAATAGAGGTAAGAGCCAGGAAGATTGCTCCATGGTTGGAAGCCTGCCTCAGGAGCTGGGGGAGAAGGCAGCTGGGATAGAGAAGGGATCACTAAGTCAATGATGGATGGAGAGATCGCTTGGGATGGGAGATGTGTGTTGAAAGTAGATAAAGGACCAAACATGATGGTCTCTCAGTATCTGTATTGCAAACCATAGTGCCCAAAAGCAGAAAGAGAGAGACTAAGAAGAAAATTGTCTACCATAGAGGCAGGGGTTGGGTGGGTTGGAGGTGGCGGAAGAGATATTAGGGACATTAGGGGTGGGAAATGTGCACTGGTGAATGGATGGGTGTTCAATCATTTTATGACTTAAACTCAATCATGAAAGCTTTGTAACTATCTCACAGTGATTCAGTTAGCAAAATAAAAATAATAAAATGATTGTAAAAAATGAATAAGGATGGTGAGGATGACTTATTACTGAAAGCCAATGATGCTAAAGTTGACTGTAAACAGAGTAAACACAGCAGAGATCCCATACTTTAGAACCAACCATATAAAAGCAGTAGTACAAGGCAGGAATTATGGAATAGAGAAGGGAAGAATATGAAATTCTACCCCCCAAGAGCAACAATAAAAATTGCAAGATGGGACAAAGCTGCCTAAAAACAATAATCTTATCCTGGAAAATAAGAAAAAACATACTATACACTGAGAATTTATTTCACCTGCATAGGAATGGTGTCTGTGATTTCTCTTTCTTCCATTTCCCCATCTATGAGGAAATACTAGTGAAAATCAGCAGCTATGTGAAGGGTTGACTTGATACAGATCAGAGAACAGAAAGAGACCCTGCTTCAGGCTTTATGTCATTTTAAGGATGAAAGACATGAATTTGTTTTTTTCAAAATGACTTTTTTTTTATGTAGGAGTACCGCTATTTATTCAGCCACTGGTTAGCTGATTGAATTGTGCGTGAACTCCACCTAACTTTTTCTTTATTTTTTTTTATAATTTTATTTATTGAATCACCACGAGAGCAGCCACAAAGCTCTTGGGCCTAAGTCCCGGTCACACAATGAAACACCCATACCTTCACCAGTGCCCACTCTCCACCCCCAACAACCCCAGTACACCCCCATCCCACACCCTGCCACCTGTGGGGCAGACAATCTCCACATCACTCTCTCTCCACTTTGATCACACCCAATATTTTGACACCAGACCCACCATTACCATTTGAGATCCTACCCCAACACTCAGATCCGCTGAAAAGGCAACAGTAGACAACCTGCTTTCCATTGCTGGCCATGAATAACACATGATGTCGCATGGCTGCAGTAGTGGCTGCGCGATCTTGAAATTCCAAAACTCCAACACTTAAATCTGGAGGGATCTCTGCCAAAACCTGCTGGTTTCAAAGGTTTGCTCCTGAGTCTCTGGGATCATGGCCATCAAGCAGCTTGATCAGGAGCCAGAAAGGCTGTTCGTGAACGATGACCTGGGGTCTCGTTGGGGTGGGGAGGACAGGACCAGCTCCACCCCATCCCACGAGGCCCAAAATGTCTCGTCACTGTGGGCCCAAACCTGACTGTCCAATGGCCTCTAAACGATGATGGTCACCGAGCCGCCAGGGGGAAGCAGGCAGAGGGACAACACTCCTTCCCCCCTGGGGTGGCCCAGCAACAGTAACCTACTGCGGGGTCCAGATGCATTTCTGCCAAAAGCCGCTGGGTTTCAAGATTTGTTTCTGAGTCTCTGGGATCATGGCCGTTAAGCAGCTAGATCAGGAGCCAGAGAGGCCGTTTGTGGACGATAACTTGGGGTCTCGTTGGGACAGGGAGAACAGGACTGGCTCCACCCCCATCCCATGAGGCCCAACAAGTTTTGTCACTGTGGGCTCAAGCCTGACTGTCCAATGACCTCTGGAGGATGACAGCCACCAAGCCGCCAAGGGGGAGCAGGTGGAGTAACAAAACCCTTTCCCCCCTGGGGTGGCCCGGCAACAGTAACCTTCTGTGGGGTTCGACGCATTTCTGCAAAAAGCCACTGGGTTTCGAGATTTGTTTCTGAGTCTCTGAGATCATGGCCATTAAGCAGCTTGATCAGGAGCCAGAGAGGCCATTCGTGGGCGATGACTTGGGGTCTCGTTGGGGTGGGGAGGACAGGACCAGCTCCACCTCCATCCCGTGAGGCCCTGCGTGTCTTGTCACTACGGGCCCAAACCTGACTGTCCAGTGGCCTCTGGAGGATGGTGGCCACCAGGCCACCAGGGGGAACAGGCCAAGGCACGAAACCTATTCCCACCTGGGTTGGCCCAGCACCGGTAACCTCCTGCAGGGACCGGACGCATTTCTGCCAAAAGCTGCTGGGTTTTGAGATTTGTTTCTGAGTCTTTGGGATCATGGCCATTAAGCTGTTCAATCAGGAACCAGAGAGGCCATGCCTCCAATTATATAGCTGAGCCAGAGGTGGTTTGTGGGTGTGTTTCCCACATACCTAACTTTTGGCCGTTTACTTTCTTGGTAAACTTTGCCCCAAGTTTTTGGGGTCTGGCCAAAGGCACAGCAGCAATTTGGGGGTATCTGGAAGTCTAAAGGTGCCATCAGGCTGCTAATGCACTCACCTTACAGGTATAGATTGACCTGCTGGCGGCACCATACCCCCCACATGAGGTTTTTGAATTAAAGAAAAACTTAAACAGGTTCATACACAGAGATAAGATTTTCTTGCTGAGGTTCAATCTTTGAGTGTGATCTCTATGCACAAGTACCCTGCAAGGTTCAGAACTAGGTGATTCTAGGTTCTCTTCGTCAGAGGAGGGAAGCCACTGGCTTCTGACAGTGTCAGGGACTATGATTCTATGGATAAAGCATAGAAAAAGTGTTCACCTATTGTCCACTCACCAGCAGCCAAGGGTATCAAGTCTGTGGTCTGAGAAATTGGACAGTAGTTTTTTCTCCTCATTGAGTGTGTGATGATGTGCATTGGCGTTTATTTAAGATAGAATTGTCTTTATTTTGAAACCATGATTAATTTATTTCAATTGTTTGAAAGATTTCAAAAACTAACGTTTATTTATTTGTACTGCCTATGTTATTTTGTCCAAACCTTTTTATATAAAACAAAGCTAGAAAAACAAAGCAAAAAGACACAGATGTTTTGTCAGTGTTTGGTAGTAGATGGTGTCTTGTTGACTAAAGTCAGCCTAGAAGGGGAAAAATAGAGAATGATCTCTTTTTAGGAGTGTGACTGATCTTGTGAACACTTAATCAGCTTATCTCCAACACTCAAGATTATCAGTGGAACAAAAACTCATGTGACACTATGTGGGACATATTTCTGCGAAAGAAACCTAGCCTATTATTACACTTATTTCATGGGAACATGATTTAGTCACTTATTGTCATTGTTACAAATTACTGCTATCATTTATTTTATTAATATGATGAATTATGTTGATTAACTTGTGAATGTTAAACTATCCTTGTATCTCCGGGATAAATCCCACTTGGTAATGGTATATGATCTTTTTGATGAGTAGTTGGGCTCTATTTGCTAAAATTTTTGTTGAGGATTTTTGCATGTGTATTAATCAGGAATATCAGCATGTCATTTTCTTTTTTGTAGTGTCTCTGTCTGCTTTTGGTATCAGGTTCATATGTGCTTCATAGAAACCGTTTGGAAGTGTTTCTGTGTCTTTAATTTCCTGGAAAAAATTGAAAAGGACCAGCAATAGGTCCTCTTTAAAGATTTGGAAAAAATCACCACCTGGACCTGGGCTTTTGGTTTTTGGAAGAATTTTGATCTCCAGTTCAATTTCCTGAGAGTGTTAGGTCTATTCAGGCATTCCAAGCCTTCTTGGTTCAGATATGGAAGGTTATAGGAATCCAGGAATTTATCCATTTCTTCTAGGTTCTTTTGTTTTATGGTATACAGACTCTCAAAGTAATCTCTGATGATCTTTTGAATTTCTGTGGTTTCTGTTGTGATGTCCCCCCTTTTGCGACAAAAGAGGCATTGGTGGTGTCAGTGTCCTTGTCAACATGAACTTAGCCATGAGCATTGATTCATGCAAATGTCTAACAACCCGAATTGGATGATTACACTTGAATAGAAGTGGCTCATTGCCAACAGTTTCTATCTTCGTTGTCTATGCACCAACATCCAATTGTGATGAAGGAGAAATTGAAAAGTTCTACATGGAGCTGGAAAAGTTTTATAAAGAAGACCACACCTTCTACAAGATCAGTGATCTACAAGATCAATGATTTTAATACCAAGATTGGACTGAGAAGTTCAACTGAAGAACTCCACATGGGGACCCATGGCCTGTAATGGAACGAGCAGGGTGAGAGACTGTTTGAGTTTATCATGTCGACCAAAACCATCCATGGTAACTCAGTTTCAGAAGGCCGAATCTAAACCTTGGACATGGGAGTCTCCCAGTGGATGGTTCCACAACGAAATTGACCACATCATATTCAATTGACAGTTTTGCCTGACCGATGGCACTGTTGTCCCAAAATTCCAAATGGGATCGGACCACTGCCTCCTTCGTGCAAAATTCTACTTCACAGAGCAGGGAGAAAGGACTGCAAAGTTTAAGAAGAGAATTCCCAGTACGTCCACCAACTGGGAGCTCTTTGGCTCTGTTGCGGCAACATGGGAAGATGCTGTTGTTGAAACATTGACGAGGAATATGATCGAGTGTTTCAGCACCTCCATGATTGTGCGAGGAATGCCAAGAGAGAGATAACCACAAAAAAAGAGATGCCTGTCTTCGAACACTCTTGAGCTTATTTGCCAACATGGCTTGGCGCATGCTTCAGGCAACTGCAAGTGAATGTCTGAGCTCACAAAGCAGTGCAGAGAAGCAATCAAGGAAGACCTCAAAGAGAGAAGAGCAGCAGTGCTGATAGATGCAGCAGAAGCTGGGAAAAGAATTCTCAACGCCCGCCTGTCCTTCACCAACTACAAGACCAAGATGACTGCCCTCTGACGTCCTTATGGATCTATCACATATTCCAGAAGGGCAATGGAGAAAATAATTCATGACTTCTACTCAGATCTCTTTGATAGCCATGTCCACCTGCCCACAAATTCCGCAGGATGGATATGTCGTTCCCAACGTTCTCCCTTCCAAAATCCGACACACCATCTCATCGGTAAAGAAACAAAGAGCACCCGACCCAGACAAGGTCAGACCTGAACACCTGAAGAACCTACCATCAGTACTCATCAATACACTGGCTCGGCTCTTCACACGCTACCTGTCTGAATGCAAGGTTCTGTCCCAATGGAAAACCAGTAGGACTGTACTATTGTACAAAAAGGGAGACATCCACAGCATTGGCAACTATTGCCCGATCTGCCTATTGTCTGTCATCTACAAGCTGTTCACTCAAGTCATCCTGGATAGGATTGGCAGAACACTAGATGAAGGACAACCATGTGAGCAAGCCGGGTTCCACAAAGGATTCAGCACAATTGACCATATCCTCACAATAAACAAGCTCATTGAGGTTTCTCGGGAGTTCAAGATGCTGCTCTGTCTCACATTCATTGATTTAAATAAGGCCTTTGATTCTGTTGAGATGGAAGTGGTCATCGAAGCCCTAGCCAATCAGGGTGTTCAAACTCAATACATCAGGATCCTCTGTGAGCTGTATTACGAATTCAATACCAGGATCTCACCATTCTACAAAGAAGTGATCATCGATGTCAAGAGAGGGGTTTGGCAGGATGATACTATTTCACCAAAACTCTTCAGTGCCACCCTAGAGAACGTCATGTGATGACTGGAATGGGAAGGAAAGGGAGTGAATCGAAAGAGCTATGCTTGGAGTATCACGTTTCACTCAAATGAGAGAAAGAACCTGGAGTTCCAACCTCCATCAATGCTCAAGAATCAGGGATGCTGTCTCGTTTGCCAAGGCATCAAAAATCAGATGGGCTGAACGCGTAATGAGATTTAGAGATGACCACTAGACTAGAGCCATTACTGACTGGATTCCATGGGACGTCAAAAGGTTGCGTGGCCACCCACCTATGAGATGGTCAGACTTCTTCGTCAAGACACTTAACAATTGGTTTGAGGCTCTTTGTGTTCCTAGAATGAGCAGATGCCATTGGGCTACACTAGCACGTGACAGGGATGAATGGAGATGTTACTGGTGCCCGCTCGAGCAAATCGATAAGTAACGGGATATCAAGTGATCAAGTCATCAAGTCCCCCCTTTCATTTCTGATTTGATTTATTAGATTTCTCTGTGTGTGTGTGTGTTTCTCTCTCTCTTTCTTTGTGAGTCTTGCTAGTAGTTTATTGAGCTTGTTTATTTTTTCAAAGAACCAGCTCTTGGTTTCAATGATCTTTTGCATTGTTTTTATGGGAATCTAGCTTGTTGATTTCTGCTCTAAGTTTTATTATTTCTTTCTACCTGCCTGGGTGGTCTCCTTTTGATACTCATTTTCTGAGATCTTAAGCTGTTAAGTCAAGTTATTTATGTGTACCCTTTATTTACAAATGCTTGCAGATCTATAAACTTTCCTCTTAATTCTGCTTTAGCTGTGTCCCACAAGTTCTGGTAGCTCGTATCCTCATTTTCATTTGTTTCCAGAATTTTTTTGATTTTTTCTTTAATTTCCTCTCTATCCCAGTGGTTGTTCTGCAATGAGCTGTTTTATTTCCAGGTGCTTGGCTTGTTTCTACATTTCTGTGTGTGGTTAACTTCTATTTTCAGTGCATCATGGTCTGAAAAGATAATTGATACAATCTTCTTAATTTTACTTAATCTTCTTAATTTTACTAAGGTGTGTTTTCTGGCCCAGCATCTGGTCCACCTTGTAAAATATTCCACGTGCATTGGAGGAGAGTGTGTATTCAGATTTTGGGGAATAAAAAGACCTGTATATATCTACTAGCCCTTTTTCTTCCATTTTTTCCTTCAGAGCCTTGTTGAGTTTTAGTCTCCTTGATCTATCAAATGGAGACAAGAAGGTGTTGAATTTTCCGACTACTATTGTGTTGCTACCAATGTCCTCCTTGAAGTCTATTAGCAGAACACGGAACATGGTCCTCCCATTGTTCATCGATTTGCTCGAGTGGGCTCAGTAACATCTCCATCATGAGACTTGTTGTTACTGTGTTTGGCATATCGAAACATGTCACGAGTAGCTTGCCAGGCTCTGCCATGAGGGCGAGATACTCTTCGGTAGCTTGCTGGGCTCTCCGAGATGGGAGTGGAGGAATCGAATTCGGGTCGGCCATATTGGCTGCATGCAAGGCAAATGCCCTACCGTTGTGCTATATTAGCAGATACTTTAATTATTTTCCTGGCTCCTCATTTTATATATATATACATATATATATATATGTTTAGGAGTTTAATTTCTTCCCGATGTACATATTCTTTGATTATTAATAAATGGTTTCACTGTCCTTTCTAATATTTTCCAGCCTGAAATTTATGTTGACAGATACTAGTATGACCACCACAGCTGTTTCAAAGGAATTGTTCTCTTGAAAAATTGTTTTTCATCCTTTGACTTGAGTGTATTTTCTCCACTGTTCAAATGTGTTTCTTGTAAGCAGCAGAATATTGGATTTGATTTTTAAATCCATTTTGCCACTCTGTGTCTCTTAATTGGTGCATTTAGACCATTGGCATTGAGAGAGATTATTGTCATGGGGTTCTGTGCCATCTTTCTATGGAAGGTTGTTATGCTTGTGGGGTTTTACTTGTCTTAGAGTAACCCCTTCAGTCTTTCTTTTAAAGTTGATTTTGAGTCTATGAAGTTCCTGAACTGTTTTTTATCCATGACTAGTATATTTTCCCTTCAGATCTGAACGGGATTCTAGCTGGATGAAATATTCTTGGTGAGATGTTCATGTCAGTGAATTTTTTTCACTATATCCCACTACTGTCTTTTGGCCCAGAGGGTTTCATTTGTTAAGTCTGCTGTAAATCTAAGGGATGCACCTTTATATGTGATTTTGTTCTTTGATCTTGCTACTTGCAGTATTGTGTCTCTATCTACGGTACTCATCGTTCTGATTATGGTATATTGTGGAGTCTTTATTAGGGTCTCTCTTAGCTGGTATCGTTTGGGCTTCTTGAATCTGTATGTTGGCATTCTCCAGCTCTGGGAACTCTTCAGCAATGATGTCTTTAGCTGTTACTATCTCATTGGATTTGCTTCCCTGTCCCTCTGGGACTCCAGTAAATCTTATGTTGTTCCTTCTGAATTCATCCCACATATCTCTTACCTGCCCTTGAGCTATTTTGAGGTCTTTTTTTCATATTCTGTTGTTGCCTGGATGCTTTCTACAGGCTTATCTTTATGCTCATTGATTCTTTGGCTGTTGTCATTCTACTGTTGAGGGTACCCACTGAGTTGTTTTTCTTTTTACTTCATATACCAAATTTTTTATTAGTGACACTTATGTTTATAGTTTTCTATTTATACTATCATTTCCTCTTGTGTTTTATTGACTCTGCATTACACTGTTACTATCATATATCCTGTATTTTATTGGATATCGGTTCCACTGTTTCTTTGAGCTCACTGAACTTCCTCACCATTTCATCTCTGAATTCTTTATCAGAGAGATTATGTAAGTGGGTATTCTCTGTTGAGACTTCAGGGCTCTTTTCTTCATCCACTCCTCATGGTGGGGATCTACACTGTTTTCTCATGTTGCTGTAGTAGTCGGAGGGTAGATCCTTCCAGTTCACTATTGGTGTTCCCCTCTCTCTGCCAGGGAGAACTCTGGGGGAGCTTGGTAGATGGTGTTCTCCTCTTTCTCCTTCAAAGATATTACCTCCCTCTTTGTTGCTCCTATGTGACAATGTTGGGACTCTGGCATTGATTCAGGGTATCTGTTCTAGATTGGGGTTGTGTAGATTCTTGTGTTCACCTTTATTTTGGTGAGCTTGGAGCTATTTTGATTGGGATGGGCTAGTGGACTATTGGCCTAATGTAGTTGCAGTAGTCAGACTGCCTTTGAATTTGGCGTAGAACACTGAGATAAGTGTTCATGCACTATGAAAGAATAAATTAACTGGTGGCCCCACCAATGATGCCACCTTGGAGGCCTCAACCCCTGCTGCTGGTGTGCCTGCAGGATGAGCAGCCATAACAGAGTGTGGGTTACAGTTAAAGTCTCACTGCTTGCTTCCTTTTAAAGACACAAATCCAGGGCTGGAGAGATAGCATGGCAGGTAGGGCGTTTGCCTTGCACGCGGCCGACCTGGGTTCTATTCCCAGCATCCCATATGGTCCCCTGAGCACCTCCAGGAGTAACTCCTGAGTACAGATCCAGGAGTAACCCCTGTTCATTGCCAGGTGTGACCCAAAAAAGCAAAAAAAAAAAAGATACAAGTCCTTTCTCTCCTAGGTGCTCAGCTGGCATCTGTGACTGTAGAGGGGGGTCCTTTCTGTTCGCTGTAGCCTCTCACCACACCTACCCTGCTGCCGATGTACTAGAAGGAGGAGAAGCCATGTGTTGGCCAGATCCTGAACAAACTACCTCCAAACATAAACTAATAATCAACAATTATCTCATGATTTTATGAGAGTGAAAACTTATAGCAAAAATAGGCACTTAGTTAAAAGCTTCATGTTAACACTCTGCTCTCAGAATTGTGGTCCTCTTTATAGATATAAATTGGGGAAGAGATGATGGAGCAATAGTACTGCAGCAAGTAGGGTGCTTGCCTTGCACGTGGCTAGCCTAGATTTGATTCCCAGCATCCCATATGGTCTCCCAAGCCTGCCAGGAGTGATCCCTGAGTGCAGAACCAGGAGTAAGACCTGAGCACTTCCAGGTGTGGTTCAAAAACCAAAATAAATGTGAGAAATATCTGAAGGCTTGTTGGGACTGGAACACCCAAGATGGGTCATTCATGTGACTGCTGTCCAAATGATTGATGGACAATAGAAAACTTCTCCTCCATATAGCCGGCCTCTATCTCTGTCTTAGATGTCTCACAGAATGGTGGTTGACATCTCAGAGCATTCTAAGAGCAAATGTTCTTAGGAAACACTTACCCTCCTAAAGCAGTGGCTAGGAGATCTCAGAAAGTCTCTTACACTGGATTATGTTGGTAGAAGGGGTTGTAACTTCATCTCAGGTTTAAACAGGGAAACATTAAGGTCAATTTATGTATTTGAGTAGTATAGTAGTACATGCATTAAGGAAGGGAAGGAATCTAGAGAACAGTCTTTTTTGACCTAGTGGGCCATTTGGTTTTGTGGCTGGCTAGAAGTCATCTTAGCACTATATGCTGCTAAGGATATGAAGGCTCAGAGGAGGTTTTGTGCTAGCTCTGAATAAGAGGACATACTTAAAGTGAGCACTTTCTAAATATCCTTGTACAGTTCCCCTCCCTCCCAACAGGCAGAGAAAATATACATTCGAGGATACGTTTATGAGACAGATCATAGTGATTTGATGAAGAAAATGAAAGAGAACAGCTTAGACCCTCACAACTTCTTTTTCTTGCTGTTTTAGAGGGAGCTTCACTCTTACAAGGACTTATTTCCCTTCCTTCCTTCCTTCCTTCCTTCCTTCCTTCCTTCCTTCCTCCCTCCCTTCCTCCCTCCCTCCCTCCCTCCCTCCCTCTTTCTTTCTTTCTTTCTTTCTTTCTTTCTTTCTTTCTTTCTTTCTTTCTTTCTTTCGTTATTTTTTATTATATATTTTTTTTAATAGTGAGGCGCCATGAGGTACAGTTGTAGACTTACACATTTTTGTGCTTGGGTTTCGATTATACAATGATCAAACACCCATCCCTCCACCAATGCGCATTTCCCACCACCACGGATCCCAGCATCCCCTCCCCGCCCCAGCCCCGATCCCACCCTGCCTCTGTGGCAGGGCATTTCCCTCTCTCTCCTTTTGAGTGCCATGGTCTGCAAAAGAGGCATTGAGTGGCAATCATGCTGGTCGACAGTCTACCCTCAGCATGCTCTCCCATCGTGGGCGGATCCTCCCAACACCCTTTATTTGGTGTTCCCTTCTCTTTCTGAGCTCCCCCTTCCCCTAACATGTGTGATTGTCCTCCGGGTCATTGAGTAAAATTCCTGGTACTAATCTCTGCCATACTTGGGTGTTAGTTTCCTATTTTGTTACTTTATGTTCCCCAGATGAATGCAATATTTCTATGTCTATCCCTTCTTTCTGAGTCATTTCGCTTAACATGATACTTTCCATGTAGTACCACTTGTATGTAAACTTCATGACTTCGTCTTTTCTAACAGCTACATAGTACTCCATCGTGTAAATGTGCCAGAGTTTCTTCAACCAGTCATCTGTTCTCGGGCACTCAGGTTTTTTCCAGATTCTGGATATTGTAAAGAGTGCTGCAATAAACAGACAATTGCAGATGTCACTTCGGCTATACTTTTTTGCCTCTCTGGGATATATTCCCAGGAGTGGTATTGCTGGGTCAAATGGTAGCTCAATTTCTAGTTTTTTGAGAATCATCCATACTGTTTTCCAGAAGGGCTGAACCAGTCGGCATTCCCACCAACAGTGAAGGAGTGTCCCTTTCTCACCACATCCGCGCCAGCACCCGTTGCTTTTGTTCTTGTGGATATGGGCCAGTCTCTGTGGTGTGAGGTGATACCTCATTGTGGTTTTGATCTGCATCTCCCTGATGATTAATGATGTGGAACATTTTCTCATGTGTCTTTTAGCCATTCGGATTTCTTCTTTGTCAAAATTTCTATTTATTTCATCTCCCCATTTTTTGATGGGGTTGAATGTTTTCTTTTTGTGGAGTTGAACCAGTATTTTGTATATCCTTGAAATTAACCCCTTATCAGATGTGTAGTTGGCGAATATCCTTTCCCATTCAGTTGACTGTCTTTGTATTTTGGTCACTGTTTCTTTTGAGGTGCAGAAGCTTCTTAGTTTAAGATAGTCCCATTTATCTATCTCTGTTTTCAAAGTCTGTATGCCACGAAACAAAAGAACCTAGAAGAAATGGACAAATTCCTGGACTCCTATAATCTCCCAAAGCTGAATCAAGAAGACCTGGAGTATCTGAATAGACCTATTAATATCAACGAAATAGAAACTGCAATCAAAAGCCTTCCCAAAAACAAAAGCCCGGGCCCAGATGGAATCACTAGCGAATTTTTCCAAACATTTAAAGAGGACCTGCTGCCAGTTCTTCTCAAGCTCTTTCAGGAAATTGAAAAAACTGAAACTCTCCCAAACAGTTTCTATGAAGCCCATATCTCTCTAATACCAAAAGGAAACAAAGATACCATGAGAAAAGAAAACTACAGGCCGTTATCCCTGATGAACACGGATGCGAAGATTCTCAACAAAATACTAGCAAATAGAATTCAACTACTCATCAAAAAGATCATACACCATGACCAAGTAGGATTCATCCTGGGGATGCACGGCTGGTTTAACACTAGGAAATCAATCAACATAATCCACCACATCAACAAAAGAAAAGATAAAAATCATATGATCATATCAATAGATGCAGAGAAAGCATTTGACAAGATCCAGCACCCATTTATGATGAAAACCCTAGCCAAAATGGGGATAAAGGGGACTTTTCTCAATATAGTTAAAGCCATCTACCACAAGCCTACAGCAAGCATCATCCTCAATGACGAAAAACTGAGAGCCTTCCCTCTAAGATCAGGGACGAGACAAGGATGCCCACTCTCTCCACTGCTGTTCAATATAGTATTGGAAGTACTTGCAATAGCGATTAGGCAAGAAAAGGGTATTAGGGGCATCCAGGTAGGAAAGGAAGAAATCAAGCTCTCACTATTCGCAGATGATATGATACTATACTTAGAAAACCCTAAAACCTCTATCAAGAAACTTCTAGAAACAATAGGCTTGTATAGTAAAGTGGCAGGTTATAAAATCAATGCCCAAAAGTCCATGGCTTTCCTATATGCAAATAGTGAAAGAGAAGAAAAAGACATGAAGAAAACAATCCCATTCACAATTGTGCCCCAGAAAATCAAGTACCTAGGAATCACCTTAACTAAGGAAGTAAAGGACCTGTACAAAGAAAACTACAAAACTCTACTTCAGGAAATAAAAGAGGATACGAGGAAATGGAAAAATATCCCCTGTTCATGGATCGGGAGAATTAACATTGTCAAAATGGCAATACTTCCCAAAGCACTGTATAAATTCAACGCAATCCCTATTAGGATACCCATGACATTCTTCAAAGAATTGGAGCAAACACTCCTGAAATTCATATGGAACAATAAGCCCCCACGAATAGCTAAAGCAATTCTTGGGAAAAAGAAAATGGGAGGAATCAACCTCCCTAACTTCAAACTCTACTATAAGGCAGTAATAATTAAAACAGCATGGTACTGGAACAAAGGCAGAGCTGTAGACCAATGGAACAGGGTTGAATATACTGATGTCCCCCCCCCAAGCATACGAGCATCTAATCTTCGATAAGGGGGCAAGAAAAGTGAAGCGGAGCAGGGAAAGCCTCTTTAACAAATTGTGCTGGCAAAACTGGACGGCTATATGCAAAAAAATGGGCTCAGATCTCTGCCTAACTCCATGTACAAAAGTAAGATCTAAGTGGATTAAAGACCTCAACATCAGACCGGAATCTATATGATACATTGAGGAAAATGTTGGCAAAACCCTTCATGACATAGAAGCTAATAGTGTCTTCAAAGATGTCACAGCGCTGGTCTTTCTTTCTTTCTTTCTTTCTTTCTTTCTTTCTTTCTTTCTTTCTTTCTTTCTTTCTTTCTCTTTTGTCACAACTGGTCATGCTCAGGAGGAATTCCTTTTATACACTCAGAAATTACTTCTGGCAATGCTCAGGGGACCATATGGGATGCCAGGGATCAAAGTTGGCTTAGCTGTGTGCAAGGCAAGTGACCTACTTGCTGTACTATTGCTCCAGCCCCACCAAGGACTTATTTCTTAGAGAGTTAACCAACCTCCTGCTATCATACAGTCTTTGGGGAGATTTCCAAGTAGTGGTAAAATAGGAAGTAAAAGCTGTATGTTCTGTAGGACCACTCTTTTCCATGCTTTATTTAGAATAATACAAAACTTCCCCAAATCCCTAAAACAGTAAATCAATAACTTGAAGAAATGAAAGGGGTATTTTTGATGTGGATCCCTGCTTTTATGATCTCATTTGTGAGACTTCTGGCATGCTTAAATCCACTCTCTGCCCTACTGCCCTACCAGAGCAGCTGTGGACCTCCAAATTACATACATAAAAATGAACCTAACTGAAGCTATAAGTCGCACTAGCTAGGTTGGTTGTGGTTTTGTGCTTGGGACACATGTGGTAATGCTCAGGGACTTTTCCTGGATCTGCTTAGGCGTTATTTCCGGCCATGCTTAAAACATGTAGTGTCAGGATTTGAACCAGGATTATGGCATCTATAGCAGCATGAAAAGCAAGTGACTTACCTCCTGTATTTATCTCTCTGGCTCCCGGGGATAACTAGTTTTATAGCTAGTTTTATGTAGAAGGAAAATTCCATACTTGACCAAATCCAGGTATTTATGACCATCAGAATGAAAATCTCCGGTTTCCATAAGGAAGAACATGCAAATATTCCTCCAGAGCATTGTTGTCATTGTTGTTGGAGAAACAACAGCAACCATCAATTTTTTTTTAAACTACAACACCTTTTCCAGCACAAGCATCCTTACCAGTATTAGGGGTAAGATTAATATTATAAGGTAAAAAGAAGAGTCAACCTGTTATGGTGATCATCACCATTTAGTTGAAAGAAGACAATAGAAACAAATATTAACTAAAGTGTCTTTGATTTTAAACTTCTAATATTTAAGCAATGATTCTATAAAAATTTGTCAATAATATTTTCTTTTTGACTTGACATTCTAAAAACTAAAAACAGAATACATAGGAAACTGTCCTGTTATGTTTTAGAAGTGGTCTGGCATTGTACATAGCAAGACTTTCAATTGTAAGACACAAAAAGCCAACTCACTTACTCACTTAATTATTTAACAAATATTATTAAATTCCTATGCCAGCCATTGTTTTCAGATGTGACAGATGTGGTAGTAGAAGGCAGATAATAAGCAAGTTGAAAATAAGAATTTATGGGGCTGGAGCGATAGCATAGTGGGTAGGGTGTTTGCCTTGCACGAGGCCGACCCAGGTTCAATTCCCAGCATCCCATATGGTCCCCCAAGCACCGCCAGGAGTTATTCCTGAGTGTATGAGCCAGTAGTAAGCCCTGAGCATCACCGGGTGTGACCCAAAAAGGAAAAAAAAGAATTTATTCTTTTGCTGTAAAATATATAAAATATAATATTCTGATGGTGACTAAATGGCTGCTAAAAGTTGGGGTGGTTGAACCAAACTCTCTTGGGTGACATTTGAAATAATATCTGAATTTTGAGACGCCAGTTAGGCATATATATGAGGGTAAAATATTTCAGAAAATAGGAAGTGTGAAGGAACTTGGTCATGCAGTCATTATCCATTATGTCCTCAAATAATCTTCATCTTAGACATAACCTTGAGGTACTTCCTCCAATTAAATAGTTTATCTGTCTGGTTAATAAGGTATTGTGGTTATTAAAGTGTGTGACTTGTGAGATGAAGTCATAAGAGATTGCTATCTTAGAAGCCAAACCAAACCTTCAAATTATGTGTAGTTCCAGTTTTGGCCAACATCTTAACCATAAGAGTGACTGTAGTCTAGAACTGATATTCCCAGATTCTTGGCCAGAAAGTTTGTGAGTTGATAAATATTTATTAATTTGATATACTAAGTTACAGAGCAAGAGATAATAAATGAACAAGAATTCTAAACAAAGTCAGATCTTTGTGGTTGGAAACATGGTATAAAATGAAGCAAAAAATAATACATACAGAGCACAGATCACCTTCGTGCCCTCCATGGATGGGAAATTGTATCTCACTCTATGTGTAATAGAAAACCATTGGCATGTTATGATGTATCTTTTCAAAATAAATAAAGGGGTGGTGGGGTATGGGAGATAGTGGGAGGAAATGGGGAACATTGGTAGTGGGAAATGTACACTGATGGAGAGATGGGTGTTGGATCACTGTATGACTGAAACCCAATCATAAACAGATTTGTAATGGTCTATCTCACAGATATTCAATACAAAATTAAAAAAAATAATGTGGAGTTCATGCCTGCTTCAGTCCGCTTAATAAGTGGTTGAATAAATACCTTTCTACATAGAAAGGAAAGAAGAAAGAAGGAATCTTTTTTTTTTTTTGCTTTTTGGGTCACAGCCAGCGATGCTCAGGGGTTACTCCTGGTTCTGAACTCAGGAATTACTCCTTGCGGTACTTGGGGGACTATATGGGATGCTGGGAGTTGAACCTGGTTGGCTGTGTGAAGGCAAATGCCCTACCTGCTATACTATAGCTCTGGCCATAAAAGAAGGAAAATTTGAGGATTAGCCTTAGCTGAATACTCACAGATCATTGAAATATGTCCCTTCATTCTCTTTCTGCTTTTCCCTATGTTGGTTTCTTCTTCAGATGGGCTCCCTCGATCATTATAAAGATGTTCATGGGATTACTTTCAGGTTGATATCAACTATGTGGCTAATCACAGTGAAAAAGAATGCACTCCTCCTTCTCCCCTGAGATGTTGTAAACAACTTAAATCTTTTGACCATTTGTGCTAACTATTGTAGTGATGACCATTCAAGAGCAAGAAGGCCATATTACTGACAGCCTTAACAGAAAGTCAAATGAAAAAATAAAAAAGGGTCTCAGTACTCACTCCAGAGAAGCAGAAATGGGAGAGTGACCTTATTTGTGTGGTCGAACAAATGATGCCACGTCTATGGGATTTTATTATTTATTAGCAGTAAGCAAACAGGGCTGATATGGGTGGTAGTTGTAAAAGTATTGAATTTCCTCATGGAAATACAAGCTAATGTAATCACTATGGCTAATTCTAGTTTATGCAGGTAATATAGTTGCCTGCCTCTTCTGAAGACTCTGCTGACTTGGGCAGGCCTTTGTAATTTTTCAACTTCAGACCATCACGCTATCTCTTCCTTCTGTTTCAGGGATTTCTTGTTGCCTTGCTGTATTGCTTTGCCAATGGAGAGGTATGTTTTCCAGGCTGTCATCCTAGCTTCATATGAAGTTGGATTGGCATCCTACTATCCCTAGCAGTTTCTGTGTAGATGATGGTATGTGGAGAAATGTGCAGTGATGAGCATATACCTGGATAAAGTCATACTGAAATTCTCCAGTGAAGAGAAAGGGGAAGCAGTTTGGACGAAAGGTATTGAGGTATTGGAATGAATATAAATAAGATCCATATTCACCTGTGACCCTGCTGGAGACGTTCTAGGAGTATTAAGGTGAGAATGTAGGGACCAATTTTAAGTTTGGCATCCAAAAATCTGAATTCAAGTTTGGCTCATTCAGTAAGTATTATGTAAATTGTCAGGTCACTATGCCTCTTTGAGTCTCAGCTTCCTCATCTATAAAATGGGAATAATAATCAACTCTGTCATATAGACTTGTCTTGATCACGCTGAGTTCAAAGTAAAAGCCCCAAACTTACTAATGACTAGTAAGTTTTGATGACTAGTTTTATCATTACTATCATTGTGTTTACCCGACTAGCTCTCTGCTCAAAAATCTTTGGCACAACAAAGACCAGAGCTGTCTCCGAATGTGATCTGGAGGTCATCATGGTTTTATACCCCATTTATCCTCTGCACTCCTTTAATTTATTTCTGTCTCCTGCTGAAGTGTAAGTTTCATTAAGAGTGAAATGATCGTCCATCTCGAACACTACTACCTTTCTCTATATTTCCCAGATGCCTCATTCATTACAGAGATCTCAGATATCACTCTGGCATTCCCTCCCTGGAACATGAGATCTGAGGTTTTTGCCTTGTTACCTCATTGTTCTGCTTAATGGCCTCACTGTGTCTTTCCTATCTACTGTGTTGCAAGTACTTATTTGCTTTTCTTTATTCCTTTCCCGGGCTGGGGCGATAGCACAGTGGGTAAGGTGTTTTCCTTATATGCACCCAAGCCGACCTGAGTTCGATTCCTCCGCCCCTCTCGGAGGGCGCAGCAAGCTACCGAGAGTATCTTACCCCCCACGGCAAAGCCTGGCAAGCTCCCCGTGACATATTCGATATGCCAAACATAGTAACAATGAGTCTCACAATGGAGACGTTACTGGGCCCGCTCGAACAAATCGATGAACAATGGGAGGACAGTGACTTACATTCCTTTCCCATCATGGAAATGACTTTATACTTCCTAAGGTGACATAAAGAAGTCATTCAATAAATTCTTGCTGAGTGGACACAATACTGCTCAATGAATCCAAGATAGTAACGTTGCCTTCCTCTCACTTGACAGGTGAAGACTGAGCTGCGGAAGCACTGGGTTCGCTTTCTGCTAGCCCGCGAGTCTGGTTGTAGAGCCTGGATCCTAGAGAAGAACTTCCGATTCCTGGGCAAATGTCCTAAGAAGTTCTCCGAGGGAGACAATTCACTGCAGCCCTCACCTGGCAGGGGTCAGATACTACACCTGACCCTACAGAGTTCTGGGACTCTGGGAGCCCGGGTGCCCCGGGGTAGCAGTCTGTCAGAGAGCAGTGACGGGGACATCACCCTCACTCACACTATGGAGGAGATTCTTGAGGAGAGTGAGATATAGGAGGAAGATCGATGCTCTGGCTTTGTTTCTTGGGGACCCCTGGCAAGGCCGAGTGGAGGGAAGAGAGACTCAATTGTGGCAGTTTGCTGGTGTGCCTAGTATTCTATTGTGTGCACTACATTCACTTGACTTGAACTCTACTTACAGTCCCCCATGTTCTGCATGAAAGTGACCATGTAAATACACTGCCTGTCCTGGTCACCTAAGTTATCCAATTATCCACACATGTTTTATTATTTTTTTTCCTCCAGAATGAACAACAGTCTCTTGAGCTCACCCTAAATTCAAGTGAATGGAATCCTGAGCTGTAGAGAAACGCTTTCTGTAAATTAGAGGTCAGAGAGTATCTCTTACTTTACCTCCTCCTAGTAAAAGGTTTCCATCTGGAGTAATTTGAGGGTGTTTAAGGACCACCTGGGAAATGTTCTACATCCAAAGTCCAACTCATAGTAGAGATTCTAAGAGAGGTTGTGAGATAATGACAAGCAATGTAAAATTAGCAACAAGCACGCCAGGTAATTCTCAAGTAATACTAAGCTGAAAACAATGTGTGGAATGTGCAGCAACTAGAAGGCTCCTGAGCTGACTGGTAGATGAATCCAGTGCTGCTTTGCCTCTAGAAGCTCATCTGTGAAATGCTTTCCCTTATCAATTACTGTAGAACTTCCCATCACCACTCCACCACTCCAGTCCACTCTACCATCACCCTACTCCTCTTTCTTTTCTTTTTTTGTGGAGAGTCAGAGGCTCCTAAGCAGTACTACAGGGGGCTCCAGAACTATACCTGGAAGTGCTGGGGAATAAATTCAAGAGGTTTTTTTTTTGCCACCTATAAGGCATGTGTGGTTGGCCCTGGAATTATTCTTCTGACCTCCTTCTTCCACTTTTCTCTTTTTCTCGGTCTCAATGGTTCATGCAAGTTTTATTGGTAACTTCCACCCTCTCCATGAGAGTTGGTCCCACTTCAGGCACCACTTACAGAACTGCATTGAACCTGATATCCCCTTGGGCCCCACGTGCCTCTCTGGCTTTGTCGTCTACGAGCCTTACCTACTTTACCATCCTCTTGGGGTGAGGTATGTTCTTATCAGTTTGTACCTATGACTGATACACTGGTGGCCATATTTCATACTCCAGGAAGTTTGTCCCTAATTATTAAGAATTCTACTCATACATAAATGGACTCAGAAAGTTGGAAAAGGCATGCATAAAGTGATAGTTCTGTAGATGATGTGGAAATGCAAAGGTGGCACTAAGAGAGATGGATTGGTGGGACTGCACTTCTGATGAGGATACTGAAGGGCAGTCCAGGATCTGAGTGGAGGCACTGTACGATTAGGGTCAGTATCTTGAGTGAGTGTCTAAGGCAAGAGGCTGAGGAAAGTTCAATGGAGGAACTTCTTGTTGGCAACAGGATGTTAGTACCCTATAAAAGTGACATCATTTTTATATAGTGCAAGATGTACTTACTGTGATGGGTTATGTTTTCCTGGGACTATACCCAGTATTATACTAAAGGGCATTTTTAAACTTCCCAGGGAGCACTGCCAGATTTAGCAAGTAAAAATACTAGAAGTTCAATTAAATTGAACACTTTAAAGAGAAACACAGTTCTTTCAAAAGCATATCCCATGCTTTTCTCAGAATGCATCATAAATTCAAACTTAATTGAGCATGTATGTTTTACTCTAATGATGTTTTGCAGTAGGGTCTAGCTGGTGATTTCTTTTGTTGATAGGTCAAGGAAAATGAAGAACTCATTTTAGGTGGAAAATTTAAGACAGTAGTAGAAAGCCTCTACTGTCAATATAAAGCATATTTTAGTATAATATTTTATAAATAAAATCCAATACTCTATAATCTGTGGGTAATTTTTAAAAATATTGTTTGGATGAGGGTGATACAAGTGGTACCACCTGATATAAACAGCTGATATAAAATTAGAATTTTAATTTTATTTAAATTCTAATTTTATTTAAAAGTTGATACACCAAAAAAACTAATTTTGTTAGAACTTTATTTAAATTCTAACTTTATTTAAACATTTGAAATTTTGCCCATCGTGAATGTTTTTTTGTATGCATGCCAGGAATTGCACACACGCAAAATATGTTACTCTACCACTGAGCTACATCTTCAGCTCTAAACTATTTTAATACTTCAATTAATTAATTAATTTTTGCTTTTTGGGTTACACCTGGCGATGCACAAGGATTACTCCTGGCTCTGCACTCAGGAATTACTCCTGGCGGTGCTCAGGGGACCATATGAGATGCTGGGAATCAAACCTGGGTCAGCTGTGTGCAAGGCGAACGTCCTATTCGCTGTACTATCACTCCAGCCCCTTAATACTTTAATTTTAAGCTATTACATTAGAATATTTCCTGATTACTAAATTTTTGCGACTCTTTACATTTTGTATGTCTTTCTTGCCCTCTCCCTAGTCCCTGCTTTGCTTTATCAAAGGGGAAGCTCAAGCAAGGGCATCAGGTGGGTTCATAATAAAGCAGAGGTTAATTTTTTTTGGTGTATCAATTATTCACTGTTCAGTAGTTTGAAACTGCATGCTAATTTTTCATTTCTTCAAATATATCCACCCTTTATCAAAATCTGGGGCACATTATATTCTCAGTCTGAAATCAGAACAACTGTTTAGAGTGGTACCTGGTATACATTCACTGAATAATGTGAGATATACTTATTTCTTGGTGGCATCAGATGCTATCTGGGCCCAATTGTTTGAGGCCTTACCACTAACTAGAAATTGCACCCCACTCTACAAATTGATTAGAATTATACACTACTTGCCTTTGTCCCACTCATGATTAAATTAACAAGCTTATTTCATTGATATGTTTTTAAAAATTCTTTCATTTTCTTTTTTTCTTTAGCACTAAATTAAAAATAGATTTTCCCCTGGAGAGAAAAGGGTAGTGGCATTTAGCCTGGAGACCTGGATGGTCAATTTTCTCAGGAACCAAGAGGAATGTACAGAAGTGTAGGGACAAGACTAGACATTGGCAGTCTAATATAAGAAGGCAAATATTTCCTTTCTCATAGACTGGCCTGAGATTCTTCACTGTCTCTTGCTTTGAAATTCCAACCTAGTGAATCTCAATTCCAGAACTATAATCATGGGGAAACTTATTAGAAGTATTGATTGATGTATGGACCTTACTCAGAGATTCTGACTGATTAGATCTGAATAAACCTGGCATTGATACTTTTAGGAATGGTTCAGTGACATTTTATTGTGGCAAAAAGCATCATTTAAACCATATTCAGTGACATAAATGAGTTATTCTTCTTTAGAAATGAAATTCTAGTCCCACTGAACACTTAACTTACTATCATACCCTTCTTCCACCCATGATAAGCAAGTTCAAGACTAGATAGCTCTGAGTCCAGCAACTCTTGCATTTATTAGAACCTGCTTACCAAGCAGTCTACAAAGGAGCTTACAAGAAGGTCACATTTAGGCTTCTGTGACTTAATCCTGAGATTATCACTAAAGTAGGACTGGCAGAAAGTGGTAGAGGAGGGGGTAAGTTATCACAGGAAGGCTCTAAACACAAAAGAAAGAACCTGTGGCCCAATAAACACATTTCCATGTATCAGGAAACTGGGCTGTGGGTTTGATGTGCTGTGAGTGTGGAGGCACACATTTTAGCCCCTGTGTGTTTAAGTGTGTGTGTGTGTGTGTGTGTGTGTGTGTGTGTGAGAGAGAGAGAGAGAGAGAGAGAGAGAGAGAGAAAGTAGAGTGAGGGAGAGCGAGAGGAGGGAGAAGGCAAGAGGGACAGAGAGAGTTGGTTTGAATATTGTTGTGTGTGTGATGAGGAGGAAAGCTGAGTAGTTGCATCAGGGTTTCTTTTCCTTCACTTTTTCCTTCACTTTTTGAGGCTCAAATTGAATCAGTCGCAGAATTTCCTTATTGGCCATGGTTCCTTCGATGAATTCTTCTTCTGTAAGTTTATCTGTACGTAATACAATAGTGGGGAATAGTCAGAAAGAATGCTGACACGTGGCTAGTACGTCTGAAAAGATATAGCTATTATGAAAACATAGAATACTCAGTGTCCCTGAGGATGCTGCAAACTTGTCCCAAATAACCAAATAGGGGAAATTCTTCAATATAAATGAAAGAGGTCTCAATGAACTTATCTGTGAAACAAGGTGATTATGCCTATTAAGTATTTTGACTACTAGTACTGGTTTCAAGCCTCAGCTTTTAGGGAAATTTATAAGGGACTGCACACAGCAGCATCTCACGTGAGAAGTAAGAAAGGTCGAGTAGAGCACAGAGAGTATAATGCTATACAGACCTGGGGTGTATTATGGTGTCAGAGAAATTCTGACTTGTGGAGAGGTCACTTAGTCCACCCAATATACAGACAGTCCCTTGAATCCCAGGTGACAACTCCACTATTCTCTTTCTTAGACATTTCTGCATCCCTGCTCTGCCTCTACATTTGGGACCCACAGAGAGCTTTGCCTTCAATCTCTATATTATGTTTCCATCTAGTGAGCCATAAGCCAGAGACCCTCTTCTATGCCAGAGTCACCTTGCTTGCTGCTAAGAATATTGCAGGGGTAGGGGTAAGGAATCAATACATGGGAGAGATAAAGAACTTTGTTTTAGGAATCTCTTGGTATTTGGTATTCTACATGAATACAGTTCATGTAGAAATCACAAGCATGACCCAAATGCTCTGCTCATGGTTTTTATCATGGTGCCTGTGTGAAGCAGGTGACAACAAAGCCTGGTCAGATTGAATTGCTTTTCCACTGACTTATATTTCAGACCACTGGAGGATTTTCAATCCCTCCTGAGTTAAGATAAAGTTTTGGTTTTAAAGTTCCAGTTGCCCTAAGAGTCTCCTGCAGAGCATGAAGTCCCCACTGTGAGAGCCCAATTCCAGAGAGAGGAACTACCTCCAAGGAAACTATGTTAAAATACATATGTCACCCTGGTAGGAGTGATAGTTGCACTCTACCCATGGCACTCACATGGATAAGTTTTCAGATCATCAATTAGCCAAAATAGGGGAGTCAGCCCACGGACAGGCTGAAGGGAGTCATGAGGACAAAGGGAGTGTATTTATCTACGGAATCTACGAAAATAACAAGATGAAGGAATTCAAGTGGGGAGGTGCCACTAGCAAGCCAGTGAAGTACTTATCTTGCAAAACTGGAGATACTCATTTGTATAGCTGTGAGAACAGAGGATTAGCACCTCAGAGCTTTTTTTAATTTAAATTTTGTGTCTGGCATCCCTACTTCCCACATCACCTCATGCTGGTCTCAGTCTAGTGCCAATGGTTTTTCTCCTGTCTCCAATTTCTTCCTAAACTATAGATTAGTAGGACTACTGTTATCTCTCATATCTCTTGTTTCCTGGCAAGAAACAACCCCTAGAACCAAAAAAGGGCCAACTACCTCCTCAGCTGTATCTGGGTTCTGCAGTATTTTACCATTCAATACAGTAAAGATTTAAAATAATCTGAATTCTGGCTTCTCTGTTAAAAATTAGACAACATGAAAAGTGACATGACAAAAATCAACTAGAAAGCACAAGACAGATATCCTTTTCCTACTTATCTCTACCACTTAGTAGGGCTGCTATCTATGTCTTTCAATTTTATCAACCTGGTCCCTGTGACTAGTTTATCATCCTGTCTTCAACCATATCCTGGCATTGACCAGGTGCATCACACCCCAACTACACAATTCTAGAATCCACAAGCAATTTCATTGCCAGGGTGTGCTTCCTGCAGGTTGTTTCTAAGGACTGTGCAGGATTGGCAATAGCAACTGAAATTAGGGATTAAAGAATAGTCCTTCAGTCTAAGACTTTTCTCACCCAAACTTTCTTCTTTACCTCTCTGTTGCCAGGAGTACCATCTGCCTTGCATTATGATAGCTTTCCCAGCATCCTTTAGAGTTCCTCTCCTTTTGCCATCATAGGCCGTTCCCCTGGAAATTTTTTTCAATCTAATTATAATCTAATCCTAGCTAGTGTTTCTCAGAGGAACTAAATTAACTTTCCAAAAGTCAATTCATGTAAATTAGACCCTGATTGATAACTTAATCTCAGATAGAACTGAAAATTTCCCCAAACTGCAGAAATCACCTTTTTCTGTTTTTTTTTTTTTTTAAGGAAAAATTGGCAGAGCACATGCTTTGCAGGTGAGTCCTGGTAGCTCTAAGTACTGTTAGGAATAGAAACTAAACGAACCAACAACATAACAAATACAAGTAAATTGTCCACAAATGGGTAACTCTAAAAAAGATTTTAAAAATTATCTAAATTCATACTAGCAAACAAACCACTAATGAGCTATTGCCTTCAGTTTTTAATATTCCTTCCAATGTGGGCTAAGCCTGATAAAATAAAGGTTGACTTTCTTTAAAAGCACCCATCATCTAGAGCTTCCTCTTTCTCAGAGAATCTCAGACTGCATCTGAATGTGCTGCCATTTCCCTAGCGGGGAATCAGTTTCAGAGAGGCAGCAGAATTGGACTCTGCTCATCATTCAGACAACCCTGTAGACATGTGTTCTATCCTGCCTGGATGCTGTGATACAGAGGCTAAATCTTGAGGCCTTCAGCAAAACAGCTCGTAGCTGTTCAAGTGCTATAAAGAAAAAAGAATTCACCATTATCTTTCTTTCCAAAGAATGCCCAGATCTTCTCAGCTCGCTTTTCTGGGGTGTTTTCATCATCAGGAAGGTTCTTCACATCTTCAGGGCTGATCATTTTGAAAATAGCCTGCACCAAATGAAGAGAAAGAGCTCTTCAGATACAACTACAGAGGCTGGTAGACCTGAGCACTGATCTGGGGTATTCATTATAGTTTCCCTCTCCCAGAGTCCAAAATAGTTGAATAACCAGGCATCCTCCAAGGTGGAAATTAAGACGCAGATGCCCAGTCTCCAGTCATCCTTTTTCAATTTCATTTTCTGAGGGTATGTCATGGAATCTTTTTAAAATTAAAGCATCATGATTTATAAAATTATTCATAGCTGACTTTCAGGCATACAACATTTCATCATCAATCCCACCACCAGTATCAACCATGAGAACGTGTTTTTGATCCATGTTATAACTTGGTTGCCTAGGGATAGCTAGTGCAAAAGACCAACATGTGTTGTGCACATAACATGGAGAAATTGTCTAAGCATTTTTTAAACCCATCCCCCAAAACATTATGAGATAGAGATTCACTGGTCCTATTTTTAAAGATGAAGAAAGAGACAACTAACAAAAATTCCAATGCCTGCATTGGAATTTACCACTCATCTCCACAACCCTAACAAGCCTTGGAGATAATTTCAGGGCTGCGGAAAGGAGGTAAGTTTTGCCAACAATAACTTTTGCAAAGGTTTCACCAAAAAACAACACTAAAAAAATCTCTCAGTTATCCTTATGGTTAGGAAAGTATAAAGAAAAAGTTTAGTTTTTAGCTTTAAGATTCTTTCACCCTCTTTGCTCTGGCTAGAAAAAAGTTAGATGGGTTATGTGAGTATAGCCCAAAGCTGGAAGTATGACTTCCAACTCTCTGTTCACCTACGCCAGGGTAAATGGACAAAGGAGACTCAATGCGCCCTTCTCCGGGTTACTGGAAGTCTATAAGGTCCAGAGTAGACAGCCAAGACCATGGCTCTTTGAGCCTATTCTGACATCACCTTTAGTACAGGCAGGTGTGCTGGGTGGGGGCTTGGAGGACACTCTGCAGATGCCTGGGAGCATGGCCAGGCTGGGGAAGCGATTCTGAGATCATCTCCAGGGAAGGTGACCAGTATCATGAAGCTCACTTTCAATATGTCATACTTTCATAAGAAAAGCAAGGAATAAAATCCAGTTTCTTAGGGCAGCAGTCTGAGCTGGCATGTCTCAGAGCACCCAGGTCACCCAGCAATTGGATCCCAATTCTTTTCTTTGTTATGGGTTATGGGATTTATAGATAATTAACCCTTAACTGACTCTCACCAAAGGCAGTTTGTCAGTCTGAGAGAACCCAAGGCAAAAACCATAAAATTTCCAGCTGGGTTCAGGGAGGTTATATGATCTTTGCAAAGCCATGCAGCTAGTTGACAACCAGCTAGCTGAGAGTTGGACTATTATCCGTTGTTTCCAACTTTGTGATCTTGAGACTGGCAGAACCTTGAGTCTGTGTTTCCCTCTACTGCCCAACCCACTCCTTCCTGTTTCCTTTCCCTACTTCCTTTTTCTCTTTTGTCCTCAAGGACCATCAACTTGTGGCTTCTGCTGGACCCAAGATCCTTTAGGTAGTTATGGTAACACAATACCTGTTTTAGACTAACTTTGAATAGGGGGTGGGGGTGGGGTGGGGGAGATTGCACTCAGATGCAAATGAGGTTTCCCCATGTGTGCCCAGCGGAGCTCACTACTCTCATGTTGTATTCATGGCTGCTCTATTTATTTTTTTTCCTAATAAGGTGTGCATATAAAAGCATTATTACAAATGCACCCAAATTTACATAAGATATAAAAACATTTCTCCACTTTAACAGTGATGAGAGGAAATGATGAGAGAAACAAATAGCATGGGATAGAAAACTGAAAAATAATTATATGATTTTATATAGTAGATAATAGACTGGTTTCAAAAATATACCTATGGGTGAATTATTTGATGAAATTTCATTTTTAGCCGCTATTTCAAAAATATATATTGATATGGAAAATACTGATAATGAGATCATTATAAAAAGTATAATAAAGGTTTATATTTTCACGATAAAAATTATATTTGAATATATACTACATTAAACTTACTTACAATTACATAGGCAAAAGATTGGAAAGATATTATTTCTTTCCAACATATATCAATATATTGATATATAGGTTTTTTTTACTATTTAAAAGGCCCTCCCGTTGATCGTCGATTTGCTCGAGCGGGCCCAGTAACGTCTCCATTGGAGACTTTGTTGTTACTGTGTCTGGCATATCGAATACTCTCAGTAGCTTGCCGGGCTCTCCGAGAGGGGTGGAGGAATCGAACTCGGGTCGGCCATGTTGGCCGCTTGTAAGGCGAACGCCCTACCCGCTGTGCTATCGCTCCAGCCTTAAATCAAAGACAATTTTAATTTTCTTTTGCATTATTGAAAGATTACTTGTATGTTAAATAAAATTATTTCAAGATACCTAAGATCTTTACAATCAGTGATCTGATATGGAGCCAACAAGGACAAAGAGGACATCAGTGTGCTGGGAGGGTCTGGGTCTAGACCATGTGACAGACGAGCATGCTGAGAAACCTGGAGAGACAGGTCGAAGGAATCTGCCCCAGGTTGGGAAGACTCAGAGATTTCATGTATCTTTGTCCTTTTTCTATTGCCTATTAAAAACATGTGTCTAAAGTTATGATTAGATTACTTATGTCTAAAATTGTGATTAGACCAAGAATGTGTACTATTTAGAAGGATGGAAGGAGGGAGAAGTGAAAACGGGAGGAAGAGGAGAGAAGCAAAAATGTAAATAGAGGAAAATACCCAGACTAATAATCTTCAGAAGGTCCTTTACAACCCATCCCAAAGTATAGTATTTCTATTTGTTGATTTGGTGGGTTACTTTTGAGTCAAAGAATACTGTCACCATTAATTTACAAATAACTTTTAAACATCCCAAGAAACCACAAGTTAACTGCCAAACCATACCAAATAAAAATGTTCTACCTTGGGGTTGGATCGGGTGAGAGTGCACTGGTATACTCTCAGAGCTCCCGAGATGCAAAACCCAGATCCCAGCTCCGCCCTTACCTCACTTGCTTAGCCCTGTCCCAGACCGGCAGCCAGAGAGTCCCGACCCTGGTGACCCCATTACATACTCTGAAGAGGGAATGGGAAAACTGACCATGACGATCTCCAGCACCTCGCCCTTGCTGATGGCTCCATTGCCGTCCACGTCATAGAGCGAGAAGGCCCACTCGAGCTTCTGGCTGGTCTTGCCTACCGTGGTCATATGCAGGGCCACCACGTACTCCTTGAAGTCCAGGGTGCCATCACTGTTGGCATCAAAGCTACGGAACACATGCTGGGCGTAAGCTTTCGGGTCAGCGTCAGGGAAGAACTTTGCATAGATGCTGGCAAACTCTTGCTGAGTGATTCGGCCAGTGGGGCACTCCTTCAGGAAGGACTGGTACCAGGCACAGAGCTCCTCCTGTGTGAACTTGGTGTTCAGCTGCAGCTCCTCTAGGATTTCCTTGGAGAGGGCTCCGCTTTTGCTGTTTCCCATGAGTGAAGGACTATGGGCCAAATCAGGCAGTTGTGGCTGGGGTATAGTGCAAGCAACGTGGTCTCCTGACTGTCCACACTCAATACCTCTAAGAGCAGTGCTGAAATGCTACTGGATTAGAAGGATTTGTGGCCAGTACTCAGAGGAGGACTGGCCTGGAAGCTGGGAGGTATGGGTGGGGCTAGGTGGGGGGAGGGGAGGAAGAGAAACCCTGCTGAGATTAAAATATAGAGTTGACAGCAGGCAGTCAATCCAACTTGGCCTTCGGAGAGGACAAGACGGGAGGTCAGGGCCTTGTGAGTCAAAGCCGTGTTCCAGAGCCTCCCCTAACTGCCCTCTTTATCCCCCTAACTCCCCTAAGTCTAGCCCTCTCAGGAAAGTGGTGTTTCGCACTGACATTGAAGGTCTTTGGGCTAGGGACATGGCATCTCTCAAGGAATCGTAAATGCAGTATATAGGAACCAGGATTTCTCCAGCTCTCAGTTCAAATCACAGCTTTGCACATTATTAGTTATGTGAATCTGGGAAGATTTCATACACTCTCTGCCTTGAATGCTTTTAATTCTTCACTTCCTTTATGTATTTTCTTAATTTTCAACCTCTCAGCAAGGCCTATCTGATCTTGAGACTTGCAATAGCAATCTGACCCCTGACAACATGGCCCAAACTTTTCCTTCATCCTAAAACATTTTCCTACCTAAGAGAATATCAAGGAGCGAATAGGCCTAATAATAGTGTTGCCCTTCTTGTTATGGTGAAGATGGAATAACTTAATGTGCAGCATACTTAGAATAGAGTTTATCACATAGTAAATAATTTCATTTTTATAATTATTCACCTGTGACAGGGATTATAAAATACCTATAGGGTTCAGCAGGCAGAGTGGGTAAGTGAAATAGGAGAATCAGGCCTAGTTTCATACAGAAGGGGGCTTAATTCTATTTCAATGTGGTCAAATATTATTATGGCCTAGATTTCCTAGAATTTTCAAGTATCCAAGAAAAGAAAATCCATAAACCTGATTTTTAGAATTAAAGATGTCTGAAAATCGTTCCAAATTTTTAAATGCTGGCAGTTAATTAAAAATTTTCAGACATGGGTCTGGAGCAATAGTACAGGGTAGGGCATTTGCCTTGTACGCGGTTGACCCAGGTTCAAGTCCCAGCATCCTATAAGGTCCACGGAGCACCGCCAGGAGTGATTCCTGAGTGCATGAACCAGGAGTAACTCCTGTGCATCACCGGGTGTGACCCCCAAAAAAACAAAAAAAAATTTTTTTTCAGACATGCTGAAGGTCAACTACAATTGAACTCTGACTAGGTTTCATCCTGCAAGTGCTCAGGTATTTAGAAACCTTTATTTTATTTTATTTTATTTTATTTTATTTTTTGAGTAAGCAGTTAGCACATCACTGGAGATGGGGGCGTGACCCCGCTCGGCACCATTACTGAGTTGATAAAACATAAGCAAGAACTCTAGGAACTAGATTTTGAACAATGAATTCTCATTTCCTTCCTCACTAAAAGTGAAGGTTGGAGGTGCAGGGCATAATGATGGAGAGGAATGTGCTGGGAAGAATTTCCAAACTAGAATGGAAGCACGATATCTTTTCTTGGACCAGGGGATGTCACTAGAAAGAATAAACTCCTTAATCTCCAAATAGGTGAGTTGGGTTTTCCCCTATTTCATAACAGAAAAATGGCAGGGGACAGTGTCTCCCCACCGTTGAGAGAAAGCCACCTGCCTGCCCAATCCTGGCCTGAAATATCACTCAGGAAAGACCAAGGAGTTAGATTCACTCTTCCCGACTGGCTACACCTCTTGTAGGTCGAGCTTCTAAAGCAGTTCTCAGAAGCTGTTGGTGTATATGTGTCTATGTGTTTATTTATGTACACTGACTATTTTTCTCAATGATTTGTGAGAGAATATTCTTTTTCATAGGAATCTTTCTCATTTTTCATACTTAAATTTTCCTTTAACAAGGAATTTTTCTCAAGGGCACTTAGACACAGTCACTGAACTAGAAAACAAACAAATTGTGAAAGTGATGCCAGAGGCCTTTGCCCCTTGCCCTGATCCAGGAATGGAAAGTGTTTAGAACAGTTTCCTAGGTGCCAGGTCCAGCCACTCCACGCCTGCAGAGTAAGATGAGGTCAGTCCCACCAGGAAGACATGACGCTCTGAGAGGGCATGTCGACAGCCCGAGGCACATGGCTGCTATAAACGGCAAAGCCAAGGGGAATATTTGGGACTGAGAGGCTCCAATTCTAGATCTCTCACACTAGAGCAGCATCCTTTATCCAGACCTCAATCTGGAGAAAAGAGGGGAAGAAACTTAAGTCAAAATTGAGGTACTTGGACTGCCATATCACTGGCCAGGAGGCAGACTCTGGAAATACAGAGGCAAACCCCCACCTCACATACAGGACTCTGGAAAGAGAGAGGCAAATCCTCAACCTCTCTCAGTCTTTTCTGTCTAATCCAAAGGCAAGAAGGATGGAACCAGAAGCAGGAAGCAGTCTAAAACAGTCTAAAACAGACCTAAAACTCTTTAGGTCACTGTGCTAAAGGGAGGTCAACCGTGGGAGGGGACCACAGGCGGTTGTGTTGATGCTGCTGAGAGGTTGTGGCCTGAAGTTTTGTTTGAAAACCTGAATAAACATCTCTATCAGAGGAAGAGTTTGCATTCCTAAGCCAAACAACTTGTTGGAGATGATGTATGTGAATGGATTTGTTAAGTCTGAACTGGGACTGTAAACTATCCTCTAGCCCCCAAAGACTTCTGAGTGCTGCTTCTGGGGAGAAGACCTCCTCTCAAACTGGAAAATCTTTGTGTCCCACCACCCCGTGGCCCTCTCTCCTAGCCACGCCCTGGCTGAAAGAAGCAGGATTACCCCAAAGGTGGGCCAGTTTACACCTCAAGCCAGGAACTCTAGGCCAGAGCACAGCCCCTGACCTTCAACTAAAGTTCTCTACTATAAGTTAAGGATAAGATGAGCTTTTCCCCTTTGGTGTGAAGCTTGGAAAAATGTCTATAGTGAGAGAAAATGGGTTCTCCCCGAGAGGGACGATGGGAGAGTGAGAATGGGAATGGTACATTTCCTTCCAGTAGTCACTGAACAACCATCCTTTTGTTTGCTCGGACCCAAGTCCTTGAGGTCATCCTTAGCACTTCTGTTTCTGTTAGACTCTATTCCAGTCTGTCAAGAAATCATTTTGGTTCCGCCTTCAAAATGCATCCCAATCCTGACCACTTTTCTAACACTATGACTTCTTCCCTCCCACATTACTGCTTTCATGCCTCCTTGCCTACCTTCTCCCAGTAATACAGTGATCCCCAGATCAACAAAGGAAGGGCATGCATACCTTATTCTGGAGCCCTATAGCTTTGCCTATTTTCCTTTGCGTGAAAGCAAAGGCTTTTGATAGCTACCAGGTCCTGCAGATGCTAACTAATCAAACTAATCTTTGTTCCAGCCACACTGATATGTAAGTCATTTATCTTGACAACCTCTACTACCTAGAATATGTTCCCTCAGTTACATGCAGCACTGCTTTCTCAGTATCTTTGTCTTTGATCAAAGGCCAGCTTCTCCTTGAGGTCACTCTCAGTGACCTCCTTACTTTCTAATGCAATGTGTCTACACTCACTGCTAGGATAATTGATCCCCTTGACCCTTTTATGTTTCTTCTAGATGCTTTCTGTTCTAGACATACATGTCTTATGTCTCTTATTCTTCCCTGTCTATCCTGAAAGAAAGTAAGTGTTGTGAAGCAGACGTAGTTATCTGTTTCTTTCTGTGAGTGTTCCCATTACCTAGTATCTGGCATAAGGTAACTATTCTCAGTAACTCCCGAATGAATGATCAGAATGAATCATGAAAGACACAATACCCAGGATCTCCAAAGCAGAAAAGGGATAGGGCTGGAACCCGAAGGGGAGTCTGGCAGCATGGTATCTGTGATAACACAGAGGATAACACACAGGAACCCGGTGTTCCTCTGCTAACTCATCAAAATAAAATAACCACCATCAATGAGAGCATGGGTAGAATACTGAAACTGTTTTTACAGAGGAGTGTGGCAGCCCTGCAGGAAGTAGGGCCACCCAACGGGATCCAGTTTCTCTGCAGTTTATTTTAAATGAGATGAATCTAAGCATTTCAAGTACACACACAAAGCCAAAAAAATAAAGAGAGAGCATTTCACTTCCTGAAAATGCTTTATAATGCAGAACAATTATTTATAGTAAATGCCTTCAAAATTTAAACTCTTTAAACACTTAATTCTTCATATTAATATACACAAATTCTATTACCATGGGTGGGAATGGGTGGATTACAGCTTCCATAAGGATTAGAATTTCAACAGTGTTACCTATAAATTATAATACATATATTTTATTTTTTTATCTAGGCAGCCAGGGATGAAAGTATATATAATGGTGTGGAGTAAACACATTCTTACCAGGATGAGGAATGCTGGCAGGACACATAGTTTTTGAACATTAAAAATATATAAAGTATTTAGCAAAAGTTACAGAAAACAAACCAATCAAGCAGTTTATTTGTTAGAAAATTCTACTTTCATAGGACCTGGTGATGTAGAGTTTGTGGAAGGGCTACTATAAATTACTTCCTCCAAAAAGGAGGTGGAAGTTTGAACAGAATGGAAAGGAATGAAAATTTGGGGTGTATGTTACCCAGGGTTCTCTCATAAGTGTCTGTCGCTGGCTCACAGCTACTGAGATATGTCTGCTCATGAAATGCTGGAAGGAGGTGTGTCTTCACTGGACAGTTGGTAGAGAGGCTCCAGGAGAGGCTATAATTTATCTTTAGGTCACAGCACAAATGAAACAATGAAACAAAGCCAGTGCAATGCTCTTACCCTGATACCATCTGCGTTTTCTTTCTGTCCCATATCATAATGTCCCCGTTAGAGCACCCATACACACTGAGTCTTTGCAATCTATCTTTGCAATCCCACTGAGAATTTTCCTCAAACATACATGTTACTATCCCCTGAACAGCATACAAAGATGCCAGCACCGTGGCCCTTCTTTCTCAGAGCACCTACCACAAAAGGCTCTAGTGTTGAGGTTTAATGAAAATAGAACACTGGGATTTGTTTCCTGCATTATTCTTACCCAAGCTTGTTACAAGAGTTATAGCCTTCATTTTTAGGAAAGGAATCAAAAAAACCCAATACTTTAGGAAGGAGCTTTGGACAGAAGTCTCTGGCAACAGTTAACTCTAAAGTGTCCCAGCAACATGAATTTTCACTAGCCATCACTGGATCCCATGAACTTAGCCTCTATATCTTAACTTTTACTCATCTTACCTGGATCCAGGGATGCTTTCAGGTTTCTGGAAGAGCTGCCTGTTGCCTTCCAGGCTAAGTTTTCACTGGGAGAATGATTTGACACATAATCTAGAGGAGTAGTTACTTTAGGGGTCACAACCCTAGTCTACTGGCATTCTTTGGGTTTTATTTTATCTCTGTCACCATCTGCAACCACCTTTGTGGTGTAGCTTAGGCCACTCTCACTGCCAGGTGAGCACAGATCCAGAATAATAAAAACATCCATTCTTCTTGGAAGTAGATGTAAATCCCTTGCAAGTGTTTTTTAAATTTTATTATTTTACTTTCTGAGTCACACCTGGCGGTGCACAGAGGTTACTCCTGGCTCTGCACTCAGAAATTACTCCTGGCAATGCTCGGGGGATCATATGGGATGTGGACGATTGAACCTGGGTCGGCCGTGTGCAAGGCAAATACCCTACCTGCTGTACTACTGTTCCAGCCCCATCCCTTGCAAGTTTTTAATGAATTCTAAAAAGATACCTCACTCTTAACAACTCAGAAATTCAATGTTTGGGCAATGCACAAAAACTGTCCTGATGGGACCCAGATTAGGAATGCCCAAAGGCATAGGAACACAAAACTGGAAAAGAGAAGAGGAAATATGTCATAATAACTGGAGGCTTAGAACAAACAGAACAAACATTTTTACTCTGCAGATGAAACAGAGACATAAGAAAGGGTGGTGATGAATCCAAAGTCAGCCCCTGCCTCATCCATGACACATCCATGTGCCTTCCTTACTTCCTAATGTTCACCAAATGCTGAAGACTGTCAGTGTTGAAAAAAGAAAACCCTAGAAGTGAAAGGCAACTAAAAGTCTGTCAGCACCTCTCCCAATCCCTGTCAAAAAACTAAAATCAACTCTAAAGGCAAGTGTGAGGCCCAAGAGCTACTTGTAAACACAGCTGGCATTTGAAGACAGAGCCTTGGGAAATATGAGAAGCTACAGACTGATCCTGGGTTAGGAACTGCCAGTGTAAACCACTCATTTGAAAGCAAGGAAGCAGGGTGCTGTATCTGAACAGAACAGAATGTGGTGATTCAAGGATTAAGCTAATTCTCTGCTGACACACAAAATCCAGATGACTCAAAAGCATTACACATAGTGAAAGAAACCAGATCCAAAAGGCTACTTCAAAGTAACTCCATTTTAGGCATTATAGAAAAGGTCTAAGTATAGGATTGGATTATGATTTTTTAGAAGCTTGTTAAAATCCATTGACACATATACTTCAAATGGAAAGTATTTTTCTATAGGTAAATACACCCCAACACTGTCTATCAAATAGCTTAACAATCTTAGAAGGTAAGGCTGGAAAGATAGCTCACAGGTCAGTAGTGCATGGATTTCATGCCCAAGGACCCAAGTTCTATCCCCAACACATCAAAGCTCCCTGAGCTCCACCCTAGAAGACTTTGATCATGACCAGATGGTCCTGCTAGTCCCCGGAACTTTCGGGGAGCAGTGCCATACTGTTTAGAATTGAACCATATAGCTTGATTAACTTAGTTTCATTGGTCCCTAGATACTTGGGAGATCATCTGCACCCCTCCATCCCCACCAGGAAACAATGCAAAAAGAAGAGGATATTGTAGAAGTTGGAGGATTTGTGAGAAAAAGATGGTTTCCTGGTTAAGTAAGCATGTATCCCACTTAATATTTGTAAAGTGATTTTTCCACCTATAAAATCATGTGCAGACAGCACCCAAAAGGAGATAGAGAACAAAAGGGAATGCCCTGCCACAGGGGTGTGGTGGGATGAGGGGGGTTGGGGGGTGGGAGGGATAAGGGAAGCATTAGAGGTGGAGAATGGGCACTGGTGGAGGGATGGGTACTCAATCATTGTATAACTGAAACCCAAGCACAAAAATTTCTACAACTGTACCTCATGGTGTTTCACTAATAAAAATTAAAAAAAATCATGTGCAGATCTGTTGACTCCTGTTTAAAATGCTTTGTCAAGGTCACTCAGGTTTGGAAGACAAATACAAGATCAAGCCAAAGTCTTTGACACTCTATGGCTTGAATTTTAAGAAGGGGCTTTACTAATAACTGATTTGTCTTCACAAAGGAAGGTTTATCAACACAGAGTTAATAAACGTTTATGCTGTTTCTATTTGTTCCAGTCATTAATCAGCCCAAATAATTGGAGAAGTATCTCCCACTGAAGAATTCTTCCCTGACCAATAGGCAGTGGTGAAGGTAGAGACCCAGGGACTCAACTGGGAGAACTTCAGAACTGTCAACTCAATGGCTCAGGTAGTTATGTTTCATAACACTGACTAAATGCAGTATGAAAAATGGAGAGGAAGAAGTGAGGAGGTTGTCATGGTCACTAACTCATTTATTTGCCTTAGCAATTTATCTTTTAATCAGGTTTTCACAGCCAAAACTAAGTGCTGCAGTGTTTCCCAGGGGAGGACATGCTCAATATGCTCAGTTGTTCTCAGAAATAGAACAATAAATATTCTTAAGAAATCCCACATTCACCTATTCTGAATAAACCTATCCAAATCTCCCTTTTTAATCTTAACATGAGCAAAACAGCATCTAAAAACTAGCTTGCTACTCCGTGGTGCTATATCAGATGACCGTGGCTTCTTACATGGTGGGTAATAATCCCACATAGAGTAAAGTCACCGTCACTGTGCTCCCATTGTTCACTGATTTGCTCGAGTGGGCCGAGTAACGTCTCCATTGAGACTTGCTGTTACTGTGTTTGGCGTATCAAATACATCACGGGTAGCTTTCCAGGCTTTGCCATGTGGATGAGATACTCTTGGTAGCTTGCCAGGCTTTCCAAGAGGGGCGGGGGAATCGAATCCAGGTTAGCTGGTGGGCTGTGTGCAAGGCAAACGCCCTACCCGCTATGCTATTGCTCCAGACCATTGAGCCATGCAACATGTAAAAAATTGTTTTAAACTTTTAAATTATTAAAAGTCAATATGTTATTTGATAAAATATTTTGTCTATTGATTTACTTGGGTCAGGTAAAAAATTCTCAGGCAAAAAAGGTCTGGTAAGTGGGAAAAGTTTAAGAAGACTTGTTCTAGACTTCAACTAAATTTTAGCTGTCCTCAAATGGAGACACCTGCTAAAAAAAGTCGGCGGGGGGGGGGTGGTCTGTGGTCTGGATTCTTAACTCAAGTACTATCTGTGATTCATTGTCAGTTGACGGCACTGAATGTCCTCCCTTGGACTTCATTCTTCCTGAGGTAAAGCAGAGATATTTATTTTAAAAGAACACGAGGCTAGGGAAGTAATAGCTCAAAGGGCTTAAGCACATATTTTGCATGCAGGAAGTCCCAGTTCAATCCCTGGCACCACATGGTCACAAGATCACAGACTCTGAGCATCTAGCCGGGAATAATCGTAGGATATTGTTTGGTGTGGTGCAATCAAATAAAAAGTTCTGAAATACACATTAGGCCCTGAATGTATAGCAAACTAGGTAATTTAATATTTGTTCTTGTCTACCTTCCATTCTGTGGTGCCTTATGTTGGTAGTGTATATTATAATCCTAGATTCCCCATAGGTTCATTAGGGAAGGGGTACAATATTCTCACTCTCCAGAGAGGTCTTCTACTCATATACATGGATAGGATGGGGACAGATGGATTACCTGATGGATTATGTCAACTCTGTCTCTAGTATTCCACAAATTGCCTAGCATGTCCCAGGCATCCACTTAATAAATGAATGAATGAGTTCAGTGGATGAATATATATCAATTGACATAAGATAGGCTTTTTTTTTTTTTGCTTTTTGGGTCACACCCAGAAGTGCACAGAGATTACTCCTAACTCATGCACTCAGGAAATACTCCTGGCGGTGCTCAGGGGACCATATGGGATGACGAGAATTGAACCCAGGTCAGCCACATGCAAGGCAAACTCCCTACCCACTGTGCTATCGCTGCAGTCCTGACAGTACTTCTAAAGTCTGAAGAGAATCTGTTTATGAAAGCTAAGGGAATGATTTCTGTTGGAAAGATAAGTCTACAAAGTAAGAAGTGATGATCTATCCTTATGGCAGGCTCTATCTTGTACCCACGTCCTAGCACACTGCTCTTTCTTAGCTAAGTGCTTGGAAAATTAATAAAGGAGGGAAGGAAAAAATTGTGGTGAGGAAATGAGAGGAAAGAATGACTTTGGCAACAAACTGGCCTATCCTCAGTTACCTGGAGCATCTTAAAAGAAGCAAAAGAGTACCATTTGTCATAATGAGGTACAGGGAACTGAAATTATTGGGTGGAAATTAATAGACAATCTCAATGAGACCTCTCGTATTTCAAATACCTAGGGTCAGGAAGATGGCTCAAAAGCCACATGCTTTGCATGAGAGAGCTCCACATTCAATCGCAGCACCATCTAGTACCTGAAGCACTGCCGGGAAGTCGCTCAAAAGTACTGAGTGAAGAGTATTCCCTGAGCGTTGCCAAGTATGGCCCAGAAAACAATAATAAAAAGACAAATAAAAATTTATGCTATTGACAATACTATTGGCTTTAAATGTTTGACTATCATTCATAAATCAAGTTGCTCATCAGGCTACCAGGTTACATATTTTAAAGAAAGAAATCAAGAAATAATATCCTAAAATTGGTAGACAGTTTTATTACCCAGGAATAGGCCTATCCTGATGGGTTTCATGACAGTGAATCCCTTCACAATCACATTTCTGGGTGGGATATTTCAGTAAGAAGGGGAAAGTGGCACATTTTGACTTGCTTTAGGATATTTGTTATCTTTCTACTATAAATTATGGTAAAGTACTTCTGAGTCAATGAAAGAAGTGCTGTAAAATTCAAGTAACCAGCATGGGAGATTTAGAGAAAGGTCAGTGGGTAGTGCTCTTAGAATACTGTTCTCATGGGAGACCTCAAGGTCCAATGCAATCAGTGAGAAAAATGAAGAAAGATGGATTATGAACTGGACAGAGAGCTCAATGAGATAAGCACATGTATGCATACAGGAGACCACGGTTTTACAGCACCACACGATGTTCTCAGCACTTTCTGGGCCAAGCCCCATGTACAAAACTGGGAGTAGCTACTGATTATTGCCAGTTGTGGTGCAAAATCTCCTATACCACAAAACAAGAATGATGGGCTCTCAGACTGAGAAAATGGACTCTTGGAATCTATTTCTTTTTCCAGTCCCCTCAAACTGATTCTCAATAACAACTTGAAAGAGAGCATGCTTACTGTGATACAGAAAGAGGTGATAAGCTAGGACCCAATAACAGTGCTGAAAACATTCCAGGTCATACGCAGATCAGGCTCTTCCAGTAATTGGGATGCAAAGCAAGAGGAAGGTAATATACCAACACCAAACAGGGCTTGGTGCAGGTCTCTTAAACACACAGAAGTAGCTGAAAGGTCTGACTGCTACAACACTCCCTGGCAGGTGGTACCTGATAGTGACCATGAATCTGTGATGCCTGCACAGTACTTGACAGTAAAAGAAAACCCTACCAAGGAGAGCAGTCCCATAATGTCAGCAGGCAGAGTCATCTGGGAGTTGACTTGTTCCAATTCCCCTCCTGCAGGAGGCTGATCTGGTACTACTGAGAGCCTGGGAGTGGGAGAATGGAGCTTCCCTGAAGAACCAACAAAGTACTGAAATGCACAGAAAGTAGTTATCACAGAAAACACAAGCTCTGATAAGCTGATTCAATACTCGGACTTGGGTAAATTTGCTGAAAAAGATAGTTCTATCCTGACCTCTCTGGGCAGGGTCCCTCTAGGAAGACAGTGAATAAGACTGCTTCCCAAGACCCCAGTGATGGAAAGTGGCAGATAGAGATAAGATGTGGATTACCAGAATGCTTGGGATAAAATGAAGAGAAAGAACTGCAAAGAATCTGGGTGTAAACTGAGTGGCACCTCCTATCCATTATTCTGATACTGAGACTGGACTTGGAGACAGAGCCCTTCCTCCAGTGACCGTCAAAAGCTATGGAGACAAAAGGACCTGCTAGAGGTGGTGTCTTGGGTCTTTTAAGGGCACAGGCCTGTGACACAGCTGGTTCTTGCGTGGGAGGAGACCCCTGCATTTCTTGGCAAAGACTCTAAAGTTTCATTCTCAGTGTTGTTAGAGGGGCAAGGACAGCACAGGAGTTAGGGGGTTTCAGTCTTGGAGATAAGGGCAAAGCTATGGATCCATCTTCTTGGTCTGGGAACACTGGGGACCCCACAGTGGGTCTATGTAGGTGGCAGTTTTAAAATCACCAGTTGGAACCTATGCTTTCCTCTTCTCAGTAGACCAGGAGAGAGGGTAGGAGCGAACTTCACTCAACGGCAGGTCCCAAGTGGAAGCCATTGCCTCTCTGTAGGGACTGCCAAGCCCAGTATCCCTGGGACCACATATGATGTTTAGATCTCCATGTCCACGGGACGGATGTTGCCTGTCTTGTGCTCTCTGACCCACAGCTCCCTGTCTTTGGCGGGGTCCACTTTTCGAAGCAGTTGATCAACAGGCTCAACTGTCTACAAGAGATGGAAAAGAGAGGACACTGTCAAAGATGTTAGTCAAGCCAGAGATACTTCCTTCTGAGCCATGTTGCTAGCTGCTGCACTCTCAGCCTGACTAGAGAATTGTGGGGAACCCAGAAGAGGCCTGTCTGAGGCCTGCGACAGTGTGAAGCTCAGAACTGTCATCCCTCCCCTGATTCTTCTTTGATGCACCTTACTCCACAGAACTCAGTGCTTGGTGAAAGGCAAGGTGTCTCAAAGATTTGAGATTTATGAACTCTTTCTTCATCTGTCCCTACATTTACACCTGAGAATAGATCATGTGGAACTATAAATTTAGATATTTAAATATTTTTACAGATATTTTGTGTTTTTTGTTTTCTTTTTGGGTCATACCTGGTGATTCACAGGAGTTACTTCTGGCTCATGCATTCAGGAATTATTCCTGGCGGTGCTCTGGGGATCATATGGGATGCTGGGAATCGAAACTGGGTCGGCTGCATGCAAGGCAAACACCCTACCCGCTGTGCTATTGCTCCAGACCCTACAGATATTTTGTGAAGGGGTAGAATAGAAATTCTCAAAGGGGCTCAATTATATCTGCAGATGTTTTAACTATAATAAACTTCTTTCTCCTTAGGACACTCCATCATGTATATAATTCATGTACTTGGGATATATTCACGTGGATCTCCAAGACACTATCCATGAGTAAGGACAACTCAATTCTAAAATGTTTCCTCATGGGCTCAAGCTTATGCCCACTGCCCATGTCCAGTATAAAGTTCCTTCAAGAGGCTCTTTATCTGCCATGGTGTCGTGTAGGGGGCTTGCCCATGGTCCTGCTGTTTCCTAGGAGTTTTGCTGGTCCAAGGCAGGAGGCAACTTACACTTTGGTTGAACATGTCTGTCTCGTGCCGTAGTTGTGTATACTGGCAGAGGTGTTGCCGAATCATCTCTACCCGCTCCACCTCCAGTCGTTCCAGTTCCTGCCAAGGAGGAAAGAACAGATGTCCACATGCATGTCCCTTCAATTTGGGACCTTCTCACAATGGATATAATATATAAAGCACAAAGTTTATCTCTGCTTGTGCCCCATCCAATATGATCCCCTGGGGTCTGGAAACAAATTCTTCCTATGTGTAAGGGTGAAGGTAAAGATGGTGATACAACAGCTATTATTTCTTGACCTGTTCTGTCATGCTTACTGGGTGCTAAGAGCTTCATCAACATCACTAAATTGTTCTAATAATTTTAAAGACAGAGGTTCCATCTGTAATCCACATTTTCTAAGCCAGGGAATGAAATGAACATCTACAAGACAATGTGCTTTGTCTAAAATGACAAAGAGTTGGATTTGAACCAGAGCTCATTGTGCCCTTAATTCTGCCCCAATGAAGACAATCTCGAGTTCCCTGACAGGGCAGAGAAATAGGATCCACTTGAGAACTTTGTGCTTTGAACAAACCTCTCCCGAGGTTTTGTTCCTGAGCCATTAGTGAACAGTTTCCTGTCCTCTGTCTACTCCAGGTGCTGTGGGAAATACTAGGTACAGGGAAGGTGAGGGGAGCTAAAGTTGGGTGATCACTATCAAAGGGTGGAGTGGAAAAGTTGTCTTTTGGTTTCTAGAGGGTGCTGCATTTTTGCAATTTAGGGGATCAGGCTGTTATTTTGTACACAACTAGGCCACTGTCTAAGTGATTAAGAGGGGAGGGGGATTAAACCAGGGGGCTTAATTAGGAGATTAGCTAGGAGGAAAACCAGGTCACCCAAGCTACAAGAGGTCTTTAATCTGCTCTGGTACACTGTCACCTGCAGAGACAGAGGAGGGATTTTACATGGGACAAACAGGTAGCTCTGGGCTAGGGAACAATGAGTTAAGCCCCTGACTATGCAGTCTTCTTTCTCATCTGCTCCAACTGCCCAAATGCAAACAACACTTCACTGTCCCACAGTGAACGTACTGAGTGAATAGGAGAAAAGCTTTGGAGAGTAAAAAGAGGGCTTTAAAGCTGTTCACCCTGTACTCTGGTGAGAAGACTCCTCCACACCTCTGCCATTTAGGTATTCCAACAGTATTCAATTATTCACTTGAAAAGATGTCCTATTTAAAACCTGTAACTTGATTTTTTAATAAAACAGTTTATAGTTTACTTTAAGTGTATTATATTTCAAGATCTACTGGGTGAGAGGAAACAGAACTAGAAGGGAGATAGCTATGAGTACACATATCAAATTGAAATTCAGGTGCCCCCAAGACAGAGCATGCACCTTAAAGGAAACAAAAGAATTACACTGTTGGTTGAGATGTGGGTGATCCCCAAGATGGATGGATAATGTGCCAGGGTGTAGGTCTTCTGCAAGTGAAGAGGCTCACTATTCACACAAGTTGCTATTTATTCTAAAGGGGCCACTATCTATTTGGATAGGGACATCCTCAGTGGACACAGAATTGTCAGGAGTTAGGCTAAGAGAAGAGAGCATAACCTGATCCTTGCTCATTTTCATACAGCTAGGATGAATCAGAGTAATGATCTGATTTGCATAGACTCATCTCTCTGAGGTGAGATTTTGAGCCAAACACTCAAGATTTAATGATCTTCCAGAATCAACTCTTCTCTTCTATATGCCTTCCAGTTTCCCCCTAAGCATTAAACTCTGAAAGAGCATCAAATTCTGCATAACACTGTTACACATGCTGATTACTCACCAATGTAGTCGTTACCATCTCCTCAAACCACTTGGACTGGGACTGATTGTAGAGGTCCACACAGCGCATGAGGTCATCTCCTAGAAAAGGCCAATATCACCATTATGTGCCATTCTGTCCTCACTATTGTTGCCCTCTTCCATCTTCACGCAAGAGCTATGCCTCCCTTACTGTGAAGTCATGGAGACAGAGAGTAGTTGTGATGAGGAGAATGGCAGGTGAAGATAGTGTCATAAAAGAAAATCCAGCACCATGAGACCAATTTCAGGTACATATCTAACTTTAACTAAATTTAACTCCAGACATTAATCACTCAGGAAAGACTGTGTATATAGGTATACGTGGGAGAGGTGTATCACAAACCCAGGAGGTAATATCCTTTCTAAAACTGGCAGTTTCATTTCACACTTGGAGGGTCTAGCATGGTTAACATATGTGTCACAAATCAATTTGTACAGATTGGATTTAAAGAGAAGTTTGAAAATTATATGTATGTGTTTATCCACATAGGTAGCAAGACATCATTTTGAAATACAAAATAGTGTATCTAATGGGTCATTCATAAGAAGTAATGGCATGAAAACATATTCTGAACTACCACATACTAATTCCAGGATAGTGATTACATCGAGAAAGAAAGAAAACATGGGTAGTTAATAACATTTATTTAGAGAGTAATCTGAAATAAAATGGTACACCATGGCTAGTGTTCTATTTTTTGTATATTGGTTTGAAAGAGTTTGTAATTAGAAAGAAAACAAACTTTAAAGTAATTTCTAAGTAACAGCACCCAGGACTTTTTTTTTCTTAAAATCTTTATTTGTAGGTAGAAACTATGCATTAAGATAGCACAGCGGGTAGGGCGTTTGCCTTGCACATGGCTGACCCAGGCAAGCTACCGAGAGTATCCCAATCACATGGCAGAGCCTGGTAAGCTCCGCACAGCCTATTCAATATGCCAAACACAGTAACAAGTCTCAAAATGGAGACGTTATTGGTGCCCACTTGAGCAAATTGATGAACAACGGGAGGACAGTGCTACAGTTATATTATACACCAGAGACTCTTGATTCTATGCTCCTGGGTGTGCTCAGGAGTGGTAGGGATCAAAAATGGAGTGGCTGCATGCAGGGCAAGAACTCTAACCCTTATGCTATCTCTGTGGCCCCAGATATACAGAATCTCCACATCAATCTTCTATCTATATGTATACAATATTCCAGTGTTGCTAGTACAGGCAAATACTCTGACACAATCTGAAAGGCCCACAAAAATCAATTAGGGAATTACAAAATTAATTTAAATAGTCATACGCTTGCATGTATTTATCCATTAAAAAAGGTTTCCAGTATCCCTCTCCCCGCCAATCTCCCCCATCCCCCGCCCCATCCCACCCTGTCTCTGTGGCAGGGCATTTCCTTTTGTTCTCTCTCTCTTATTGGGTATTGTGGTTTGAAAAAGAGGCAATGGGTGACAATCATGTTTGGTCTATAGTCTACTTTCAGCATGCTTCTCCCATCCTGGGAGGATCCTCCTCCTGGGAGGATCTTCCCTAAAAAAGTTTTGATGCATATTATGAACGGTCAAATAAATTAAGTGATGAAGTAGAACAATTCCTAGGATAAATTACATATAAGTTTAGAATATCAAGTATAATATGATCTCATGTATATACATATTTAGCACTGTCCTCCCATTGTTCATCGATTTGCTTGAGCGGGCACCAGAAACGTCTCCATTGTGAGACTTGTTGTTACTGTTTTTGGAATATCGAATACGTCATGGTGAGCTTGCCATGCTATGCCGTGCAGGTGGAATACTCTCAGTAGCTTGCTGGGCTCTCTGAGAGGGTATATACATATTAATTTGCCCCGACCCGTGGGACTAGTCAACGTGGATAACCAGGAGAGGGTTTGCGAGTAGGGAAAAAGAGAGAGACAGAAGAATGGGAGCAAGTCAAGACTCTGATCAAGCTCCAAATTTATTTCTCCCAAGCTAGCCTTTTACAATTGATTACATGAGGAAGTGGGCAAAATGGAAAATTAGCAAAGCATGCAGATTTTCAATAAATCATGGTGTGAGCCCTAGCGGTGGGCTCATGGCACTTATCCTGGGCATAGCTCAGAAACTTACACAATGTATTTTAACATTTTTTCAAGAAGAGATTAGTCTTAAATCGCAGGTCAGGCTGTAGTGACATTTTGGCCCCAGGCATTAATTTTTTAAATTAAAAATTTAGATTTAAGTTGTGGTGAATGTATAGGATAAATAAGATATTCTTATGTGCTGATTAATTTTTGTGCCAGGTAGTGGCAATATAATTTTTAATAGTTTAGTAAATTAAGATATTTGAAATGGTCTTGCCTCTGTTCTGCTTTTATTCCCAATTACGATAAGTATATCATACCTTCTATTTCTAGGACCACTTATTTATTACTCTGCATTAGATATTCTAATATTAAATACAATATTTCTATTACATTATTTAGATACTGATTTATTTTTATACTAAAAATCCATATGATTAAATGGCTTATTCTATCAAGAATTAATTATATAAGGTTTACCACATGTGGAAGTGCAAGTACAGAGAGACCTTCTGAGGCAAACCTAAACCAATAGCACAAACTATAATCCCAGGAAACAATATATTCTTTCATGCAGTGAAACCTTGAGTTTTAAGCCAATTTTTACCACTAAGTAGACCAAGAAATGAACTACCAAAAACATCCTTCAGAGAAAATCTGCAATTTTCATTAAGAAAGAGGATTAGGAGAAGTCCATCACTATGGAGCCTTTCAAACATTAGTCCCCAATGCAATGAGGGCTGGTACTTGTGCTCTTACTGGCTTCATCTGGAGCTTGTCCACTCCTAGGACTGAGATCTCGGGTTCGGAAAGAAAGAGTTTACTGAGGTGAACGTGAGGAGCCCAGTGTGCATCAAAGCGTGGCACATTCTAGCCTGCTCTTCACTGTACCATCCACACCCAGTCTCCTCTTGTGGGATGTATACCTCCTGGGGAACCCTGTCTCTCATCCTGTCCTTTCTGATTCTCTGATCAGTGATGACAGAGTGCAGCAAATGAACAATGTGCTTGTACTCACCTGCCTGTGTGGACTTCCTTCGTGCCTTTTTAATATCCTCTTCTGTCTTGTTGCTCAATTTGATTTCCAGCTGCTGGGTTTTCATCTCTAGGTCTTTCTGACGCTCCGTGAGGGCTTTTCGGGCCTGAAGTCCAAAAGAGAAAGATGTTAAAAAACTCAGTCAGGAAGATCCACAGGTCATAGGGCTGGGTACCTCTTATTTAGATTAGAGTATTTTTTCCCCTTGTTTTTATCAGATTTTACCACAAGCAACTTTGAGGATAACTGGCTAGATTAGGATCACCTGGACCAGCAGTGCGCAAGTGGGAAGGCCCATCTCTTCCTGCAATTCTCTAACTTGCCTGTAGGGCACGCACCTTCCTTCTTTCCCTCCTCCCTCCCTCACCCCCTCTCTCCCTCTCCCTCTCCCTCTTCCTCTCTCTCTCTCTCTCCCCCCCCCCCCCGTCGTCCCTCTCTTCCTTCTCTCTCCTCCCTCCCTCCCTCCATTCTCTTCCTTCCTTCCTTCCTTCCTTCCTTCCTTCCTTCCTTCCTTCCTTCCTTCCTTCCTTCCTTCTTTCTTGTAAAAAATAGGTTTTATTTGGAAGTTCTGAGCAATACAGTGGGAGAAGAGAGAAAAAGTACATGCTCAAGAAAGAATACAGGCTTATCCAGAATGGAGAGAGCCTAAGTCCACACCCCAGCATTAGATATGAAAGTACGTATCTCAAGAGAAAAGATGTGGGCAATACATGTGCTTGGGCACCACATGCTCATGGCAGAACACATGGGCACAGGCAGCGTATGAGTTTTTCAGGTCACATTTTCATTGAAATATGACATGAATGGAGGATCCAAACATCCCAAAGCACAGCCCTACTAGGGTATAAGGAGCCAAAAAGAACATTCGTGTCACTTGTAGCAGTGCTAAACAAATACAGAACTTTCTGGAGCAGGCTAAAAGCAGCTTGCTTTCTGCACTGTGGTTCCAATATCGGCAATTCCACAGCCCTTTGGTGGCAGCAACTGGCATGGTTTAAGGTGGCCACAGTTCCGTATGCTCTCCTTATCCTTCGACCTCTCCCAAAGGAGTCAGAGTTATCTTTACTCCAGTACTGGCCACTTGCTTCTTTCCCCACTGTGGACTTCAGGAAGAGTATGACTGGCTTAAGAAGGAACAGAATAGGGGCTGGAGCGATAGCACAGTGGGTAGGGCAATTTGCCTTGCACGCAGCCTACCTGGTTTGATTTCCAGCATCCCATATGGTCCCCTGAGCACTGACAGGAGTAATTCCTGAGTGCAGAGCCAGGAGTAACCCCTGTGCATTGCCAGGTGTGACCCAAAAAGCAAAACAAAAACAAAAACAAAACAAAACAATAAGAAGAAGGAACAGAACAGATGAGTCCCAGACATGGGAAGCTACATGAAGCCCAGCACCATGCCCAGGAACAGCAGCACCACCCAAAGCATAATTTACCCTACCTCACACATGTGGCTGATTCACCATAACCCCGTTAATAAGTTTAGCCTCTCTTGTCCCCCCAGCCACTGCCAGCTTTTGCTGGGTTCAGAAACTTCCGGAGCATCCATATGAGGCTCATATACCTCTGTTATACCCCCAATTCCAATTCCATGTCATAGAGAGCAAAGATCTCTGTTTCGACACTTGGAGTTGTGGCTGGTTCCCATCCCTTTCAGTGGGTTTTCACCCTGACCAAGCCCCATGTCCGGCACCCTCACCTTCTCCACTGATGCATAACGACTAGCAAGCTGCTTGCGAAGGTCAGCAATGTGGTGGTCACACTTTTTCATGTCTTTCTTGAAGTTCTCACGGAAGTTCATTAGGGGTTTTTCTACTTCACTGTGGAGCTGTCAAGGAGAGAAGTGTGTATGGGTGTGGGGGACACTCCAAATGCAGAACATCAGCAAGCAAGCAAAGCAGGAAGCAGCGATCCTCTTACTCCTGTAAGGTGAGAGTGGGTTCTAACACATTTCACTGGCATTTCACTGAATCAATTTAGCTGAATTGATCGGGCTAAGCTAGTTTGTCTCCAAAACTCACATGATGTACAGATGGATGAATAGACTTATGATGGATAAATAGTCATGTTAGCTAACATCTTCCTCCTAAAATCACAGTACTTGCATGGATTTTCGTGGGAGTACATCACCCTTAGGATCCCAACATGGAGCTTTGAGGGGCAGAAACCAAACTGCCATCTTTGTTTCCTCAAGCATGTAGCACAGTGCTTTGTCTCGTACATGCACTAAATTAGACGAATTTCCATCAGTACTTTTACTGACTGCCTACCTGCCAGGTGCTGAAACTACTAAAGTGATGTGAACATTGTCCCAAATTTAGAGAACCCTTGGTGGGAGCACACAGACTGAGCTGTACCTAGTACCTAGAAAGAGTTTTCTCACTGACTGTTCAGCATGGATGTAAGCTATTTTCCACCACCAGAGGAGTTAGCCTAATGTTCTGAATGAGGTGGTTGTTCAGGGAGGTGCTTGTTTTACAAGTTATTTCCTTATTTTATATTCTTTCTCTCTTTCTCTACATTCTTTATTACATATGAATACAAGGTGTATCTGATAAGAATATTGATTAGTGTGAACCTGCTGTGGTCTCAGTCTGATGAGTAGTCTAAGGCCCTGGACTCAGATTTTCAGCGTACTTGGCTATAGATCCAGCTCCTAAGATCCCCTAACTTAGATTTTCAAAATTCTCAACCTAGCTCCTTATGACCCCCTTGACTTTAAAGCCTTCCTATTTAGTATTCCAATTCCTTCCAATTTATCCTATACTTACCTCGACTTCCTACAGCCTGATGATGTGGTGGCGCAGAGTCCCTTAGATACCAGCTATACCAGCTACCCCCCTCTGGGAAGCACAGGTGTCTTTGGACAGGTTAACTCTCAACTCTGGAATTCTGTGATTTCTCTATTTCTCTCTCATTGCTCAACATGGTCTTGGAACATAGCTTTTACTCTGAAGATTAAGTTGTTCCTAGTTCTAAATAACCAATTACATTTGATTATAAATTCCAGAGGGCAGGGATCATGCTGGTTTGGGCACTGTTGTACACATGTAGTGTTTGGCAAAGCTGGTATAGAATGTCACCGCTTAGAAAAGTGACTGAATCTTCAATGCTCAATGGGCTGCTTGTAAAAATAACTTTGGATGTCCTCCAAAGACTAACAGAGAACAGGTCACCAGAATGTTCCTCTCCTCTAAGTTAATTGTAAATGTCTATCTTCTCCTTTTTTCCCTGAGGTACAGGAAATGGCCTTGTATAAGTAAATATCCCCATCTGGTGGTAGTTTGTAACTTGACAGCTAACAAGAACAATTGAACGCTTTTACTATTAACATGAGGCTTGTGCTGAGGAGAATCTGTGTAAGTTAGCTGCTATATGAATCTGCTCTCATCTGGGTGTTAACTCAACCTCATAACTCAGGAACCCTGAGGTCTCTGAGGACCTGAAAAGCCAGTTGATTTATAGTCTTAAAAATGTCTCAGAATGACCCACATTCTGAGCATTTAGGATTTAGGATTCCTGGGACAGAATAATAGCCTCTGACAAAAGATCCACAAACCTCCAACACCTCAAAGTGTCATGCCCATATTCCAAAAGACATTCTGGAAACACAACGTTACCAGTTGTCAAAGTGATTCAATCCCACAAATATTTCCTATTTTAAACATTTTTCAAAGATGCATTTAAAAAAATAAAGTTGCCTAGGTGTCTTTTTATCCCCATTCTTTACTTTTAAGCCTATTCCTTTAAATAAAGGCAGTAATGTTCCCTGGAAGCTGGTCCTCATGCTCTCATGAAGTCTCTCGGGGAAAAGTCTGTTTTTCAGAACTCTTATTTTCTTACTCTTCTTCTCTTCCAACTCATCAGGAGGAATAAGATCCACTTGAAGCTGGAAGGAATATGGGAGGCTATCAGGTCCAACTGGTGGGTTGCTGAGAATTATAAAATTTGTTCAGTGGGTTTGGTAAGCTTTTTGTTTGTTTGTTGCCTATGCTCATCTGTACTCAGAAACTGCTTCCAGCTTGATGCTCCGGGATTGCTCTCTGTAGTGGCTGGAGGACCTCATGGAAAACTGGAGCTGGAACCTGGGCCTAACACATATAAAGGCCAGTGCTTTAACACTGAACCACATCCCTGAACCTGGCCAGCTTTTTAATGAAATAGATCAAAATTAAATAGTAAGTATTTTAGGTAGGATGATAAGCTGGGTATTGATAGTGTGTGTTCTGAGTACTTTGTGAAATCAATTATTTTGTGTAATGGCCAAATATGTTTCAAGTCACTGCTCAAGCGCAAGTTCATTATTTCCAACATGAAAACAATGGAAGTGCAAAAGGTCTAAGTAACTTACCTAATGTCACAAAGGCTGTCAAAATCTATCCTCATAATTCCCACTGCTCCATTATCTTCTGACTTGAGTGTGTGGTCTATACTCAGGATTTGTTTTTCTCCCACCAAGAGGAATGTTTCCATTCTCCCTTCTTAGCTTCAGCCTATATAACTTCTTTTGTATATAGCAATTTTATTTCTTTAATAGCCTGTTGCTATTAATAGTGGGTTGTCTAATAGACTAGAAAAGCCTGAAAGATTGCCATAATAAAATTGCATTTCTTATGTTGCTCTTGCTTCCAACAAAGAACATTAAAAATAGAGTCTCAAGAACCCTTTGCAGAAGATATAAAAATGGATTTCATGCATATGAAGTCATATTAATCATGGCAGACAAGTTTTTGGACACACCCACCCTCCATCAAGTAGTTAACCACTGAGCTGCCTCAAGTATTGACTATAGTCACCAGCACTGACTCACAGACAGCATATGTCAGTGCATGACACTCTTCAGATATTGCTCTTAATGTGATTGGTAGAGTGGGATGTGAGGTAACCTACACTATCCCAGATAGGTGAAATACTCCCCAGAACAACTTTGGGTGTTTTCAATTACCCTGATCTCCTAGGTCTAGGTATTCTTTCCAAGTGCTTAGTTCTCTCCTTTGCTCCCTTTATAGCTCAGCCTACTTGGCTGTGTGACTATGGATTTCAATTTAACCTCTCGGTCCTAACTCATTTATGAAATACAAATGCTATCTAGCAAGTTATTTGATAAATTGAAGAAAATGAAGTGAGACTATAAATAATGATAAGCACAGAACACATAATTATGATACAGTCATACAATCACAAATATATCTTTTTTGTCTTCACTCTTAGGTCCTGGCCAGAATTCCTGAAACTTCCTAAGTGATACAGGTATCAGGAGATCTTTGTATACAGCAATCTTCAGTTCTATTATCTGGTCTTTGACCCTGATTCTTGACACTAAGCTACCGAAATCTTTGGAATTTCCTGAAGGACAGGGTAATATCTTCTTTTAATAAGGCTCCTAAATAGCATGAGGAGTAGTTGTTGGATGCCAGAAGGTTGTTTCATGATTAGAAGTTTGGAACTTCACCCTCATACTTATCCTTTGGGGAGGGAAGAGAACCTAGAGATCTAGTTAATAATAGATTATGACTATATGATGAAACCACTATCAAAAAGCATAAACTATAGTAGTTTGGAGAGTTCCTTGATTGGTGAATCAGGAGGATGGTGGAGTCAAACTCGAGGGAGACAGAAGATACGGTGTTTACAATCCTTCTGGACTTCAAACTATGTACCTCTTTATCTGACTAGTCAGATGCATCCTTTATTATATAATAACTGGTAAGCCTAATGCTTTCCTTAGTTTTGTGAGCCATTCCAGCAAACTATGAAACATGAATAAGGTTGAAAGTTTCCATTTTCAGGAATGTAGGTAATCTGAGGAACCACTATGTACAGTTAGTATTTGAAGTGACTTTCTTATTCTTCATTACTCTCTGAGATTTGATTTCAGGTAGTTAATGTCATAACTGTCTAATCCAATTGGATTAGACACCGAGCTGCATTGGTCAATGCAGGAGAAACCCACGTAGTTGGTAGGAACATGTATTAGTGCCAGGAACAGTAGTAAAAGGAAATAGTAGTAAAATATTCCATTTTTTTCCATCTGAGTATTCCACAAACCATTGAGAAACCACAGGTCCTGCTGATGGGGAGTAAGTGCCACCAGGGTTCCTAGAAATCTAGCAAGAAACCTTTCAGAAGCTCATAGATTTGGCTCTCCCCCAAGCTATTCTTCCATTGATTCCACCAGTCAGTGGTGAATTCTATTTGCATAGACGAGATGTTGGAAGCTGAGATGATAAAAGGAAATTTGAAGGAACCTACCCATGTTAACCAAACTTAAAAATAATGTATTGATTTATACATATGGAAGATAAAGATGTGCAAAGGGGTTTGCTCCCAACCTTGAATGGCAATTTTTTGTGTCCTGCTTTGTGTATAATTATGCCATTATTAGTTCAAGAATTCTCACTGTGATCTGGCAGTCAATCCACTTTTGGAAACACTAACATACTTTAGGAACAGGGAACTGATAACTTTGCTGCTTCTTCCTCCCACCCCAGCTCATTATAAAGAAACTTCCTATGTCTCAGTAATTTGGAGAGGCTCCAGGTTGGTTTTCAGATCTGTTACATGAAGAACCATAATAAGATGAGGTAGAGAGAGGTGGGTACAAAGCCAGATTCCTATTCTTCGACAGTGCACATCTCACTGGAATCATAAAGCCTGGAACTGCTGTGGGGAAAGTGCTAGGTAAGACACAAGGCATGTAACGACTGAGAGAGCCCCAGGAAAAATTGGCTGTCTTTGGAAGATGCGGCCTTTAGGAAGTAGGGGCAGTAAACTTTTCCCAGTTTAAAAAAGGAGGCTCAAAGAGTTTTAGCACTTTATATGAAGGTCCTTTTGGGTTTCTCTGTCTCACTGTGGGAAGACAGAGGAAACAGTGTGAACCCTAGGAGATTACTGAGAATGGTGCCCCTCTAGAGGGCATTCTTTAGTGGCAAGCAGGGATATACAGCCCACCTACTAAAGTGGTTGTGTCACTTTATCATGCACTATGGCACGTAGACACCTGACTTGCCTTCCCCATGAAATGGTTGCTGAGACTCTGAAAAGGACTTTGGGAATATGAGCCAGAGATGAAAGATGAGGGTTGTGTGGAAACATGGATAAATCTTGAATCAAAGTAAACTTCAAGACTAGGAATCTGAGAATTATTCAGGAAATCCCATTCAGGGGCTGGAGAGACAGTAGGATGAACGAGCCAACCCAGCATCCCAAATGGCCACCCAGGCACCACCAGGAGTAATTCCTAAGTGCAGAGCCAGAAATAACCCTCAAAACATTCCTTGGTGTGGCCCCAAAAAACAGAGAAAGAAAGTAAAAACATAAAGTCCCATTCATTCTTCAGAAAAAGATTTATTAAACATATATTTTGTACTGGCTACTACCCTGAGTACTGAAGCAGAGTGAACAGGACAGAAATACCACCCTCAAGCATGTTACGACACTAGAGTCTTTTGAACCAAATGAAAAATTATCATTTACCTATTCCGCAATTTTGCAATAACATGTAACAAAAGAGTTCTCCCTTCAATACAGCTGTGTCTCCTAACATCAAGAAGACTTGGCATATACCAACACATTTTACAGTAGACTCAGCAACCAACTGAGGGGCCACTCTGAGCCCACCCAACCAAATATTGAAAATTGAATGATCAAAACCTTATTAAAATCAATGAATTCAATTAAAATGAAATTCAATTAAAACAAAGGTAATATTGACTTAGCACATATCACTTCCTAACTACACCTTATTCTGATTTTGATGGTTACTTATAGTTATTGATACAACTGTATGTTATTGCTTCAGTATGATGGAAACATTAAAAATGTGCTAATTTATGTTTCCCTTCCCAGCTCTTTTCATTTCTTTCTGGATTTGAGGCTACACTCCAATATACTCAGGGCTTACTCTTGACTGCTCAGGGATCAATCCTGGTGGAATTCAGGGACCATATGCTGTGTCAAGAGATCTAACTGGGGTCTGTCACATGTAAGGAAAGCACTGTAGCACTGTCCTCCTGTTGTTCAATTTCCTCAAGTGGGCCCAGTAACGTCTCCATTGCGAGACTTGTTGTTACTGTGTTTGATATATTGAATATGTTACGGGGAGCTTGCCAGGCTTTGCCGTGGGTGAGATACTCTCGGTAGCTTGTCAGGCTCTCTGAGAGGGGCGGAGGAATCGAACCCAGCTTAGCTGGGCTGGCTGCATGCAAGGCAACCACCTTACCCACTGTGCTATCGCTCCAGCCCAAGGAAAGCACCTTAACCTTATATTATCTTTTTGGCCCTTCTCTTTTCAACTCTTAAAAAGTTACATTCAGGGGTCAGAGAGATAGTATCATAGGGAGGGTGCTTGCTTTGCAGATGGCCAGCCCAGGTTTTGTGCCCAGCCCCCCAGTGGTCCCCCAGTCCCAGCAGGAGTCGTAACTGAGCATAAACCAAAGAGTACTCCCTGAGTACCACCAGGTATGCTGTCTTTCCCAAAAAACATTACATCCAGCGGCTGCAGAAGTGGTATTGAGGCTAAGGCACTTTCCGTGCATGTGGCTGGCTCAATCCCAGCACCACATATTTGAATCCCAGAACCACATGTGGTCCCCTGAATATTATCAGGAGTGATCCCTAAGCACAGAACCAGGACTAAATCCTGAGTGTCACTGGATGTGACCTCAAAACAAACAAAACCCAAACAACAAAAAATTACACCCAGGAAATTGGTAAGTACTTTTAGCTAGAAATAAATATTTAGCAACACAGGACTATGTAAAACCTATAATCCAGTTACCTTGGCAGAGAACTTGAGGTGAACTTCGGCTTCATCTGCAAGGCTCTTCTTCACTTGTGCCCATGCTTCTCCCAAGGAGCTAAAAATGAAGAACAGAATCAGAGTTGCAGTGTTACTAGGACCTCAGTCATAGAGCACAACTCTTCCTGTGGTGGGAAAGAGAGTTCAGATCCATCTTGGAGTAGCCTATAATGTACACGATAAGGCATGAGGGGCAGAGACTAAGCACAAACAGACACAAGCATCACATTCAGTCCAAAACGATAGAGCTACCCAAGGGCATTTTCTGGAGACAGACTGGTTGTAGACAGGAACAGAGAAATACAGCAAAACCCTGACAACTGGAAGAGATGCAAGAAGATGATAAACTACAGCTTCAGTGAGGGCTTCGATACCCAGCCCATACTGTCCCCCATGTCTCTCACCACCCTACATGAGAGATGTAAGTACCGGGTGGTAAATTAAGAGATTAATAGGAGTCCTTTCCCAAAGGGAAGGAACAAACTTTCTGAGTTTCAGGAGAAGAGGAACCTTCTAGGAATGGATAATTCTCTTGACTTGTGAGCCCTACTGCTGCCAGAGTTTAATAGAAAAATCATCTAAGTTAAACCACTTTCCTCCTCTATTTCAAATAGAAGTGATCATCTGAAGTTCCCAAGAGTTTTAACTGTAGTCTCTTTCCCTGCTTTCACTGATACATTTTTCTTTTTAGGAACACTTGAACTCCAAAGACTTTGTGAATGATATTCTGGCTTCTTAGCTACAGAACTCTCCAACATAGTAAATGTTCAGGCAACTGAATGTTCAGCTGACTCTATTTCATCAAAAACTATTTACCCCAGGGAATTCATTAAACTTGAATGGAAAAGTTGATTGTATTTATTTTAAAGAGAAAAATTAGTGGTGCTTAGTATATTTGCCTTGTTGTGAAACTATTACCTGTAGTTTTAAAATGTTTTATATTAACTGTTTATGAACCAGGTGTTCTTCTCCCAATAAATTCATATGTTGAAACCCTGAGGCTCAGTGTAGCTGTTAGTTGGAGAGGGACATTTAACCTAAATTAGGTTAAATGAGGTCTTAGGGTAGGGCTCTGATCTTCTGGTGCCCTCAGAAGAAGAGACACCAGAAAATTCATTCCATCTCCTCTAGGAAAAGGCAGTATCTATCTGCAAAATACAGGGAGAGGTCTCCTTTGCTTTGCTTTTCACTTTACACTTAGAGTGTGTTTAAGTTTTATTCATGTAGTAACACGAATAACATTATTCCCCATTATAACAATATTATAACATTATTCAACAACAATAACAATAACAATAATATTATATTATTATAACATTATAACAATAATATAACATTATTCCCCATTATAACAAAATTCCCCATTCACCTGGTCCCTGGCCAGTCACTCCATTCTTTTTCTGTGACTGAAAATATCACTCCTCTAATAACTATGGACATCCAAGATGAACAATGCACAGTTTCCTTTGATGAACATTCAGGTAATTCCCATGTCTGGAATTGTGCTGCTCTGAATATGTGTGTGCTTAAGATATTGGTTTCCAACATTTGGGATTTAAAACTAAGGTTCCCGAAAGATGGCGGCCGCACGGGAGCCTTGTGGAAAGCAGGTTTGAGCCGGGGCTGGCGGGAGCGGCAGGGACCTCATGGGAAGGGGGGCTTTGTGGGCCGTCCCCCACGCCCCACCGAGGTCCCCAGCTGCCCCCCACGAGCGGCTCTCCGGCATGGCCACGGCCCCGGAGGCACAAGGACTTAGCACAGAGAACCAGCCGCTTGGAGCAGAAAAGCAAATGGACTTGTGTTAAACCGCGCGCCACCAAGCCTGCCCGGAGGGGAAAGGGCGTTGACCGGCCCGCCCGCTCCTCTCTGGAAAGAAAGATGGCGGCCGCACGGGAGCCTTGTGGAAAGCAGGTTTGAGCCGGGGCTGGCGGGAGTGGCAGGGACCTCATGGGAAGGGGGGCTTTGTGGGCCGTCCCCCACGCCCCACCGAGGTCCCCAGCTGCCCCCCACGAGCGGCTCTCCGGCACGGCCACGACTCCAGGGCACACAAACCAATCTCTTAACTAGCTAACTTTTAATAGAAATTCTTCCAGGGTCAATAAGTAAAATAGCAGAAATTCAAAACCGCGCGGCCGCGATAGCATCATTTTATTCTTAAACCAAATTGTAGAAAGCAAATCATTTCACAACGCTGTTTCAGCATGTCTGATTGTGGGGGGTGGGTCGTAAACTCTAAACAATAATTGTGCATCTTCTATCGAAATAATCTATCTAGTCAAAGTAGATAGAGTATTAACTAGAACTCATCTGCCTCACAAGAACTGGGAGGGGTGGGAGGTGGGGGTCTATTGGGGTTCGGGGTTAAAAATGAGTATTGGTAAAGGGAAATATGTTTGGTATCTACATGACTGAGACCTAAACCCAAAAGCTCTGTAACTTTTCCCACAGTGATCCAATAAATAAATAAATTATAAAAAAAAAAAAGATCCTGAAAAAAAAAATAAATAAAACTAAGGTTCCCTAACTTATTTGGCTAAAACCAACTCTTTTCAGAAAAAAAAATTACTCAGTGACACTTCTCCCCCATGATGTCTACCTTCTCCTTAAGGGAACAAACAGAATGTATCCCTTCCCCCTCCTCCTCCTCCCACAATTGCATCCATGCCTAATACTATCCTCTGTATTGGCCCACTAACCCCCCAACTGAGGACCAGTAACTCTCACTTTGGGAAAAACTGAATAAAGGAGTGGAACTCTAAGTTACATGTTAAGTTTAGCTTTTTGAGGAACTACCAAATTGTTTTCTACTACTCTGGCACCATTTTGGAATCATCTGCAAGCTAATACTTTTTGTTTATAGAGCTAAAGAAAGCTGAAGTTTTTCTCTCGATACGCTGGAGCGATAGCATAGCTGCAGGGCGTTTGCCTTGCAATGCAGCCAGGCTGGCTGAGCCGGTTTCAATTCCTCCATACCTATCGGAGAGTCTGGCAAGCTACTGAGAGTATCACGCCTGCACGGCAAAGCCTGGAAAGCTACTCGTGACATATTCAATATGCCAAACATAGTAACAACTGTCACTGTCACTGTCGTCCCATTGTTCATTGATTTTCTCGAGCGGGCCCAGTAACGTCTCCATCGTGAGACTTTGTTGTTACTGTGTTTGGCATATTGAATACATTACGGGTAGCTTGCCAGGCTTTGCCCTGTGGGCGAGATACTCTCGGTAGCTGGTAGCTTGCCGGGCTCTCCGAGAGGGGTGGAGGAATCGAACTCGGGTGGCCATGTTGGCTGCATGCAAGGCAAATGCCCTATGGAGACGTTACTGGGCCCGCTCGAGCAAATCAGTGAACAATGGGAGGACAGTGTTTGTTTTTTATTTTAGGCTTCTTCCCTCTCTCTAGGGGTACAAGTAAAAGTAGAGCTGAGCCTCTTCCAGTCTAGGTCTCTAGGGAAGGTCTGGATAGTGATATAGCAAGGGAGTTGGGCCTTGGGTCTCCATAGAATTTTTTCACACTAGTATAACCTCAGAAAATAGAGCCTGGATAAGCATCTGAATGTTAGTGCCCTAGCAATCAGAGCAGAGAAAGTTCTAAGATACACCAGCATATGCCATAATACCCTCTGCCACTAGAGAGAATAATCTGTTAACACTGAGTGTGGATGTCTACCTGAAACCAAAGTGTCCATCTTGTGCTAAGCTACAAAAAATTCCCCATTCACTTGGTCCCAGGCCAATCATCAGAGAAAGGTGAAAAGATATCCCCTTCCTCAGTGTTCCCTTTCCCTCCCTACTTCACTGGCCTCCTCACTCACCCTTCCTCCTGTGCAGCCAAGGAGTTCTGAGAGAGCTTGGCTAAGTTCTTTGCATATTCTTCTTCAATCTTTATCCTGCAAAGGAAAAAAACCCAATATTTGTTTTCTGGCGTTAGACGATGGGTTTAACTTGTAACTGTCACTTATTAACCATACAAAGGAACAAACTAAACCATAAATTCAAAAAGCAATTAGTACATGTCTACCCGATGCTTAATATTTGTTGAATAAATAAAAGAATGAATGAAAGCAATTTTCCGAGTCTCCATCTCTGTCTCCAAAATGAGATGTTCCTGTCTTCTAGGCGATGGGGATGTAGAGCTGTCACTTATATAACTCCTATTTCACACAGAGTAGGGCCCATCTGCAAGCTGATACTTTTTGTTAACAGAGCTAAAAGGAATGAAAGAATGGGCATGCAGTTCATTAATGATGGACTTCAGGAATGCCGTATTTCCTTCTTCTCCTTGCTGTTTTCTTCCATCAGAACTCCGCATTTAGGCTCTATCAGAACAGTGAAGAGCAGAAATAGAGAAGGAAAGGAGGCAGGAATAGAGTCTCTCCCTACTGTCTCCCAGCCCGGAGTGCTTCTTACTATCAAGGCAGCCTCCTGGTTGCATGTCCATGGAAACCAGGACATGTCCAGAGATTCCACTGATTCCATTTCTGTGGAGAGGGAGTTGTCTTCGATTTCACTTTCAGCAAGCAGGCCCTTGACATACTTTCAAGGCAATTCTCTGGGGACTGCTCTATATTATCTGATATAACTATACTAACTATGTTGTCAAAGGCAATACTCATTGCTTAGAGATTTTTCAGGCTATGTGGGAAATAGAAGAGTTGAGAGTGGGACCATCTGAGTCCCTGGAGGGTCATAGTTCTCCAGACCTCAGAGAGCACTGACTCACACTTGGTAAATACTACAAAGACTCTAGCAGGTGCTACCCAGCCCTGAAAAGTTGATGCTTGAAGTGTGCCCAAACATAGCAAAGGCAACTAATGAAGACATACAGCGTTTTGAGTTATTTCACCATTTGTCACTGAGAGACCCTTCTGATTCCTTCTGACACTTTGCTTTCACCCTTACCACATCCAGAACTAGCTCCATTTGAGACTAACCAATTTATCTCCTACCTCCACGGTTTCCTTTATGCTCATTCTGCCTTTTACTCTAGCCCTTCCTGGGATGCCAACCTGATATCTTGCCTGAGCTATCTTACATTAACTATATCACATTTCTGACCCAAATCTCCAAAGACAACTCAATGCCAACACCTTACACTGGCCAACTTACACTTGTGCTTCTCAAGCCGAGTCTCCCAAGCCTTCAGCTCATTCAGCTTTCCTGTGCCACGGCACTGTACAAACCTGACCTCTGCCACTTGACTCACATGTGTTCACCTGTGCCTCAACTCTGGCCTCTCAAGACTCTAAAGTTCCTCTCCACCATATCACACAAGGAGAGAAAATCTGTACGATTCTACATTTCACGGTCTCAAATAATGGATTTTCCTTATTTACAAACTGGGCACTTTTATGAAAGTACCAACCATAAGAGTATTCAAATTTTAAAGACGTTTCCTGTTTTTATATTACCATCTTCTCACACCTGAGACATGTACCTTCTCAATTTCCTACTAGTTTTACTGGCCATACAGCATAGATTTGGTTATACAAATAAATATAGATTCCCAAGGAAAAGAGATATTTTAAAAAGCCAAAGAACTTGAATATTACTATTATAATTCAACAATAAGTTTTTTAAATGTGCTCTGGATACAATGCATGAGCATGTGTCTGTGTTTGTGAAATGGTGTATATGTGTGTGTGTGTGTGTGTGTGTGTTTGTGTGCACATAAGTCTTGTATTCTTAATAGCCTCACAAAACTTGGAGAGGACAAATAGGAAGGAACAGATTAATAGAATCTGTTAATAGTTCTTAATATTTCTGTGAGGCATGACCAACTGTCTCCATCTACATTCAAATAATTTGTTCAAAACACTACTGTGATGCCTGGACTAATCATCATAACTTTATCTAACTCTCTCTTCCAAATCGAACTCCCTGAATACAGGAATGGGAAAGCAAAAGTTTCTCTATTTCCAGACCTAGTCACAATTTTGGTTCAAAGATTAATAAAAGGTTTCCTTTTTTGTTATGATGAGAATGGTGCTTCGAATGGAGGCAATGTAGGTATGCACAGGAGACCAGCAATGTGGAGATAGAGTAGGGAACAGTGCAGACTGAGGCACACTTAAAAGTACACATTCCCTCTAGATGGACAGCTGTTTCAAGCCCCTCTCACTGTTCAAAGAATGTGGAGACACTGCTGCTAAATTTGCTGTTTTCTCAAGAGATATTAGATACCTAAAAGTGAATGTAAAACCTACCAATTAAAATCAGAAAGTTGGTTCAGATCTTTCCACTGCGCAAGTGGAAGCACATCATCTTTTGGCTATATCTCACCAAAGGCAACAAGCTGTACTTCTCTTACATTCTGTTAGCTCTGCCTAGTGCTTGGCACTTCCCTTTAGCTAAGTGGACACAGTGGGTGCTATCCCCAGTCCCCAGAGTCGGAAGGTCCCAGTTTACCTTTCTCGAATGAATTCTGACATTTCCTTCTGCATCTGTTTGCCTTTGAGTTGCTTCTGAAGCAGCAGTTCAAACCCAGCAACAGTGCCATTACCTTGGGGGTCCTTCTTATCAGCCTAGAATGTAAACAAAGCATGAGAGCTTAGGTTACATTTTAAGTAGACTGATGTCTGGGGCCAGTGAAAATGGGGTGCTGTGTAGGAGAGAGGGACCCCAAAATGGATCCAGATGTCATTTTCTACACCCAACAGCTCAAACACAAATGTCCTCATGATGCTCCCCAACTACCCTACCTCATCTCAGGGTTCCTGGATCCCTCTGCAGGTGTGTAAGGCCCCAACAACTGGCCCCTACCCTCGTCACCAGGTCTTTGAGCTGTAGCACTCTCTATACCAGCCATATCACTTTCAAGCAAAGAGTCTAACAGCTTTGCTCCTCACGGATCACTCAGCCCAACACATCTGTGCTGTAACCACTGTGCATTCCCTTGCTCAACTCTCACAGCAGCTCTGTTCTTCGGTTTTACACTTGATGAGCTGTGTTGGAAATCCATGAAGGCTTGTTTAGTCACTGCGTACCCTCATGAATCCTTTCTATTAAACAAGGGACTGAGTTTTAAGAAGCATGCTGTGCTGAAATATCCTCACAAGTCACTGGGCACGTCCAGAAAGCAATAGGAAGATAAGTAGCAATTTGTTATGTTGACCAGCATGTCTGATCTCCGTGGTTTACATCTGACGTTTCAATATGAAACACTAACAACAATGTAAAAAATCAAATCAGCTTTTAAATCATCATGAGACTGAATTCAGGGGAGTACTCAAGCTCATCAAAAATCTTAGATGCCATTGAGGAAGACCTCAAAACAGTCTTTACTGTAGTAGAACAAATGAAGGAACATCTGGAAGAGAAATTCAATTAACTCAAAGAAAAACTGATGCAAAATCTTACAGAATTAATTAAAAGTTAAGTAGATTAAAAATACAATAGCAAGTAAGTCACAGTAACAGAATGCTGAATCACTGGTCTTTAAGACAAAACGTAAATTAGCACCACAACAGGAGAGATAATAGAAAAGCAACTATATTAGATAAGAGCAAAAGGAATAATCTCCAAATCATGGCAATACTCTAAGAAGAGGAGAATTAGAGTGGAAACATGAGTGGAAGATATAATAGTTGGAAACTTCCCCAATCACTGGAGGGGAGCCTATATTCAGATTAAGAGGTCAAAGGAGTACCTAACAAATTATAACCAAAGAGAAATATATATTGTAATCAAAATGACAAGCACAAAGAGAAAGATGATTTTAAAGAAGCAAGAGAGGGGAAACACTTGAAATATAAAGAAAAAACAAAGAATTCATAACAGATCATGAAATAATAAAACCAAAAAAACAAATGGAGTAGAATATTTTGAAGAAATGAGTGAGAAAAATCTTCAATCTAGGATTCTCTACTCTACAAGATTTGAGGGAAAGATAAAAACTCAGACAAGAGTGTGAGAAATCTGCTCATCTAATTCATCTCTGCAATGAATACTAAATGAACTCCACAAAAATAAAATATCTAAAGGCAAGAAAAACCAAAATATCCATTAAAAAGATGGTAAATCCATTTGTATCAATGGACTAAACTTTCCCACCAAAAGGCACAGTGTGGCTGGATGAACCAGAAAATGTAATCCAACTACCAACTATTTTCTGCTTATAAGAAACACCTGATAAATATATACTCAGAGTGAAAGGACAGAAAACAATCATACAAGCCAATGGTGAAAACCAAATGGAAAAAAGATGATCTGGGGGGAAGCTGGAGAGTGCCTTCTAAGGTAAAATTTGTCTGTATCTTCTTAGGAGCAAGCCCGAGATCATCTGGGCCAGTCCACTGGCCCTGATCCCAGCCTGTGTGCTTACCTATTGTAAAATAACTGTACTCCATCCTCTTCACGTATTCAAAGTGCTCTTGTAAATCTTTGAATTTTTTTAGCCACACAATATTCCAGCACCCATCCCTCCACCAGTGTACATTTCCCAGCATTATTTTTAGACTTAGCAGCACCAAAAATAAAACAAAACAAAAACAAACAAAAATAACCAAGAAAAACAGCAATTGAGCTTACCTATGACCCTGCAATTCCACTCATGGGAATATATCCCAAGGGCCCCAAAGCACCAACCATAAAAGACATCTGCGGGGTATGGTGCCACCAGCAGGTCAATCTGTACCTGTGAGGTGAGTGAATCAGCAGCCTGATGGCACCATCAGACTTTCAGATACCCCAAAATTGCTGCTGTGCCTTTGGCCAGACCCCAAAAACTTGGGGCAAAGTTTGCGAAGAAAGTAAACTGCCAAAAGTTAGGTATGTGGAACACACACCCACAAACCACCTCTGGCTCAGCTATATAATTGGAGGCATGGCCTCTCTGGTTCCTGATCAAACTGCTTAACGGCCATGATCACAGAGACTCAGAAACGAATCTTGGAACCCAAAGGCTTTTGGCAGAAATGCATCCTGTTCCTGCAGTAGGTTACTGGTGCTGGGCCACTCCAGGTGGGAATATGTTTCGTGCCTTGGCCTGTTCCCCTTGGCGGCCCGGTGACTGCCATCGTCCAGAGGGCACTGGACAGTCAGGTTTGGGCCTGCAGTGATGAGACATGTGGGCCTCACCAGATGGGGGTGGAACTGGCCCTTTCCTCCCCATCCCAGCTAGACCCCGAGTTGCTGCCTACAAATGGCCTCTCTAGCTCCTGATCAAGCTAATTAACGGCCATAATCCCAGAGACTCAGAAATAAATCTCAAAACCCAGTGGCTTTTGGCAGAAATGCATCTGGACCACATACAAGGTGGCCGCTGCCTCAGAGCTTATTGGAAAGCCAGGTATGAGCCAGCAGTGATGGGGCAACTGCAGTCCCATGGGAAAGGAGGTGGTACCAGCTTGTCCTTCACGCCCTACCAAGGTCATGAGTTGCCCCCCACAAGTGGCTCTCCACCACGACCATGGCTCCAGAGGCAAAAGGACTTAGTCCAGAGCCCAGCTGCTTGCGGCAGAAAAGTGAATGGACCATGTGTTAAACTACGGCCCCATGCCTCCCCAGGAGGGAAAGGGTGTTGCTCCCTTCTGCCTCCCCCCTCCCTCCCCAGCAGCAAGGTGGCTGCCGCCTCAGAGCTTATAGGAAAGCCAGGTATGAGCCGGTGGTGATGGGGAAACTGCACTCTCATGGGAAGGGGGGCAGTACCGGCTCGTCCTTCACACCCTACTGAGGTCACAAGTTGCCCCCCACAAGCAGCTCTCCAGCACAGCCATGGTTCCAGAGACAAAAGGACTTAATAGAGAATGAGGCAGCTTGCGGCAGAAAAGTGAATGGACCATGCGTTAAACTACGGCGCCATGCCTCCCGGGGAGGGAAAGAGTGTTGCTCCCTTCTGCCTTTCTCCCACCCAGCAGCAAGGTGGCCGCCGCCTCAGAGTTTATTGGAAAGCCAGGTATGAGCCAGCAGTGACGGGGCAACTGCAGTCTCATGGGAAGGGGGGTAGTACTGGCTCATCCTTCACACCCTACTGAGGTCACGAGCTGCTCCCCACCCACCCCCCGAGTAGCTATCTGGCACAGCCATAACACCAGACGCACAGAAACCAATCTCGTAATTATCTGGCTCTTTGAAGAATCCAAAATCGCGAGGCCGCTATTGGGGGCACACGAGATTATATGATTCTCATAACCAGCTATAGAAAACAAAGTATTTCACAATGCCTTTTCAGAAATTCTGATTGTTGGGGGTAAATTCTAAACAATAATGGTACATCTTTTGTCGAAATAATGTAATCAATGTAGAGAAGAGTTAAGTGGAAATCATCTGCCTCACTGGCATTGGGAGGGTTGGGAGGGGGTATATTGGGGTTCTTGGTGATGAATAATGAGTACTGGTGAAGGGAGAGGTGCTTGATCATTGTATGACCGAGACTTAAACCTGAAAGCTTAGTAACTTTTCCCACAGTGATTCAATAAATAAATATAAGAAAAATATAAATAAATAAAATTATGAAAAAAAAGTAAGGTGGAGTTCATGCCCAATTCAATCAGCTAATCAGTGGCTGAATAAATAGCAGTACTCCTACATTAAAAAAAAGACATCTGCACTCCTATGTGCATTGCAACACTATATACAATAGTCAAGATAAAGTTATGGAAAAAGATAAAGTCATGCAATTTGCTGTACATGCATGGAACTGCAGAGAAACATGTTGAGTAAAATTAGTCAAAGGGAGAGGAACAGACTCAGAATGAGCTCTCATATGTGGGATATAAAGAAACTTGGTAGGGGAATATCAAATGTCCAAAGGCAATAGAAACAAAGTGTAGGAGAACTGGTCTTTAGTAAGAAGCTTGCCACTAGGGCAGGGTTGGGGAGATAAGTTAGGAAGGGGAACACTAAGAAAATGGGTCCAGGGAGAGGGGAGAAGTGCCTGCCATGGAGGAGGGTGGGTGGGGCAGAGGAAAATTAGGGACACTGGTGAAGGATTTGGTGTTGAAAGAATGTATGCACAATGGAATACTATGTAGCCAGAAAGAATGATGAAATCAGCAATTTGCTGCAATCTGGATGGAACTAGTAGATAGTAAAACAATCAGAATAAGAAGGTGAATAATGGATGATTTCACTTCTCTGTGGTGTATATGACAAGAATAATTTGACAAGGAATGCAAGTTACTAAAGTCATGCAAACTTTTGTCACTGTATTTTAGAAATGTAAAGGTAAGGAAAGTAGAGAAATGGAGAGGTGGGTGAGGTAAGAAAGCAAGAAATAACAAGGGCTTGGATCAGGGGACTTAGATACATCAGTGGTGTTGGTTTGTAAAAATATGTATATCTAAACCACACAGCCATCCATAATGTAAACTGGGGGTCCAAACTACAACAACTGAACTTTAAAATGTACATTTGAACTTCTATTTACAATAGCCAAAATCTAGAAACAACACGTGTCAAGATCAAATGACTCAAAAAAGAAACAATGTTACATACACAAAATGGAACACCACTCATCTATAAGAAAAGATGAAATCAAGCAATTTGTTGCTACATGGATGGGCCTGGAGAATATGTTATTTAGGAGGAGAGGGACATATATAGTATGATCTCATATGCAAAGAAACATAGTAAGGAAATACGTTTCCAAATGTAACAGAAACTTAAAACTGTTTTAAAGTAGGAAACTTAAAAATCTTTTAAATGCATCTAACAGGAGGCAATCGGAGACTCGGAGGGATCCTGACGTCATTGGTGGAACACTGATACTGGTGATGGGATTGGTGTTAGAACACTGTTTGCCTGAAACTATTAGGGATGTGTTTGTAAAGAATGGCCCCTAAATAAAAACATTTATTTGTAAAAATATAATACGCTGTCATGTTTAACTAAATTTTGATAAAAAAAATCAAACAAACACAGGACCTGTATGCACCAGTATCCCTATCTTCAGCCCAAAAGTGAGAATGAGAAGAGGAGTCTTGGCCACCCCAAGTTTTCTTTTCATTTTTTTTAAGACTAAATAATTAAAAAAAATTCTTTTTATTAGTGAGACATCAGGAGGTACACTTGCAGACTTACAAATTTTTGTGCTTGGGTTTCAATTATACAATGATCAAATACCCATCCCTCCACCAGTGCCCATTTCCCACCACCACGGCCAAGTTTTCTTTATTTCTGGAATGTGGACGGGTGCTAAGCTGCTGCCTTCCCACATTCATTCCCATGTCCCTGAAACTCCCAATCTTGGAAAGAAGAGAAAGAACATGTTTTGGGGGCACAGCTATAATATCTTTCCACATTTACTTCCAACCAGGCAGTTGCTGTGATGACTGACCAGAGAGGAAGCTTGGAATCCAGACTCTTATGCTGAGACAGTATGTGGCTAGGCAGCAGATGCCCCTAACCAGAAACCATCCCATCTCCCATCAAGGGTAAAAAACTTGACAGAAAGGGCTGCCCTTCAGCAAACATTCAGGAAAGCTCATAGTGGCTTCTGTGGAAAAACCCAACTGATAGGAAGTAAAAAACCCAACAAAAGGGAAGGATGCCAGGGTCAATGCTCACTGCAGCATTCAGTAGATATTCATTAGATTATCTTTATTAATAGTACTTTCAAATGAAAGTCAAAATTTAGGGAAGCTGAACATGTTCAACAATGTTCCCACACTACGAAAATAAGTCTAAAGAAATGGACTTTAATTACTGCGACAAAGGAAACAACTTCTACAAAGAAAGAATTTAATGGTCAAGAAAGTCTCAGAATCCCAGAACTTGAATTAAGATGAGAACTCACAACATCTGTCTAAGGTGCTGTTTACCAAGAGGTAGACTTACTAACAAAATAGGAGACTAACACCCAAGAATAACCGAGATAAGTACCAGGCGGATTACTCCATGGCTTTGAGGACAACCACACACACTAGGGGAAAAGGCAGCTCAGACAGAGAAGGGAGCACCAAATAAAGGGTGTTGGGAGGTTCCTCTCAGGATGGGAAATGTGTGATGAGAGTAGACTATAGTCTGAACAAGATTGCCACTCAATATCTTTTTCGCAAACCACAGCATTCAAAAGGAGAGAGATAACAAAAGGGAATGCCCTGCCACAGTGGTAGGGTGGGATGGGGGATGGGGGGAAGGGGGGTGGGAGGGATACTGGGACTGGTGGTGGTGGAGAATGGGCACTGGTGGAGGGATGGGTATTCAATCATTGTATAACTGAAACCCAAGCACAAAAATTTGTAAGTCTACAAATGTACCTCATGGTGTTTCACTAATAAAAATTGAAGGAAAAAAAAGGAAGAAAAAAAAGAGATAGACTTACTATATTTCTCTGGTTTTGCAACATTCCTTTATAGCCGCACATGGCAACCCAGCGCCTTCCCCTGCTCTTACAATGCCCATTTCTGTGTTTTGATTTAGTCTCCCCGAAACACTGCCATTTCATTTGCTTCTTTCTGGGGAGACTATCTCCAACTCCACCTCACTTCATCTCCCATGCTGCCACAGTCTCTCCCTGGCCTCCTAGATAGTCCTTTGAAGTACCATTCCTGAATTTCCATCATTCTTCCACTATCGGCTGCATATATATCAAATTATATCATATTTCTACTTAAAATATTTCAACAGCTTCCTATTGCACAGAAAATCAAGCCTCCAATAGGCTGATGGGGCTATGAGGTAATGCACACATGGATCCTTACTGCCTTTGACTGGGGCTGTCTGACACCAAAGCTAAAACTCTTTGTACTCTCTCAGAGCATATTTAAGCTCTGGAAGAAGCACAGCAAGGGAAATAAGGATTATCCCTGGGTAGGCCTGGGGGGGTTAAGGAATTGATGATTATCCTCTAAAATGCAAGTGATTTGGTAGAAAGGAAAGAACACTTTTGTCTAATGCTGTTAGTAAATCTATATAAATAGTCCATTCTGTAAAGAAGTGAAATAAAGTTTTCAGAGTCTAAAAATTTTCTAAAGCATATAGTCCAATAAATTTTACTATATTCACCGTATTGTACAAACATTGTCACTCTCAGATTGGAGGGTGGGTTGATCTCAATTCAGAAGTCATTTGCTGACTTTAAACGTCCAGGACTATTTTCAGAAATTTTGAGAAGACTCCACATTTGTTAAAAATTAAATTATGAAAATCCATAAGTAATAAAATATCCCCAAGTCAATCATTTTCAAGTTACACTTTAATAGCATTAAGTACATCCATATTATTGTGAAATCATAACCGCTACCATCATCCATCTAATGGGCGAAACTTTACAAGCATCAAACAATATACAAAAGTACTAAAATGACAGAATTATTAATGCTGGAGCTCTCTGAAAATCATTGCAACTCACATGTTAGTGACATTGACGGTAACTTCTTGTGGGGGAGGGGTTCATAGGACATGAGTCCTTGTCCAAGGTTCCCAACATTAAAGACAGCATACACCTGCAGTTGAGCTTCAGTAAAAAAATTGATTTTCATCTTCTGCCTTCACTGTGCAGGCAAGAAAATGATCTCCAGTTTACCTGCAACCTAGCTGGGTCTTTAATATTTCTGTGATTAAAACCCTGTTGGTTGTGAGGTTTATGGAATGATGTGGACTCCAACAGTATCTTCAGTTCCTATCTCAGATGTTGAACTGCCACTTCTTTAGGATTCAACAGGAGAGGCCCCTCTGACTTGAAATCAAGGCCCCTCCTATTCATCTTGGATGTCTACTTGTGACCTTAGCCAGTGTATGGGGGAAACTGAGGTACGACTTACCCAGAAATAGTCACAGTAGCTCCACTCTGTGGGTTTTAGCAGCTGCTGCTCTGGCATTGTGTCTGGGTGAGGGAATGTCACACAGTTTATCTGCAGAACACCGAGCAAGAAAGAAGAAAATTAGTTTTCTGGAAAGTAGGGAGACTCTGACAGGTCTTTGCTCCAAGGACATAGATGTAAAGATAACCTGTTCAGGGACAGGTTTGTTATGTATGAGCTGTTGAAATGCTCTAGAGGCTGGCATTTCACATTAGAGGTAATTAGCATTCATACCCACTTCAGAGGGACTTGGAATCAGAAGAGTCTCAGGCAGACTAAATGACTATCAAATTTACAATTGTTCAGAATCTTCAATTCAGAGTCACACATCTACGCACCATAATTCTACACACAATGTGAGGTACATATGTGTCCAATTTGCACCAAAACACTCTTTGCAGTAGTAAAAGACTGAAATACAAGTCCATGATTAAACAAAATACATTTTCAGAAATCTATGAGAATCTGAGAAGGGAGAAAGAACAGCAAATATCTTACGTTTTGATGTGGAAGACGCAACTATCCCGTATTAAAATAGGGGGAGGGGCATATTTAATCATTTAGTTATTTATGTGTAGAATACTGCTGGGGACTAATGAGCACACTTGGGGACTAATGAGCACACTTGGGGACTAATGAGCACACTGGCGACTAATTACACACACTTGATTCCAGGGAAATGGCTTTTATGTGGTCAAGAGTGAGTGATGAGAAGCTACCATGAGAAATTTATCTTGAGATGCATATTCTAGGAACCAAGAGAGCTTAAAATGGGAATCTAGGAGGATTCCAAGTTGGTCATGGCCCAGAAGATCATCGTGCAGAAATTTGTGAGGCTGTCTCATACTACTCTGCTGGAGCATTTTCTTGGTACCACTGATTTTCCTGGGCAAGTAGCTTTATTATTTTCTCCTACTGATGTTGTTCCAACCCACTCTCAGCTACTCCATTTTATTTCTAGTAGGCATAGAACCTCAGGGAAGCAAGACCTGAGCCTTATTGCTATTAGACTTTGAAAGTAGTCCCAGCATCTCCTGAGTGTGTCAGAAAATGTTGGAGGGACAGTTCAGAAACTCCTTGAACACAAGTCACATATACCAAAGGCAGGCCATCCATGAAAACAAGATGTCCGCATTTCATAGAAATTGTAGATCAGGAGAAGGTGGGTAAATCTGTAAAGATGCTCTCAGTTACTGCCAACTGTGTTCTGTCAATTCATTCATGAAGTCAGAAGGCATTCATTGAAGGGGGTGGAGAGATAGTAGAGTGTGTAGGGATTTTACCCTGCATGCTGCCACCCTGAGTTTGATCCCCAGCACCTCATATGACCCCTCAAGCTTGTTGGGAGTGATCCGCAAGTGCAAAGCCAAGAGCAAACCATGAACACTGCTAGGTGTGCCCCCCAAACAAACAAAAACAAATAGACAAAAAAAAAGAGTTCAATGTTATATAAATGATTTTAGAGGTGAAAATTAGGATCCTCATGTTAATTCTTAAAAATTGGTGATAAAGGTTATTTAGTAATAAATAATGAGGCTAGACAAATGAATCTCAGAAGAGAGCAGCTCACTAAAGAGATGTCTCCCATTCCCACACCAGGCTGATTTCACTGGGCACCTTGGAGGAGGGCAGATGTGTCCCTTCACTTGTCCCAAAAGAACCCTGGAAGCTGCAAACCTCCAGAACCTAATCACCACACTCAGAGCTGACCTTTCAGACTCGCCCTGAGCCCCCTATGGATGAGAGAAAATCGGCTGAAAAATCCAGATATGCAGGACCTGTGACTGAAATCTCCAGGATTCTGGAGTTGCAAACGGGCACTCCTCAACCCATCTCCCTGCTTCTGCTTTCCTGACAGTCATGCCCATGAATTGCCTCTGGGCACATTAAGCACAATAATAGCCAGATCCAGACTCACTAATGAATCTCAGAAGAGAGCAGCATGCTGCAGAGATTCCTCAGGACCCCCAAATCACCATCCAATTAAAATAACTCCTGTTCTAACACCCTATAAAAATTATAGAATTTCGGGAGCACAGGGTTACATTTCATATAATTATGCCACTGATATACCAAGAGCAGCACACCAGATTTGATGGGGTGTAAGGTAGAAGACAATCAATCTTTTTTTTTCTTTTTGGGTCACACCTGGCGATGCACAGGGGTTACTCCTGGCTATGAACTCAGGAATTACTCCTGGAGGTGCTCGGGGGACCATATGGGATGCTGGGAATCTAATCCAGGTCGGCCACATGCAAGGCATATGCCCTACCCGCTGTGTTATCGCTCCAGCCCCAGAAGACAACCAATCTTGATAAAATATAAATATATATACATATATAAACATATATATATGCTTATATATATATATATATATATATATACTAGCACAGAAGACTCAAACTCTAACAACATGTCAATAATCTCTAATTCAGGGTCTTAGTGGCTCCAAGATGAGATGAAACAATTTTCACTCTAAGTAAACCTTTTTGACCATTTTTAGTCAATTATTCATAACAAGCATGTTCACGGTCATGGTTCTCCCGTTGTTCATCGATTTGCTTGAGCGGGCCCAGTAACGTCTCTATCGTGAGACTTATTGTTACTGTGTTTGGCATATCAATTACATCGCGGGTAGCTTGCCAGGCTCTGCCGTGCAGGCGAGATACTCTCGGTAGCTTGCCAGGCTCTCCGAGAGGGGCGGAGGAATCGAACTCGGGTCGGCCATGTTGGCTGCGTGCAAGGCAAACACCCTAAATTATTTAGCATCTGCCTTTGGGTTGGGCTTGGGGGGTGGTAGGAAAATTCAAAACAAAGTTGGTAGCAGGGTGCAATGATGGTGGGACTGGTGCTGAAATATTGAATGTAATAAATTACTGTGAACAACTCTTTGAAAATAAAAAAAATTAAAATTTAAAAAGAAAAAAAGAGGATAATGATGATGATTATAATGATTATGATCAATACAATGAAAACCAAACTAACTCTTCTAACTGTTGTATCAGTTTATGTTGCAAAATCATTCTGAGGGGCCATTGAAACTAAATATAGAATCTCTGTTGCAAAGGTCATAGAACTCACTTGCAGCCCTGAGCGAAAGCCATGACATGTCCTACTTGGACAGGAGCATAATGCAGTAGGAAGGGTCTGAGGCAGGAACAAACCAGAGAACCCTGGAGGTGGGTTCTCTAGACCAAGAAGGAAGTCTAAAGGATCCTCTGAGGTATGTCAGTTTCTCCCAAACTGTGCCCATAGCTACCCAAGGTGTCCCCTGGTCTACAGGAGCCTACTGGGACAGAGCCAACTCCTCAAGGACCAGCACCAGGAGAGTTCTTCCCAAACCCTCTTTGAGCTTACATCACAAGGGGCGTGCAAGAGGGGGCTCTCTTTTAGGAATCTGAAGGATCCACTTCTGTGTGGATCTCACTTGCAGTCAACATTGGAAAAGAATAGCCATTTTCCAGGTTATTTATTTATTTGATTTTTGCTTTTTGGGTCACACCCGGCAATGCTCAAGGGTGTGACTCCTGGCTCTGCACTCAGGAACTATTCCTGGCAGTGCTCAGGGGACCATATGGGATGCTGGGAATCGAACCCAGGTCAGCTGCGAGCAAGGCAAACAGCCTACCCGCTGTGCTACTGCTCCAGCCCCTAGGTTAATATTATTGACAATGTAATACAGTAACTTTATTGACCATGCAATGCAGTACAACTAGATAGCTCTAATACTTTACATGCACGCACGTGTGCATGTGCATGTCCCCCCCCACATATACACACACTGTAATTTTATTCTTCCTATTCAACATGTCTGATCTTTATCAGACTTCTGAACTGTATAAAGAAGACCTGGCATAGCACAGGTCCCTAGTGACACCCAATAAATGCTTCTTGGTGCAATAATTTTAGGTTGGAGTTGGAAGAGACAGTCTCTGCACTGAAAGGTTTTCTAGACCTTGATGAATGAAATAAACAATTATTTTTTTATTATTACTTATTATAGTAAATAAGCAATTAGAATATTGTAGGATAAATTAACTGCTGGGGTAAGAAAAGAGCACTAGATTACTGGAAGGATCAGGGATTCTTTTTTTTTTAATTTTTATTAGTGAGACACCATGAGGTACAGTTGTAGACTTAGAAACTTTTGTGCTTGGGTTTCAACTATACAATGATCAAATACCCATCCCTCCACAAGTGCCCATTTCCCACCACCATGGATCCCAGTATCCCTCCCCCCCCCCTCCTACCCTGCCTCTGTGGCAGGGCATTCCCCTCTGTTCTCTCTCTCCTTTTGGGTGTTGTGGTTTGCAAAAGAGTCATTGAGTGGCAATCATGATGGATCAGGGATTCTTAGAGCAATACTTAGGTAGCAAAAGAAAGACACAGACTGGGGCTGGGAATTTCGAAGAGGAAAGGGCGAGGGTCTGAGGATGCAACACATGGTAGGGAGCATATTTCTCTGCATGGCTCAGAATCAAGGAGCAGATAAAATTGAAGTTAGCTGGGAAGTTGGGACAAGAGCAACTGAGCTATGGAAGGAAGAATCTGGCAAAGGAGTGAGAAGACTGGTTCCTTCGGGGGGGGGGGTAAGCTTTCCCACAGCAGTGTGGCTGTCTTAGGGGAGAATTCCCCTTGACCTGGCTTGTGAAGGTTGTTTAGAGCAGCATAATAAAGCAGGCAAGCGGAAGTACTGGGGTACTTCACTGAGAAATTTTACAGTACTATAAAGCTAACTCAGTGAGTCCACCGAGGGCAATTTCCTGGGAGGATATTTACATAATGCAGGTAGACACATATTTGTTTCTTACAACTAGGTGTGTGCGTGTGTGTGTGTGTGTGTGTGTGTGTGTGTGTGTGTGTGTAGGGTGGGGTGGTAGTGACTGAAGGTAAGGTGCTACTAAGATTGTTAAGAAGGGGCCATGCAGGGAGGGGTAGCTGATCCACATCCTAAAAATGCCTCCACCACAATATCTAACTTGAAATGTCAATAGTGCAGAGGTTGTAGTGCTAAGACTACAGTATCAACACTGAGAACCATAGTGACTGAGTGACTGGGCCAGATGGGCAAGGGTGTTGCATCCACTGGGATGGGAAGTCAGAGTTGGAAGTAGTAGTGATTCTGGAGAAAAGGAAGCAGAGCCCAGACACAGATGAGGTAGATTCTGAAAGGTATAGGGCATGCTAGTAACTGAACCTTGTTAGTTCCAACACACATCCAGATGGAGAAACTGAGGTACGGAGGCACTGAGGCTCTTGCTCACTAAAATACAGCTCAGAAGTGTAGGATGCTGGCCACATGACTGTCCTATGACCCCAAGCCTCAAAGTCAAGATGTATTCCTGGACTTAGAAAGCTAAAACTAAATGCAATCCTGTGCTCCATCTAGCTGGGCTCCAAAGTTCAGTGAGAGAAGAGATGGTAGAAGAAGCCTTTCCTCATGGCAACCTTCACATGTGAATTTCTTTTCCCATCCAAGTAATATTTCCCCAGTAGATAATACCACATCTATTTCTGGGACAGATCCCTGTTCCCACATCTGGGCATAGCAAGCCTCAGTTCTATCCTCTACCCAGCAAACCACAGGGGGAATCCTAAGGAACATTTTCTGCTCTGAAAGTAACTAATATTTCTCAGCCACTGTTCTAAGGACTTTACATGGATTCCTTCGTTTAATGCTCAAAAACAATCCTAAGTAATGTAGTGTTATGGCACAGAGAAATTCAGTAACTCACACAAAACCACTGATTTTATGTATATGTTGAGTCAGAGCCAGAAGCCAGGCAATCTGGCTTTGAAATCTGCTCTTCACCCAAGTCAAGCTAGTTTTCCAACACACCGAGGAATAAACATATTACCCCTCTAAGAAAGGATCTCAGGTAAGAAAAGCTTCTTAGCAGAAACAGGAGAGGAAATGACTCTGTGACACTGCAATTTTATATGTATATATAAATATATATATATACATGTGCATATATATATATATATATATATACATGTACAGTTTGTGATTGTCACATGAAGTGTGAGGGGGATTCTTAGGTTAAGGCTGATGCTCTCAAAAGCAGACGCCTCCAAGGGGGCAACCTGCACATACCATTCACAGCTAATCCCTGAGACTTTCATATGTTGCTGCCCTTCTCTGGACATCCCTAATTTAATATATACTGTTTTTTTCCATTCTGGAGAAGCCTGCTTCTCTCTTGAGCATATACCTTTATCTACCTCTCTCCTTCCCTTCATTCCCCAATATATGTATTTTACTTCAAATAAATAATGAGGAAACCTCAGTTTCTCCTTGATAGCTTCTGCAATCAACTACATTTTAGCTATCTTTGTTACACAAATTTACACATTCCTGTAAATTCCTGGGCTCTTTCTCAGAAGGGAATTAACAATTTCCCAAGATCACAGATTCTGCCCCAGACATTGGGCTCACAGGAAGATAAGAAATAATGGTCAAATAGTCAAATAGACAAGTGAAAAAGCTCTAACCTAGACAGACCACTGTGAAAAATCCTGCAATTTTCTGTAACATTCCTGTCACTTGACAAGTAACACAAAGACCCCATAAAAATGAGCCATACTTAAGCTTAGTCCGATACTAAGTTCCTCCCTGCCTAGGGGATTTCTTTCTCTACTACTTTCCAATAAACTTTTCTACTTTCTAACTCTGAAACTCTGAGTATCTTTACTATTCAATATTTTCATTCTTGAAATATTGGATGAACACAGAGACTTGCCATCATGGTCCTGTATCACTTTTAGAAAAGGCAAGTGTGAGAGTGGCTTCTGGAACTTCTCCAAAATATTACACAATGAGTTTCCACAAGTGACAGGCCCCTGAACTATTTTCTAGAGAGAAGCTGATGTGAGAAAATGGAAAAGAGGAAAACAACAGAGTTCTAAGGAAGCAAAAAAACAACATCAAGGGGCTATAAGCTCTCAGGATTCAAGAATTCCCAAGTTGGCAATGTTAGGAGACACAGACTCTGTAGCATAGAATTTTCCAGAGACCATTCCCCCAGAGACAAAGGTGGGTATGTAGCTTTGTTTCTATGTTTTCTGAAAATTCTATAGATTTTAATACTTTGAGCTGCTAATAGTGCATCATTCCCCATCTAGCAGTCTCTAGACTGCTAGACTGTTTACGCTGCCTAAGAATACAGAATACTGCACCTAGTCAAACCTTGTGCAGGGGACCAGAGCGATACAGTGTGTAGGACACTTACCATGCATGTGGCCCACCCATGTTTGATCCCCAGCATCCCATATGATCCTTTCAGGAGTGATCCCCAAGTGAAGAGGCAGGAGTATCCCCTGGGCACTGCTTGTTGTTTTCTCCCACAAAACAAATTAATTTATTCAGAACCAAGTACAGAAACAGCTTCAGAAACAAGTTTAACCCTACTCTTTCGCCTCAATGAGATCCAGACTCAGACATGAAGGATGTCTCACTCCTTGCTGCCGATGACAGAAATCTGCTTGCCCTGTCCTGACAATCCAGAGAGGGAGGTTTGCCTTCCTTCCTCTATTCTGATTTTTATGTGGTATCTTGAGAAACCAGGGGCAGTGGAGGGTTAGGACCCAAAGAAAAGGGCTGGCATGAGGATTACAAGGCTATTTGAAAAACAGCTCAGAGATCTCTAGCCTAGAGATGTATGAACCAAGACTGGCAGACCCAAGTTCAAGTTCAGGCCCCTACTCCTCACTTCATCTTTAACTAGTTCTACTCCCTGCTTATTTTCTTCCCCCAAGAATCTTCCTTTTTTTCGTTGGTGCATTTTTGGGCCATGCCCAGCTGTAGTCAGGGCTTACTCCTAGTGGGTTTGGGGGTGCAATATATGGTACTTGGGATCAAATTTTGTTGGAAACATGCAAGGCAAGTGCCCTACCAATTGTACTATCTCACCAGTACCCAAGACAAATGTTTTCTTAAAATCTTTGGGGATTGTTAGTTAAAATGAGAACATTCTAGTCTGATCTTAGAGAGGTTAATGGAGAGTTAAGGGTCTCATCAAGGCATCCACATTTAAACAGGTATCCCAGAGATTTCAGATGTCAATTACACTCCATATCAGTATATGAGCAGCACAATGGATCATTAGGAAACAAGAGAAACAGAGGCGATGTGGGTCAGCAGAGGAGGGAGAAAAGTGCTCTCTCCAACCAAGGTCAACAAGATGTAAGGTGGGAGCTACTCAGGCCATACTTAGCCCACTGTGACAAAACCAAAATTCCAGGTGGAGGACAGGGCAGAGCAAGTGACTCATCTCCCAGCCTGATGGATAGCATTGGGTTATCCTCCTCCCGCAAGGAGTTTAAGGTTTATTGAGCCACTCCCACAACAGTGCGACTGAGGCTCACCCAATTCCATCAAGCACAAATAATCCTATATTGCTTTTCTCTTTTCTTTATGTCATTTGCATGATTTATTTAGCAATATTCCTTTTGTATAGACACAGGAAGACAGTTTATGCTATGCTGTGTAACATGGGAGTTAATTGACTCAAAAATAATATTTATTCCTGGGCCTCCATATTTACTTGACTTAAGCCTCAGTTGCCCTTACTTCCTAGCACTCCAAGAGCAGGGTCCTCACAAGGGACTGGATGGACCCAGGACAAGCTCTGAGCTACCCTGGCATCAAAATGGCCAGGCCAAGTGCCATAATACTTAACTATAATTTAAGAGCCCGGGCATGGAAAAACTGTCATGACCCATAAAGAAGTAATTGAATACGGACCCTGCTGGGATTAGGAAAGACTAACCTGCTTGAAAACTGTGGTCTGGAATATATAGCGAGATGCCCCCAGGAAAAGTCAACCTTTAAGCTTAATATATCTCTTACTGTGTTCATACAAAATGGCATTGCTTAGAAATATTATAAGAAGCAAATTTACTATTTAAATAGACTGTTTAAATAGATTAATAGCTGAGGAAAGGAAAAAAAATATACCCTAGACGGAATCCCACCGTAGAGCAGATCTAGTAATCTGGAGTAATCTCCTCAGATGAGATTTTGTCCTTGATTTAATCTCCTGAAGGAGTGGCTTCACATCTCTTTGTTGTTATGACAATGTTCAATCCCACCTTTGTATCCCCACCCTTCATAATTTGTATATAACTATGCTATAAGGGGTAAGAGGGCACAAAACGGGGAGGAGATATTGAAGACGTTGGGGACTAGACACTGGGGACTAAAAAGTTGATGATGAGAAATTGAAGACTGGAGGAGAAGAACTAAGACTTTGGGACTTAGGGAGTAGAAGGAGAACCAGATGACGACAATGACTGGAAGTAGAGGACTTTGAGATCTACTAGGAAACTAGGATGATGGAACTCTGATGACTGGGACTAGGACTATGACTATGACTGTGCCTTAAGGGGAGAGATCGGACTATACCAGGGAGGAGAAACAAACAGACTACCAACCAGCCTGGGGCCTAGTTCCTATTTCTCTATTACCCCAGTCCTTTGCTCATCCATCCAGCCTGGGGAGGTGGCTTTCGGCCACCAAATGCTCTCATCCCTGTTTGGCCCTGCACATCTTTTTCTGTTTGGAAATGTACACCAGCACATCCTCCAGTTTGTGCCTCACCCATCACCACAGGTCCCTCAGGAAACTCTGAGTCTAACATACTCCACCCTTTACTATTAATTTATTTTTTCTCATATTCTTCTACAAGTCTAACATTCCCCACCCCTTTGTGCTTTTTTCTCCTCATGTTTTCCTGTTTTAGGGAAGTTTGGAGAATGAGGTATTTTGTGAAATTTGAAGATAAGAACTATGCCTCTGGGAAGTCTGCCCAGCTCCCTAAGTCCCAGCAAGAAGGAAACTACATACCCCGGCCACCTCGGCAGAGCTGCCCCTTTCTGTTCTTGGCTCTTTCCAACAAGCAGGCTAGCATACTTAGCCCCAGGAAACCGAGACTGGTCTGTAGGAAACTGCTAGCAGAATTGGAACCCACTATTCCCGACTGCTAGCCTCAAATAGGGTGCCCTACTTTTTGGGTTTTTGCCTCATAAAAAGGATAAGGATATCAGTGTGTATTGAACACTTACTATTTGACAAGCTCTGTTTTATTTTTAAAGTTAAAGAACTTTGATTTATGAAGATATTGATAGTTGCGCTTGAGGTTTAACCCACTACATGATAGCATCGGCATCAACAGATCTTAAGAGTTTCTAACAGGTTGTAGCAAATTGCATGCATTCATCATTCCTTTCAGCTGCATAGTATTCCACCGTGCATATATTTCACATCTTCCTAATCAATTCATCTGTGATATGATCTGTTCTAAGTACTTCTGTATATACTCATTTAGTTTTTAATGCCACATCTATGGAACATTTTACAGACATGGACACATACAAGGAGGTCCTGAAACAACTATTCAGTTGCTGCCAGGCTAGAAAATGCTGCAGCTGACACTTCAGGTCAGCGTCACTATGCTACACTCTCCTATTACCTACTTAGCGAAGGGAAATATAAATTACCTGGATACATTTGTGCATAACAAATGCACACAAAAGTGGCAGAAATTATTGTTGCATTGGTTGCCTCACTTATTTTGTCTTCCAAATCAGGATTTTCAGCCTGAATGAGCTAGGGAAATACAGTGACTCTTGATCACAATGTCGTTCTCAAAACTGGCCTGGGGCTGAGCCTGAGACTAGGTCCCCAGCTTTCTTCTACTTGCATCAAAATATTAAACTCAGGATTACAGTTCTCATATGTCTGAATGCTTGACTGTTTGCTCTGAGTACATGTTGGTGGGGTTGCCTCTCCGCAGTCTCCAGGCGGGGGGCATGGCTTTTGGAAAGAACCCTGGGAATTGGCCACTCTAGGCAGAAGCTGTCTGCCTCCCATCAGAACACCAAGGAGCTCTATATTTAGTGTGCTTTCTCTCGCTTTTAACCTTGACATCTTCTAGAAGTTACCCTGTATAAAAGCAACCCTGCTATGGCTATAATTTACACATCATGTCACTTGCATAGAGCACAGTCCACCCCCTTCAACCCACTCCTGCAGAAGTACCTTGTGCCAGTCCTGGCAAAGGAGAGAAAATGGCTCCTGTTTCATTCTGACCACCATCCTTCCATCATTCATTCACCAGAAGAGAAAAGGTAAAATGCCCAATTGAGGAATGAAGGGGAGCGACTGAAGGAAACTTTAGCTAAATCCAAGCTGGGAACTTCCTGGATTCCAGGCTGAGTCTGGCTTTGCTTCTGTCTCCACATTGCCATGGCAACAGCTGCTGAAAGCCTTAGCTACTGGCCACCCAGTGAGAGCTTTGTGGGTGCCACTTACCGTGATGGTGCTTTCCTTGCTCTGCCTTTTGCTTGGTGATGACGTTCCCAGGTTCTGAGAAGAGAAGCAAGAAACATCATCAAAGCTGTTCTCCATATTGGACATATTTTCATTCGGATTCCCTGGAGGTGGGGGGAGTGGTTAGAATCCTGAGGCTGGGAAGTTCAGAGATGCTCAGGCTGCCTTTAACTCTTAAGTTACCATATTGTAAGAGAGGGCAGGCAGGAGTACCCCTAACTTTTGGCTGCTCCCAGGACTGAAGCCTGGACTAAATACTGGCTTGAAAGAAACAGCAGCCATGCCTGTCTCCAACTCTTCCTGCCTGGGATTTGGGAAGTTAACTCCTTAGCTGCTGGTAAAGGGATCTGAATTCTGCTTGCTGCCTGAATTTACACAATCTACCCAGAAACAGAGAGTTACATTTGATTACAGACTGCTCCCTGGAACTGAGAGTTCAGAACATGACATTTTATTCTAAATTCCCAGTGACTAAAATATCAAACCCTAAATGTGTGTGTGCATTCTGTGCTGGGGCACTTGACCACCTCTGTCACTTGCTGAACCATGAAAACTGAAGGGCATCCTCAGTCAGCTGTGTTCCAGCTTTCAAGCAGTTTTAGGAATGCCCCTTTATGTCTTCTTGATTCTGGCAAGAACAGAAAATTAAATTTTCTTACTGAAAATGAACTATTTGTTATTAAGAGCTAGGCAGGGTAGTTTCTTCTAGGTCACTGCAGTCCCACTGTTAGCACTTACAGGGAGATTCAATACCAAAGGCTCATGTAGAATGCACCATGTGACTCTTGTCTTCATCACACATGGCTGTGAAGCAGGCTCATCCTAGGGTGTTGTGGTGGTGATCTGGATATGTCCTGTGCCTATGGATTATTGTTTCCCTAGAGGAATGTAAAAGTGGCTTTGGTGCAGGCCGTGTGAAATCACTGAGAGGTTTCTCTAATGAGGCTCAAGGACATAAACAACTAGAAAAAAGAATGAAATGTCGATATATGCCACAACACGAATGGACCTTGAAACATTACTCAAATGAAGAAATCATACACAAAATACCATAAATATCTTGGTACCATCTAAATGTCAGAACTACAGGTACTGAAACTTAGTAGTTAAAGGAGAGCAACATACCACAGAGATATATCATCCCCCTGCATCAGGCTTTCTCATCACAGTCAGAAGTGGGGGCGGGGGTGAGTCCCTCTGCCTGCCCCAACAGAGCCCTGGAAGCTAGCTGATGTCCACAGGCTAAGAACGAGCCTCATCCATGAGATTGAATCTGCTGAAAAACTCAGGTATGCAGGGCATGTGACCAAAATCTTCAGATTTTCATGGAATCAGGAAGGGGTGACCTCCCCGCATCTCCCTGTTCTTCCAGGAGCCTGGGAGTCATGTCCACAAACTGCCTCTGGTGCCATATAAGCTCACTAACGGCCATGATCTAGAGACTCACAAATAAGTTTTGCGAGGGAAAGAGAGCAACATGGCATAGAGATGCCTCCATACCACAAAGTCACCATCCAGTTAAAATTTTAGGTCTAGGTATATCACCATATTTAAAATTTAGAATTCCTAGAGTGACATCTCATAATCTATCTCACTGGTGTACCAAGAGTAGCATACCACATTTGATGGGGTGTAGTGTAGAAGGCAACCTATTTCAATCAACAACAACAACAAACACACACATATACCTATATATCTCCACATATATGTATGGAGATATATAGACATATAGCTATATATCTCCATATATATATGCATCTATATTAGCACACAAGGGGCAACCTGTAACAACATGCTAATAATCTCTTATACAAGAGATTAATGGCTCCAGGGTGAGATACAACAATCTTCACACACTTTCCTCTAAGGAAACTATGGGATCATTTCTAGTGGATTATTCTTAACAAGCAGTACAAAATAACTTATTTAGTACATGCTTTTAGGGGAGGTTTGGGTGGTGGTGGGAAAATTCGCAATGATGGTGGTGGGATAGTTTAATGGTATTAGGATTGGTGTTGGAATATTGAATGTAATAAACTATTGTGAACAACTTTAAAAATAAAATGTATTCCAGATGGAGCAGGTACGCTCTCCCTGCCTACTCCAGATGGAATCCTGGTAACCAAGAGCTTCCACAAGTGAGGCCCAGGTATGCAGGTTCCAGGACTAAATCTCCAGGTTGCATGGTGGCAGAGGAGCTGGGCTGTCTCTCCCCAGATCCCTACCCGCTCATCAGCCTTGCTGGCATGCCCACAATCTGCCTTGGGGCGCCATCTTAGTGCACCAACAACCCTGGTCCAGAGACACCCGATTGAATTCCAAAATGGATTAGTGCCCCACAGAGATGTCTCTGGAACCCAACCATTTACAATCTAGAGTTCCAGAAGTGTGTGGCCATTTTTGCAGCCATGCGAGCTCTCATGATATTCAAAATGAGTAAAGGAAAATAAATTATCTGGCATCTGTCCCTGGCATGTAGGCTTGAATGATGGTGGGAAAATTCAAGCAAAACATAATACCCCAAAGTAGAGAGAGAGTATTGGGGAAACTGCCTATCATAAAGGCAGGTTGAGGACTGGGATGGGGGTGGAGTACTGAGGACACTGGAGGTGGAAAATGTGCACTGGTGAAGGGATGGGTGTTAGCTCATTGTATGGCTAAATTTCAAACATGAAAGCTCTATAACGCTATTTCACAGTGATTCAATGAAATAAAAAAAACATATTATAAAGAATATAGGTTAAAATTATTTCAGTGACATTTGTAGTAACTATCTGGAAGGAAAAAAAGTATATTCGTTATATATCTTAATTTGAAAAGATGGAGACTTGGAATTTTAATGGTTAGTTTTTCTTCACATTTATGATTAAAGTTCAGTGGTCTTGAATCATCTGTTATGTTATCAAAGAGACAGTGTTGAATTTTCCGAGGGGACAAGAAAAAAAGAGAAAAAAGAAACTTAGTAGTTACCTAAGACTGAGGGAGATTCTTTTTAGGTGATGAAAATGTTATGAAATTAATATCAATGATGATTTCATGACTCGGTGACTATACTAAAAATCAGTACCTTAAGCATTACGAATAGATGAATTATACACTGTGTGAATTGTTTCTTAATAAGGACGTCTAATAAGGATCCCAGAGAAAAACTAAAAATAAAGGTAACAACCAAAGTGTGAAACCTGAATAGATCCTGAACTGGAAATAATGATTTGGATATTGATAATATAATAACAAATATAATAAACTATATTATTTTATTAGCATTTTAGTCTTCTAATAGGATTCTTATTAGATATAGTGTGTGATGTCTTTCCCCCTTGAGATATGTTCCAAAATATTCAGCTAAAACAATGTGTCATGAACTTGTTTTAAAATCATCTAGTGATTAGCACTAAATTATTTACAACATTATTTTTTAAATTTATATACCTGTAAAAAGAATATAACTTTTGAAAAAAGTTTTTTCATGTGCAATTTTACGGAATGCTAGATTAGATCTACTAAAGACAAAAATGCATTCCATCACTAATAATCAGGGATATGCAAAATAAAGCAACAATGAGATATCATCTCATACCACAGGAACTGGCTCACAGGCACATGAGAAAATGCACTACATCATTAATCATCAGGGAGATGCAGATCAAAACAACAATGAGATATCATTTCATACCGTAAGACTGGCCCACATCCAAATGAACAAAAGCAACCAGTGTTGGCACAGATGTGACGAGAAAGGGACTCTCTTTCACTGCTGGTGGGAAGGCCGACTGGTTTAGCCCTTTTGGAAAATAGTGTGGACGATCCTCAAAAAATTAGAAATTGAGCTCCCATTTGACCCAGCAATACCACTCCTGGGAATATATCCCAGAGGGGCAAAAAAGTATAGTCGAAGTGACATCTGCACTTGTTTGTTCATTGCAGCACTCTTTACAATAGCCCCAATCTGGAAAAAACCTGAGTGCCCGAGAACAGATGACTGGTTAAAGAAACTTTGGTACATCTACACAATGGAGTACTACATAGCTGTTAGAAAGGATGAAGTCATGAAATTTACATACAACTGGTACTACATAGAAAGTATCATGCTAAGTGAAATGAGTCAGAAAGAGAGGGACAGACATAGAAAGATTGCATTCATCTGGGGAACATAAAGTAACAAAATTGGAGACTAACACCCAAGAATAGCCGAGATAAGTACCAAGAGGATTACTCCATGGCTTTGAGGACAGTCACACAGGCTAGGGGAAAGGGCAACTCAGATAGAGAAGGGAGCACCAAATAAAGGGTGTTGGGAGGTTCCTCTCAGGATGAGAAATGCATGATGAGAGTAGACTATAGACCAAACAAGATTGCCACTCAATGTCTCTTGCAAACCACAGCACTCAAAAGGAGAGATAACAAAAGGGAATGCCCTGCCACAGAGGTAGGGTGGGATGGGGATGGGGGAAGGGGGGTGGGAGGGATACTGGGACTGGTGGTGGTGGAGAATGGGCACTGGTGGAAGGATGGGTATTCGATCATTGTATAACTGAAACACAAGCACAAAAATTTGTAAGTCTAAAAAAAAAGAATAATAACAAGAACAACCAGTGCTGGTACAGTTGTGGGAAGAAAGGGACTCTCATTCATTTTTGGTGGGAATGCTGACTGGTCCAACCCTTTTGGAAAACAATATGGCCATTCTTCAAAAAACTAAAATTGAATTTCCATATGACCCAGTAATACCACTTCTGGGAATATACCTAGGGGCCTGAAAACACACAGAAGAAACATTATCTGCCCTTCTATGTTCATTGCAGCACGATTCACAATAGCCAGAATCTGGAAACAACATGAGTGCCTGAGAATGAATGATTGGATAAAGAAACTATGGTACATCTATACAATGGAATACCATGCAGTCACCAGTAAAAATGTAGACATAAAATTCTTATTAATGGATGGACATGGAAAGTATCACGCTGAGTAAAATGAGTTAGAAGGAGAGGGACAGACATAAATGACTACACTAATTTGTGGGATATAAAAAAAAAAACAGCACGAGACTAATAACCAATGACAGTAGAAACAAGGGCCAGGGATTGGTCCAAGGTTGGAAACTTGCCTCAAGTAGCAGGGGAAGAAGGCAGCTGGAATATAGAAGGGACTACGATGATAATGATGGTTGGAATTGATCACTCTGGATAAGAACTGCATGCTGAAAATAGGTAAAGGAACTAACATGATAGTCTCTTAGTATATGCATTGCAAACCATATTGTGCAAAAGGAGAGAGAGAGAGAAAGAAAAAAGGAAAATGCCTACCACAGAGGCAGGCTGGAACAGGGGTTGCAGGATGGGGTGTGAGAAAAGGGAAACTGGAAATACTGGTCATTAGAAATGTGCACTGGTGGAGCGATGGATGTTGGAACGTTGTATGACTGAAAACCAATCATGAATAACTTCATAACTCTCATGGTGATCCAATTAATAATTTAGAAAAGGAGAAAGACATCTCTCCCATGTGCGGGACAAAAAGGAAAGAGTAGGGGAACAACAAATTGTCAAATTCATTGGAACTGAAGATTTTGCCTAAAGAAATGAGTTATAAAGGCTGGTTGGGTGGTTGGAGGAGGTCGTTGGACACTGGTGGGGAGAAGTCGGCTCTCTGGTGGGGGTCGCACAGGAATGATGTATGTGTGAAAAGCATGATTAACAGTATTGTAAATCATGGTATCTCAATAAAATTAGTAATTTAAAAAATTTGGTGGAGGGGAAAGGGTGGATATACAAATATAAATTAAACAAGACTGCTGAGTCAATAATTGTTAAATGTAGTAAGTGTCATAATAATGGCACTCTATTTCAGTATCCTTAATGCCTTTAGAAATGTTTGCAATACCCCAAACAGATGTCTTCCATTTGCATTTCCTCTACTTATGATTCAGTACAGTGGGATTCAGTAAGAAGTCCCTCAGTGGCTTCTCTTCACTGTGAGACTAAAAGTACTATGTGAACTCCTCCAGCCTCACCTTCACCCTCTGAGCTGCCAAGTTAGGAAACTAGGTCTTTACAGTTTCTTTAACATCACTTTCTTTCCTCTTCATATCACGTTTGCTGTTCTCTCCACCTATTTGTCATACTAAATCCTTGCTCTCATCATTTTAATATTCACTATTTTTTCTTAAGGAGTTCAACCTGGTATTTCCACCTCTTCTCTCCAGACCCTACACACACACACACACACACACACACACACACACACACACACACACACCTGTGAGGTCATCCTATAAGCACAAATCCTCCAGTCCTCTTTGCTGCTAAAATGAAACATTATCTGATGTTTTAGCAAGCACTACTTATAAACCTTCATTATCAAGGCAGACTGCAACTGTGTCTGAGAAAGAAGTCCATGCTCAATAGAGTATGTGTTACTGAATTAAGTGAAGATGCAGAGAAAAGGAGAAATACTGCTCCACTAACTAAATGACTTCTTAATATCTCATGTCATTTTACACAGCAAACTCAATGGGCCCCTCAAGTTTCCAAGTCCTCAGTCCCACTCCCTTTTACTTTCCTATGTGCAAAGATTGTCTTCCAAAAGAGAAGTTCAAGGGATTCCAGAACAACTAAAAGGCAGATCACACAAATGGTGCTGCTCAGGGCTCACAGCACCCCTACCATCACAGCATGAGCAGGTAGGCAAGCAGAGGACATATCAGGAGAAAAAGTAGTGTGAAAAACATAAAATTTATCAATGATTTCCTGACCTCTCAATCAGGAAAACCTATATCCAGGCAGATCACCTTAGGGCTGCAGACTTGAAAGTGTCCAGTGGGTGGTAGCAGATTGCTACTAGACATCCAGTCTCTGAGGACCCAGAGAGAATAGAGTTGGACAGAGGGCCCAGCACTTCAAGGACTGTTTTTATTTTTTGTTTGTGTGTATGTGAGTGTGTGTGTGTTCTATGTTTTTTTTTTGTTTGCTTGGTTGTTTTTTTGCATAAGGGACCATGCATTCAACCTGGAGCTCCTGGTGTGAGAGAGAGAGTGTGTGTGTGTGTGTGTGTGTGTGTGTGTGTGTGTGTGTGTGTGTGTGTGTTGTATGTTTTTTTTTGTTTGCTTGGTTGCTTTTTGCATAAGGGATCATGCATTCAACTTGGGATTCCTGAATATAAAGCATATGATCCAGTATTTTGAGCCATTAACCTGACTTTCAAATATATACACTTTCTGAAGAAGTAAATTATTATGAAATTTGAAAAGCACTTTAAAGCTTAAAGAAAATAAAATTACATAGTTTTAGATCCAGATCTCTAAACCTCAGCATTACTCACATTTTTTTAACTTGATACTTTTTTGTTATGGACTGACCTGTAAAGTTATCAGGTGGTTAGCAGTAATCCTTCCATTCTATAACTGAAGTGTTTACAATTTCAGAACCATAGCCTTGTCCAAAAACAGAACCACTAACAATGTTCTTACTTGTCTTTCTTCTGGTCTTTTGACTTCACATAGGTACATATTATATTTTCTCAAATGAAACTAAATATATATACACCATCTGCATTCTGTTTTTCAACTGATCAATAATAGATATTTCTCCAAATCATATTTTCTTCAAAAGAATATATTTTAACAAGAGCACTGGTATCACTGGTTCAACAGGTGGTCAGAGGAACACATTATTTACCCATCCCCTATTTTAGAAACATCTAGTCAATGTTGTAGTAAATAATGCTTGCACAAACAATCTCATGAATATTTCAGAACTCTTGAATATAACCCAAGAGAAGACTCGGAGGAAAAGGTTGATGGCACACATGATCAAATCGCATCTGAGAAAGGTGCTTCACTATTTATTTTGTTGTAAATAAGCTGAGCAACAACTTCATAGTACTTGCAAGGTAGAGGCAGAGAGAGTTATCTTCTTTATATTCAGGACGGAAGAAAAATATCTGGAGATCAGGTTTGTTTTATTCTCAATACTCTTCCTAATGACTCCCAGGCAAGCACCAGCTTTTAGACATATGAAATCAGAGCAGAATTTAGGCTATTTTCTTTGGAAAGTCCAGTGGCTAATAAGTTTCATTTCAAATAGAGGCTATTTTTAGTTATCTGTGGGAATACATAGACACACACAATGCCACAGCTGAGATGTGTGCCAGTACAGGGCCTGAAGAGGTAGCATTCATATCCTGACTGGACCTACATCTCTGCTGCTCAAGGTGTTGGTCCCTTAACTCATCTCAAGCTGATTAAAAACAAAAAACTTCAGACCCCTCCTTGGACCTCTTGAATACAAATCACTTATTAACAAGAAGCACAGATGATTCATCCACTGTCCACTGTCCACTGTCCTCCCATTGTTCATCAGTTTGCTCGAGTAGGCCCAGTAATGTCTCCATTCTGAGACTTGTTGTTATTGTTTTTGGCATATAGAATACGTCACGGGTAGCTTGCCAGGCTTTGCCGTGAGGGCGATATACTCTCAGTAGCTTGCTGGGCTCTCTGAGAGGGGTGGAGGAATCAAACCTGGGTCAGCCCAGTCTGCGCAATGCAAGGCAAATGCCTTACCCGCTGTGCTATCGCTCCAGCCCATGGATGACTCATAAATCCATCAAATGTAATAAGTCTGATGCCAACAGAAATCCGAATTATTTTCCAATGTTTGCACTGAATATGAGCACAATGTTAAGGCTAAATACATTTGCAAAAATTACACTCTTGACAGCATGCAAGCTGAGTATTATGGTTTAGCCACTATAGTACAGATCACAAGGTATGTCAGCAACTGGAACCTAGTATCCATTGCTGTTAATAAAAAGCAACAACTGCTATTATCAGCATCAACTAAAGTATCACCCTCAGCATCATCCTGGGACCTAACTTCTAGATTCCTGGAAGAATTTTGGGGCTTCAGGAAGAAAATCTTGATAATTTATTAATAGATTAAATTAGACTGGTCTTCAGTTTTTTACAGTTTAATATGGTTCTTAAAACAACTGGTTGTCACTTGGTAATTGAGTCAATCTGCACAAGTCACTTCACACCACTTCAAGGTTTGTCTGTAACACAGGAATGATACATTTGCATAAGTGTCACCTGAGATGACAAGGCACTTGGGAATGTTAAAACATACCTCAGATAGACATAAAAAGATCGCATTCATCTGGGGGACATAAAGTAACAAAATAGGAGATTAATACCTAAGAATAGCCGAGATCAGTACCAGGAGGATTACTCCATAGCTTAGAGGCCAGCCGGGCATTCTAGGGGAAAGAGCAGCTCAGATAGAGAAGGGAGCACCAAATAAAGGGTGTTTGGAGGATACTCCCAGGATGGGAGATGCATGTTGAAAGTAGACTATGGACAGAACATGATTGGCACTCAATGCCTCTTTTGCAGACCACAACACCCTAAAGGAGAGAGAAAACAAAACGGAATGCCCTGCCACAGAGGCAGGGTGGGATGGGGGGGATGGGGGTGGGAGGGATACTGGGATCCATGGTGGTGGAAAATGAGCACTGGTGGAGGGATGGGTATTTGATCGTTCTATAATCGTAATCCAAGCACAAAAATTTGTAAGTCTACACCTGTACCTCATGGTGTTTCACTAATAAAAATATAAAAATAAAAAATACCTCAATTTCTTTCCATGTCTCTGCTATCTCTACACTTGATTATTAAATTTGGTTTAATATTTTACAAAATTCCATGTAGGATCAAGTCTAGGGATAGGAAATAAGGGAAACATAGGCAAAAAAAAAAGTGTGTCTGTGTGTGTGTGTGCACGCGTGCATGTGCATATGTGTGTGTGTGTGTGTGTGTGTGTGTGTGTGTATTTTCTCTTTATTGGGCTGAGTAAATTTTAAGATATTTTTCAACAGAGAAGTTCTGGGGATGTCTAAGCCACTTCTGATGATGTTTGGGCAACCAAGTTTGGCAGCACAGTGCTACTTTTGTGCTCAGCAGTGCCCAAGAATCAGTCTGGCTATATTTGGCAGTATTTAGGGAATCAATGCAGTGCCAGGCATTTTAAATTGGGGACTGAATATAACCAAGAGACTTTATTACAGTACAGTAGTAAAGTACTCATTCAGGTACTTAGAAGATTTCTTTTTTTAATAATTAAAAATAGTTATCATGTGTTTGAGATTAGATGAAAATGAGAGTCACACCTCTCTTTTTACGTTCATGCTCCACCATTCCTCAGTGAAATGGTAGGTTTCTCTGAAAAGAAAGGCCTCTTTGCCACTCATTTGTGGGAATTTTGTAAACTTATATAATATATTCTTAAAGTAACAGGAAATATGGACTTTATATATCAAGAATCCAAATGGCAAGATCTAACTTTCTGCCCTAACAATGAAAACACCATCACTTTGAACCAACTTGAAATCATCTTAAACTCTTAGTCTTACAACATAGACTATGATCGCCTGTTTCTCAAATTACAATGCATTGAAATAACCCAGATAAACTAGTAACTTTTAATTCAAGTCTACAGGCACCTGGACCCGGGTGTACCCACCTGTCTACGGACACCGCCCTAGCTATGCAAAAATGGCTATCCTTAACTCCCCTGATATGATCCCTTACCTGAGAATCAACGGTGGATTTTCGGACACTCATGTGGGCAGTCTCTGGAGGGTGTGCTGGGTTCCCTGATGCATGGTATCCATTCACTGCAGGGACAAAAACACTGCTCAGATGCTGTGCCAATGCCAGGCACCTGCAACCTCTTGCAATTACAGTTCCTTTTCCCAATTCAACGCCTAGTTCATAATCCTGTATAGTTAGGGCAATTCTATTATTTTGCAGAGCCTGAAATATGTTCAAAGCATTTTTTTAACTCCAAGCACCTAATTGTTGCACTCTTGGGTGTGGGAAGGGGTTGTCTGTGATCTTTTGAGACAGAGAAGAAAGAGATTATATTTAACAGAAGGTAAGGTCATGTTAATCTACCTGCTGCTCCAAAAAGGGTTGTCTAAGTGTCTAATCTTCCTATAGTCAGGTAATACTATCACCACCCTCAAGTACCCCAACTAACATCTCTGAGTAACATCTCCACTCTAACCCTTTTGTGATAAGGACTGAAGATTAGTGATGAGGAATGAGGATTAACTTTATTAGTTTCCATGAAATTTTGTTTTTGAGAAAAAAATGGCCAGGTGATCATATCTCAAGTCATTGTTTTTAAGATTAGAAAAAAACTGAAGATGAAAATTTCTAATCACAACAAGGCTAATGTGCCCAGATGTATTGATTAAACTTTCTCCCCGTGGATTAGTTTGTAATATTTGCCAATTGTTGTAGTATAAATACTCCCACTAGTGCTGATTTGAAAGCCCTATTTCTGTTCCCACTGCTGTGTGTTCCTGGTGTCACAGATACATGCTGGGGCACATTCACCTCCTGCAGGATATGATACTCTCATAGAGAGTTAGACAAGCTTATGAGCAACCTCAGCTTTATGTATCAGAATAATTTGATCCAGTCACAAACCGGTTTTCTAGTTTTTTGTTTTGTTGTGTTTTTTATAGTTTTAGAGGACATGCATAACTGTGATCAAGCCTTACTACTGGTTCTCCACTCAGGGATCACTCCTGGTGGTGCTCAATTGCCCTTATTGGTTATTAGAGATAGAAACCAGAATGGTTATGTGCAAGGCAAGCACCTTACTCAATACACAATCTCTCCAGTCCCCCCAACTTTTTTCTAGGTGTGAAAATCAAATGAGACAATATTTGTAAAAACAAAATTCTAGCTATAAATTACTTCATGAAAATAACAGGAAGGTATGAGAGAAAGTGGGGTATCATGAATTTTGTTGCTAAACTCATCTCCTTGAGCCCCAAAGTCTCAATTTCTGGATACCAGGAAAGAATGTCTCCTTTATGTCTCAGGTTTAGAAAAATTTCTACAACATTCATATTGGTACAGTATCAAACATTCTCATTGTCCTTCCCCTCCTCCAAGCTTCCCACTAAAGACAAGAAACTTTCTCAAAGAAGAAATTCGAATGGACAAAAGGCACATGAAACAATGCTCCTCATTACTAATCATCAGGGAGATGCAGATCAAAACAACAATGAGATGTCATCTCATGCCACAGAGATTGGGCACACATCCAAAAGAAAAAAAGCAACCAGTGTTGGCATGGATGTGAGGAGAAAGGGACTCTCCTTCACTGTTGGTGGGAATGCTGACTAGTCAAGCCTTTTTGGAAAACAATATGGATGTTTCTCAAAACTAGAAACTGAGCTCCCATTTAACACAGTCCACCTCTGGGACTGTTCCCTGGGGCCCTAAAAACACCATCTGCATTCCTATGTTCATTGCAGCACTATTAATCATAGCCAGAATCCGAAAACAACCTGAGTGCCTAAGTACAGATATATGGATAAAGAAACTATGGCACACCAACACAATGGAATACTATGCAGCTGTCAGAAAAAAATGAAGCCATGAAATCTGCCAAAAAATGGACATGGAGAGTACCATGCTGAGCGAAATGAGTCAGAAGGAAAGGGACAGATATAGAATGACTGTGTCCATTTGTGGTATATAAAAACATATATATATCCATATGTATATAAGATATACATCCATGGTCAGAGAAAAGAGGGATTAGGAAGACTGGTCAATGGTTGAAACTACCCACAAGTGTGCGGGAGGCTGAGGGTAGATACGATAGAGAGTGCTATGATAATAATAGCTGGTAATGATAATGCTGAACAAGAGCTGAGGGTTAAAAGTAGGTAAGGGATATTCTGGATAACCTTTCAGTATCAATATTGCAAATCACAGTGCTCAAAAGGGGAGAGAGAGAGAGAGAGAGAGAGAGAGAGAGAGAGAGAGAGAGAGAGAGAGAGAGAGAGAGAAAAGGAAAGCACCTGCCATAGAGACAGGCAGGGAAAGGGTGTGGAGGGTGATGAGAGGGAATCTGGGGACACTGGTGCTGGGAAATGTACCCTGTAGCGGGATGGGTGTTGGAATACTGTATGACTGAAATCCAGTTATGAACAGATTTGTAAAAAAATTTTTAAAAAAGGACCAGTTTTCAGTTTATGTTCACTTTGGACATTTGTAATTTCATTAGCATGATACTTTATACTTCATATATGAGAGAGATCATTCTATATCTGTCCTTCCTCTTCTAAGAACACTTAGCATGATATTCTCCATATTTATCTACGTAGCAGCAAATTGCATGATTTCATAGTTTCTTATAGTCAAGCAGTAGTCCAGTTCATTGTGTAGAGTTTCTTTGAGTCATCTCTTCTTGGACACTTTGGTTGTTTCCAGATTTTGAATATATGAATAGTGCGGCAATAAACATAGAGCAAAAACATCTTTTCTAAACAGAGTCACGGGATCTTTTGGAAAATGTAATCAATAGTCTCCTCACCCTTCTATAAAAAGCAAGGTTCAGATGGGTTTACTAATGAGTTCTTCCATAATTTTAAAGAAGACCTACTCCCACTTCTTTTTTGTGCTATTTCAGAAAGTTGAAGAAACCGAAATTCTCCCAGTTTCTGTGAGGCAATCATTACCTTGATATCAAAGTCAGACCAAGGCATCCCTATAAAATAAAACTATAATCTGTTGCAGGCAGGTAGATGGGGGTCCTGGGAATGCGTGTTGAGGAAAACAGCACCTGAAATATGAGCCAGTCTGAGGGAACAGAGATCTCTGACACAGATGCCTTTGACACTAAGGACCCATTTCAGAAGTCCAGAAAACTACTGATCTACAGAATTCCAGGTCAAATACAAGGATGCTTCCTGAAAGAAGAGGCAGCTAGATGCTCTGGGTCTGGGAACAGAGACTCACTGTTAGAACAAAGCCAAAAAAGAACATCAAAAGAAGACCATCAACTGCCCCAATTCCCCATTGGCAACCACCCTAGTAATTGACTGGAGGGCGGTAGTTTGGGAAAATTGTATATAAACTAATTTGGATACAAGCACATGGGTGTGTCTGGTGCTCAAGCACATGTGTTGCCAGCCTCCGTGCCTCCTTTGTACATGGTACATGCTGCAGCATCTCTCCTCTTGAGATGATACCTTCGTACTTTTAACATGGGATGTGCACTGGTTCTTTCCATTGTGGAGAAACCTGTGTTCTCTCCTGAGCACATATCTTAATTTACCTCTTCTTATCTCCCTTTATTTCCCAATACACATTATATTTCACTGCTCATCTCCTACTGAAATTCTTTTCTGTGAGGGAAAGCCAACAAAGCCAAAAGGTATGGGTAAGATCACGACTGACTTTCCTTTCTTGCAAAAAAATTTCTTTGTTCCTGTCTGAGTTTATGACTCCCTGAGAAATTGGTTGGCAGGGATCAACTCCCATACTATGTAGGACAAGTAGGCAACAGGTGTAGCTTAATGGCTAAACTCTTGGGCTGGCGGGATGTGAACATCCATACTGTGCAGGGATCATAGCAGACCTTCCTCAGTACTAAATATTCTAGTTCATTCCCTGGGTGACAGAGGTGGGAAGAGGAAAAACAGACTTCCTTCTTGAAGCTGTTACCTCCATCTTCCCATTCACATAAGCCCCTTAGGGAACCTCCACCAGCAACTGATACGAACCCCTGACAAATATAGATGCAGATTCTCAACAAACTATTAGCAAACCATATACAACAATATATAAAATAGGTTATGTATCAAAGGAGGATTCATGTCTGGGGTGAATATACACAAGTCAATTAACATGATACATTATATAAGTAGTGGAAAAATAAAGTTCAAATGATCATATTAACAGATAAAGAGAAAGCATTTGACAAGATCAGTCCCCATTTGTTGTAAAAATTCTCAATAAAAGGTATTGAAGTATCTTTCCTAAACATAGTTTAAGACATTTACCATGAATCCATAGCAAATGTCATGCTAAATGATATGGAAACTGAATGTTAGCATTCCAGTATCAGGAACAAGACAAAGTTTCCCACTTTCACCATTACTATCCAATATATTAAACTATACTTCCTACTTGTGCAGTCCTCATATAGAAATTCTGGAATAAAATAAATATTGTAAAGCTGCCAAACACAGTTCCCATAAATTTGGTGATGTTACAGAAGTAATTCTGGGAAAGTTTTCAGTGCAGTGCTGAAACTGAGTGGACAACATACAAAAAGCAGGATCCAATTTGTAAGAGGCACTGCACACATTTCCAAATCTTTTTCCCTTAGCCTGGATCCTTCTAACACCTGACAAACTGACACTACGAAAAAAGAAGCAGTTCTGTGTTTATGTGCTCTTCAAGTACTTATTAAAAGCTCAGAGCTTACAAGTCACAAGTCAGAAGTAAAATTGACTTCTACAGCTTCTCCCACACCCTCACTCTTGCATCCATAAAGTGTATGTGTGTGTGGGGGGGAGGGGGTAGGCGCTCCCTTACTTTGACAAGGCTAAGTTAATTTGTAGTTCCATCAAACTCTGACTAAGTTTTCTACCCTCATATAAATGTTCTCACACGCATCATCACAAACACCACCACTACCATCTTCCCTCCGGCAGTTCCAATCTCTCCAATGTCCACAATGATAGTCAAAATGATAATCAAGGGACTGGAGCAATAGCACAGTGGGTCGGGCATTTGCCCTGCATGTGGCCAACCTGGGTTCGATTCTCAGCACCCTTATGGTCCCCCAAGCACTGCCAGGTGTAATTCTTGAGTGCAGAGCTAGGAGTAATCCTTGAGCATCATCGGGTGTTACCCGAAAAGCAAAAAAAAAAAAAGAGAGATAATCAAGAGATATCCTGATAGTGAAGTTAAGGATATGTATTTCAACATGACATATATCACAAAGACAATACCGACCACTGCATTGTCTTTGCTCTTACCCATCATGTTCAGAATGAAACACCATCCTTTGACAAGGGGAGCCCCAGAGGTCCCATACCTACCACTTCCCTCTCCTTATCTTATGCAACGATCCCTTTTATTTCACCCCCTATGGTCATGCTGGTTTCCTTTCTGATTATTTGTTTCTATTTCTTTCAATTTTTACTGAGACACCATGATTTTCAATACTGTTAGATTGTCATATATGCAGTTTTCTAACTGCACACTGTTACAATAGTGTCAGTTTCCTTCTGTTAGTGACCTATGGACTTCTCTCATCCACCTCCCATTCCCTCATCCCCTTGGCAAACTTGTACCAGTCTTTGGATTCTATTGGTTTTGGCCACTCGGTATTGCCTTATTAAATTTCTTTATATCCCACATATGAGAAAAACAACTTTGTATTGGCCCTTGTTCTACCTGACTTCATTCAGCATAATACCCTCTAGTTCTATCCATGTTGTAGCAAATTTTATGATTTAATTTTTATTTATAGCTTAATCGTATTCTACTGTTGAATGAATATTCATTCAGTATAGGGTTTGGGCATATCTGTTTGAATATACATCACTTTCTTGCAATAATCACTTGTTTTCGGATACTCATACGTTTCTAGAACTTGGATATTGAAAATAGGGTTACAATGAAAATAGGAGCACAACATAATTTTTAATGGTAAAAAAAATCTTACCTCTAATATTAGGTACAAGACAAGGTTGCCCACTCTCAGCATTATTATTCAACATGATACTGGAAGGACTTGCCATTGCAATCAGACGAAAAAGAGATATTAAGGGAATCCAGATAGAAAAAAGTAGTCATCAAACTATCCTTATTTGCAACTGACATTATACTACACTTAGAAAATCCTAAAAACTATATAAAAATGCCTCATAAAATCCACTTGTACAATAAAGTGGCAGACTAGAGAATAAACACACATAAAGGGTATTACTATATGCAAACAATGAAGTAGATGAGGGAGATATGGAAAACAAAATCCATTCAGTATTGTGCTACAAAAACATAAGGTACTTGGGAATCAGCTCCTTTACCAAAAGAGGTAAAAGACTTATACAAATAAAACTCTGCCGTTACTAAAAAAAAATTGTAGAGGACACAAGGAAATAGAAGCAATTCCACTGCTCATGGATTAGAAGAATTAATATTGTTAAAATGACCATCCTATCCAAAGTACTATACAGACTTAATGAAGACTGTATAAAATACCCAAGAAATTTTTCATAAATATAGATAAAATGCTGTTAAAATTTATACAGAGTAATAAAATCAGAATAGCCAAAGCACCCTTAGCCAAAATAATATAAAAGAATTTTCTTTCTTTCTACAACCTTAAATTATATTAAAATGTTACAGTAATCAAGATATTGTGGTACTGGTGTTTAGGAGCGATAGCACAGCGGTAGGGCGTTCGCCTTACAAGCGGCCAACATGGCCGACCCGAGTTCGATTCCTCCACCCCTCTCAGAGAGCCCGGCAAGCTACTGAGAGTATTCGATATGCCAAATACAGTAACAACGAAGTCTCCAATGGAGACGTTACTGGGCCCGCTCGAGCAAATTGACGATCAACGGGAGGGCCTTTACCTTTACCTTTTACCTTTTAATATACAGTATTTATTACAATTATAATAAACAATATTTATTAGTGTTACTATAAATAGCAATTAAGATAGTGTGGCATTGGTATAGATTCTTAGACAAACAGAATACAACTCAGAGTTCAGAGACAGACCCTCAAGTAAATGGACAGAAAATTTTCAATAAAGGATATAGTTAGATGAAGTGGAGCAAGGAAAGATTATTGAGCAAAGTATTCTGGAAATTATAGCCAGTCACATGTAAAAAAATAAAATAATAAATAAAGAACTTATACTCTTATCTCACACCATATAAAAAGTATCAGTTCAAAATGAATTAGAGAACTTGGTATCAACCTAATACCATACATTATATTAAGGTGAACATAGATAGAACCATTCCTGACACTAAATCTAGAAGAATTTTCAATAGTTCAATGCCATTAGCCAAGCAAACAGAAGCAAAAATAAATAGGACTACCTAAAATTAAAAGGCTTCTATATTGCAAAAATAAAAGATGATTAAAATGAAAAGAAATCCTATACAGAAACATTTTTTCACCACACATTTGACAGAGTAAATATCCAAAATGCTAACTTATTTTAACTTACTTTGACCTATAAAACAATAAAAAAGCAAACGTATTAAATAATGGAAGAAATCTGCCCAAAGAAAATTTACAGATGACTGATAGTTGAAAAGTGCTCTTCATGAGTTATTATCAGGGCAAGTCAAATCAAAACAATAATGAGTTTTACTTCATAACAGCGAGACTGTCATACATCAAAAAAGAATAAAATCAACCAGTGCTCGCAGGAATTTGGGGAAAGAAAAACCCTCATCTACTATCTAGTATTGGTGGGAATGCTGACTGGCTCTTGTCCAGTGACCCTTAGGCAGTGCTCAACAGAGATGTTATGAGTTACCCTAGAACAGTGCTTCTTCACTCTGCACTTGGCATTCAGGGCTATTGTAATTTTCATGCTGATATCTTGGGGTTCTGTGCTTTGAAGATGTATAGAAACATCTTTGGCTTCAAGCAATTGAAGGCAATGGTGACAGTAAAAAAAAAGTCTCCAGATACTGTCAATGTCCCCTAGTAGGCAAAAGTTACCCTAGAGCTGAGAATTTGTGTGCACTACTGCCAAAGAAGCTTAATATGTATGAACATGTGTTAGAAATACACGCATAAAAGTGCTTTGGTCTAAGAAGCTTCTGCACCTCAAAAGAATCAGTGACCAAAATGCAAAGAGTCTACAGAATGGGAAAGGATATTCACTGAATACACATCTGACAAGGGGTTGATATCAAGGATACATAAAGTACTGGTTGAACTCCTCAAGAAGAAAACATCCAACCCCACAGAAAAAATGGGGCAATGAAATGAACAGAAACTTTCTCAAAGAAGAAATCTGAATGGCAAAAAAGCACATGAGAAAATGCTCTACGTCATTAATCATCAGGGAGATGCAGATCAAAACCACAATGAGATACCATCTCACACCTCAGAGACTGGCCCACATCCAAAAGAACAAAAGCAACCGATGCTGGCGCAGATGTGGCAAGAAAGGAACACGCCTTCACTGATGGTGGGAATGCCGACTGGTTCAGACCTTTTGGCAAACAGTATGGACGATTCTCAAAAAATTAGAAATTGAGCTCCCATTTGACCCAGCAATACCACTCCTGGGAATATATCCCAGAGAGGCAAAAATGTATAGTTGAAGTGACATCTGCACTTGTTTGTTCATTGCAGCATTCTTTACAATAGCCAGAATCTGGAAAAAACTTGAGTGCCCAAGAACAGATGATTACTTAAAGAAACTTTGGTACATCTACACAATGGAGTTCTATGTAGCTGTTAGAAAAGATGAAGTCATGAAATTTACATACAAGTGGTACTACATGGAAAGTATCATGCTAAGCAAAATGAGTCAGAAAGAGAGGGATAGACATAAAAAGATCACATTCATCTGGGGGACATAAAGTAACAAAATAGGAGATTAATACCCAAGAATAGCCGAGATCAGTACCAGGAGGAGTACTCCATGGCTTAGAGGTCAGCTGGGCATTCTAGGGGAAAGGGCAGCTCAGATAGAGAAGGGAGCACCAAATAAAGGGTGTTTGGAGGATACTCCCAGGATGGGAGATGCATGTTGAAAGTAGACTATGGACAGAACATGATTGGCACTCAATGCCTCTTTTGCAGACCACCACATCCAAAAGGAGAGAGAAAACAAAAGGGAATGCCCTGCCACAGAGGCAGGGTGGGATGGGAGGGTGGATGGGGGTGGGAGGGATACTGGGATCCATGGTGGTGGAAAATGGGCACTGGTGGAGGGATGGGTATTTGATCGTTGTATAATCGAAACCCAAGCACAAAAATTTCTAAGCCTACAACTGTACCTCATGGTGTTTCACTAATAAAAATTAAAAAAATGAAAGTGCTTTGGCTTAGGCCATTTTGGAATGCTTAAGTGCACACTGAGTTTTCATAGAGAAGTAGAGTAGACAGGGTTACTAAATGCAGTTGACTACAGAGCCCTTTTGGCAGAGGACTTGACAGGCCTAAGATCCCTGAGACTTACTTCCCTTTGGGAAGCATCAGGTCCCTCAGAGTAAAAGCTGAAGCAGAAAGCCATTGTCCACACAGTCTGCCCACTTGCCCAACCACCAAATTAATTATCATCACTGATTTAAGCTGGAGCGATAGCACAGCGGTAGGGCGTTCGCCTTACAAGCGGCCAACATGGCCGACCCGAGTTCGATTCCTCCGCCCCTCTCGGAGAGCCCGGCAAGCCACCGAGAGTATTCCATATGCCAAACACAGTAACAACAAAGTCTCCAATGGAGACATTACTGGGCCCGCTCGAGCAAATCGACGATCAACGGGAGGGCCTTTACCTTTACCTTTTACCTTTACCTACCTCCCAGTCTGTTTTGGTCCCCTGGAAATCTGGATCCCCAGTGCTGGGGAGACTGAGGTCTCATTATGATAACTTAAAGAAAGAAAGCAGGTATTTGTCACGCCAAGGCCTCTTGGTCAGAATACTTGAGCCAGCTTCTTCCAGCCCCTCTTCTGGGAGCAAGCCCCACAAAAAAAAAATGTAGAGGGGACAGGATGCTGCTGGGGTTAATGCCCAAAAGAGCAGGATAACTCACTCAAAGGGGAATTCCTGACTAGCTCTGCCATCATAACCAGCTCTGTCACTGTGTTCTCCCCTGCGCCACCCCCTCACTGTGTGTGTGTGTGTGTGTGTGTGTACGTGCGCATGCGTGCATAATTGCATGCTCGAGAATCACTCCTGGTGGGGCGTGGGGGCACATATGTGGTACAGGGGAACAAAGCCAGGTGGCTGCATGCAAGGCAAGTGCCCTAACCACTGTACTATCTCTCCAGCCTGAGTGTCATCTGCCCTTCCATATGTCAAAACCCCAATTTGCCTACCCCATCCTGTTCTGCTCTATAGTCACACGATAGCTGAGTTTTTCTAGTGACTGGCTGGTCTAAAGCCAAACAGACATAAGGAAGAAACCCAGCACTGTTGTTACTATTATTACAAAAACACAACAAAAGAGAGGTAGTATATAAGAATTGTCTATTCTCAAACAACAGCTGAGAAGGCCAAATGGGTCCATTTCTGGCGATCTGGTCCAATAATTGGTATTCATACAACCCCTAGGAAGTCAATCATAAATGTCTACTACTTTCCTTGGGAGGTGGGGTGCTTTTTAAAAATCTTTTGAAAATTTAAGTTAAAAATGTGTATTTGTTTTACATATAATTTCAAAAATTAGAAAATTTGTAAAGATGTCTACCAGGAAGTTTCTACACATTTATAGTTCTCCCACACCTCATTTGATTTACTGTTTTATTTCTCCACCACATCAATTTCAAATTCAATTCGTTAGACAATTTATATAACTGTGAATAATACATTTTGATAGAAGTGTGGAAAGTACAGCTCTGGAACACTCTCACTGTGGTCTCCCTCCCCCAGATCCAGGATGGAAGTGTATTATGTTTTTAATTGTTTTATTAATTGAGGTTCTATGATTTACAATACTGTAATGGTGGTTTCCCATCCACACAATTCCAGCACTATACTCATCACTAGAGTACCAACCTCCCTCCGACAAAGGACCCCAAGATCCCTCCCTTTCAAGCTCCCTCCCCACAAACTCAGTTTTGTGGTTTAATTCTCTGGAGTTGTGATAATTTTTTGGTTTTGGGCCATACCCGGTGGTGCTCAGAGATCACTTCTAGCAGGCTCGGGGATCACATGGAGTGCTGGGGATAGAACCTAGGTCTGCTGCATAAAAGGCAAGTACTGTACTTGCTATACTATCACTCAGCCCCTGTCCTTTTATGTTCATCTGTTGCATCATCATGGCCTATGGTGCTCTCCTTAACCCTCTAGTGCTCCACAAGGGATATGAAGGCTCCCAGCTTCCCACCTGATCAACTGATGAAATCCCTGCTACTGCTGCTCTACTCTCCTGTTCAGTTACAAACATCTGTCACATTTTCAAAGAAATTAAGTTTTAAATCCTGAATTGGAACCACAACTACCACTTCCAGACTTTGACTCTAGGATGATACCTCTTACCAAAAACTAATAAATCAAGTTTAAACACCAATAATTAGGGAAGAGAGGTAGCTCAGCAAACAGGTACTTGTCTTACACACAGACAGTCCAGGTTCGATTCCTAGAGCCACACTTGGTCGCTCAGCTCCAGCTCACACCAGAAGTGATCCTTTAGGGTTGACCCTGGAGTAATCTCGGGAGCACTGCTGGATGTAGTCCCAAAACAAACAAACAAAAACCCTCATAGCATGATTGTGTCTACATTTACAGTTCCCTCACAGGCTTTCCTTGAGACTTGGGGGGATCAATGAAAGGAACAGAAAGATGAAGTTCCCTCCTTCCTTAGGAGCTGAGCATGGAGTGTGGGAAGTGTGCTGAGGGCAATGAAATAGCACAGGGGTTGAATTCAAAGTGACGGGTGAGGCCTCTAAAGTGAGATGTTAGGGAAGGCTTTTTGAAGGGGGTGACGCTGAAAATAGGGTTAAAAAATAAATTTAAAATATAAGATCTATGGGGCTGGAGTGATAGCACAGTGGGTAGGGTGTTTGCCTTGCACGCAGCCAACATGACTGATACAGGTTCCATTCCCAGAACCCCATATGGTCCCCTGAGCACCGCCAGGAGCAATTCCTGAGTGCACGAGCCAGGAGTAACCCCTGAGCATCGCCGGGTGTGACCCAAAGAAAAGCAAAAAAAAGCAAAAAAAAAAAAGGATCTAAACCATGAGAAGCCCAAAGCTATGCCCTCCTTTGCATGTCCTCCGACCTGCCTGGGGGTGGGGGAGTCTTATAATTAGCTGTCTTGTAAAAGGAAAAAATATCCCACCTATTAAAGGAATGCCTCCATTAAATATCTGCTATTCTTTACCTTTGCAGACAGAACTCAACACTTTCAGAAGAAATCACATTTTCTTTCCAGAAATGTTTGAATGTTCAGTTCTGTTTGATTGTCAGCTCATAAATATCTTTCTCCTTTTGACGTCTTCACATATGGGATATAAAGGAACACAGTAGGTGTATAATAAACACCAAAGGCAACAGAAAACTGAGAAATGGTCTTCCATAGGGAGCTACCACAGGAGAAGGATGGGGGAGGGACAGTGAAGGTGAGGGGAGACACTAAGACAGTGGTATAGGGAAGTACACAGTCTGGAAAAGGGTCTGGTGAGGAACTGTGTTACATGTGAGATCTACATGAATAGCATTATAAACCATGGGGCCTGAAGAATTTTTATTTTAGATATGCTCCTCAATGGCTCCCCAGGTACCCCAGGAGTGTGCGCTGGGTTCATAGATGGCCACTCACTGAAGCCAGGGCCTGTTGGCTTTGCTGGCTGTGGACATCCAGAGGGGTGCCCCTGATGACCTGGGCACAAGTGGGACTCATGGAGATGCCAGGAACAGAAATTTCAATCTTGACTAACTATAGACTGAATGATGGTCACTCAATACCTCTATTGCAAACCACAGCACCCATAAGGAGAGAGAGAGCAAAAGGGAATGCCCTGCCACAGAGGTAGGGTTGGGGTGGTAGGAGGGATGCTGGGATCATTGGTGGTAGAGAATGGGTAGTGGTGAAGGGATGGGTACTTGATCATTGTATGACTGAAATGTAAGCACAAAAGTTTGTAAGTCTGTAACTGCACCTCGCAGTGATTCATTAAAAATAAATAAATAATTTTTATAAATTTTAAAAAAAGAATTTTTCTTTTAAATCTTTTTTTCTTTAGTCCTAGACTTTAATGCCTTTGGGAATGCTATGGAACAGTTCTGTCTCAGCTTCAAAACCACCAGCAGCCTTCTCGATGTAAACACTCGATAGGACAGAGGGAAGAAAACCACCAGAGATGCAGCTAACTGCCAGGGAGACGCCATTCTGCAGGAAGGAGCCCTGTCAGCACCCTTGTTCCCAAGACCCCATCCTGGGCTCAGTCTCTGAGCTTTCCATGTGGAATGAAGGTGGGCATGTGCTTACCAACAATCATCCCCTACTGTCTAAAGTAATGGGCACACAATACCTGTTGGAGGCAGAGAGCTCCTGTGAGGACCAGGGCTGGCTGGAATCCCAGAAGAACCGCTGGGACGCTCCCAGGTGGTCTCTGTTTGAAAAAATGACAAAAAGCACATTACTTTGAGAGTTTCCCCAGGAGAAGTCTCCAATGTCACAGGGCTGCAAAAACAAACACTGGGTGTTTTGTGACATGTATTTTTCAAGTACTTCTGAAATGAGAAAACCTTGAAAATTATACACCCTGATAATTTATTTTACAATTCATAAACTTTTACCAGGAGAATCAGATATTCATTTCTGTGTTGAGCCACATCCAGCAGTGCTCAGGGACTACTTTTGGCTTTGTACTCAGGGATCACTACTGGCAGACTTGGGGACCATATGTGATGCCTGAGAAAGAACCAGGGTGGGCTGTAAGCAAGACAAGTGCCCTGCCCACTGCTTTCTTGCTTTGGCCAAGAATAAGATAATTTTATTTATAGCTGGAGCCATAGCACAGCAGTACGGCGTTTGCCTTGCATGCAGCCAACATGGCCGACCCGAGTTCGATTCCTCTGACCCTCTCGGAGAGCCTGGCAAGCTACTGAGAGTATCTCGCCCGCACGGCAGAGCCTGGCAAGCTCCCCGTGACGTATTCGATATGGCAGACACAGTAACAACAAAGTCTCCAATGGAGACGTTACTGGGCCCACTCGAGCAAATCGATGATCAACGGGAGGGTCTTTACTTTACTTACATTATATTTATACTTTTGGAGTACACTGAACGTCTATGGATTTTTCACTTTCTAGCACATAAGCTTATATTTGAGAAGTTAGCAATTTGGTATGACTGGTATTACAAAGCAGGATTATAACAAAATAGGCTATGTTGTATTGAAGTGGTATCAAATTCTAACATCTAATCCCTGTCCCTGTCCTCCCGTTGTTCATCGATTTGCTCAAGCGGGCCCAGTAAAGTCTCCATTGTGACAATTGTTACTGTGTTTGGCATATCGAATACGTCATGGGGAGCTTGTCAGGCTTTGCTGTGCGGGCGAGATACTCTCAGAGGCTTGCCAGGCTCTCCGAGAGGGGTGGAAGAATCTAACTCAGGTCAGCCATGTTTACAGGATAGAAATTCATGTAAATTGATTTTATATATTAAAGTATGTAAATTCTGTATTAAAACATGGAATTTCATATTGAAGCAGGTAGGCCAATATGTAAAGGTAGCCCTTTACATATGGCAATGATAAATAATACATCACTGACCCTAAGGCTGCCAGAACCCACCTTGTGGACACAGGAACTAAGGGCTAATACTTTTACCTTGGGTCAGCACAGACCCAGAGAAGGTTGGCTCCCCCTCCTTGAGAAACTCTAGTAGTCACAAAGGCAAGGAAAGGAAAAGCAAAGAAGACCATTAACTACTGCCAACTCTACCCCTTGGAAACCATCCTAGTAATGGACTCTTACCTAGGTAGAGAGCCCTATAAAAGCCAACTTGAGGGGCTGAAGCAATAGCACAGTGGGTAGGATATTTGCCTTGCATGCGGCTGACCTAGGTTAGATTCCCAGCATCCCATATGGTCCCCTGAGCACCACCAGGGGTAAGACCCTGAGTACTGAGTCAGGATTAATCCCTGAGCATCTCTGGGTGTGACTCAAAAAAAGCAAAAAAAAAAAAAAAAGCCAACTTGAACAAAAGAAGTGTCTGCATATGCTGTCCAAGCCTATGTATGTGTGTGTTGCCTGTATCTACGTGTTGCTGCTGAGTGCATGTGGTACCTGGGCACATGTGTTGTCTGCATCTCCCTTTTTGAGATTAAATACTTTCATATTTAATGCTGGAATGTGTATTTGGGCTCCCTCTCAACTTTGAAGAAGTCCACGTTCTCTCTTGAGTATATTACTCTCTCTCTCTCTCTTTCTCTCTCTCTTCACCCTGAACTGGGGAATTCTGTGTTTTCTCTTGAGCACACTTTCTTTCTTTCTTTCTTTCTTTCTTTCTTTCTTTCTTTCTTTCTTTTTCTTTCTTTTTTCTTTTTCTTCCTTTTCTCTCCCTCCCTCCCTCCCTCCCTCCCTCCCTCCCTCCCTCCTTGCTTCCTACTTCCTTCCTTCCTCTCTGTTTTTCACTCTCTCCTTCCTCAGAACTTCCAAATAAAATGAATTTTATTTCACTGTTCATTTTCTGAAATTCTTTTCTGACAGAAAGGCAAGAACTCAAAAAGGTTTGGGTAAGGTCTAAGACTGACTTTCCTTTCCTGAAAGGAGCAAAGCTCACAGCAAACTAAATCAGTTTTAGATTTCCCCTCCCCAGCTGTTCCCTTACAGAGGTGGATAAAAAGAAAAGAGCAGATTCCCATCCCTTCCAGAATCTGACAAGTCTCTCCTTCCTGATGTATAGACAGGAAGGGCCCCTTTGGCAATGGAATTCCTAGGATGTAATAAAATCAATAGCCCAAGGCTGCAAAGAGCCTACCTTATGAACTCAGGTGAAAACCAGGCACCTGACAACAGACCCAGAGCAGGCTGGACCCCTCACCAGCTCCAAAACAAGCTCCAGCAGGAACAAAGGCCAGGAAAGGAATTTCAAAGAAGACAATGGACCATTCCCAACTCTACCGCCTTGGCAATTACCCTAGCAACAGACTCTTACCTAGCTAAGAGCCCCACATGGGGCACCTTGGGAAAAAACTATAAAAGCCACCTTGAACAAATGATGGGAGAGCATATGCTGCCTAAGCATATGAGCCCATGTGACTGAGCACATGTGTCACCCACATCTCCCCTCTTGAGATGTGTACTGGGGTTTTCTCTACCTCTGGAGGAGCCAGCACTTTCCCTTACGTGTATTACTTTCTCTTTGCTCTTCCTCCTTCCCTTTCCTAAAAGCTTCCAAATAAAATCTGTTTTTATTTAACTGCTTATTTACTCCTGAAATTCCTTTGTAAGAAAGACAAGGACTCAGAAACCTTGGGTAAGGCCTAGGACTGACCTTTCCAGCAAAGAGCATTTTCTCACTATAGTCTGAGTCCGTTGCTCCCTGATATTTTGGGTGGAGGGGGTCAAATCCCATGACAACAAGACCAGGTGGGATGCCAGGTGTGGCTTGAAAAACGGCTGGCAGGACTTGAGATCCAATGCTGTGCAGGGGCTCACTGCAGACTTTATCAGTTCTAGCATTTCCAGCTGGTCACGTGGTGGCAGTGGGGGATGGGAGAAAATTATCATCTCTCTCTGCCCCACCTCACTCACATAAGCCACCAGTGTAGCCACCAACTTCTCCTTTAGCATGTTTTTAATGTTTCATGGAACTGTGTTGGTTTGCATAGAACCAGAAAAAAAGTCTTTCTTCTCTGTAGTAGGAGCAATCCCTCATACAGATAGGAAATCTCAAAGCCAAATACAGTACTCCAGAACCCTTTGGCAGAGTGTTAAGAGTTTGAAGTCGACCACCCCTCAAAGACAGAGAACAGAGCTGATATAATGCAAATCACATAGCAAGGTTTATTGTTCCAACTAGCTGGGGTCCAAGTATCTGCCTGATGCAGCGGGCTTTAACAAAGACCTTGAGCACTAAATTCAACAAGTTCTTATACTTCTCATTTATTCAACAACTTCATTCTAGTGTTAGAGTGCAATACTAAACTATTTTCACTTGTGCATTCCTCAACTATTTTCACTATCTAGGTCCTAATCTTTGATGATCATCTGATCTTCTGCTTAAAAGGGAATGAGATTAAACTAGCAGGTACTGTTATAACTCTACCAACTTTAGGACTGGAAGCTAGTTAGCTGGCTTATGAACGAACTGGAAATTGTCTCTGCTATGGCAAACAAGGAATGACCATAGCATAGCGGTAGGGCATTTGCCTTACAAGCGGCCAACATGGCCGACCCGAGTTCGATTCCTCCGCCCCTCTCGGGGAGCCCGGCAAGCTACCCAGAGTATTCGATATGCCAAACACAGTAACAACAAAGTCTCCAATGGAGACGTTACTGGGCCCGCTTGAGCAAATCAACGATCAATGGGAGGGCCTTTACCTTTACCTTTATAATGACTGACCTCTGGGCCCTGTCCTCAGCATCAAGAAAAAGTCCTGAAAACCAGTATCTTTCCCAGACCTGGATGGATCTCTTTCTGCTAGATCACTCCTACAGGAGGTGAGAATTCTGAGGCCATCTCCAGCTAATCATGCTGAACTCCGAATCTTCTGATCTTTACATTAGGTAACTCAGACATAATGGATAAAATTATTAATGAATTTATTAATATAAGACACTTATAATAAGTCACCCCAAATGGATCTCCAATCTTGCTGTTATTATGCAAAAGGACAAGTCTAGCTTATTAAGTCTCCTGGCAAATTTAAAGTGAAGATGGAGAGAAAACTGTGTTTCTGTAATTTGCCTTTTGTAGAAATTAGATTCCAGTTCTACAGAGGTGAATGAACAAAATATATTCTAGTAGGCTGAATTTAAAAGGTACCTCCTTGGGTAATTCTGATGAAACGTGGTTTCCTTGTAGAAGTAGATTAGTCATGGAGGGACTTAATGAACATTGCACATGCTGTTACTAATCCAACCAGGATAGTAGAAGCTAGAGCTTTACCAGAGAGAACTTCAATTGAAAAGGCAGACATGCTAGTTTTTGAGCTTGCAATAGGCTAAAAGACTTACAAGTAAACATCTATAGCACTGTAGCACTGTCCTCCCGTTGTTCATTGATTTGTTTAAGCAGGCACCAGTAATGTCTCACAACAAACTGTGAGACTTGTTGTTACTGTTTTTGGCATATCGAATACGTCACAGGTAGTTTGCCAGGCTTTGCCACGCGGGCAAGATACTCTCTGTAGCTTGCTGGGCTTTCTGAGAGGGGCGGAGGAATTGAACCTGAGTCGGCTGCGTGCAAGGCAAATGCCCTACCCACTGTGTTATCACTCCATCCCAAACATCTATACTGATTCTAAATATTATTTCTTAGTTCTATATGAAAATGGAGTCATTTGGAAAGAACAAGGATTTTTAACAGCTAAAAATAGTCCAACAAAGCTTGGGAAAGAAATTCTATAACTATTGGGGGCAGTGCAGGCCCTCAAGGAAATAGCTGTTATGCACTGCAGTGGTTGAAAAAGAAAAGAATAGTGAGATAATTAATGGAATCATCAGGCAGATACTGTAGCTAGAAAAACAGTCCATCCTGTTCCATCATGGGATTTATACTCATCCAGAGATGATTATAAGCTTGAATACTTTGCAGAAGAGAAATAATGGGCATGGCAACAAGGTTTTCAAAGGGAAACTAACGGATGGTTTATTAAAGAAGAAAAACTGCTTATTCTTGAGCTGATGCAGTGGAAAATTACTAAAAGATTACATGAGGAAGAGATTCTTTAACAACTTGAGTGAAAACTCTCTTTCATGGGAAGAGGCTGACAGTAAGAGAAGTAACTCAAAGCTCTGCTTTATGTGCCATCTTCAAACACAGTAAGAATCCTGGTCTCCCTCTCCTGGCACCATATGTTGAACATTGAGGAACTTATCCAGGGAGACTGGAAGCTTGACTTTACATATCCTGAATGTGTCTAAACGTTCAGGGTATAACTATCGGTTTTTATGACACTTTCCCTTGGTTGCCAGAAGCCTTTCCAACCTGAATTGAGAAAGTTAGGGAGTACTTAAGGTGTAACTTAAAGAAATAATCTTCAGATTTGGCTTACCCAGGTCATAACAGAGTGACAATGGGACTTCTTTTACTTCTAAAGTCACCTAGGATTTAACCTCTGTCCTAAAGATTAGTTATCAATTCCACAGGGTGTGGCATCATCAATTATCAAGAAACTTGTGAAAATTCAATCATACCCTTAAAAGGATATTAGAGAAGTAATGTCAAGAAACCTATGAGTAGTGACTTTCCCTTTTAGCTATAGCCCTTCTTAGATATAGAATAGTTCCAAAAGCAAAGCTTCAACTGAGTTCCTTTTGAACTGCTAATATGGCAGGCTATTTTTTTAAAAATTTTTATTAGTGAGACATCATGAGGTACAGTTGTAGACTTACAAATTTTTGTGCTTGGGTTTTAATTATACAATGATAAAATACCTATCCCTCCACTAGTGCCCATTTCCCACCATCACGGATCCCAGTATCCCTTCCACCCCCCTCCCCCGCATCCCACCCTGCCTCTGTGGCAGGGCATTTCCTTTTGTTCTCTCTCTCTTATTGGGTGTTGTGGTTTGCAAAAGAGGCGATGGGTGACAATCATGTTTGGTCTATAGTCTACTTTCAGCATGCTTGTTCCATCCTGGGAGGATCCTCCGAACACCATTTATTTGGTGCTCCCTTCTCTGTCTGAGCTCCCTTTTCCCCTAGCATGTGTGGCTGGCCTCCAAGCCATGGAGTGAACCTCATTGTACATATCTCGGCTATTCTTGGGTGTTAGTCTCCCATTTTCTTATTTTAGTTCCCCAGATGAAAGCAATCTTTCTATGTCTGTCCCTCTCTATCTGACTCATTTCACTTAGCATGATACTTTCCATGTAGTACCACTTGTATGTAAATTTCATGACTTCGTCTTTTCTAACAGCTACATAGTACTCCACTGTGTAAATGTACCAAAGTTTCTTTAACCAGTCATCTGTTCTCAGGCACTCAGGTTTTTTCCAGATTCTGGCTATTATAAAGAGTGCATGGCAGGCTATTTTTATCCACAGATTTCTTATTGAATTCAAGGTTTAGAAATATGTTGTTAATCTTGGACAATTGCTACAGGAAATTCAGGAATATGAAAATGCTGTTTTACCTTACCCAAACAAAGAATTACCTCCAAACAAAATTCAGCCTAGCTTTACGAAACTCCCATGTTTCTTAAGACTTGGCAAAGAAAACCATCAACTCCTCCCAACTTACCCCTTGGCCACCACCCTAACAACTGACTCTCACCTAAGTAGACAGCCCCAGGGACAAGTTGGGAAAAGCCTGTAAAAGCCACCTTGGAGTGAAGGAAGTCTGGATCCCCTTCAGATCAACTATCGCCTAAGTGGAAGGGATATTACCAAGTTATCCTGAGCACTCCCAGAGCTGTGAAACTTAGCTGAATTTCTAGTTAGGTTCATATTCCCAGGATAAAATCAGTTACATCTATTCCAAGCAGTGATGTGACTATGACAGATGTCAGCCTACTCCTATGATCCCAATGATGACTGAAAACTTCTTTTTAAAGAAAAACTAGAGAATACTGCTCTGATCTAAAAGCTAAGATGCTACATGATATTCTTTATATTTAAAATTGCTCCTAATAATATTTATCGGCATGCAGCTGATAGAAACAGAGACATATTTCTGTAGTGAACCCACCAGAATGCAAAAGAAATAAATCAAAGTACATGTTGGGTATGTAGGCTTATGACCCTATCTAGTACCTCAGAGTTGCCCTTTTCAAGAAAAAGATTGGCCAGCCTTCTAGAGCTCGTAAGTCTGTAAAATAAACTCTTTCTTTCTTTAAATATCTTTATTACGAGGTCTAATATAGATGAATGGCCTGTGTTTCCATATCCATAAGAGAACCTGAATACATGAGTCCTTGCCTATCAAACAAACTCATGGTTCAGAATTATTTTTCATTCTTATAATCTTATTGATAGATATAATGCTATGCTGCTTGAGATTTTTGTTGTTTTAAGTTCTGTTGTTATCATTCCAGAGACAGTATTTTCTTTTTTTTTTCCCTTTATTTTATTTTATTTTTTTAAAGTTGTAGATTTACAATTTTTTGTGCTTTGGTTTCAATTATACAATGATCAGATACCCATCCCTCCACCAGTGCCCATTTTCCACCACCATGGATAATATCCCTCCCACCCCCATCCCCCCATCCCCCCTGGAGAGACAGTATTTTCTAAAACAGCAAAACACTCACTCAAGGACAGAGAAAAGGCTATCTACTGCTTAAATTCTAATCATGTCCTTTCTTTTCAGGTGTTGAGACTGACAACTCTGAAGTCCAATAAATCACTGCCTGTTCTCCATTAAAATTTAAGTAGCATGATGTTTCACCCCTTACACAGGCGGAGTCTACAGTTCTTTTGTCAGAAGCTCCAGAAGTCTGGACCTTCAACCATTTTCCCCTTAAAGATTTAAGATAGTGAAATCTCAGGAGGGTGGGGGTGGGGAATATGAAGCAGACGGGTGAAAAGGGAAAGAGCCCCTGCCTCTCATAGCAATGAGTTCTTGGGAAGTAATAAAACCAACTTAGCCTAAGGTCCCCAGGACCCACCTTGAGGACACAGGAAGTGAGGCCTGTCACAACTGCAGGCCCAGATAAAGCTAGACCCCCACTTCCAAGGAAACCCCAGTAGGTAGAAACCAAGAAAGAAATGGCAAAGAAATCCATCAACTCCTCCCAACTTACCCCTTGGCCACCACCCTAAAAACTGACTCTCACCTAAGTAGACAGCCCCAGGGACAAGTTGGGAAAAGCCTGTAAAAGCCACCTTGGAGTGAAGGAGGCAGAAGCACATGCTGCTGGCATATACATGGGCCTTCCGACGTTCATATCTAATGCTGGGATGTGTCCTGGGGCTCTCTCTCCACTCTGGAGAAGCCCATGCTTTCTCTTGAGCATGGATCTTACCTTACCCCTCTTTACCTCCCTTTATTTTTCAAATAACTTGTTATCCTTCCTGGTTCTTCTCCTCCTGGAATTCTGTTTTCTTTTTGTTTTTTTTTTTGAGAAACCCCTGGTGATGATCACAAGTTACTCCTGAGTGTTCAGGGGACCGTATGGGATGTTGCAGATCAAATTCAGTTTAGTTATGTGCAAAACTTGCTATCTTTCTGTGCTATCTTTCTGACCCCTCATCTGATGTTTTTTTTTTCCCCCTGAGAGGAAAAGGCAATGGACCTGAAAGGCCTGGGTAATTCCCAGGACTGACTTTTAATTCTTGTAAAGAGCAAGGCTCACAGCAAACTATTATCAGCCCTAGATTTCCCAGTCCCTGAGTGGTGGAGGTGGATATAGAGAAAGTTGCAGATTCCCTTATAGAGAAAGTTGCAGATTCCCTTCTCTTCTGCTGCTTCTCTCCTCCCCACTTCATGTAACTCACTTGGGGACCTCCACCAACATCACTTTCTATTTTCAATGACTTCTTTCAACTAGAATTCAAGAGGACCAGAGAGATTCATTTTTGTCTAAGCTCTGCCTCTAATCTGTTGTATGGCCCTGGACAAGTTACACTGCCTCTCTGGTCTTTAAATTCTCAATCACATAAGAAGTGATTAGGCCAACAGGTCTCCTGGGAGGCTAATCTGTAACTGATCCTCCCTTTCAAAGAAAACCCCTGCCTCTGAAGGATGCCTAAGCAGACAGGCAGAGGACAGAAAGAGCATTTTGATGGCACACTGTTGATTTCCATCTAATGGGTAGTTCCATTCTCTAGGGACAGAGTTCCCTGACAGGAGGAAAGATCCCTGAGGATAACATTCTCTGTGCTGCTCTCTCTTCCCCATTGGCAGCCAATGCTACAATCAAATTCCAAAGAAAACCAGAAGCTCTCCTACCATATTAGTCTGTGGAGTCCTGCCAGTATTACTAATTTTTTTAAATTATTGAATCACAATAAATTATCAAGTTACAAAGTTACCCATGATGGAGTTTCAGGCATACACTGTTCCAACACCAATCCCTTCACTAGTGTCACCTTCCCTCAACCAATGTTCCTAATTTCCCTCCCACCCACCACCCACCCACCCTCCCGTCTGCCTCAATGGAATGCGCTGTTCCCTTTCTCTTCTTTATCCCTTTAAAGCACTGTGGGTTGCAGTGCTGTTACTGAAAGCATATCATGCATACCACTTTATGTCCTTTCAACACTGAGTTCTCATCAAAATTGTCTATCTCCCCCTATCATTGTTATAGTGGTCCCTTCCCTGGCGTAACCCCCTCACCCCTACTATTACAGGCTTCCTAAAAAGGACAAGTTTTCCATCTCTTTGTCTCTGTTGTCATTGGGCATTATTCTCCTGCAATGCATCTTTATGTTCTGCAAAGGAATGAGATCATTGTGTATCTCCATCCCTGTGATTTATTTCACTCATCATGATATTCTATAGGATATTCTACAGATTCGTCATGTTTCACCAAATTTCATGACTTCATCTTTTCTAATGGCTGTCTAGTATTCCATTGTGTATATATAACATAGCTTAAGTCATTGGTTCTTGGGCACTTGGGTTGTTTCCAGATTTGGGCAATTGTAAACACAGCTGCAATGAACACAGGCTGGCAATAAACTGAACAAATACCAAAAGGAGTATGGAGAGAGATAACCTGTGCCCATAAAGTTAGTGACAAGTCTTGAGCCAGATTCAGTTTACAGAATCTGCAATGCTGTACTGCTGGGAGACTGATGGGAGACTGATATGTATTACAAAATAAACAAAGTGTGAATTTATTCAAAAGGAATGAAGGAAGGAAGGAAGGAAGGAAGGAAGGAAGGAAGGAAGGAAGGAAGGAAGGGAGGGAGGGAGGGAGGGAGGGAGGGAGGGAGGGAAGAGAGCATGCCTGTTGCTGTTGTGAGGACTCTGCTGTTTTTATCTCCTGGCAATAAGGAGGTCCTAATTAGTGAACTGAGTTATCCTCCTTACTATGTAACCCAGGCTGGGGCGATAGCACAGAAGGTAGGGCTTTTGCCTTGCACGCGGCCTACCTGGGTTCTATTCCTCCATCCCTCTCTTGAGAGTCTGGCAAGCTACCGAGAGTATCCTGCTGGCACAGCAGAGCCTGGCAAGCTCTGTGTGGTGTATTTGATATGCCAAAAACAATAATGACAAGTCTCACAATGGAGACATTACTGGTGCCTGCTTGAGCAAATCGATGAACAACAGTACAGTACTACAGGGCTACTATGTAACCAGCCAGTCAGCCCTGTGTGCTATAACATGCAAAAAACAGAGCCTAACTTTAAGATACTTTAGTGGAGAAGCTACTATTCCTGGTTCTTCCTCTCCACAGCCTCTCATTTGTAGGGATCTAAGAGCAGGAAAGTCCTCAGGAACAAATGCCTGAATCAAGAACTGGTCCTGTTGCCTATGTGTTTTCACAGTGGAACTCTAATTACCGAACCCAGAGACTGGCATGGCATCATGAGCTGAGGGTGGGCTGGTGGAGGCTCTGACATCACAGGCTACTGAGTCCCAGTAGGGAGGTCTTGCCCTGTATTCAATATCCAGGGTTGTTCTTGGGACAAAATCACCCATAGGAAGGACGTCATTTCAAGGTTTTTTCAATAAATGACTCCCTTAAACAATTTACAGCACATTGGGTTCCTTGACAAAAGCAAACCAAAACTGATAGGTTAGTTTTCCTCATTACCCTAGATTGATGGATGTACTTTACATTTCCTAGGGTTCCACTCCATATTTCAGGACACTAGTTCATTCCAGAGCATTAAAACCCTTCTAGATGAGCTCTGCCATGCAGGCTTCAAAGGTTCTGGGGGTACAAAAGCCGAGGAAGAAATAAAACAAGTTCTCACAAGTTTTAGAGATTGCTGAGTCACCAATTCACAATGAACATTTTTTGTATAAGAGGAAATCTTTCTTTTTTTTTTTCTTTTGTTTCTTGGGAAACACCTGGACTACTACTACCCTCAGGGATTACTCCTGGTTTTACATTTAGGGGTCATTCCTAGTAGTGTCCAGGGCACTAGGGATTGAACCAAGATTAACCAAGCATAAGGCAAATGTCCTACACACCCAAATGTCTCTCAAACCTAGAGTGACTTTAAATTGTTAGAGTCCAGAATGTTAGAGTCTGGAGTCGACCACCCCTCAAGGACAGAGAACAGAGCTGATAATGCAAATAACATAGCAAGGTTTATTGTTCAAGCTAGCTGGGGTCCAAGTATCCACCCGATGCAGTGGGTTTCAACAAGGACCCCGAGCACTAAATTCAGCAGGTTCTTATACTTTCATTTTGACAAGTAAGCATTTCTCAATAATTTTCATTCTAGCAGGTGTGCATTTCTCAGTTACTTTCATTTCAGCATATGTGCGTTACTCAACTATTTTCATGTGTGTATTACCTAACTACTTTCACTATTTATAAGGTCCTGTCCTGTCCTGTCCTCCCATACTTCCTCAATTTGTTTGAGCGGGCACCAGTAACGTCTCACAACAAATTGTGAGATTTGTTGTTACTGTTTTTGGCATATTGAATGCCAGGCTTTGCCATGAAGGTGAGATACTCCCAGTAGCTTGCCAGGCTCTCTGAGAGGTGCAGAGGAATCGAACCCAGGTCGGAGGCATGAAAGGCAAACATCCTACCATACATCACTTGATCACTTGACATCCCGTTACTCATCGATTTTCTTGAGTGGGCGCCAGTAACATCTCCATTCGTCCCTGTCGCATGTAGCCCAGTGGTGTCTGCTCGCTCCAGGAACACAAAGAGCCTCAAACTGATCGTTCAGGGTGTTGACAAAGAAGTCTAACCACCTAGTAGATGGGCGGACAAGCAATCTTTTGATGTCCCGTGGAATTCAGTAGGTAATGACTCTAGTCCAGCGGTCATCTCCAAATCGCATTTCGTGTCCAGCCTATCTGATTTTCGATGCCTTGGCAAATGAGACAGCGTCCCTGATTCTTAATCGTCAATGGAGGTCAGAACTATGGATTCTTTCTCTCATTTGAGTGAAGCGTGATACTCCAAGCATAGCATTTTCAATTCCTCTTTGGGAGACCTAAATAGCGTTCTCATCCTGTTTTCATAGGGCCCAGGTCTCTGAGGCATATGTTAATGCAGGAAGAATAGTGGAATCAAAGAGATGTGCCCAGAGCCGGAGGTTCTTCATCCTCTTAGCTATTTCTTTGATGCTCTTGAAGGCGTTCCAAGCAGCTCTCTTCCTCTTGTGCAACTCAGGTGCCAGGTCATTCGTCATGTTGACTTTTTGACCTAGGTACATATAACTGTTGTATTCGGAGATGGTTGTTCCATTAAGAGTGAATGGAACATCAGGAATGAGACCGTTTCTCATGAACATTGTCTTCATGAGATTCAGCTCATGGTTGAAGTCGGCCATCATTTGTGCCGCTTGGCTAATGTTTGGTGTCATTAGAATGATGTAATCAGCGAAGCAGAGGTGGTGTAGTTGCTGACCATCTATCTTCACTCCCATTCCTTCTCATTCCAGTCATCGCATGATGTTCTCAAGGGTGGCACTGAAGAGTTTTGGTGAAATGGTTATCACCCTGCCAAACCCCTCTCTTGACATGGATGATCACTTCCTTGTAGAGTGGCGAGATCCTGATAGTGAATTTGTAATACAGCTCATGGAGGATCCTGATGTATTGAGTTGGAACACCCTGTTTGGCCAGGGCTTGGATGACTGCTTCAGTCTCAACAGAATCAAAGGCCTTCTTTAAATCAATGAATGTTAGATAGAGTGGCATCTTGAACTCCTGAGAAACCTCAATGAGCTTGGTTATGTGTGGATATGGTCAATTGTGCTGAATCCTTTCCGGAACCCAGCTTGCTCGCGTGGTTGTCCTTCATCTAGTGTTCTGCCAATCTTCTTCAGGATGACCAAGTGAACAGCTTGTAGAGGACAGACAATAGGCAGATCAGGCGATGGTTGCCAATGTTGTGGATGTCTCCCTTCTTGTACTGTAGAACAGTCTTGCTGGCTTTCCATTGGGATGGAACCCTGCATTCAGATGGTAGTGTGTGAAGAGCAGAGCCATACATATGTATTTTTTTCTTTATCTTCTCTTGGCCTGCATCATCTGGCTCACCTCCTGGCAATTACATTCGGAGGTCTAACCTCATTCCAGGGACCTAATCTTTGATGATTATCGCGTTTTGCAACCCCCACCCCTACTTACCAGGAATGAACTAGTTCCTCATTCCTGGAAGAGGCCCAGACTGCTCAAAGGTCACAAAGCCTATCATGGTAGTTCTTTGGCTGAACTGGCCCAACAAAATCAATTCAAAATTCTGCTAAAATCATGGGAGCTACACATAAAAGAAATAATAGTGAATCAAAACGGTCCTAGAGAGTCACTATTCTAGACATCTATACTCAAGCCACATCTTTTAATTTCACTATCAGTGGATGACAGTGGCTCCCTGTGTACAACAAAACAATTTTTGAAAAGGAGTATAGACTGAAGATAAAAAGTGATGTAAATCGAGGTGCAATGTACAGATGTACCCTCTTTAAAATAAAACAGTAATACTAATGCTAATAGCACAAGGTCCGAGATGCTAGTTTTAATGGTCAATTGTGTTCTATAGGATATTAACCCCAAGCGTTTTAGGCTTTATTAGTGAACTGCTCCTTTTCCTCCCCCCAGAGAAGCTTATAGTGCTCTTACAAGCACCCTTAATTTCTGAGTCTATCTTCAACCTTTCCTTTGTGCTTTACCCCTCACCTTTAGCTACTAAATCCCCCAAGTTAGGCTTGATTACTTATAAAGTCAAACCTTCTAGTGACTCTGAACTTTATATCCGTAGGGAATTCGTTGCTTTCCTCTTTTCCCTATAACTTTTTCATGTTTTACTACATAATGATATTCTTCATATAAACACAGAAAGACCATTGCTCCTAATATTTGGGAGTTAGTTGACTGTGAAATATATCTATTCTTGGGCATCTGTTATAATTACCTGACTCAGGCGTCAGTCCCTATAGTTACTATCACCCCCAAAATCTGGGTCCCATTGAGAGATCTCTGGATGGACCTGGAGCAAGCAGCAAAGCTGATGTAGGCAGGCAGGCAGACAGGGAAGGCCCCCTCCCCAGGCGATGGCAGTACATTTCCTAGGAACTAATAGCTCTGAAGTTATAAAAACTAACCTTGCAGGAAAACAGGAACTAAGGCCTGGTGCCATACCCAGAAAAGCTCCTGCAGAAATAAAAGGCCAGGAAAGGAATTTCAAAGAAGACCATCACCATGCCCAAGCCCCCTGGTAACCTCCTCAGCAAATGACTTTGACCTAGGTAGAAGTCCCACAATAGGGGCAAGTTGGAGAACTCCTATAAAGGCCACCTTGAACAAAGAAAGGGCATGCACATGCTGCCCGAGCCCATGTGCTGCTTGCGCCCACGTGGCGCCCAAGCACATGTGGCACCCGAGCACATGTGTCGCCTACATCTCCCCTTTTGAGACGTGTACTTTCAGGCTTTCCTGTTTAATTCTTGGATGTGTGTAGGGGCTCTCTCTGCCCTTGGAAAAGCCCGGGTTCTCTCTTTTTTGTTGTTGTTGTTGCTTTTTGGGTCACACTCAGAGATGCTCTGGGGTTACTCCTGGATTTGCACTCAGGAATTACTCCTGGTGATGCTTGGGGGACCATATGGGATTATGGGATGCCGGGGATCGAACCTGGGTCAGCCACATGCAAGGCAAATGTCCTATCACTCCAGAACACCCCCCCATCCCCGCCACCCCAGGTTCTCTCTTGAGCATGTTACTCTCTACACTTTCTACCACTTTCTCTCCCTCCTCCCCTTCAAATCCTCCAAATAAAAACTGTGTAATTTCACTGCTCGTCTATTCCTGAAATTTCTTTCCATGAGGCAAGACAGGAACCCAGTAACCCTGGATCCCAGGTGGCAGATTGGGAGAAAGTGACCGTCTTTCTCCTCCCTGCTTCACATAAGTAACCCATGGGGCCCACTGACATCAAAGCTACCCTGGCTTTGAAATGGGACAATCTCGAAATCATAAAGCATGCTCTTTACCATGATGACCTAAAAGACAGGTCTCCAAGGGGGTATAAAAAGTTAAACTAGCCTGAGGACTTAAGTTTGGGATTTATGGTAAAAGTCAAGGCAGCATTTACCCCTGGAGACCAAAGAACTGTTTTGGAATCTGTATCTCTTTCTGTGTTTATCCAAATAATTGCAAGTATTAATAAAAAGTAACATTAATTGTTTAATATGTACTAATAGCAAGAGAAAGAGAAAAGCAATATAGATACTTGCCCTCCCTGGGTGAAATTCTCAGTATAGCCTGCTGAGACAGAGTGTCTCCTTGAGTTGATTCTCTCTCTCAAAAGAATTGCCTCTGTCAAAGTACTTTATCTCTGTAAGTGATCAATCACACTTATGTGCAGTCCTATATCTCAACCCCCTCAGATGTTCTATAAGTATGCTAAACAGCTCTGAAATAAACAGGCCATTGTGACCATCAATTCGTTTCCATCTCTTTGTTTCTCTACTGTGGAGGCAGCTCTCTGGCTACCAAAAGTTTGTTTTTGAAAGTTTGACAAGTTAAGGACATGTTTGACAAGTTAAGGTCAATGTCTACAGGATCCAAGGAGGGGACTTGGATCCTCAGAAAATCTGGATTACACTGGAGATTGTTGATTCTATTACTCAGTTTTTGGGAAGTACAGTTGAGAAGGAGGAGAATATTAGGTATGAGATGGGAGATTCCCCCCCCCCCCCCACACACACAGGAATTTAGCAAACAGACATTTAAGAGGATTAAAGATGAGACAAAGAAAGTCCCCTCAGCTGAGAAAGCTACACTCTTGGTTCCCCACCAAAAACTCTAAAGAAGATAAGACTTTTCCAGAGAAATTGCGCTCTCAGGACAGGAATTCTTCTGATGATGTGGATTTAACATTCCCTACTGGCATAAAACCAGAGACACCTCCATCTCCTCCATATGATTAAACTTTCAGTACAACAGATGAAAGTGATGTAGATAATGCACTGGCTTTCACTTCCTCAGACTCAAAGTCTAACAGCGGCATGACAGAATAGACCCCTAACCTACCTCCCCCAAAATCAAGTGGTCTCCAGGACTCCTGGGATGTGTTCCCAATAGAAGTTTACAATTAAGATCTTTATCTTTATCTTTAAGAGCATAAGTGGTCAATTCCACCAGCTGCCTTCGGTTCCCTCCCCTGTCCTCCCCCCTGCCTCCCAAACCCATCCAGCTAGAGGAAAATCAGCCCCCATCTTATGAAAGGTTAAGAATGGACTCTCATTTTGGGGCTCAAGCAATAGCACAGCAGGGAGGCCGTTTGCCCAGGTTCGGCTGACCCGGGTTTGATTCCCAGCATCCCATATGGTCACCCCGAGCGCTGCTAGGAGTAATTCCTGAGTGCAAAGCCAGGAGTGACCCCTGTGCATCACCGGGTATGACTCAAAAAGGAAAAAAAAATGGACTCAGTCATTTTTAATAATACCTTGTAACTACATCTCTCCACTGAAAGTAAATACTTTACAGGCTGGAATGAAGGCATTTATTCAGTGCAAATTAATGCCCCAGGTCATTCTGGGCAGAGATTTTTTAAGAATCAAATTAGCTTATGAAATGTTAGTAGGTAAATGGAAGTAGATAGGTCAGAAGAGCAAGCTCCCTTGCCCCATGCTGGTTTTGCTCATGAATGCAAAGTGGCATGATGGGCTTGGGAGGAGATCAATATAGACACTGAATTTCAATATTTGAATTTGTTTGATTTTGTTTTTGTGCCTGAATCATGCTCAGTTTACTCTGGCTTATGTTATATGGATAATATCTTACTTGCATGTAAATTAATAATAGAGGGCTTCAGAAATTGTATGAAAACTTCAAAGCTCTTAATGATTTTCAATTACTGCTAGGGGTTGGATCCAAGCCTCTCAGCATTTCCAATTCAGGTCTTAGTAACACATGTCTCACCTTTGAGGAAGACTCTGCCCTCAATGGCCCAAGGCAGTTAGGACCTGATGCTCAGAAGGAGTTGGAGTTTTCATTTATTTATTTATTTATTTATTTATTTCGAATACCCATCCCTCCACCAGTGCCTATTTCCCACCACCACGGATCCCAGTATCCCTCCCATCCCCCATCCCCCCCATCCTACCCCGCCTCTGTGGCAGGGCATTCCCTTCTGTTCTCTCTCTCCCCCTGGGTGTCGCGGTTTGCAAAAGAGTTAAGTCTGATTTTCAGGGAGAAACGCTGTATGATTTACTTTCCATTGATCACTTTGTATATAAGGAGATGTTTGGAAAAGATGTCCTGGTGCCTGCCTGCAGGTTCAAAGTCATCAGGGTTCCATCTGGAGAAGGCGGGATGCAGCACCTACCCCATCTGGGACCTCCTGGTGATATTGGCTCTGTTTGGGACCTGGAGTATTCTCCGGGAGCTGTAGGCCCCCCAGCCAGTTTTCTTCTTTGTTGCTGTGTGCTGTAAGATGGCACTGGGGGGTGGGTTGGAGTTTTTTTAGACTGGCTCCAGAAATTCTATCTTTCTCAATTTCCTCCTGAAGAAAAAGTATGGCTTTTACTACAGTTATTGGAAAACAGAAAAGGGGTATGCCCCTGCTTGACTTGTCCTTGAGATTATTTTCTTTAAACTTTTAAAATCTCAAGGAGAGTCTCTTAATGATTTTTCACATTAATTGGGTCCACCCCTCTCTTGGCATTCCCAGCTCAGAGGGGTCTGCCTCAGGGAAAAGCAGTATTGTGGAACCTCCTTAATCATACTTCTGCCCAGCAGATACAACTTGCTACATTGGTTTATTTACCCTCCCAGGTATCAGACTCTTGTAACTTTGTAAAAGAAAAACCAGGTATAATACCCCACTCCCTCAGGAAACAATTTATTGCCCTATTTGGGTTAATATCGAAAAAGATGAGGGACCTCCTTATAAAAGGAAAAAGCTATGCTTGTATTTTAACAGACAGCAGACCTACGAAGAAACTCTGGGTCTTGTTACTTTCATCTGGAGTCTAATATCTGCCCAGCTCCGCCCTCAGATGGCCAGAGATACCATAACCCTCCAAACTCCAGTCCAGCCATTGCTAAACCAATCTCCTCTGGGAATCACAAGGAAATCAAAGAAGCCAGAGATAAAGGACCCCCAGATAAAAGCCTCTAGATCCCTTTAACATCATGAGGTCATACTAAGAACATTCCTTATATCCCTTTTGGGACAATGCCAGGACTCCATGTTTGGACTAACAATTTCTTCCTTTGACCCCATTCTTGGAATTCACAGATGTCTCAGTTTCCTGAATGAGGAAGGGGCACTTTTTAAAAATACTGAATGGGGCCGGAGTGATAGCACAGTGGGGAGGGTGTTTGCCTTTCATGCAGCCAACTGTAGTTCAATCCCCGGCATCCCATATGGTTCCCTGAGCACCGCCAGAAGTAATTCCTGAGTGCAGAGCCAGGAGTAACCCCTGAGCATCGCAGAGTGTGACCCAAAAAGCAAATTAAATAAAATAAAATACTGAATGTGCGATAGACTGTGAGATAGAGTCTTAAAAAGCTGTTCGTGATTGGGTTTCAGTCATACAGTGTTCCAACATCCATCCCTCCCTCGACCAGCACACATTTCCCAGCACCAATGTCCCCAATTCCCCTCCCGCACCCCAAGTCTCCCTCTATGGCAAGCATGTTTTCTCTCTTTTTGTCTCTCTGTCTCTGTCCATCCCTTCCCCTCTCTCCCCTCCACTCCCCGCCTCTTTAGGCATTGTGGTTTGCAGAACAGATGCTGACAGGTTATCATGTATATCCCTTCATTATTCTTCAAAGGTGTACTTAACTGAAACACCTTTTCATTTCTCTCTAGGATACTCCCTCGATCCTGTTCACATTGGAACTTCCCCCCCACCACCCTCTCTGCCCCCATACATAGATTTGTACCATGACTCTGATACTCAAAGCCAAAAGTAGAATAAACTTTGTTCTCCAGTGCACAGAGGACAATCTTTAAGAGACACCACATACTGGAACACAAAACATATCTCTATTAAACCAAAAAGAGAAAGTGAATCAGGCTGACCCAAGTTCAATTCCTCCGCCCTTCTCGGAGAGCCCAGCAAGCTACTGGGAGTATCTCGCCCTCACGGCAAAGCCTGGCAAGCTACCCGTGATTTATTCGATATGCCAAACACAGTAACAAATCTCACAATGTTACTGGGCCCACTCGAGCAAATCAATGAACAACGGGTGGACAGTGACAGTGACAATCCTCTCAGACCATGATACTTTAAAAATAGAAATTAATCACAAACAAATAGGAGAAAATTGAAATGCGTGGAAATCAAACAAAAATAATTTTCTGAGTCAAAAACCCCACATTATGATTATACACATAAAAAAAGAGAAAAAAGAAACACATTAAAGAGCAAGAAATGGCCAAAAGCAACAGGACTGGAGAGTTGGTCAACAAAACTGAGTTTATATCCAAGTAGAGGGAGGGGTGTTTGGGAGGGCTCCACAAACCCTGATGGAAGGAAGCAGGCACTCTTGGTGGTGGGTGTGGTGCTGGGAAGTTATATGCATAAAAATATCATTTATAACAGTGCTATAAATCATGGTGCTGCAATAAAAAATAAGGAAAAGATAAACAAGATGAGTCAGGAAAAACTGAGAAAGTACCAATTACCTTCTAGAGTACAAATTAAAACGCAGAGTACAAACTATAAACCAAGCAAGCAGCCCGGTCTAAAAAGTATGGAAACAGGCCAGGGAGCTGGCTCAACAGGATAAGCACATGCTTTGCATACAGGAAGCCTTCGATCCCAGAACCACATACTCTCCCAATTATTGCCAGAGCAATCTCTGAGCACAAAACTCGGAATAACCCCTAGCACTGTAAGGTGTGATCCCCAAACCAAATTAAATGCACAAAAGAGTGAAAACATATCTGCATGTGCCACAGAAAAACAATGCCCAATAACAAAGAAAATGTTACTGGGGCCTCGAAGATATCTAAAATGGCTGAAATACATGCCATGCGAAGCATGGCCTTTAGCGCTGCATGGTTCCCTAACATCACTGGGTGCACCCCTGGTGACCCCCCAGCACTATCAGGCCAAGCAGAACTGCACTGCAGGCACTGAACCAGAACACTTCAGGCCACTATCACTGGGCTGAGAATAAACAGGAACAGCCCTGGAGCCCCTGAGCAAGCTCCCCTACCACAAAAAGGAAGCAGAAGCAAATATGTTCCTTCTCACTCAAAATTGATAAAATATAAACAAAAGAGAGCAGTTTTCCACCCAGTGGATATATATGTCTATCTTTCATGAATGATAATCCCTAGTTCACAGGAATCTGGAAGAACAGGTTGGGGATGCCTTTCTTTGAAAATCAACCTGGCCTGTTTCCATACTTTTTAGATGATAAATAGCTATCAAAATTCCACAGGAATGTGTTCTAGGACCTAAAGGCAATTGCAGATATGCAATGATATGCTGATGAAGATATGTCTGAGACATTTTCTACTGAAGAACAACAATCCTAAAATGAGATTACTTTTGTGTTGACAAAAATGTCTCTCTCTATGAAGCTGTTCCAGGGAATGAGGTAGTCTCAGATTGCTGACATGCCTCCAAATCACAGGGCTAAAAGACAAGTGGCAGAGAACTCCTATCTTTTTTGGGGGGGCACACCAACCGATGCTCAGGGGTTACTCCTGGCTCTGCTCACAGGAATTATTCCTGGAAGTGTTCAGGGACCATGTGGGATGCCACAGATTGAACTCTGTGCAAGCAAGCACACTACCCACTGCATTATCTTTCCAGTCCCTTGTACTCCTGATTATATTACTATTTATATAACTGACTTGAAAACTTAGGTTCATACAAAATCTCTTTGCAAATGTTTATAGTCGGAGAGCCCGGCAAGCTACCGAGAGTATTCGATATGCCAGACACAGTAACAACAAAGTCTCCAATGGAGACGTTACTGGGCCCGCTCGAGCAAATAGTTGGTATATTTATCATCACCTAAAATAAAAGAGAAACAATGAAGAAGTTCATCAGTAAATGAATGGGTAAATAAAACACAGTATATTCATACAATGGAATATGTCAGTTGTATAAAGGAATACATTATTATTTCATGTAAATTATGGATTTCTATCAAATGCATATTACTAAGCAAAAGAAGCCAGTCTTGAAAATCTATGTTCAGAATGCATGATTCTGTTTAGATGATATTCATGAAAGGCCAAAGCTATAGAGATAGTGAAAAAAATAAGTGGTTGCCAAAAATTGGAGGTAAAGAAGAGAGGGATTAAATAAAGCATTTATTAAATAAAATATTTGTATTGTGAAGACAAGGGGGAGGAGAGGGGCTGATGAGAGAGGGAGAGAGAGAAGGAGGAAGGGAGGAGGAGGAGGAGAGGGAGAGGGAGAAGGAGAGGGAGAGGGAGAAGAGAGGAGAGGAGAGGAGAGGAGAGGAGAGGAGAGGAGAGGAGAGGAGAGGAGAGGAGAGAGTGAGGAAGACAAAATATAAAAGAATCAATTGATGCTGTTTAATTTCGGGAAATAAAACCAAAGTAAGAAGAAAGAAGATTGCATTTTTACAGAATATTCCATTTTAATGTTTTTCCAAGTACATAAGGGTTTCCTATTAAAAAGATAAAACTACTTTTAATGGCGATAGTGCATGAATAAAATATAAAACCAGAAACATTCAAATGGGCGAGGTTGATATATGGAAAAAAGGTGCCTCTTAAGAATGGGAAATAATAGGTAAACAAGCATCAAGGCTTCAGTTATACTAGTGATATGGGTGAGTGGTGTAGCAATATATTCAATACACAAACCCAACAAAACTGTAAACATGAGATCTAAGCTATAACCACTGGAACTCTGTAAATGGCCTGTCAAGTTGGGAGTTGGGGGTGAGGAGGGAATATGGAACACTGGTGGAGGGAATTTGACACTGGTGGTGTGGAAATATTATGTGCCTAAAACTCAACTATCAACAACTTTGTAAATACATTCTTTAAAGGTACCTCTTAAAAATTAATGTTATATAAAAAAATGCTCCACATTACTAGTCATCAGGGAGAAGCAAATCAAAACAACAATGAGATATCATCTCACACCACAGAGACTGGCACACATTCAAAAGAACAAAAGCAACCACGGCTGGTGTGGATGTGGGGGAAAATGGACGCTCTTTCACTGTTGTTGGGAATGCCCACTAATTCAGCCTTTCTGGAAAACAATATGGACAGTCATTCAAAAACTAGAAATTGAGCTTTCATATGACCCCCTGCAATATCACTTCTTGGAATATATTCCAAGGATAAAAAAAAGCACAGTGGAAATGGCATCTGGACCTATATGTTCACTGCAGCTGTGTTCACAATAGCCAAAATCTGGAAACAACCAAGTGCTCTAGAACAGATGACTGATTAAAGAAACTTTGGTATAGCTATACAATGGAATACTATGCAGCTGTTAGGAGAGATGAAGTCATGAAATTTGCTTATAAATGGATAGACATGGAGAGTATCATGCTAAGTGAAATGAGTCAGAAAGAAGAGACAGACACAGAAGGACTGCACTCATTTGTGGAGTATAAAACAACATAACATGAGGCTGACATTTAAGTATAGTAGATACACGGGACAGGAAGATTACTCTATAGCTGGAATCCTGCCTCATAAGCAAAGGGGAGAAGGCAGCTGGAATAGAGAAGGGATCACTAAGAAAATGATGGCTTGAAGAACTGGTTGGGATGGGAGATGTATGCTGAAAATAGATAATGGAACCAAACATGATAACCTCTCAGTATTTGCATTGCAAACCATAATTCCCAAAAGTATAGAGAGTATGGGAAATATTGTCTGCCATGAAGGCAGGGGGAGGGTGGGAAAGGGGGGTATACCAGGGATATTGGTGGTGGGGAATGTGCACTGGTGGAGGGATGGGTGTTTGATCATTGTGTGATTGTAACCCAAACATGAAAGCTTGTAACTATCTCACGGTGATTCGATAAATTAAATAAATTAATTAATACATAAATAAAATAAAATCAAAAGTTCTCAAAGGCCCGAGAACTATAACAAAAAAATTAATGTTATAAAAATGTAAGCACTATGAGTTATAATACTGATAATGATAGAGTCTTATGCATAAAAAACATCCTCCAACATAATGTACACTTGGTCTACCACTGTCTCAGTTATCCCTCATCCTACCTCCTTCCACCATATCAAGATCCTGGCCTGTTCAGCATGGCTGGACTTCTTGGGGAGTAGAGGCTCCACTGCTGGAACAAAGGTTATACCAAGAATATCAAAGGGAGACCATCAACAGCTCAAAGCTCAAACCCTTAGGAACTACACTAGCAATGAGCTTTGGGAGAGAGCAGTTTTGTAGAACTTTTTATAAGCAACAGGACAAAGAAGAGGACCATATTTGCCTGCATCATCCGAGATGTGCACTTTCTTAGTTTAGGGCACATTTCCCATCCCTGCTTGGGATGTTTCCTGTTCTCACCCTGAAGAACCCTGTGTTCTCTCTTAATCATGCAGGTATCTCTTTCTTTCTCTCCCTTTATTGTCATAAAAAACTTGTCTTACTTCATTACTCATCTCCTCTTGATTTTTATTTTTATTTTTATTTTTTTTGGGGGGCACCAGTGTGGGGTTAGGGGCAGTGATGCAAATGCTTACTCCTGGGTCTGCACACAGGATCACTCCTGGTGGGATCACCTACTGTACAATTACTATGATCCTTGAAATTCTTTCTCGCGAGACAAAGGAAAATCGGAGTATAACTGAGGACTGGCTTTCACTTTCTGAAAATGGTAATTCCTTGCTCCATTCTAAATTCCCTGGCTTCCCAAGAGGAAAGTGAGTAACAGAGACAATTTTCAATGATGAAGAGGACAGGTACAATTTGATGAGTGCCTCACTCTGGTGAACAGTAAGATCTGTACAGTGTAGGTGCTCATAGCAGACTCGCATCAGACTTAGCCTTCGGCAGGAAATTTCCTGGGTGAGTGAAGCAGGTACAGACTGAACCAGTAGGCTCCATTTTGGAGGCTACCATCACTTTGACCCCTCTTCTCATAAGCAATGTAGGCAATCCTACTCCCTTATTAGTGGCAGTCATTTCTTCACCAGCAACATTTTTTATAATATTACTTCTGATTCATGAGCAGAGTGTGTGTTTCTGTTTCCTTGTATCCTAGAAAAGAGGTGCTTTTAAGGGTAATGATGAAAGGCAGAATCTTTCAATAATAAGTGTTGTTATAACAAGTAGTGATGAGGAAAAAACTAGCTTGATTTTCTCACATATTTTCTGAATTGAAATTCCATTTGGTCTGAAAACTAAAGGGGATGAAGGGTAACAACCCATAAAAGTGCTGGAAGAAGAGCCAGGAATGTAGCTCAGTGGTAGAGTTCATGCTTGAGGCACTGGCACCTCAAAAAAAGTGCTAGAAAAAATTTACTTCCCTACGAGTATACTATTGGATATTGGACTTAAGTGCTTTAGGATTCATGAGTGGATTGCTCCTTTTCTTCCTCCCAGAGAAACTCAGAGTGCTCTTGCTAGCATTCCTAATTTAGTTTAATTTTAGCTTTAGCTTTCCTTTGCTTTTTTACCGCTCATTGTCATAGTTCCCGAAGTCAGTCTTATAAACCAAAACCTTCTGGTAATTTTGGATTTTGTATTTGGATTGCTTTGTATTTGAAGTGCTGTGTATTTGTATCTGCTTTTCTATTTCCCCTATAAGGTAAGGTAAGGTAAAGGCCCTCCCGTTGATCGTCGATTTGCTCGAGCGGGCCCAGTAACGTCTCCATTGGAGACTTTGTTGTTACTGTGTCTGGCATATCGAATACTCTCGGTAGCTTGCCGGGCTCTCCGAGAGGGGCGGAGGAATCGAACTCGGGTCGGCCATGTTGGCCGCATGTAAGGCGAACGCCCTACCCGCTGTGCTATCGCTCCAGCCCTATAGCCTTTTTATATTTTACTATAATGTTCTTTGCTTAAACACAGAAAGACCATTAATGCTATGCTTCTAATGTTTGGGAGTTGACTGACTCTGAAATATATCTACTCCTGGGCATTTGTCTCAATTACTTGACTTTGGCTGCTTTGGCTATTGTTCATAAGACCCCAAAAGGGAAGTACTGCCATGGGACTGGGATGCATTCGGGGTGAGTGGCGAACTACCCTGGCATTGATATAGGACTCTCTGGAAGGCATAAATGCATGGTCTTTATGCAAGCTGTTATAATTTAAGAGACAGGACCCTCATGGGGAAGGACAACCTGAATTGGCCCGAGGAGACTTAGATTGGGATTTAGGGTAAAATCCTTGCTTGCTCTCAGTGCTGACAGAACTAAGTTTTGGGATCTTTGTCTCTTACTGTGTTTTTTCAGACTTCAAGTATTAATAAGAAGTAAACTTAACTGTATAACTGTATAACATACAACATGTTATACTTAACATGTATAACATATACAACTAAATAGGAGGAAAGGCAAAAGCAATATAGATGTCCCTAGGAGACAGTGTCTCCTTGAGTTAATCTGTCTAAGAGAATTGCTTCTGCCGAATATTTGTAAATCTCTGTAAATGATCAATCACACCTATGTCCTAAACCTCAACCCCCCCTCAGATATTCTATACATATACTAGCAGATTCTGCATTAAAATGGGTCATTTTCACCATCAGGCTGTGGTCCCCTGTCTCTTTATCTCTCTGCTGGGGGACTGGAATTGGCTCCAACCTAACACATGCAAGCGTCGCACTGCAGCACCCAGGTTTTGTAAACTCACAGTAGCACTGTCCACTGTACTGTCTTCCTGTTGTTCATCGATTTGCTCGAGCAGGCTCCATTAACGTCTCCATTGTGAGATTTGTTGTTACTGTGTTTGGCATATCGAATATGCCACAGGGAGCTTGTCAGGCTCTGCCGTGTGGGATACGCTTGGTAGCTTGCTGGGTTCTCCAAGAGGGACAGAGGAATCAAACCTGGGTAGGCCACATGCAAGGCAAATGCCCTATCTGCTGTGCTATTGCTCCACATTTATTTTAATTGTAATAAAAAACAGAGATTACAAAAAGAAAAGACTGTTTAAATTATCTACAGAAAATTGGAGCTTAGGGGCCAGAGCGACAGTACAGCAGGTAGGGCATTTGCCTTGAATGTAGCTGACCAGAGTTCAATCCCATCATCCCATAAAGTACCCTGAGCAACACCAGGAGTAATTCCCGAATGCAGAGCCAGGAGTAACCTGAGCATCAGTAGCTGTGACCCCAAAAGACTCCCTCCCCCAAAAAAACGAAAGAAGGAAGGAAGAAAGAGCCAGAATTATAAAATATTAAAATATTATAACTCTTTGCTACACATGATCAAGATTTTCCTAAAGAAACTAAGGCTGTCCTGGAACCACACACTCTTCCTGGAACCACATAGCTGGACAAATTTACCGAGCTATTGCTCTTTGGACCAATGAATATTATATAGAGCAGATTGGGATGGGTCTCTCTTTCATCATCATGTATTGGTCTCTGCTAACTAGCTGCGCAAAAAAAAGACAAGACAGCAGAAAAAAATATGTATAAAGCAAACCCAAGGAATGAAGTCATCATAAGACATGGCAAGGTCCCACAGATAGGATAAGTTACCTTCATCTGATTTCCCAGTCCTTAAGGAGGAATTACCATGTGACCAACTATATCCTTTGATCAGACATTTTCCCCCTAATTAGTTCCCTAATAAACTAATGTAAGTGTGCTTCTATTCCTACAGCACGGCAGATTCTACCCATGGATAGCCACCAACTTACACAACTTTATAAATGACCAGTGGGGTCCCTGAGATATCAAGATTGTTCTCCTATGATCCTAGAGAACTATGGCTTCTTACTGTACCCTTAGCAGGTAATGAAAACTCATTCTTTTAAATTTATTTTTATTGAATCACCATGAGATAGAGCATTACAAAATTGTTCATGATTGTATTTCAGTCATACGATGTTCCAACCCCCATCCCTCCACCAGTGTAATTTTCCAGCACCAGTATCCCCAGGTTCCCTCCCACCCTTTCAAGCCACCCCCCTACACACACCCCAATCTGCCTCTATGGCAGGCACCTCTATTATATCTCTCTCTTTTTACCATCTCTCATTTTAGGCATTATGGTTTTCGATACAGATGCTGAAAGGTTATCACGTACATCCCTTTACCTGCTTTCAAGACTGGGTTCTTGTCTAGAGTGATTATTTCAAACTAGTATTATCATGATAGGTCCTCCTCTATCTTAAGCACTATTCATCTCCCACACCACTGACTAACCACTGACTAGTCCACCTGGTCCGTTTTCCCTGGCATTGGATATTCATATCATACTGTTATCATGCTGACTGAAATGCATCAGAAGGAGAGGGACAGATATAGAATAACTGCATTTATTTATGGGATATGAAAACTTATTCTTATTGTGGAAGAGCTAAGCTGAGCATTTTTGTAATGTCTTTATTTAGAGATGGGGAACTAAAACTTCAGAATGGTGGGAATGTGGTATTCCCAAAAAATTGTGTTCCTTGATCCTTACTGTTACTGCTTCTCACAGTTTTACCCATGCTCATCTTGATCATTACCCTGTTCTATGGTACCCTTTTACCCATGAAAAGGGGGAAACGATGAAATCATCATTTTTTATATTCTAGCAGTACAAATCAAGTGAAAGTTTTAATTGGCGTAGGGGTGAAAAAAGAGAAAGAAATCTCCTTATGTGGTGACCAGGTCCTATATTCATCCTTCTGTAACAGAAAGCATGCTTGGATGTTTCTGAGATAAATATAAAAGATTATGACTCCTTCAGGATTTTGGGTTGTTCAGTTCAGCTTTGAGACAAACTACAGAAAAAAAAATTACTTTTTAGGATTAGCAGTGCTCAGCAATAACAAGAGAGGATGCAAGCAAAGAAGAATGATGGTAAGTATTAAATAGAAGTGTGAGAACACAGAAAATGAACAGAGATGATAGAACCCTTTATTCCGGGAAATGGCAAACAAATAGACTCGAGCAGAGACCCAGTCCTCTTTCTCATTTCAGATAAATTCTTTTAATCCAACTTGTAAAAGTAATAAAGGTCCAGGGAGAAGACAATAGAATGTAGAGACATATAAATATTGAGGTTGGTTCCTTTTGAGGGCTGTGCAGGAAAATCTGTTCCAGGCATTCTTAGGACCCACTTAGCAAGAGAACTGCCATGACAGATTCTGAGTAACTTAGGCCTCTTCCAGGAACAAGAAAAGCAGAAAAACCAGATGCTTTTGTCAAAGATTACATCCCCAGAATCAGATTAGATCTCCAGTATGTTACTGTTAGGGAGGGGACTGGATGTCGAGGGCCAAAAAAAAGGTATAAGAACCTGCTGAATTTAGTGCTCGGGGTCCTTGTTGAAACCTGCTACAGTGGGCGGATACTTGGACCCCAGCTAGCTAGAACAAGAAATTCCACTATTATCAGCTCTGTTCTCTGTACTTGAGGGGTGGTCGACTCCGTACTCTAACAGCCTCTCTCTCTTTGCCATTCCTGTGCTGAACAATGACATTCTCCCTATATATTCACATCCTCTTCCTTCTACGTGTTTCTGACTCTATGTACAAACTCTTTCTTTAGAAAGGATCCACATACTCAAGTATAACCTCACTTTAACTTGACTCATGGATACTGATACTTCACCATCTTTTGTTGGTGACATAGTTCAACTCCTATCAAGGAAGTAAAAGGTTGGCACCTGGGGCTGGAGTGATAGCACAGAGGGTAGGACATGTGGCTGACCCAGGTTCGATTCCGAGCATCCCATATGGTCCCCCAAGCACCACCAGGAGTAATTCCTGAGTGCAGAGCAAGGACTAACACCCGTGTATAACCAGATGTGATCCAAAAAGAGAAAAAAAAGGTTGGCAATATCAGGAACAGACCAGGATGGTGAGACAGTGGGGATGAATATAGAGCTGATCTTGTGGATGAAGGAAGTCTGAAAAATATCAATGGCAATCAGGAGTTTCAACAACAGAAAGTCTAGATCTAAGGCATGGGCCAGAAAAATAGCAAGGAAACTAAAACCCATGGTCTAGAGAATAACTAATATTTGCTTCCAGGGTAGATTTAAACTGTAATCTGGTCAGAGCACATGCCTATAGTTAAATAGGTCAAAAAGAAAAGTTTCCATTCCTATTGGAAAGTTCCCAATCAGTAATGTTTCCAGTTATGAGGTCCCTACTACAGTTATTAAAGGGTCAGTGCTAGAATTGGAGTGGAAGAAAGACCCTATACTTCAGCATCTTTCTCACAGTACCACCTATACCACAAAGTATCTTCCTTCACATCTTCCCCACTTATTCTTATGCTAAGGGCATCTTTGAGCATATAGGTAATTAGCTACAGCTCTCAGGACAGGAATACCACTAAACAGCCATATCCAGAAGACCTCTTATGATCAAGGTCCAGCTTATGATCTGTCCAAAGATGACAGAATCCTCAGGGTCTTGGTGTTCTTGAGAGCAGTCCAGCATACTGCTCCCTAGGGCGGGCAGGCAGTAAATACATGTGTCTTCTCTGACTAACTTCTCACCATGTTCTCCTCTCCCACACCTCTTGGATGAGCCCTGCCTACTCTGGAATTCAACTCAATTGAAATAACAAAAAACTACAAGATCCTTTTCTAGTCATAAAAGTTGGGTGGATGCAAAATCATGCCAGCTTTACATACAGCAGCGTGTTTCCAGACAACTATGTGTGATGAGCATGATAGTGTTGCAATTCCTAACCTTACAGAATTTTCAAGCTGGAAAAGACCTTCACAGATCTATTCAGGCAGTAAAGAAAACTGACTCCAACCAAGAGGGAAAGGCCTACTTAACAATCTCCTTTTCACTTTAGGAAGCTTTCAGTCTTTGCAAACACAACCATTTGCATTGTGTTCGCCCACTCCACCCCTGCAAGAGTCCATCCAAGTGGATAATTAGAGCCCAGTACAGAGAAGGCATTTAGCAAACACTTGTTGCTTGATAATCAATTCACATGATGCAAGCCCACTCATTTACTATAATATAGCCTGCAGATAATTTCCATTGTTCTCTAGGAGTTTCACTGACTCCACTCTATCTATGCTCCCCAAAGACCCCAAATCCTGTTGCAGCCATATGTTTCCACTACTCCCCACCAGCACACACTAGGCTTACATCAATACTTCCTACTGTACTGGCATGCCAGAATGTTACATCTAATGTACTTGCATATTTGTGGCATAGCTCACTAGGATGCAGAGACCTGGAAGTCACACTACTGAACTCATCACAGGCCAATTCCTTAATCAAGAGAGTTTAAACTCAACCAACTGTCATTCCTTATGTGTAAACAACTCTCAGTATTGACCTATATTCAAACAGAGCTTTATGGTTCTACACTGGGTATTAAAGGGGAGAATGATGACTATAGACACAAAGTAGAGAAGTTGTCTTAGAAATGTGCTTAGAAATCAGAACTATAAAAGATGAGCAGGTGAGAGATAAGGATATAGGGAGAACTAATTGGTTAACAGTTGTGAAGCATCATCTTCAATAATATCTGCAGAGCCCTCCCACCCTACCTATTCCTGGAATGTCTAATTGCATCTGGCACACCAGTGCACTGGGAAGTATTGATGTAAGGTCTGAGCATTTACTGATGTTTATCTTGGACACATCTAATCACTATAAATATTCTGTCATTTGATACTATTAGTCATTTGAAATAATCAGCTTCCACTGGTCCCCAGAGTGAAGTGAGAGGATGATCACTATATAATGGCAAACATTTCCTAACTAAAGTAGGAGCGATGTAAGAAGCCATTATCTAAAAATTTTCTAAAGTTGTTAGATAGATATTACAGGAGGTATGGTACTTGCCTGCAGGTTGCACTTTACAACTCTGAGTTGCACTAAACTCCAACCAGGAATGATACCTGAAGACAAAGTGAGGAGCTGCGCCTGAATACCACACTCAAAGCTTCTCCAGAGAAGAGACATATGGAAGAAATACTTCTCCAAGAACTGAACTGATTGATTCACTAAACTAAATTTCTTGAAGTTAAGAACAGTGTCAATCCATGCTGCAAATACTTATATTAGTATACGCATTAAAATACCATGCCAAATGAGAAAGAAGGTAAAAATAGTATGTGTCCAATTCTATATTTAAGTCTTAATTAGAAACAAACTTAAAACTTGAATACTTGCTTTCTTTAAGAGAAAAATTCTTTAACTAAAAATATTGGGAGGGCGGCAGAGCGATAGCGTTGTAGGCAGGGCATTTGCCTTGCATGTGGCTAACTTGGTTCAGTCCCAGGCATCACATATGATCCCCTGAGCATTACCAGGACACAGGACCATTGAAATGGTTAGCCCTGCCTTTATATTGTTATATGCATAAGCATTAGAAAATATACATAAATCAGTTGCAATAAGAATATAAACATTTGTCAGATGAAGGCTTTCCTTAACAGTTTTAAACTCATTCTACATTTTGCAACTATTAACTGTAGTCTTCAAGTAAATTCCATCAGAGTTCATTTTTATTTCAAGAGTTTATGGGACTATAATGTTTGAAGAAACTGCATTTTCTTGTATTTCTATTTTTAAAATCCGGCTCAAATTTACTGTTCAACATTCTAATACTTGATCTTTGATTAGCTCTGTTGCTATAAAGGCTCCTTGAATTAAAAATATTTTGACAATATTAGGAAATACTTTTGAAAGGGCCTGAAGAGATAGTGTAGTGTGTTAGATGCCTACCTTGCACATGGGCTACCTGGATTAAATCCCCACTAAAACCACATATTGGTCCCTCAAGCCCATCAGGATTTCAGATATGGTTCCAATTTTACTATATTTTGCTGCCAAAGCGCGCACAGGAGTTCAGATATGGAAGTAAAACAAGAACGTGTGCAATCTGACCCAGTAATTCCCCTCCTGAATACATACCCAAGAAAAGTGAAAACACATGCACCTAAAACCCAAAGATTCACAGCAGCATGATTTACTGTGGAGCACAGCAACAGGCACCATAGCAGGTAAGACCTGTCCCTGTATAAGCAGGTAAGACCTGTCCCAGTAGGGAGTGTCTGGGCGTATTTTACAAACACCAGGTATCTGGCCTTGAGTCTCATCCAACCCTTCCAGATTTGTCACCTACGCATAGCAAGTCATTCCTAACTGCAGCATCTAGCCCTAATCGGGATGGGGCCAAGGCAAAGCAGAGTTGAAAAGGTGGATAGGTCAGTAATGATAAACTTTGTGTGATTGGACCATCGTCTTAAGCTGAGACCCTCTATAAAATATGTGTGTATTTGGAGATAAAGTGAATGGCCATCAGCTGTCTCCCGGAGTGGGATTGGAGAGATCATCCTTTGCCCCACATCTGCCCGGAGGCGGTGTGTAACATGTCTGGGCATGTGGGGAAAAACTGTTCCTCTACAATTTATACTGGCCAGAAACAATTTAAGTATGAATTAATGATAAAGGTTGTACAAAATGTGGTATAACATGCAATGAAATACGAATTGTTCATCCATTAAAAATGATTGCATGATACAATATGAATGAACCTTAAAAATGTCATGCTATGAAATTCAGACACAGAAAGACTATAATGTTTGTGATTCTATTTATATGAACTATATAGGAAAAAAAAAGAAAACCCATAGACAAAGAAAGTAAATTAGTGATTTCCTGGAATTTGGGAAAGATTGGAGGATGAATGAGAATTATTTCTTACAGGTGAAATTAAATTTTATGATATTGGAAATAGTGGCAAAGATGATAGTTGCATAGGTCTGTAAATATCCTGAAAACTGGCCATAGTCATACACTTTTAGAATGAATTGTATTGGCATTAAATAGTTATTAGAAATGGGCCTATCAGAAACACTGGACAGGTGATTTTCTCGGTGTCCTTCAGAAACAATTCTTAGATGCCTCAGTTGGGAATTTCTTTTTTGTAATTCTCAGGCTTAGGTGGGCATTAGAAACACCAGGAAACTTGTTTTAAAATACCAATATATGGGACCCATTACAGACCTACTGAATCACAATCTTCTCTTTGAAAAATGTAAAATTTCTGTTTTATATTTTTGGGGAGCCACACCCAGGGGGAAAATGTACCTGGGGTTCGAATCCAGTGTTCTCAAATTCAAAGCATACACTCCAGCCTTTTAGTTCTCTCCCTATTTTTTTCATTCAGATTTTAAAGTGTTTTTCTTTTTATTTGGAGGGGTGGTAGTTGGGCCACACTTGGCTATCCTCAGGGCTTTCTCTTGGCTCTGTGCTGAGGGATTACTCCTGGCAGGGTTTATGGGATTAGACCCAAATCTGCTGCATACAAGACAAGCATATTACCAGCTATGCTGCGGACCCTACAAATTCTTTTTCATGATAACTTATCTTCCTAGAAGATAGTAAACAAAAAACCCTTTGTCTCAGTTGTCTTTTGAAATTTAAGGTCTTCAACTTACTGGCAGTGTGAATGACTCTCAAACCTACTTGACATAATGACAAAATTCAAAGAGACTATTGGTCTTACAAACAAGTGAGAATTGAGAATGTGTTGGGCACTTGAAAGAAAGAATTCAAAATCCATACAGATACCTTCTACTAAGAATTCATTAAATAAAAGTAATAAAATGAAAGCATGCTTGCGTACACACACTCAACACACACACACACACACAAACACACACACACACTCAAATTCAACTTAATGTGTCAAATAAAAACATCTCTCTCCAAAACATATGGACACAAGAAAACGAATAGATGCTTTTGGTATAGAAGTTTAAAAGAGAAACTTTTATTAACATGAAACTCATAGGACTGTTCCAGCTGTGAAGCTAGAAAAGTATTCATTTCTCTGATATAAAGAAGGCTCAAATGCTTCTTGAAGATTTCTAGTAAACTTACCCAGAAACTCACAGTAGCTCCTTGCATAAGAAAAAACAAATGGAAATCCATTCATTTAAAGAAAATATTCAAACAAATAAACCACAGACTATTTGGAAAATGGAAACAAACGCTGAATCCTAAACAGCTGCCACCATGCCTCGGGCTGGACTCTAGCACCACACAAATGAGCTTCACAGAGACGCCAAACTACCATAAATTTCATAACCAGATTTTTTGTTTTGGCTGAGAAAAATTTTCATATAATTTAAATTATTTCTGAGCCTTCTCAGAGTTTCCCTTATGGGGGTGACCTCCCTTCACCCTGTACTTCTGGAAACCCCTGTAGCCACACCTACATTCCACCACTGCCACCAGGTAAGCTCACTGCCCAGTTAAATATTCTGTATTTTCTGGAGTGATATCTCCAAAGTCTACAATACTAACATCCCAGTGAAAGTGTACCAGATTTGCCAGATTAGATGGGAATGTAACATAGCAGCCAACCTAAACTCAATTAACAAAAACATCAATTAGAAAAACAACTAAGTAAACCCTTCAGACTAGGTTAATACCCCTATCCCCATGGTGAGATACAATTTTCACAAATTTTGCTTTCTGAAATATTTTTTAAAATTTCATTAGCCACTTGATCATTTGATCACTTGACTTCCCGTTAATCGTCGATTTGCTTGAGCGGGCACCAGTAACGTCTCCATTTGTCCCTGTCACGTGCTAGTGTAGCCCAATGGGTCTGTTCACTCTAGGAACACGAAGAGCCTCAAACCGATCGTTCATGATCTTGATGAAGAAGTCTGACCATCGGGTAGGTGGGCGGCCACGTGGTCTTTTGACATCTCGTGGAATCCAGTCGGTAACAGCTCTAGTCCAGTGGTCGTCTCTAAATCTCATTACGTGACCAGCCCATCTGATTTTTGACACCTTGGCAAACAAGACAGCGTCCCTGATTCTTGATCGTGGACGGATGTCGGAACTCCGGATTCTTTCTCTCATTTGAGTGAAACATGATATTCCAAGCATAGCTCTCACCCACCCCCCCACGCCCCTTAGCCACTTAGTGGTAACAATATAAAATATTTTTGGGCCTGTTTTGGGGACAGGTTTGAGGGGTGGTTGGAACAAAGGGGACATTGTTGAAGCGAAGGTCACAGTGGTAGTGGGAATGGAGTTGGAATATTAAATCCCTGTAACAAATGCATCATGAACAACTTTGTAAACCATGGTGTTAAGTGGGAAGAATTTGTTTTTAAGTTGAAGCCTGGCTTAATTATCCGCATTTCACTTATAAACACAATAAAGCATTTATAAATATATATATTATTTTATATATCTACAAAAGATCTTAAAAACAATTCCCAGATGTCCCAGGTTTTCAGCTGACATTCTAAACAAGATTCAGTAAAATAAAATAAGAATAAAAATAAAATAAAAATATTTTAAAAATAAAAATTAAATTAAGAAAATTGTAAACTCTCCCAGTAGACATCTTTATCTTGTTGTTGACCACAGAAGCAACACTTTAAGCTTAGGCATTTCTGTATTGAATGTGATGTTATGTTGTGTTAAGAAATATTTTGCAAATATTTACCAAGGATTATTATTAATGACTTAAAAGTTTGGAATACTAATGTTGTATTGTCCTGAACTTTTTTGGGAGACTTTGTTTACTGAGTGAATCTTCTTATTCAGTCTGTTTGCATTTTCTATTTTTTGTGACTTTGTCTCTTTTATATAGATTTCTAGGAATTCATCAGTATCTTCTAGATTCCCCAATTTGCTAATGGTCACAATAGTTTTTTGTTATCTTTTGCATTGTGCATTATGATTTGAAAGATCTCCTCTTTCACCTGGTTTTACTTGAGATTTATCTCTTATTTCCCTAGTGAATCTAGCTAAATATTTTTCAACTTTGTTCATCGTTCTAAATAAAATCAACTTTTAGTTGTATTGATTTCTTAAATTATATTTCAGTCTTTGTTCAATTTATTTAAACAATAATTTATTTATTTGTTTATTTCAGCTCTGATCTTTGTTATTTCTTCCCTTCTTTTAATATTGACTTCTTCTTTTTCCATTTTCTGAATGGAAAGAATTACGATTATTTGTTTCCTGAAGTGTCACTTACTGGTATGATTACCATCAGAATTTTTTAAGCTACAAACCATGAGTTTTGGTGTATTTCCAATATAAATTGTCTAAAAAAATTTTCTAACTTCTCTTTTAATCTGTTAACATATTGGTTATTAGTAACAAAGTCCAAGTCTGTGAAATTTTCAATTTAATTCTTTCTAAATATAATTGTCAGAAAAGATGTTTTGTAGAAATTCTTAAATTTATGAAAACATATTTTGTGACCTAACATATGATTTTTTTATGGTGAATGCTTCATATATGCTTGAGATTTATTATGGTGAATGCTTCATATATACTTCATATATGTATGTTATTGCTTTATAATTAATTGTTCTGTTCAAGCACATCTCAGATATATAGCAGGTTGAGTTCCAGATCACCACAATAAAGTGAATATTACGATAAAAAATAAATAAAAGTTGAATCCTAGTTTAGTTCTTCATATTTCACTTATAAACATAATAAGACATTTATATATATATATGTTTTATGCATTTGCCAAAAGAGCTTAAAAACAATTCCAAGCTCTCCTAAGTTTCAGCTAATATTCTAACATTATTTTTTGTTATTATGACATTATTTCTTAATGTGACATTTTATTCATTAAAAATAATGTTAATGTGTTCCATAACAGCTTTGTAAAGGTCTATCTCACAATAATTTAATAAAAAAATCTTGGGGACAAAAAAGAAAACATAAAGAAAGGAAAAAGAATGCTAACGTTATCTTTTTCTACTAATAGATGAACTCAGTTGTCCTTACTGCAAATCGAGTCAGCAGAACTCCTGACCATTTATTTTTCTGGTTACTCAGGTAAAAAAAGAAGATTAAAAGATCCTGATATAGCCTGGCATATAAATAAAAAAAAGTAATTTTGAGCAAACCTCTATGCCACTTGGAGGAATTCTGTGTTCTCATGTATAAGATAACTATTGAATCTTCTCTTTAAGGAGCCAGAGAGCAAATAGTTTTGGTGTTGAGTTCAAATGACCTCTACCCAATTTTGCCATTGTTACACAAAATCAGCATTAGATAATATGTGAATAAAAGAGCACAGATAGATTCCTACAAAACTTTACCAAAGTATAAGCTGAATTTGACCCATAGGCTGTGATTTCACAACCCATGCTATAACATTTGGGAGTCCCTAATTGCCCCTGCCTACGATATGTGAAAGACATTCACCAAAGGAGCCCTAGGATCTCAATCTAGTTATCAAAGGTTGAGAATGGACAGAAGTAACCACTACCAGTTCACAGGAGTCTTTCGTATTGGAAGATAGGTATTGAACTCTTCCTCACTTTCTCATAAAATAACTACTCCTGCTTGGGCTGACATCTCATTCATGCTACGACCATCAACATTGGTCTTGGGTGCAACATTATACAAGCTTTCTGAAAAGACACTGAAGGGGTCAAATGACACAACTCAATAATGTGGGGAAACTTGACCAATTTGAAATAGAAGATAAGATAAAGATGAGCGAATAAAAAAAATTTCTCCTATGGTTCCTCTTTGCAACCATCCAACAACATACCGGCTGAGTGATCTAAGCACGGTCCTCCCGTTGTTCATCGATTTGTTCGAGCGGGCCCAGTAACGTCTCCATTGTGAGACTTCTTGTTACTGTGTTTGGCATATCGAATACGTCATGGGGAGCTTGCCAGGCTTTGCTGTGCGGGCGAGATACTCTCAGTAGCTTGCCAGCCTCTCTGAGAGGGGCGGAGGAATGGAACTCGGGTCGGCCATGTTGGCTGCGTGCAAGGCAAACGCCCTACTGCAGTGCTATCGCTCCAGCCCCTGCTGAGTGATCTAAAAGACCAGTATATGTAGTAACTTCCTTAGTCTCCCCTCTTTCTCTCATCCACTCTCATTGCTCAGGGTCTGTAACTATAAATAAGTCATTGACATTTAATCCTTGCCTTAAGTTATGTTTTCTAGAGAACCAGGGTTATGCCTCATCAAAAAGATGGTTTTCTTTCTTTAGAAATAAGTGACAAATAAATTTAATGAAATTAGCATTTAAAGTGATTCAAAGACATGGCAGGTAGAATCTAACATATTGATTAGAAAAAACTAACCCTGGCCTTCATTGTTGTTTGAAATATGCTGGTAATATTCAAATGGTAAACACATATCATTAACAATATTAAAAAGTCAGCATTTTTCCTAAAGGGGACCTGAATCCCTGTATCACTGCTAAACAATTAAATCCAGCCTTATAATTATAAATATAACCAACAATATTGTATTCTATCTTTTGAAATACAACTCTTATGCAAATAAGAGGCCCTTGCTAACAGGCCAGGTCCCTGAACATGACAGAATATTGGTTAACAGTTCAACATTAAGCAGGACCAGAAAGAGAGTACTGAGGGTAGGGCGCTTGCCTTGCATGTGGTCAACCTGGCTTTAATCCACAACACACAATAAGGTCCCCTGAGCCCACCAGGAGTAGGCCCTGAGCACTGCTGGGTGTAGCCCCAAAACAACAATTTTTCTTAATTTAAAAATTTTTAAAAATCACACAAAACAATAAAAATTTTCCCTTCTGCTACCAAGGAATCATGCTATAATATTTCTAATCATATCTTTCCATTTCTCTTAATTCTTCCATAATTTCCAATATCCAGAAGGCAAGGTCCCCGTTTCTCAAAGTACTTCATGGAATCTGCTGTGGGTCAAATTCCTTTTCCATTCTTATCTTCCTGTTCCTTATCCATGCTCAGTACATCAGTGACTATGTTTCTTCTTTTCATGCACTCACATCATTTGGAGATATCTAAGTTCAGGCTTTCCTATTTAGAGATTTGTTTTATATTCTGATAATGTTTGACTGACTCAGATTGCAATGTTAATACCCAGCACTTAATATTTTTTGTTTCTCTGGTTCAATAAAATCTGCAGCATTTTAATGGGCAATTGAGAGCAGTGCCATGTCCAGTAATGCTTAGAGGACCATGCCTGTGCCTAAGATCAAATTTGAGGGCCCTTGAACACCAAACATGTGCTCCATTATTTTGAGCTATCTCCTAGGCTCTAGACTGCAGCTTCTGAGGAGGTAACTTGCTTGGTTGTCGATCCCCACAACCCAGCTTAGTCTAGCCCAGCATCTAGCACTGTGATAATTAACCCCCATCTATAAAAAACTAAATGGATTTGAAAACAAGCAGATTAGCCACAGCAAGGTAATGAAAGTGTAAATTGGGCTTTAAACTATATTTCTATGTGTTATAAAAATGGGGACAGCATGCCTATTGTGCAGTCTCTGTGAAAGATTATGGACAAGTTTTTGGGACTAGGGTAGCCACACAAAGAAAGAAAGAAACAACCAATGGTGGCAAGAAGCAGGGACACTTGCTTTCCTGGTAGTGATACGTGGCTCTGGTAGAAATCGTAAGACATAAAGAGACCCAAGAGTTGGTATTAAACTGCAGTGAGACATAGTTCTCCTAGGATTCGGGTCAGATAAAAGGACAGAAGTGCGAAGAATGAGCAGCATTCTGTGAGAAACTTTCCTGGAGAAAGGGCAACCAACTTTAAAATCTTTTTTTAAACATCTCAACTAAACAAAACTGATCTAAGAAAGAATTCCAAAGAAGAATTAATAGGTGCAGGGCTACCAACTCCCTTTGACAACAGTGTGACAGCCTCAACATGAGTTCAGGATCAGCACAATTCCTCCTAACATCACTAAGTCTCTATTATGAAATTTTCCACCTCCCATTATTCACTAATCTTCCCATCTCAGTTGAAGAGTAGCTTCTCTTCCAGGAAGGTTCTCCTCTTCTCTCATGATCTCTAGTGCTTTTTTCAGGGTCTCAAAGGACTCCAAATTTCCCCTTCACAGTCATATTTAAGATCTGCTTCTTATAATATCATAGATTTGAGGGCAGGAGTTCTTTTTAATCATTCTATCTCTAGCATACAACACTCTGCAGAGAATATTTTTGAGGTTTATTAAATTTTTATTGAATGAATGAGTGAATTAAACATGAAAATAATGCTTTATATATTTCTTATTCTTCATGGAAGCATGCATTAGCAATAGACGATCACATAACTGTTAAAGTGGGTCAGAATAAACTGTATAGATGCCCTCTATATACTGTCAAAATATTTTTCATAACAATATAAATACAATTTTTCAATTTATTAAAGTAATATGCATTAAAGGATTTGTATGCTAATAGCTCTAGGGGATGGAACTAAGGATATTTTCTTCCTCCCACACCCTTCCCTTCAGCTTCTGTGGTTGTGGCATTAAGGACTGTAAGCACTTTATTTTAATATGCCCTGGCTTTTGCATCTGTAGCAATGGCTATCATACCAGGAGTGCTGGGAATCAAATTCTCAGTCTCACATCTGAAAGGCAGGTGCTTTACTAACTGAGCCACATTCTCAAGCCTCAAATTTTTAATTTTTAAATGATTTTTCACACACTGATTTTATTAAAGGCTGGCGTGACAGCATAGTAGTAGGGCGTTTGCCATGCATGTGGCCAACTTGGCCAACCTGAGTTCGAATCCTCCGTCCCTCTAGGAGAGCTCAGCAAGCTACCGAGAGTATCTCGCCCACATGGCAAAGCCTGGCAAGCTACCCATGACGTATTCCATATGCCAAACACAGTAACAAGTCTCACAATAGAGACATCACTGGGCCCACTGAGCAAATCGATGAACAACAGGAGGACAGTGCTACAGTGCTACAGATTTTGTTAAGAATATGGTATTCTCAGGGCTGGCGCAATAGCACAGTGGGTAGGGTGTTTGCCTTGCATGCGGCTGACCTGGGTTCAATCCCCAGCATCCCATATGGTCTCCCGAGCATCACCAGGAGTGATTCCTAAGTGCATGACCCAGGAGTAACCTCGTGCATTGCCAGTTGTGACCAAAAAGAAAAAAAAGAATATAGTATTATTTAATTATATATACATACATACATATATGATGATCTTAATTTTATATATTCATTTTTATTCCATGCCTCTTTGTAAGAAAGTTAATTCAGGACAAGAAGCAGATCCAAATACTTGATGACTTCAGAATGATAGGGTTCAATTTCTGCATTTTATAGATAGTAGCTACACAGAAACACACTTTCCTCTAAAACTTCAAAATCTGATAAGTTCAAAGCTATTCATGAGTTTGTTTTGAAGAACCCTATGACTAAATGGTTAGAAGCAGTACAACTTCCCTTTTCTGAAGAATCATGGTTACCTCTTTAACTATAACATCCCTAGAAATATCTAGAAACCCTTCCCCAGAGTAGGATAATGTTGGTTGACCCTTCCTCCCTGGCAGCTGGGAACTTGTATTTGTTGATTGACCCCCAACCTGTCAATTACCTTTGTCCCCCTGATTTGACTCTGACTTGTAAATATTGTCTTTCTCTTCTCCTTAATGTCCTTTGCATGGTTATTATTTCAGAGCAGTTGTTTTTTGTATGGACACAGGAAGACAATTAAAAAGACAAGCCTGTGGCTTGGGAGTTGATTGACTCTAGATAATATATCTCCTGGACATCTGCTCTCTTGACTTACTACCTAGATCCCCAAAAGCAGGGTCTTGATGAGGGACTGATGGACTCAGGACAAACAGTGAGCTATGAGCTACCCTGGCATAGAAATGGGCCTGGTTAAAGGGCCCTGATGCTTAACTATAAGTTAAGAGCTTGGTCATGGACAAATTATGACATGATGCAAAAGTAATAACTAGATTTGGACCCTGCTGGAATTAGGAATGATTGATCTAGTCTGAGCACTGTAGTCTGAGTCTGTGGTGAGATGTCCCCAGGAGAGTTACCCTACACGCCTAAAAGTGTCTATTACTGTGTCCATACAAAATGATAAATTTTAGGAAGGAGAATTAAAGATACTAATTAAGTTTGCAGTTCTAAGAAGAAGAGAAACACATCTTAAGGGCTATTTTGCCCTTGTAGGCTGCAGGTGGTCGGGAAGACTGGAAAAACATTTTTGATCACGTTTCCCATGGGAAGGCATGGTTAGGGAGGTGTGGTGAGAGAATAAAAAAAAGAGCGGCTGCAGGGAGAAGAGGGGGGAATTGTTGGTTGTTGGATTGTTGGATGGATTGTTTGAAGGAGAAGGGATTGAAGTAGAGATAGTTACGGAGATAGCAGAGAGACAGGAAAGAGAGAGATAGAGGAGACATATACAGAGGGAAGAAAGAATTGCATGGTGAGACAGAGACACAGGGCGGGTGGAGGGAGCTGGGAGAGATGAGAAACCGAATAAATGACAACTAATCAGCAACCATCTTGACCCTCATTCTTCCCTTGTCTGTTCAAGGCAACAGCCATGAACATCTTTTCACATGTAATCCCTGCGGGCTTACACAGACTGAGAGGAGGTTTACATAGCTCCCCGTGAGAGCATAAATACACAACCCAGCAAACAGACTGAAACCCACAATGATCACCTTGTCACAACATCTAACATAGTCCCTTCTATGAATCTTCCCGAGTTTTCCTGCTCTTGGGATTCTAGAGTTGCTGTGAAGGCCCAAGAAGTCCATAATAATTTGGAACATGGAGGCGAGTTCCCGTATAACTCCAAAATGCACATGGAATCTATGTTATCTGTTAGAAAAATAATCCATAAATAATCCCAGAATTTAGAATCAAAGAATTTTCCAAGAAATATCAGTATGAAGGGAGAGAAGAATGTAGTGATGAAATTGGGCAGACGACTTGTTTGTTCATTGCAGCACTCTTTACAATAGCCAGAATCTGGAAAAAACCTGAGTGCCCAAGAACAGATGACTGGTTAAAGAAACTTTGGTACATTTACACAATGGAGTACTATGAAGGTGTTAGAAAAGATTAAGTCATGAAATTTACATACAAGTGGTACTACATGAAAAGTATCATGCTAAGCAAAATGAGTCAGAAAGAAAGGGATAGACATAGAAAGATTGCATTCATCTGGGGAACATAAAGTAACAAAATAGGAGACTAACACCCAAGAATGGCCGAAATTAGTAGCAGGAATTTTGCTCCATGGCTTGGAGGCCAGCCACACATGCTAGGGGAAAAGGGAGCTCAGATAGAGAAGGGAGCACCAAATAAAGGGTGTTGGGAGGATCCTCCTAGGATGGGAGAAGCATGTTGAAAGTAGACTATAGACCAAAAATGATTGCCACTCAATGCCTCTTTTGCAGACCACAACATCCAAAAGGAGTGAAAGAACAAAAGGGTATGCCCTGCCACAGAGGCAGGGTGGGATAAGGGGGATAGGAGGTGGGAGGAATACTGGGATCCGTGGTGGTGGAAAATGGGCATTGGTGGAGGGGTGGGTATTTGATCATTGTATAATTGAAACCCAAGCACAAAAATTTGTAAGTCTACAACTGTACCTCATGGCGTCACTAATAAAAAATAAATAAATAAATAAATAAATAAAAGAAATTGGGCAGACGGTCACGCTTGCACCCAGCTGTGCCTTCCAAATCCAAGAAATCATGCATATTAAAGCCAGTTGCTACTTCCCAAAGCACTATACAAATTCAATGCAATCCCTATAAGGATACCCATGACATTCTTCAAAGAAATGGAGCAAACACTCCTGAAATTTATATGGAACAATAAGCCCCCACGAATAGCTAAAGCAATTCTTGGGAAAAAGAAAATGGGAGGAATCAACCTCCCTAACTTCAAACTCTACTACAAGGCAGTAATAATTAAAACAGCATGGTACTGGAACAAAAGCAGAGCTGCAGACCAATGGAACAGAGTTGAATATACTGACATTTCCTCCCAAACATATAATCATCTAATTTTTGATAAGGGGGCAAGAAAAGTGAAATGGAGCAGGGAAAGCCTCTTCAACAAACTGTGCTGGCAAAATTGGACGGCTACATGCAAAAAAGTGGGCTCAGATCTCTGCCTAACACCATGCACAAAAGTAAGATCAAAATGGATTTATGACCTCAACATCAGACCAGAATCCATAATGTTTATTGAAGACAAAGTCGGCAAAACTCTCCATGATATTGAAGCTAATGGTATCTTCAAAGATGTCACGCCACTGGCTGAGCAAGTGAAAACAGAGATAGACAAATGGGACTATCTTAAACTAAGAAGCTTCTGCACCTCCAAAGAAACAGTGACCAAAATACAAAGACAGCCTACAGAATGGGAAAGGATATTCACCAAGTATACATCCGACAAGGGGTTGATATCAAGGATATACAAGGTACTGGTTAAACTCCACAAGAAGAAATCACCCAACCCCATCAAAAAATGGGGTGAGGAAATGAACAGAAACTTTCGCAAAGAAGAAATTCGAATGGCAAAAAGGCACATGAGAAAATGCTCTACATCACTAATCATCAGAGAGATGCAGATCAAAACCACAATGAGATATCATTTCACACCACAGAGACTGGCCCACATCCACAAGAACAAAAGCAACCGGTGCTGGCGCGGATGTGGCGAGAAAGGGACCCTCCTTCACTGCTGGTGGGAATGCCGGCTGGTCCAACCCTTTTGGAAAACAGTATGGACGACTCTCAAAAAATTAGAATTTGATCTGCCATTTGACCCAGCTATAGCACTCCTGGGAATATATCCCAGAGAGGCAAAAAGGTATAGTCAAAGTGACATCTGCAATTGTTTGTTCATTGCAGCACTCTTTACAATAGCCAGAATCTGGAAAAAACCTGAGTGCCCAAGAACAGATGACTGGTTAAAGAAACTTTGGTACATTTACACAATGGAGTACTATGTAGCTGTTAGAAAAGATGAAGTTATGAAATTTACATACAAGTGGTACTACATGGAAAGTATCATGTTAAGCGAAATGAGTCAGAAAGAGCGGGATAGACACAGAAAGATTGCATTCATCTGGGGAACATAAAGCAACAAAAAGGGAGAGTGACACACAGGAATGGCTGAGATTAGTACCAGGAATTTTGCTCCATGAATGGAAGGCCAGCCACAGGCTCTAGGTGAAAAGGAAGCTCAGATAGAGAAGAGAGTACCAAATGAAGGGTGTTGTGAGGGCCCTCCCAGGGTGGGAGAAGCATGCTAAAAGTAGTCGATAGACCAAACATGATTGCCACTCAAAGCCTCTCTTGCAAAACACAGTACCCAAAAGAAGAGAGAGAGAACAAGGGGGAATACCCTGCCACAGAGGCAGGATGGGACGGGGGGGGGCGATGAGGGGGGGGGATGCTGGGACCCATGGGGATGGATGACGGGCACTGGTGGAGGTATGGGGACTTGATCATTGTATAACTGAAACCCAAGCACAAAATTTGTAAGCCTATAACTGTACCTCATGGTTTTTCACTAATAAAAAAAAAAGAAAAAAATAAATAAAAAGTAAAAAAAAAAAAAAAAAGCCAGTTGCTGATGATAATCCCCAGACCATGAAGTTAGTTTCAACAACAACAACAAAAATTCTGGTTTTGAGGTCCATGTAACATTCTCAACCTTGAAGAGCAAACTGCCCACCCCAGGGTCAGAACCCTCCAATCCAGAACTGTGGAGAAATCAAGATGTCATTGAAGTCTCTAGGAGAAATTTCTAAAAGGAAATTCTACAAACTGAGACGGAGGAATCTTATACAGAACCAGAAACAGCTGCAGGACACTCTGCAGAGTAGAACTCACCATTGGTGGTTGTGTTGACATAATAACGCCGACCCTGAGGAGACAAGTAGCTTTGCCAGCCAGGTGGAAGAATAACCTGGCTTTCCTCTCCAGGCGGAGGGGGAACCATCCCAGGCTTCTGTAAAGGAGAAAAAAGAAAAGGTCATACACCTTAAGCATCACTGTAATTGTTGTTCAACCAGAAAGTTGGAAGCACTTAAAGTGACCTGGGATAACTGAACTGGAGAGTGCATGGCTCCCAGACCTCCTTTAGGGAGGACCCAGGGCACACAAACTTAGTTTCAGAGATATGACCTCTGAGAAGTGCTTTTTCTGGGCTACCACAGAAGGGACCTTTCCCATAGAAGACAGAGGGAAATTCCAGTTACTTAACAGAGCTGAGCTTTCTCCTTACCAGTTACAAAGGAAATTTCAAACAATGAAATAACCCTCTTGCATGACAGCTGAGAGAAACAACAAATGTGATAGTTCTGATTTACCAAATGTTGATAATACCATGCCTGGAATAACCACTTAATTTTAAACATTCATTCTTTGGACATTCCTCAAAAAGCTAGAAATTGAGATCCCATTTTACACAGCAATACCACTACTGGGAATACACCCTGGGGGTCCAAAAACACACAGCAGAAACCCATCTGCATTTCTATGTTCATTGTATCACTACTCACAATGGCCAGAATCTGGAAACAACCTGAGTGCTGAGAACAGATGAACTGATAAAGAAACTATGGTAAATCTACACTATGGAATACTAGAAAGCTGTCGGAAAAATGAGGCATGAAATTTGCCTATAAATGGAGAGACTTGGCAAGTACCATGCTAAGTGAAATGAGTCAGAAGGAAAGGGACAGATCTAGAATGACTGCATTTATTTGTGGGATATAAAATAAAAGTATGGACCTAATATCCAAGGCCAGGAAAATGGGCCAGGAGGACTGGTCAATGGTTGGTAATTGTATGGGAGATGGAGGGTAGTTAAGATAGAGGAGGACCCATTATGACAACACTAGTTGGAAATGATTCTGGACAAGAACTGAGTGTTGAAAGCAGATAAAGAGATACCTATGATAACCATTCAGCATCTATATCCTAAATCATAATGCCTAAAATGAGAGGGATAGAGAGAGAGAGAGAGAGAGAGAGAGAGAGAGAGAGAGAGAGAGAGAGAGAGAGAGAAAAGAGAGGTGTCTACCATAGAGGCAGGTTGTGGTGGGCTTTGGCTTGAAAAAGTGGGAGGGAAACTTGGGACACTGGTGCTGGAAAATTACACTGGTAGAGGGATGAGCATTGGAACACTGTATGACTGAAATGCAATCATGAACAAACCTGATATCTCTTGGAACCCCAAGTACAGAAAATGATAATGTTCATGGCTTGCAGTGCAAATCTACCCGAAATAATTAGTACAAGTCTTAAATGAGTGAGATATAATAAATCAAATCAGAAATGAAAAGGGGGCCATCACAAAAGAAACCAAAGAAATTCAAAAAATCATCAGAGATTACTTTGAAAATCTGTATGCCACGAAACAAGAGAACCAAAAGAAATGGATAAATTCCTGGATTCCTATAACCTCCCAAGGCTGAAGCAAGAAGATTTGGAATACCTGAATAGATCTATTACTATTAAAGAAATTGAAACTGTAATCAAAAGTCTTCCCCAAAACAAAAGCCCAGGTCCATATGGATTCACTAGAAAATTCTTCCAAACATTTAAAGAGGACCTATTGCCAGTTCTTTTCAAGCTTTTCCAGGAAATTGAGAAAACAGAAAAACTTCCAAACAGTATATATGAGGCACATATCTCCCAAACAGTATCTATAAGGCACATATGAGGCACATAAAAGCAAACTGAGACATCACAAAAAAAAAAGAAAATTACAGGCCGATAACCCTGATGAACACAGATGCAAAGATGGTCAATAAAATATTCACAAATAGAATCCAACAACTCATCAAAAAGATCATACACTATGACCAAGTGGGATGCATCCCAGGGATGCAAGGATGGTTTACAAGTGGAAGTCAATCAACATAATTCATCATATCAATAAAAGAAAAGTTAAAAACCATGTGATCACATCAGTAGATGCAGAGAAAGCATTTGACAAGATCCAGCACCCCTTTATGTTGAAAACTCTCATCAAAATAGATATTGAAGGAACTTTCCTCAATATAGTCAAAGTCATCTACCACAAATCTATGGCAAGCATTACCCTCAATGGGGAAAAATTATGAGGCTTCCCTCTAAGATAAGGGACAAGACAAGTATGCCCACTCTCACCACTCCTATTCAATATAGTACTGGAAGTACCTGCAGTAGTGTTTAGGCAAGAAAAAGATAATAAGGGCATCCCCAGATAGGAAAGGAAGCAATCAAGATCTCACTATTTGCAGATGATATGATACTATATTTAGAGAACCCTAAAGCCTTTACCAAGGAGCTCCTAGAAACAATAGACTTGGATAGTAAAGTCACAGGCTATAAAATCAATACCCCCAAATAGACTTTACTATACACAAATAATGAGAGAGAAAAAAACTATATGAAAAAAGCAATCCTGTTCACAATCATGCCTCAGAAAATCAAATACCTCAGATTCAGCCTAACTAGGAGGTAAAGAACCTGTACAAAGAAAACTACAAAATGTTACTTCAAGAAATAAAAGAGGACAAGAGGAAATGGAAAAAATCTCCTGCTCATGGATTGGGAGGATTAATATTGTCAAAATGGCAATACTCCCCAATGTGATCCCTATGAGAATACCCATGAAATTCTTCAAAAAAATTGATCAAACACTCCTGAAATTTATCTGGAACAACAAACCCTCATGAATAGCTAAAGCGATTCTTGGGGGAAAAAAGATGGAAGGCATCACCTTCCCCAACCTCAAACTACTACAAAGTGGTAATAATTAAAATAGCATGGTATTGGAACAAAGGCAAAGTCGCAAACCAATGGAACAGGGTTGAATATATTTAAACACACCCTCAAATTTATGATCATCTAATCTTTGATAAGGGAGCAAGAAATGTGAAGTGGAGTAAGGAAAGCCTCTTTAATAAATTGTGCAGGCAAAACTGGACAGTTACATGCAAAAAAATGGGCTCAGACCTCTACCTAACACCATGCACAAAAGTCAGATCAAAGTGGATTAAAAACCTCAGACCAGAATCCACAAGGTACACTGAAGAAAAGGTGGGGAAAACCCTCTACAACATTGAAGCTAAAGATATCTTCAAAGATAACACTCCACTGACCAAGTAAGTGGAGACAGAGATAAAGAAGTGGAAGTATCTTAAACTAAGAAGCTTCTGCATCTCAAAAGAAACAGTGACTGGAATACAAAGACAGTCTACAGAATGGGAAAGGATATTCACCCAATAGCCAGTGATAAGGAGTTGATATCAAGGATATACAAGGCACTGATTGAACTTCTAATAGAAGAAAACATCCAATCCCATCAGAAAATGGGGTGATGAAATGAACAGAAACTTTCTCAAAGAAGAGAAATTCATGCCAAAAGGTGCATGAAAAAATGCTCTTCATCACTAATCATCAGGGAGATGCAGATCAAAAGAACAATGAAATATCATCTCACACCATAGAGACTGGCACACATCCAAAAGAACAAAAGCAACTGGTGTTGGCGTAAATGTGGAGAGAAGAAGACTGGCCTTCACTGCTGGTGGGAATGCCGACTGTTTCAGCCCTTTTGGAAAATAATATGGATCTTTCTTAAAAAATTAGAAATTGAGCTCCCATTTGACAAAGCAATAAACTTCTGGGAATATATCCCGAGAGGACAAAAATTGCAATAGAAAGGATATCTGCACTTGTATGTTTATTGCAGCACTATTTACAATTAGCCAGAACCTGTTAAAAACCTGGGTGTTCAATAACAGACTGGTTAAAGAAACTTGGGTACATCTATACAATGGAATACTATGCAGCAATACTAGAAAAGATGAAGTCATAAAATTTGCATATAAGTGGATCAACTTGGAGAGTATCATGCTAAGTGAAATGAGTAAGAGAGAGAGGCACAGACATAGAATTACTTCCCTCATTTGTGGGACATATAATATTATAATGGGAGACTAACACTCAAGGATAATAGAGATAAGGGCCAGGAGGATTGCTCCATGGCTTAAAATCCGGCCTCACATGCTGAGGGAAAAGGCAGCTGAGCTAGAGAAGGGACCACCAAGTAAAGAATGCTTGGAGGGCTCGCTCAGGATGGGAGATGTGTGCTGGAAGTATGGACCAAACATTGTGGTCACTTAATACCAGTATTGAAAACTATAACACACAAAAGGACAGAGAGAAAAAGGGAATGTGCATGCCACAGAATCAGGGGCGGATGAGAGGGGTGATGGGAGGGATACTGGGAACACTGGTGGTGGCGAATGAGCACTGGTGGAGGGATGGGTACTCGATAATTATATGACTGAAACGTAATCACGAAAGTTTGTAAGTCTGTAACTGTATCTCATGGTGATTCATTAAAAAAATTTAAAAAATAAAATAGGATAAAATTAAATTTTTTTTTAAAGTGAGGTAAAAAGTATTCTAAAGTAACTATAAATTAATGAGCTACTAGGGCTTTTCTCAAATGTTCAAATCAATCTGGCAAAGAACCTTGGAATCTTAGTACCAATGGAGACTTATTTTTTTGTGTCTATGCATATTAACGAGCTGTTAATTCCTTTAGCAAGGCACAGTAATACTTTCTTTAAAATAGAATTCAGAGAAAAATATATGCAACATACAGAAACCAAGTACAGACACAAATGTTAAAATAGGTAATTTCTAGATATGAAAATATGGTCAATTTTATATTATTTTGACTTATTTATTTCATCTAAATCAAATATTTCCAAGCTTCTTTTGCTTATCTCCTCCCTCTTCAGAAAAAAAATTATTCTGTGCCCCCCTGGGAGTCTACTGTATTTAAGTATAACCATAAAGTGCTGTCAAAGTACTCAAAACTACTAGCTTTGCTTCCAGCGGTACTTTATGGTTCATTTTAGGAAAGAATGAGTCTTCTTCAATAAACACACAAAAGTAATTAGCTAAATAATACTTATAATAAGAAAATAGCATCCAAATTAGCTCATATAACTGATGTGCCTTATAAAAGAAGTAAACTAACTAAAATAAGAATTCTAAATACACAATGAATGGGGGCATAACTTTCTTGGTTAAGCTAAATTTACTCAGAAATGTTAAAACCAGTCAGAGACTAAGGATGTCACACACATTCCTTGCATGCGGAAGCCCTGGTTTTGATCACTGTTTCTGTCTGGACCCCTGAACACTATCAGGAGAAAGCACTTGATCCCCTGAACATCACAGGTGTAAGGTTCCCCAACACCCAGCACAACAATCTCCACCATAATATCCATCTTAACCTATAAAACCCAATGTCCTCCATGTCCATCTCTCCTTTTAAATTCTTTCTGAGGGAGTGCTGATGGGTTGAGTCAGACCCAGCAGTCCCCAAAAGTGAGTACTGACTTAGTGCTCAGGAATGACCCTTGTGCTCCAGGGACCATATGTGCTGCTATGGATTGAACTGAGGTCAGATTAGTGGAATTAGTACAAGTCACGTGTAATGAACATGGGGTTTGGTCACTGAGGCTCACTGCTTAGGAAAATGAGAAAATAGACTGAAAACAAACCACAGAGACATACAACTTTCAGACTTCTCTAGACTTCATATGCTCCTGTGTCTGCAAAGCCCTGCATGCCCTCAGCAATAATCAGGTCAATCCTAGCTGATCCTGGGACATCAAGTAAACATGGATTCCCCTTGACTCTCTGTGTAGCTCTACCGTGCCATTATGAATTTTCCCCAATTTACAACAAAGCCTCCCCCAATACCCTAAATACTTCTCTCTCTTTCTCTCTCCCTTTCAGTAAGTCGACCTCAGGACTGTCAAGTACTAGTGAGCTGGACGGCGGGTTGGCAGCTTTCCAAAGCACACCGAGTTTCAGGACACCCGGGAGATGTCTATCTGGCCTCAAGACACTTGCTTTGGACCGTGTAATGACAAGTGGTCAAAACATGTGCAAGATAAATAGTTCTATGATCCTTATGATAAGTGTGTGTGTGTGTAGGCATGTATGTCTATGTACAATTTGACATTTTGACTCAGATGGCTTAAGAAAAAAATTGGAGTAAGGAAGGAAGGCTTAAAAATGTTTATGGAAAAAAAACTATTCTAGAAGCAGAAGGATATGGTGTTAAGATGCTAATTTATCAACTGTGGTGTCATGTTTGATTGCTATTATGGATACTGAAGAACAAGGAGGTACAGTGATTGCTTTGAAGTCGTTCACATCTCAGAGAAGCAGAGCACCAGCTTGATTATCATGAAAGAAGCTTAATGGACGTACTCCCATCCTAAACCTCATAGAGATGGAAGAGGCTAGCAGTGGAGACCAATCAGGCCTATTGCCTAATTTACCCAATGAGTAAAAGGTCTCCATATCCCTCTCCTGGGTAGGGGCGATAGACTCTGTGTCTGCTTGACTGTTCTGCTCGACATCTAGGCAGCCAGTCTCCTTGCTTTTCCTCTCTTGCAGGAAGACAGGTCTCCAATGGACTGGTTTGAAATAGGTCAAGAATGAAAAGATGTGCAGACAACTGGGCACATATCTACCAGATGTGAAACACTGTAAGCATTGGGGATGGAGAAATAGAACAGTAAGTGGGATGCCTGCCTTGCATGTAGCTAACCATGGTTCGATTCTTTGTCCCTTGAGCCCACTGCAAATGATATCTGACTGCAGACACAGATGTAATCCCTGAGCACCACCAATTGTGTCTCCCAAGCCAATAACTAAGTAAATAAGTAAATAAAACAAAAAAGGAAACACCATACACACATGTTCACAACAGCATAATCCACAATAGCAGAAAACAATGGAAACAACTCGAGTCCTTCAACTGATGAAAATATAAGTAAATGTACACATACAAAGAAATATTCACTCACCACAAAGAATGAAGTACTGATTATCGCTACAACATGGATGAATTTTGACATCATCCTGAAATAGCTGGGCATAAAAGGCCTCATATTGTATTACTTCATTCATATGAAATTCCTCAAACAGTAATAACCATAGAGACAGAAAGTAGATTCATGGTTACCAGGGGCTGGGGGGTGGGGTGGAGAAAATGAAAGTAGGGCTTCCTTTTAAGTATGATAAAAATGTTTTAAAATTAGAGTGCTGATTGTTGCACAAAACTGTGAATGTATAAATGCCACTGATAATGTTTCTAACCAAAAACTTGTTTTTAAATGTAGAGAAGGCAAAAATTAAGACCTCCTACCTCCAAACCCTCATATGAGAAAGAAGTCCAAATCACCAACATTAGAAAGAGGCAGAACCCCTGGGAGAGCTCTCCCAGGGACGCCAGTGGGGACAGTGATAACTACCTCCTTAAAAATATTTTATAGAGTTATTTTCCTAATGAGTTTCCTTCCAAGTTAAATCCTTCTCTCCCCTAGTCCCGTGGCTTCTCTTCACTCTGTCATTTATTTCCTGTGGGAACAGATCAGTGAGGTGATGGAGCCCGAAGCTTGGGGCCATGCCCATGAGGAATAAGGTCAGAGATAGTGGGAGCAGTGGGAAATCAAGTTTCTAAACTTAATGCGCAGATGGCCTTGTGGGAATTATGAAACACTATTTCTTCCCCCAGATGAGCCATGTCCCAGAGTGGCAGAATCTCAGCCTTCCATTGCCCCTTTTGTACAAGTCCCTTCATTCAGCACTTAAAAAACAAACAGGCAAAACCCTCAACTGTATATGAAGGTTCCTTCTCTGAGAACCAGAGGAAAACTATGAACTTTCAATCACTCAAAACAAAGGCAAGTGTGGTCCATTGGCACTCCAAACTTTAAGACACCAGCTTTGCTATAGAGACAACTAACCAATCATTTGACTCGGTACTACTTTCAGTCTTCCTTTCTCAAATTACCTATTATCAGCTCTCTTTCTTTACCTGAATCATCTGACATTCTAAATCTCACCCAAGGAGGAAGACAACTCAAGATGATTCTCACAGACTCCAAAGGAGCATATGCCTTCCAAGGAGATGTGCAGAAATATCACCACCCACATCCAAGCAGTCAGTCACGTTCTCTGCTGTTGTATGACTTCCTCCTCTCTTTAAAACAACACAATCAAAGAAATTTTCCTCTTAACAATCATTAATGACTCCCCACCCCTCTACCCATCTCCCCATGACTGGGAGGAGGGTGATGTAGATCAGGCAAACAAAGAGAAGTTACCTAGAGAATGAAAAATCTCCCAACCAGCAGTGGTTTTCAAAGTGTTGACCCTGGAACACCACCATCTCCAACACGACAACCCAGTCAACTGAGGTGTAGGTTAAAAGGCAGGTTCAGATGTTCTTCTCCAAGCACCAAATCAAGCCACATTTAAACACAAAGCCAACCTACAGCTTACACTTTTGAACTCAGAGAGACAGGTTTATAGTTTTAGAGAGAATTGAGAGAAAATATATTTTCTGAAATTAAAACCGAGAATACATATTTTTAAGAAGCATAGTTAAGAAAAATACAAGTGTTTAGCATTATAGTTACTTATAAAAGAAAAGGCTATTTCCCCCCTAGATCAAACCTTTCCAATGATTAAAAGAGATTTTATCCAGCCTCTGCAGTCTTCAGGCACTTCAACCCCACGCTTAGCTGCCCACAGCATCCGCCTCTGTTCAGTTTCAACCAGGGATTCCACTTTATACCACCCAGAAACTCAGATGCCCCTCAGAAGGCACCTGATTCTTACCTTCTGTGGGTGTGAGCAAATGCACCTTGCTGTTACCAGGTGGTCTTTCAGAAGCTTGATTTCGCAGCCAGATCTGACAGTTTTAAGATTTTCCCATTCCTATCTCTGCACAATTCAAACTCAGAAGCAATAGGAGCTCTAAAGAAAAGCATATCCACAGGGCTCCACCCCACACCCCACTTCCCCCACACCCAGATCTATATATAACATCTCTGAAGTTGTCAGCCTAACTAGCTACTTTCTGGCAGCCTGTTTCCATGGCAATGACTGCATAATGAGCCCACTGCAGTGACTGGCAGTAGTGAAGGCTCCTCCAAAACCAAAACAAAACAAAAACCTCTCCAGTAAGTTCTCCCTTCCCCAGCTACATAGTCAGTTAGGACACCAACAGGCCCAAAGTCTCCCAGATCCATCAACCAGAAATGCTCCCCACCCCACCTTCATCAGCTCTGTACTCAGGATGGAGAAACCAATTAGTGATAGGAGCTACAAGAATGCCACCAAGAACAGCAATCCTGAGCTATGTTGGAGACTGGAGAAACACTTCTACACCACACCGGTCTCCAGGACTCATGGTGAGGGTAGAGAAACTCCTACATAAAGCTGGGAACAAACAGCTTCCCAACAGTAGTTTATCTACTTGGACCACACATCAAACATGAATTGTGAAGCAGGGTCCCCGCCCCTGCCCATCCCACTCCACTTTCCAGACTTATAGTTGCCAACCTCAGAATCTGTATCTACAAGAATAATAGGCACCTTTCTTCTATACTACCAATGCAAGCATTGTTCTCTCCAGCTCTGGCTGTCCTTTAATCTATCCAGATAACTACTCTGAAAATAGCTAAGCAGGATGCAAGGGATTCTTGTAAAGTTTGGTGCATTATGGGAAGTGTAGTTGTCATGAGTAGTATTGTAGGCTAGATAATAAGGGATCCTGACAGCCACTTTATGCTTTTATTAGAGTGAGAGATTTGTTCTGTTTTGTTTTTAGGTTGCAGGGTGTGTGTGTGTAAGGGGGAGGGCAACCTGGCTTGCCTTGAGATTACTCCTGGCTCTGCACAGAACTCCCTGCTGGCAGAGCTTGGGGATCATCTGAGACACCAGGGATGGTACTCAGGTTGGTCATATGCAAGGCAACCACTGTACCTGCTGCACTGTAATTCTGACTCCTAGAGTGAGAGATTTTGAGACATGTCTAACGGTGGACATGACCTTAAAATTCAGGAAGGCAGTGGCCTTTGGGGTAGCATACCAACTGGTAAAAGCAAACAGAAAGGCCCCCCTATGGCCACAGGTGCCCAATCCCAAATGAGCATTAGTCTAGAGGGGATGCATACATTTTCAGAAGTGCATTGGAAGTGGGACTCAAACAGTAACCCAAGATCTGTACCAACCCACGGCCCCTCCCTCAATAGGTACACTGGAGGCGGTGGAAGTAGGGAGCATGGCCTTTGGGACAGCTCGTACTGAATTAGACCCATATTTCAGCCTCGGATACAGAACTCTTACAAGGCTGCCTGGTTATCCCAACCACAAGGGCCAATAGTTTACTAGCCACTCCCAATCACAACACCCCCAAAACTCACCATAATAATGAACACAAGAATTTGTACAACCCCAATCTAAAAGAAAACATCCCCTGAAGTTGTGCTAGAGTAGAAATAAGAAAATGACAAACAGAGGTGTCATAATAAAAAATTGGTAGATGAAATTCAAAACTCAGTGGGTGCCCTCAACAGTCAAATGAAAACAGCCAAAGACAGAATCAATGAGCATGAAGATGAGCTGCAGAAAGCACCTAGGCAACAACAGAAGATGGAAAAAAACTCAAAATAGTTCAGGGGCAGGTAAGAGACATATGGGATGAATTTGAAAGGAACAACAGAAGAATCATTAGAATACCAGAGGGACAGGGAGGCAACCCCAATGAGGTAGTAACAATTAAATACATCATTGCTGAAAAGTTCCCAGAGCTGGAGAATGCAGGCATCCAGATCCAAGAAGTCCAATGGGAACCAGCAAAAAGATATCTTAATAAAAAGACTCCAAGAAATATCATAATCAGAACGATGAATAACATATGTATAGAGACACAATACTGCAAACAACATGGTCAAAGAAGGAAATCACATACAAAGGGGCATTCATTAGATTTACAGCAGACATAAAAGATAAAACCCTACATACCCAAAGACAGTGGTAGGATATAGTTTTAAAAAAATCAATGAATTGAAAACCTCACCAAAAATACTTTAACCAACTAGACTCTCATTCAGATGTGTAGGAATGATATACTTCTTCATAGATAAACAAAAGATAAAGAACTTCATAGACTCAAAACTAACTTTAAAAGAGGGACTGAAAGGGCTACTGTAAGACAAGAAAAACCCCACAAACACAACAGACTTCTAAAGAAAATATGGCACAAAACCCCATGACAATAATCTCTTAACATTAATGGTCTGTCACTGTCATTGTCACTGTCACTGCCACTGTCACTGTCCTCCGTTCATCGATTTGTTTGAGTGGGCCCAGTAATGACTCCATAGTGAGACTTGTTGTTACTGTGTTTGGCATATTGAATACGTCACGGGTAGCTTGCCAGGCTTTGCCATGCAGGCGAGATACTCTTGGTAGCTTGCTGGGCTCTCCAAGGGGGTGGAAGAATCAAACCTGGGCCGATCAATGATCTAAACACACATAATTAAGAGGCACAGAGTAGCAAAATGAATTAAAAAATGGAATCCAACATTCTGCTGCCTTCAAGAAACACACTTGAACAGTCAGAGCAAACACAGATTCTAAGTTAAAGGCTGGAAAACAATTCTTCAAGCAAACAACTCTAAAAAAGCCATGGTGGCCATACTCGTATCCAATCTAGATTTCAGGCTGAAAAAGATTAGACGGGACATGTCCCTTGATTTCTAATAATTAAAGGACATGTACACCAGTAAGATGACACTCTTAAAACATACATGAACCCAAAGAGATGCCAACAAAATAATTTTTAAAAACTGCTAATAAACTTCAAGGAAGACATTGGTAGTGATACAATATTATTTGGAGACTTCAACACCACCTTGTCTAGATCATTTTGTCTAGAACACCTCTTGAAATATCAAAAAGATTAAGATTCAACAAGGAAATACTGGCTCTGAAGGAAGACGTACCAGAAAGGAAAGGGTAAAGGTAAGGTAAAGGCCCTCCCGTTGATCGTCGATTTGCTCGAGCGGGCCCAGTAACGTCTCCATTGGAGACTTTGTTGTTACTGTGTCTGGCATATCCAATACTCTCGGTAGCTTGCCAGGCTCTCCGAGAGGGGCGGAGGAATCGAACTCGGGTCGGCCATGTTGGCCGCTTGTAAGGCAAACGCCATACCCGCTGTGCTATTGCTCAAATAAAAAATCAGAATATTCCTGGAAATGAGAATGAGGACACGATCTATCTTGTGGTATGCAGCTAAAGTAGTGTTAAGAGGAAAGTTTATAGCTCAGCAAGGTATCATCAGGAAAGATTTCCAAACAGTTTCAATGAGGCACATATTACCCAGATACTCAAAGCAGAGACAACACAAAAAATGAAAATTACAGGCTGATATCCCTGATGAACACAGATGCAAAAATCTTCAAAGAAATTGATTAATATTCCTGAAATTCATATGGAACAATAATCCCTCATAAATAGCTAAAACTACTCTTAGAAAAAAGAGGATGGGAGACAACATTTTCCCGAACTTCAAACTGTATTACAAATGACAGTAATAAAATAGCATGGTACTGGAATAAAGACAGACTCACAAACAAATGGAAAAGAGTTGACTACCCTGCCACATAACCTTAAATATATGATAATTTAATCATTAATAAGGGAGTAAGAAATATGAAGTGTAGCCAGGAAAGCCTCTTTAACAAGTGGTGTTCATAATACTGGGCAGCTACAAGCAAAATAATAATAATAATAATTTGTCACTGTCACTGTCCTCCCATTGTTCATCAATTTGCTCGAGCGGGCCCAGTATATAAAAACAATCATTAAAAAATGAGTTAATATTTTAACATGTAGATTACTTAGAAAATAACACTTACAACACCAATAACTGAAAATTTCCTACAGCCTACTTTTGTTTGAAAGTCAACTGCTAATTATGACTGTATCTGAAAATCAGAGTAGAATAGAAAATATAAGCATTCTTTTGAATAATAATAATAGTAATAATAATAACAACAATAATAATAATAATGGACTCAGACCTCTATCGAACGCCAAAAAGTCAGATGAAAATGGAACCTCAACATCAGACCTGATTCCATAAGGTACATGGAAGAAATTATAGGCAAAACCCTCCACAATGGGGGTATGGTGCCACCAGCAGGTCAACCTGTGTCTGTGGGGCGAGGGCATCAGCAACCTGATGGTGCCTTCAGGATTCCTGATACCCCCAAATTGCCACTGTGCCGTTGGCCAGACCCAACAACTTGGGGCCAAGTTTTCCAAGAAATTAAGTGTCCAAAAGTTGGGTATGTGGGAACCATGCCCACAAACCACTTCTGGCTCAGTTATACAAGCTCATTTATTGGCCTTATTTCAGAGACCTACAAATTTTTAAAGAGATCAAAAGCAGCAGTAAATCTTGGACCCACACATGGCTGAAAAGACCAGGGTAAATCGGAGTGGGGAGAGTCAGCCTGGAGCCTGCCACAGCAGAGCCCCTGGCAGCCGCCTGCTTCCACAGTTCAAAATTGCTGTTATACCTCCGGCCTGACTCCAATGTCTCAGGGTGGGCCTTACCAAGATATGATTTGCTGAAAACTCAGGTATACAAATTTTGTGACTGAAATCTTCAGGCTTTCTTGGAAATGGGATGGACTACCCCCACCCGCTTCCCAATATTCCTGGAAGCACTGGCAGTCACCCCCACGAACAACTCTAGTGCCACCACGTAAACTCTAGTACTGCTTTGCTTCAGAGATTCATAAATAAATCTCAAAAGAGATAAAAAACTGAAGTTAATCTCGGACTCGTGCATGGCTGAACAGACTAGGGTAAACTGGAGGGCGGAGGGTTGGCCAGGGGCCTGCCTAAGCAGAATCCCCAGCAGCCACTTGCTTCCACATTCCAAAATCACCGCCATACCCCAAGTCTGACTCCACCATCTCATCAAGATATAATCTGCTGAAAATTCGAGCATGCGGGCTCTATGACTGAAATATCCAGGTTTTCTTGAGATCGGGATGGGCTATTTCCCCCTACCACCCTGTATTTCCAGAAGCTTGGTAGTCACATCCACATCCAAAGCAGCCACACAATTGATAGCTACTCCAGTCTACTTTACTGTTCCGATAAAAATACTGAATGCCCTGAACAAATGCCATGACCTCTTAGCACCTGTTTTGCAAACCATAATGCACAAAAGTAAAAGGAGAGAGAGAGAGAACAAGAAGGAAAGTGCCTCCCATAGATGGAGGCTGGGTGTGGGGGGTTGGGGTATTGGGGGATGCTGGTAGGGAAACAGGGGACATTGGCGTTTGGAAATTTTCACTGGTGGAAGAATGGGTACTGGTCACTGTATGACTGAAACACAATTATAAACAGCTTTGTTATGGTCTTCTCATGGATATTCAATTAAAAGTTTTTTTAAATGTAATGTGGAGTTCATGCCCAATTCAATCAGCTTAATCAACAGCTGAATAAGTAGCGGTACTCCTAAATTAAAAAATAAACTCCACAATATTGAAGCTAAAAGGTATCTTCAAAGATGAAACACCACTGACCAAGCAAGTGGAAGCAAAGATAAGCGAATGGGACTACTTTAAACTAAGAAGCTTCTGCACCTCAAAAGAAACAGTGACCAAGATACAAAGACAGCCTATGGAATGGGAAAGGCTATTCACCCAATACACTTCTGATAAGGGGTAAATATAAAATATATACAAGGCACTGGTAAAAGTTTACAACAACAACAAAAATCCAAACCCATTAAAAAATGGGGAAAAGAAATGAACAGAAACTTTCTCCAAGAGGAAATTTGAATGGCCAAAAGGCAAATGAAAAAATATTTTTCATCACTAATTTTCAGAGAGATGCAGATCAAAACAACGAGATTGTTTTACACCATAGAGACTGGCACACACCCAAATAAACAAGAACCACCAGTGCTGGCACAGACGCAAGGAGAAAGGGACTCTCCTTCACTGTTGGTGGGAATGCTGACTAGTCCATCCTTTTTGGAAAACAATGTCGACATTCCTCAAAAAGCTAGAAATTGAGCTCCCGTTTGACACAGCAATACCACTTCTGAGTATATACCCGGGAGACCCAAAAACACATAGCAGAAACAACATCTGCTCCTATGTTCACTGCAGCAATACTCACAATAGCTGGAATATGGAAACAACCTGAATGCCTAAGAACAGACAAATGGATAAAGAAAGTATGGTACATCAATACAATGGAATAGTACACATTGGCTAGGAAAAATAAAGTCATGAAATTTACTTATAAATGAATGGGCATGGAAAGTATCATGCTGAGTGAAATGAGTCAGAAGGAAAGAAACAGACATGGAATGACTGTACTCATTTGTGGGATTTTTTTTTTAAACAAACATAGTATGAGACTAATCCCCAAGAACAGGAGAAGTAAGGGCCAGGAGGACTGGTCCATGGCTGAATGCTTCCTCCAAGTGCTGGTAGGGGAGGGCATTTGGGATAGAGAAGGAACCACTATAACAAAGATAGCAGGAAATGATCACTCTGGATAAGAACTGCGTGCTGAAAATGGGTAAAGGAACAAACATGATAGGTTCTCAGTATCTGTGTTGCAAACCATAATGCTCAAAAGTAGGGGGGTGGAGGAGACGGAGAGAGAGATAGGGAGGGAGAGGGACAGAGAGAGATAGAGAAAAAGATAGAGATAGAGAGAGAGGAAGAGAGGAAGAAAAAGAGAGAGAGAGAGAAATGTCTGTCATAGAGATAGGCAGGAGGTGGGTGGGAGGTAAATTGAGAATATGGGTGGTGGGGAATATATACTGGTGGAGGGATGAGTGTTGGAACATTTTATGACTGAAACCCAACCATTAACAGCCCTATAACTGTATCTAACAGTGATTCACTTTTTTTCAAAAGAGTTTTAAATTTAGAAAAAGAAAAAAAGAAACTTTCCAAACCAGGTTTTAATTGCATAACTATAAATATCCGCAGGACTCTACCAAACCTCGTATAATTAAAATTTTATTTCATAGGGTAAATGCACAATTGCATTACATTCATAGTAATCTATATCTTGAATTTCCCTCTCCCTCACCACTTATTCATGCTTAGACCCCTGAGACACCTTCACATGTAGGAATCAAATGCCCAATGTTATCTCATCCCCCTGAAAGTATCTTGCCAAGCCATTCCTTGCCTGCATCAGCCTCTGTCCCCAGACATATCCCTACATCCACCCACTCCCTCCGGGCGACACACATTCAGTTCTCAGTACCACATATGGTCCGCAGAGCACAAAAACAGGAGTAAGTCAGGGCACTGCTGAGTATGACATCTCAAAACAAATAAAATAATAAATAAAATCTGTCACTGTCCTTTCATTGTTCATCGATTTGCTCAAGCGGGCCCAGTAAGTCTCCATTGTGACACTTGTTACTGGTTTGGCATATCAAATATGTCACGGGTAGCTTGTCAGGCTTTGCCGGGCGAGCGAGATATTCTCTATAGCTTGCTGGGCTCTCTGAGAGAAGCAGAGGAATCAAACCTGGGTTGGCCAGGTCTGCTGCATAAAAGGCAAACACCCTACCCACTATATATTATTTATTATCACTATTTGGTTGGTGCTGGAGCGATAGCACAGCGGGTAGGGCGTTTGCCTTGCACTCAGCCAACATGGCCGACCCGAGTTCGATTCCTCCGCCCCTCACGGAGAGCCCGGCAAGCTACCGAGAGTATTCGATATGCCAGACACAGTAACAACAAGTCTCCAATGGAGACGTTACTGGGCCCGCTCAAGCAAATCGATGATCAACGGGAGGGCCTTTACCTTTACCTTTTACTATTTGGTTGCACCAGGTTTAGTGCAAGGAGAATAAAGAGAAGAAGAAGGAGGAGAACCAGCAATTCCTTCTGAGTACCATGTGAAAATGTGAAAGACTGAAAACCACAACAAATTATTCTGGAAACATTTCCCTTCATAGAGGAGAAAATCATGGTCCAAGGTCATGGTAAGTGAAGAGGAGGAAAAAAAATATCTAGCTGTCTGTTGAAGAACATAAGTTTTAACTGTAGAGTTTCACTTACATCCGACCATCTTATTTTCTATTTGTAGGTTCTATATTAGGGGTTGGGCTGGAGTGATAGCACAGCGCGTAGGGCTGTGCTATTATTTGCCTTGAACACAGCCAACATGGCCAACCCGAGTTCGATTCTTCTGCCTCTCTCGGAGAGCCCGGCAACCTACCGAGAGTATCTCACCTGCACGGCAAAGCCTGGCAAGCTCCTCGTTATGTATTCGATATGCCAAACACAGTAACAACAAAGTCTGATGATGGAGACGTTACTGGGCCCACTTGAGCAAATCGATAAGCAACGGGAGGACAGTGACAGTGATATTAGTGGTCACTACATTTGTGAGACCAGTACCTGCATATATGGAGGGAAAACTGTAAGTTCCATGCAGATTTTTTACTTTATGGACCAGTTCAGCACCCCTTAATACCTGAGCTGTCCGACAAGGGTAAATTGTGCCAGTGAAACACCTTCCTCACTCTTCCTTCAGTATACAAAGCTTCTGTATGTTTTATACCACCATTAATGATACTTTAGAGACTGCTGCACCTCTGGTGGGGTGGGAGGAACATAATTAATTTACCAAGTATTCTGTCATTATAATCAGATTTAGGTTCAGAAGTGGGTCAGAAAGATGATTCAAAGAACTAGATAGAATCCAAATGATTTGAAAGACTCAGAGATGCATTGGCTTCCAGTGAACCATAAGAACTGGAGGGAGATCAAAGCTAAAGGGTTATACAAATTTTCCATGAGATTCTTTTGCTGTTTGCTTTTTTGGCTTTTTTGGGTCATTATCCTTCAATACTCAGGAGTTACTCCTGACTGTGCATTCAGGAATTACTGTTGGTGGTGCTCAGGGGACCATATGGGATGCCAGAGATTGAAACCAGGTCAGCTGTGTGCAAGGCAAATGCTCTACCCTCTGTACTGTTGCTCTGGCCCCTGCACAAGATTCTTGGGAGCTTCCTACAGTTCCCTACTCTACAAACTGAGCTATAGATTCCGGAAGCACATCCATGATATACTATCCAATTCAGCTGTCATTTTGAGTCTCTGCTACTGGTGCATATAAAATTAGACAAAGGGTGATAGCTGAAGTCATTGTTGCTGAAGTCTGAGAGCTACTATGGTTAAAAGCATTTAGGAGATCTGATTGCCAGGCCATAACTGCAGCTGTCTTGTGAGATCTTGAGCAACCCACTGCATCACTGTTGGTCAGCCACAGTTTCCTCATCTTGAAATCAAGGAAGTTGGACCAGATGTTCTACAAGGGTTGTCTGTTTTGTTTCTGTTAGCAGATAGTTTTTGTCCACAACTCACAACTCATCCTTAATATACCAATCACATCCACTTCAGCTTAGGCACACACTATGGACTGCCACTTGCCACATATATCAGTCTCATATATCAGCCTAAGTCATACTTTCAAGAGCTTTCCATGGAAAAGCTCTTGGAGGAGCTAGAAAGAAAGCTCTTTCCTTTCCTAGTCCCCAGAATACCCATTAGTGTTACTGTCTCCCAGGGAATCTCCTCACTATAAACTACAGTCTCAACCTCAGCTTTCTATAGTTGGGTCCTAAGTAACCGAACTTCAGAGCTGACAGGTCTAGGTTCTATACAGCAACTGCTCTCCACTTGACCTGAACCAGGTCATTAGAAATGCAGAGACCTGGGTGTGGCCTTGCAGCCAGGCTCTAAATTTTAAAGAGCCCTTAAGCAATTTAGGTACAACTTGGAGAAGCCTTGTTGTAAATTTCCTAGGCAATCAACTGGATTAGTAGAGGGTAGCACTGCACTATCCTCCCTCCTGTTCATTGATTTGCTCAAGCGAGCACCAGTAATGTCTCCATTGTGAGACTTGTTGTTATTGTTTTTGGCATATCCAATACACCACAGGGAGCTTGCCAGACTCTGCCATGCAGGCGGGATACTCTCGGTAGCTTGTCAAGCTCTCCGAGAGGGACAGAGGAATCAAACCCAGGTTGGCCACGTGCAAGGCAAACGTCCTACCTGCTGTGCTATCACTCCAGCCCTAGATAATAAGCACCAGCTCTTTCCCCAGCTCACCAGACCCACACTGGAAACCACGCCAAACCTGAGAAGCTAACCAAAACTGTGGGAGAGAGAATGTATTGAATGTCACATGCAAAGATACCAAACCTCTCTCTGCTATACAAACTCTGAAGATGATGAGCATTAACAACTGGAGTAATGAGATATGAGTCTTCCTCAGATCAAAAACACAGAAGTTGTTTTATGCTGAGAGTAATACTGTACTTGGCCTTTCCAAAAGAATAAAAGGGATTTAATTTTCAGAGGTTGAGAAGTGGGTAACACAGAAGTGTTCTTCCCCTAACTCTCAGGAGACTATCTCCATGATCTTTATAGCTGCCCTACCAAAGTGGACAAAATCATCCTGTCCAGTCCAAGAGAACCACTGTGCGGACATGGAATCCCTGTGTAGACATTTAACATCTTCTGGGAATCTGTGTCCCTAATGAGCTTGCCTTTTTCAGTACTGAGCTAGAACTGGACCATGCGGTAGAAGAAGTGGCAGCAGAGCTTAAAAAATGGGAGAGAGATTCCAGATTTGGACTTACCTTCCCATTTAAGAAATCCATGTCCCTACTGTTTTTTTTTTTTTTACTCCAAATATTCCCCCTGGTAACTAGGGGAGGGAGCCAAGACAATTTCCTTCCACAGTCATTTCTTTTTAAAGTTTTCTCTCTCCTCTTTGGATTTCTTGCACAAAGACCAATATCATCTTTCCTTTTTTGTTTATGCCTTGGGTCATTCGTTCTCCCAAGCATGCAAGATTCCCACACCTAAGCCGGCAGTTTAAGCCCAGATCACAAAGGGGTCTCAGAAATACCACTTTAAATTGTCTAAATCATTTTAGAAACATGCAGAGAAAAGCAAATTTATCACCCACCTGCAGGTGAGTGGAATTCTTACCATCAGAGATCTGTGGGGCTGCAGACGCACAGAGGGAGAGCCTTGGGTTCTCTCTGAAGTCCCCAAACTCAAGGCAAGTCCCCTGCCCACTTCCTTTCCATGACAGCTTCTGTGAGAAATGAAGCTGAGGCAAGCAGCTCCCAGGTCAGGGCCCCAGGCACCCCAGAGAATGTCACCCCAGAGGATGTTCCTGTGACTCTACTCATTGCCATTCTTTCACAAAGAAACCACTACATTGCACAGTTCCTCCAAATCTGCTCTCACCCCGTGGGGTAATCAACAATGCATTCTGGACTTTCCAGATGCAAAGTTTCTGAAGGCTTTCATTTTTCCCTCCCAACTTTCTTTTTATTCCCCTTTCTCAGCTAAAAAAAATGCTGGCTGGGTCACAACATACAATAGCCAGGCCTGTGTCACTGACCAGATGCATCCCACCCCCAGGCCTGTGGACAAGAGTTCCTTTGTCCACTGTACTTTAGGCGGAACTCCTTGGGCTTGCCGGAGGACTGCTTGGGAATGTTCTGCCAATCGCTTCCCAACCCCAAGTCACAGCATTGGCCTCTCCCCGAGTCCCAGCTGGGTGAACCCAAGGCCAGAGAAATAGCAACATAAAGCGAAAGGAGAATGCGCCCCCAAAGAATCATTGTGTTCAGACTGATCCCAGTGAAGAGAGGAGGGTCATCTGTCTGCACCTCCACCAATCTTGGACCAACAGTAGGTGAAAGAAAGGGGAGTGTTGGGCATCTTCAGCAGAGAAAGTTATGAGGATCATAAAGCTCCTAGTTATGAACTGTTTACTTAGAAGAGGTTTCAATGCCAGGTATTTTGGAGGCTAGGGAATCAGTACTATCATGAGGGACAGAGGCAGACATTGTTTCAAATGGTCTTCCTTGTTTCAGCATTCACTACTGTGATGCTGACTTGCAAGGCACAAAACTTCACTTTCTTTAAGTATAAATTAAGGATGATCACAATATCTATTTCAAAAGGATGCTGTGAAATCTAAAAGGAGAAAATTTCCAATATATAGCATATTGTTTAGGTAATATAAGTGCTCAATAAAAGTCAACTTTTGCTGATAATGACATGAGATGAAAGAGAAGGATAATGACACAAAAGGTTTTGGATAGCACAGCGGTAGGGCGTTTGCCTTGCATGCAGCCAACATGGCCGACCCGAGTTCAATTCCTCTGCCCCTCTCGGAGAGCCCGGCAAGCTACCGAGAGTATCTTGCCCGCACGGCAGAGCCTGGCAAGCTCCCCGTGATGTATTCGATATGCCAAACACAGTAACAATAAAGTCTCCAATGGAGACGTCACTGGGCCCGCTCGAGCAAACAACAAAAATAATCTAATAAAAATACAGGAGGCATTATTTCTCAAAAAATAATGTACAAGTGGCTAACAGACAAACATAAAGAAAGATATTCCATATTATTAATTATAATTATTAGGAAAATGCAAACCCAGGTCAGCCAGGTGCAAGAGAAATGCCCTACCCGCTGTGCCATTGCTCCAGCCCAGGGAAATGCAAATCAAAACTACAAAGAGATACCATAACCTAATACCACTGGGACTGTTACTTAAAAAACAAAACCAAACCAATGTTGGGTTCTAGTGTGGAAAAATTAGAAATAATGGGAATGGCTTGTGAAACTGTAAAACAGTGTAGCCAGTAAGCATAAAATTAGCATGATTGGGGAAAAAGAAATAGTACAGAAGGTAGGACACTTGCTTTGCATGAGGCTGACCCAGTTCAATCCTTGGTCCCTGAGCACCACTAGGAGTGGTCCCAGAGCACAGAGGCAGAAGCCCTGGAGCACCACCATGTGTAACAAAAAAAACCAAAACATAAAAAAGATGAAAAAATTTGAATACTAAGTGAAATGAAAAATAATTTTAAAGACATTAAAGCAGAGTTCAAACAAATATTTGTACAACTAAGAGCAACATTTATTCATAATAGCCAAAATATAAATAATGTGCCAAATGACACAGATAACAAAGAGATAAACAAAATGCAGTATACACATGTAATAAGAAAAAGGTAGTGAGAGTTTTTTTCCACTTATATTTATAATTTTAGTTAGAAGTTTATATTCTGGGGGGAAATTGTGATTACCACCATCAAAGTGCCAATTATCTTTTACCAGTTGTTAAGATTGTTCCCTTCCACTATCTTGACTTGGCCTCAGTATCTAAGAGTTTGTTTCCATTGGACAATATATATCTCCTTACTTTATTTTTTAATATACGACCTACGAATGAGATTATCTGATACCTGTCTTTCTCTTTCTGACTTGACTTTGCTTAGCATGATAAACATGAGCTCCATTAAAATGTTAGCAAAAGACAGTATTTCCTCTTTTCTTATACCTGAGAAGTGTTACACTGCGTATATGTCACAAGTTCTTTATCCACTTACCTTGGGCATTTGATGTTTCTTTACTCTTATAAATAGTGATTTAATGCACATATAAAATATGTCATTAAATTAGTGTTCTTGTGATATATACCTAGGAACAGAATTGCCAGCTCATAGGGTAGTTTTATTTTTATATATTTGAGAAATCTCTACACTGAGATTTCTACACTCATTCATTTCTCTACACGTATTCAAAGGTGAATGAATATACTATTTTCTCCACATCCCCATCAGGACTTGTTATTGGTCTTTCTGATACATATTTTTGGGAAACTGAAGACAACTAGCATCCTTAATGTCAATCATCAATTTCCTTATTTAGGAAGGAGTATCGAATGTAGCCTGCCCACAGGGCAGAGTCTGGCAAACTCCCCGTGGCCTACCAAATATGCCAAATACCAGTAACAATGATGGGTCTCATTCTCCTAAAGAGCCGTGAATATAATCTCAGGGCTAGGATGAAAGAGACTTTACTGGGGCCTGCTCGAGGCAATCGACGATTAACAGGATGATGAAATGAAAATGAAATGAAATGATAGCAATATGCCTCTCCCTTAACACATGATTAACTCCCTACTTTCTACATCTACATTTCACCTTTCTAGTCTTTTCCATTCCACCACACAGAGCCATGGCTTGTCGCTTACTTTTCAAAGTCAATGGTACGTCTGACTTTAGGACTCTATTTCCCTTCTTTGGGCTCTGATCAGCTGCAGAAACTAGAAACAATCATGTTCTCTTACTGAGTTCTTGCTCTGAGCTAGGCACTACTGTGAATACTTCACATTTTATCTCGTATACATCTTGTTAGATTAACAAACACATATAGATATGTGCCAGAAGGAAAAAGAAACTATTGGGATATAGATCAGAAATAAAGGACAGGAGAGGCCAGCCAAGTGTCCAGTTTTATGGTCAGCACATACAAAGACCCAGATGGGAGTGTGGCAATGTGGGAGATGGAAGTGTGAGAGAGTCTGAAGAGAGATGAGTTGACTGTTTCCATCAGCAGAGTTGTGGAACATACAATCCATAGGTCATTTAAGACCTGTTTCCAGGGTCATGAAGTCTGACCATGGTACAGGATGGGACAGACACAGGCTGCCAGCAGCCTGTCTGTCTATATTGTATGGAGCGCAAATGAGGTTATAAATACTAAAAAGGCCCTTGGCATACCAAAGAAACCCCATCCCTGCTTAAAACTTAGAATGTGGAAGAATGAGTTGCTAGGAATAGATGTTGAGGGTCATGAGCACACCAAGACTAAAAATCTGGTCTTTGTGTTATAAAGAGAAACCAATGAAAGGATTTGAGCAAAGGAGAAAACACAACCAGTATCGTGATTTGGAGAAATGATTGGAACATTAAGGTGTAAAAAGATCAACTAAGATCAGAAATTAGAGCAAAAGTTAAGGCATAAGCTTTGCATATTGCCTACCCTGGTTTAATCCTCAGCATTGCATACTGAATGCTCTGAGTACCACAGAATGACCCAGGTCATCTGTACCACATCGTAAGGCCCTCACATTACACCACAGCCCATTGTTGAGAACCACAGGGAGGGGTGCCCTGGCCTCCTGAGTACTCCTTGGGAGCCTCTCCCTCAGAAGATCAAATGTAACCTTAGAAGTAAAATCTAGGTCATAGGATCCACCTACATTTCCCCATCTTAAAAATAAAAAAAATGCAATGCTTGCATATGTGTTATTAAATAATCCCAACCTAACCATTCCTTTTTATTTATTCTTTCGTATTTTGAGCCACACCCAGCCATACTCAGGGTTTACTCCTAGCTTCTGCTCTCAGGGATCACTCCCAGTGGGCTCAGGGGACCATAATGGGGTACTAGGAATCAAACCCAGAACAGTTGCATGCAATGCAAGCTCCCTACCCACTGTACTATTGGTTGATCCCTAAAGTCACTCTTTTTGAAAATAAAAAAGTGAGTTTCCTAAGCAGATGTGAGTAGTCCTTCTCTCATTTGGGAAATTAAGTTGGATGGCACTGAATCCATACTCCTGTCTTTGAAGTCAGATGGTTCACTGATAAATATTTGACATTCACAATAAATACATTTCCAGAAATTTCTCTATGTGATCCAACTCATAAGTAGACAAAAGTAAAATTTCCTATGAATATTAAAGATTTTCAGCTTCAGGTTTAGTGGGATTAAAATGGCCATGAAAAGCTTTCATGATTTGCAACAGTAAATAGGAACTATGATAAAGACATTTAGCTTTGACACCAACAAAGCATTGCATGACACCAACAATGAACAACATGATAAACAAATATAATCACAGGCATTGCTACATTGCATTACAACATAAGTTACACCAACATTTCATTACAATATGATCAATAAATATGCATCGCTACAAGAAATGCTAAGAAATCATCTCAGTTTCCAGTATGGCCTCCAGGTCAAGGAACCTTTCTGAGCCATTGGAAACCTAGAAGCTAACCTGAACTAGGCAGAATGAACCAGTACTGCAGATATTTTAGTCTTAGTATTCACCAAAATTAACTTATCAGTATTCAAGTCCTGTGAATATAGGCCAAAAGACTTATTGTTTGTGGTTATCCAAGCCCCAAGGTCCAGAAGTCATTCTAGTTTTGCTTGATTAGTAGTCTTCTATAATTAGAGCCTGTGAAAGTTACAAGTTCTTTTCCCCATTTTGGTCTCTGCTAATAGTTAAAGGCTCTAAGAGATAGTAGGAAATTCCATGGCACAAAAGCAAGAACAGCAGAAAATTATTTCCAGCAAGCTGTATTTTTCCAAGTTGAATAGAGTCAGGCAACCAACCCTCTTATTATTATTCTTTGGTTTTGGTTGGGTCTTAATTAGTCAATTAAATAGTTCATAGTCACTGTAGGTCCTTATCCTCTAAAGGACAAACTGTGTTGTCCAATACTGATAATAAGAGAGAACAACCGGGTACTATATCTCAATTTTCCTAAGTACTTCACAATCATGAAGAGAAAATTCATCACCAGGATAAAGGGTCTCAAAGATACTCCCATCTATAAAATATACAGCCCTTAGCTATGTGTTCAATTAAGCAACTAATAGTTTCACTTTCCTGAATGTTGAGGAAAATTCAAGCAAGTATAACACATGAACTATATCTTAAAATTTGGAAGATTAGGTGCAAACACTAATAAAAATAAGAATCACCACTGAAAGATTATTTTCTTTGGTACAATAATTATCAAAGAAAAATCAGCAAATAGACATTTCAAAACCAGACGTGGACAAGATCCCTTGCAGATATGGGAGGTTTCTCATAAGACCAGGATTTATTTGTCAAAAATAAAGGGCTTGACTAGAAAAGAAAAGCATTAGGGGAAAAAAACAGTGGGCTAAACCTGATTGTGTTAATTAATTGATAAGATGTGAGAAAAGGTAGAGAAAAAAAGCTGACTCCAAAGAGCAAAATTAGAACCAGAGAGAAGATGGCCAGCAGAACAAAGTAGAGTTTATGAATTAGATATAGAATTTTAACATGATTTATAACTGGGGGATATAGAACCTTTTGTACTTAGAACTATCATATCTGCTTAGAGATAAAAATGAATCCTACAGATGAACTCAAGAGTTCAGGGTGCAGCATGTAGAGCAAGAAGCGACAATGAACTGGAAGATCCCACTTCGACAAAGGTGCTCACATGAGCACTAGGGGAGAGTGGACAACTGTGGTTTTATAAGAGCACCGGATGACTTTGTTTATAAGTGGATGGACATGGAGAGTATCATGCTAAGGGAAATGAGTCAGAAAGAGAGATAAAGACATAGAAGGACTGCACTAATTTGTGGAATATAAAATAATATAGTATGAGACTCACACCCAAGGACGGTAGAGACACGGGCCCAAAGGATTGCTCCATGTTTGGAAGCCTACCTCATGAGCTGGGGGAAAAGGCAGGTGTGATAGAGAAGGGACCACTAAGTCAATGATGGCTGTGGGGATCCCTCGGGATGGGAGATGTGTGCTGAAAGGAGACAAAGAACCAAACATGATGGCCGCTTAGTATATGTACTGCAAAGTATAATTCCCAGAAGTGGAGACAGAGTAAGAAGGAAATTATCTACCACAGAGGCAGGGGATGGGGTGGGGTTGGGGTGGTAGGAAGGATACTGGTAACATTGGTGATAGAAAATGTAAACTGGAGGTGGGATGGGCATTCGATCATTATATGACTGAAAACTCAATCATAAAAGCTTTGAAACTGTATCTCACGGTAATTCAATTAAAAAAAATGCACCAGAAGTAGAAGTGTAACCCAGGACAGACATATATGCAGAGCCCCTTCCCCACAGCTATATCTCCACAGCTGTATCTCAACAGCTGTATCTAAAGCTGCTCTGGTTGGGGGACATGGCCTCTGGGGCAGCAGCAACACTGAGCGGCCACAGTTAAAGTCCCATTTCATGGTGCACTGGAATCTTATCTTATCTCAGCCTCCATTACCTAACTCTTACAAGGGTAGCCTGACTATCCCAAACCATACTAGACCAATAGTCCACTAGCTTACTCCCAAAACTCACCAAAATAATGATGAAAACAATAATCCTGACAAATATCATATAAAAGAATATGTCCCCTGAAGCTGCGCTAGAGGCCCCACATAAGTTACACAGGAGCAACAAACAGAAATGTAATATCATCGAAGGGGAAAGAGGAGACCACCATACACCTCCAGCGTCTCTGGCAGTGAGAGGGGGACACTGATAATGAACTGGAGGGATCCACCTCCATACTACTACAGCAATATGAGAAAACAGTGTAAATCCCCACCATGACGAGTGTATGAAGAAAAGAGCCCCTGAAGCCTCAACAGGGAATACTCAATTACATAAGCTCTCTGATAAAGAATTCAGAGATGAAATGGTGAGGCAGTACAATGAGCTCAAAGAATCAGTGGAACACATATCCAGTACAATACAGAAGAATATGAAAGAAACAGTGGAAGAGAAGCCAATAAAATACAAAATGAAATGAGAGCAGAAACAATAAAGCTACAAACAGAAGTATCACTAATAAAAAGTTCAGTAGATTAAATTCAAAACTCAATGGGTCGGGGGTATGGTGCCATCAGCAGGTCAATCTGTACCTGTGAGGCAAGTGCATCAGCAGCCTGATGGCGCCTTCAGACTTCCAGATACCCCCAAATTGCTGCTGTGCCTTTGGCCAGACCCCAAAAACTTTAAAGTTTACCAAGAAAGTAAACTGCCAAAAGTTAGGTATGTGGGAGACACACCCATATGTGGGAGACACACCCACAAACCACCTCCAACTCAGCTATATAATTGGAGGCATAGCCTCACTGGTTCCTGATTAAACTGCTTGACAGCCATGATTCCAGAAACTCAGAAACAAATCTCGAAACCCAATGGTTTTTGGCAGAAATGTGTCTGGTCCCTGCAGTAGATTACTGGTGCCGGGCCACCCCAGGTGGGAATAGGTTTCGTGACTTGGCCTGTTCCTCCTGGCAGTTGGGTGGCCACCATCCTCCAGAGGCTACTGGACAGTCAGGTTTGGGTCCGCAGTGACAAGACACATGGGGCCTCATGGGATAGGGGTGGAGCTGGCCATTTCCTTCCCACCCTAACGAGACCCCAAGTCACCACCAATGAACATCCTCTCTGGCTCCTGATCAAGCTGCTTAACCGCCATGATTCAAGAGACTCAGGAACAAATCTCGGAACCCAACAGGTTTTGGCAGAAATCCCTCCAGATTTAATTGTTAAAACTTCAGAATTTCAAAATCGTGTAGCCACTACTGCAGATGTGTGACATCATATGTTATTCATAACCAGCAATAGAAAACAAAATGTCTACTGTTGCCTTTTGGCAGATCTGAGTGTTGGGGTAAAATCCCAAATAATAATGGTGGGTCTGGTGTCAAAATATTGAATGTAATCAAAGTAGAGAGAGAGTAATGTAGAAATCATCTGCCCTGCAGGCAGTAGGAAGGTGTGGGATGGGGGTATACTGGGGTGTTTGGTGGTGGACAATGGGCACTGGTGAAGGTACAGGTGTTTCATTGTATGTCCGATACTTAAACCTGAAAGCTTTGTAACTGCTCTCACGATGATTCGATAAATAAAATTATAAAAAATGAAAAAAAAACCCTCAGTAGGTACCTCAACAGTAGAATGACAACAGCCAAAAACAGTATCAATGTGTTTAAAGATGAGCTGTAGAAAGCATACACTCTACAACAGAATATGAAAAAAGACCTCAAAATAGCTCAAGATGAACAAGAGATGTATGAGATGAACTCAAGAGGAACAATATAAGAATCATCAGAGTAACAGAAGGACAGGGAAGTAAACCCAATGAAGTAGTAGCAATTAAAGACATTATTGCTAATGAGTTCCCAGAGCTAGAGAATGTAGCCATTTAGATCCACAAAGCCTGAAGGGTTCTAGCTTAAAAGAGGGATGGGTATTTGATCATTGTATAATTGAAACCCAAGCACAAAAATTTGTAAGTCTACAACTGTATCTCATGGAGTCTCACTAATAAAAAATTTTAAAAAAAGCAAGATGAAAAAAAATTTTTAAAAAAGACTCCAAGACATATCTTAATCAGAATGACAAAGACCATAGACAGAGACATAATACTGCAAGCAGAAAGGTCAAAGACGGAAGTCACATACATAGGAGCATTCTTAGATTCATAGCATATTTATCAGATGAAACCATCTGAGCCCAAAGACAGTGGTGGGATACAATGAAAAAACTCAATGAAATGAACTCTTCACCAAGAATACTTAATCCAGCTAGACTCTCACTCAGACTCAAAATAATGATACACTACTTTGGGGATAAACAATAGCTAAGGATTTAAAAGGTCTGAAGGGGCTACAGTAAGACAAGAAAACCCCTACAAGCACAAAAACTTTCTACAGAAAGACTGCACCAAATCCCAGGACAATAATCTCTCTCAATGTCAATGGTCTAAATGCACCAATTAAGAGACACAGAGTGGCAAAATGGATTAAAAAGCTAAATCCAACATTCTGCTGCCTACAATAAACAAATCTGAAAAGTCACAGCAAACACAGACTCAAAGGCTGGAAAACAATCATTCAAGCAAACAACTCCTTCTTAAAAGCCAGGGTGGCTATTCTAGTCTCTGACAATATAAATTTCAGGCTGAAAAAGACTAGCAGGGAAAGCAAAGCCCATTTATCAATAATCAAGGGATATGTACATCAGGAAGATATTACATTCCTAAACATAAATGCACCCAATGATGAATCAGCAAAATAAAGGTAAAGCCCCTCCCGTTGTTCATCAATTTGCTCGAGCGGGCCCAGTAACGTCTCCATTGGAGACTTTGTTGTTATTGTGTCTGGCATATCGAATACGTCACGGGGAGCTTGCCAGGCTCTGCCATGCAGGTGAGATACTCTCGGTAGCTTGCCGGGCTCTCCAAGAGGGGCGGAGGAATCAAACTCAGGTCGACCATGTTGGCTGCATGCAAGGCAAACGCCCTACCGCTGTGCTATCGCTCCAATTGCTAATAGACTACATGGAGGACATTGGTAGCAACATAATAGTAGTTGGAGATGTCAGCACTGCCTTATCACCTCTTGATAAATCAACGAGACTAAAACTCACCAAGGAAGAACTGACTCTGAAAGAAGAAAGGGAAGAGAGAGCTAATTGATGTATTTTATCCCCCCAAAGCTGAATACACATTCTTTTCCAGTGCACATGGAAAATTTTACAAGACAGATTATATACTGGGCCACAAAACAGATCTCAATACTATCAAGAAGATAGAAATTATATCAACTATGTTTTCAGAGCAGGACGCACTGAAAATAGAAATTTATCACACACTTTAGAAAGAATAAAACCAAACACCTGGAAATTAAATAGCTCAATTCTAAGCAACCAGTGGATTAAAGAGGAAATCAAGAAAGAAATCCGAAGATTCCTGGAAACAACTGAGGCTGAGGACAAGATCTACCAGAATTTATGGGATACAGCTAAAGCAGTGTTAAGAAGGAAGTTTATAGATCTGCAAGCATTCATCTGGAAGGAAGAAAGGGACCACATCAATAACTTGACTTTACAGCTTAAGATTTTAGAAAATGACCAACAAAAGGAGACCAAACCATGCAGGTAGAAAGAAATACTAAAAATTATAGCAGAAATCAATAAGTTGAATTCCACAAAAAATCAATCCAAAAGATCAATGAAACCAAGAGATGGTTCTTAGGAAAAAAACAAACAAACAAGGAAAACTACCAGCAAAACTAACAGAAAGAGAGAGAGATAGAGATAGAGATAGAGAGAGAGAGAGAGAGAGAGAGAGAGAGAGAGAGAGAGAGAGAACCCTAATAAACCAAATCAGAAATGAAAAGAATTTCTGTTTGTAACAGAAACCTCAGAAATTCAAAAGATCATCAGAGATTACTTTGAGAGTCTGTATGCCACACAGCAAAAGAACCTAAAAAAATGCATAAATTCGTGGAATCCTATAACCTCTCAAGGCTGAAGCAAAAAGACCTGGAATACCTGAATAGACCCGTAACTATCAAGGAATTGAAACAGAAATCAAAAGTTTTCCTAAAAACAAAAGCCCAGGTCCAGATGGATTCACTAGTGAATTCTTCTAAACATTTAAAAAGGAACTATTGCCAGTCCTTTTCAAGTATTTCCAGGAAACGGAAGAAACAGAAAGACTCCTAAAATGTTTCTATGATGCACATATCACCCTGATACTAAAAGCAGGCAGAGACATCATAAAATATGAGAATTATAGACCAATATCCCTAATGAACATAGATGTGAAGATTCTCAACAAAATATTAGCAAATAGAATCAAACGACTCATCAAAAAGATCATACACCATGACCAAGAGAGATTCATTCCATGGGTGCAAGGATGGTTTAACATTCTTAAGTCAATCAACATAATTCATCATATCAATAAAAGAAAAGATAAAACCACATGACCATATCCATATCAATAGTTGCAACCACTGGAACTTTGTATTGTGTCTGTCATGTTGATAGGCAAGGATGGGTCAGTGGTCGGGGGTCAGAAGGGAATATGAATATGGGAACACTGGTGGAGGTAGGCGGGAATGGTGTTAAAATATTATATGCCTAAAACTCAGCTATCAATAACTTTGTAAAGTACAGTTCTTTAATTTTTTTTAAATAAGGGAATCAGAAAGCGATTTAGAAGAAAATGTAAGGAAACTGCTAAAATGCAAAGAGTCGAGAATACTTGGAAATAGGAATAGAAAATCTCAATAGAGGAATTACCAACAAAAATAGAATAATAACATGGAGACAAAAAGATTAGGTAGGGATTATATGAAAATTTCTCATTTTAACTCACACTAGAAGTTATGGACAAATATAAAAGCAAAATTAATAAAGTACAAAGGGCAAAACCTAAAGTGGCTGTTCTAAAAAGCCAAAGTGAAATAAAAAAAAAGGGAACAAAACAATCAATAAGAAATTTCTGTAAGAAAAAAAAGCAACAAAACAAATAGATTAAAATTAATAATCAACTTCAAAAATAAGCAAAGATAATTTTAAGGATCAAGAATGCAGGCATGAGAAACAGAGAAATTACCTAGGAAATAAATTTTTCCTCAAACTATTCATGTTCTCAGGATTCCTTGTAAAGTACATTCTTAGGAGACAGGGATCTTTTTCGCTCCTGCTTATTGCTTTCAAACAGTGCCTACATCTGGGCTTGGCCCTGCCCCCAGACTGTGCTAGAGGACAAATGCCACTATCAGAGTTTGACTCATTGTCTTTGTTTTGCTTGAACTGTGGTGAATCAAACTGAAATATGAATCTGAATTTCTGTTTTACTATTATTAATAATTTTTATCATTATTATTTTGCACTTTGGGGCACATCCAGCATGCTCAGGGATCACTCCTGTATCTTTGTGCTCAGGGATCACACATGGAGTGCCAGCAACTGAAGCCATGTCAGCCGCATTAAAGGCAAATGCCCCACTGACTGTGCCATCGTTTCAGTTCCTGAGTTTCTAATCTAAAAGTATGTGTTCAAAGAATATCTACCTAAATCTTACATAATATTAATACATATTTCAATAATTTAAAGGAATTGGGGTCAGTGATGTAGATTAATAGTAGAACACTTTCCTGGCATGTGTGAGGCCCCAAATTCCAACCAGGCACCTCATTAAAAAAAGAAAGAAGTGGGGTGGGGGGAGAGAGAGACAGACAGACAGAGGAGAGAGAGAGATAGAGAGACAGAGAGAGAGAGAGAGAGAGAGAGAGAGAGTTAGAGTTTGATTCTTTCTGGCAGACAAATCAAGATTCCACTCACAAATACCCCAAACAAGAGGAGATACATCAAAATCAGAAAGATGGCAACTGGTCGTGGAAGGCTAAAGTCGCCCTATGAATGCATCTGAGAGCCATTTGTTATTCTGTGCATCCGCCCCTCACTCCAAGTTTCAGATCCACTGTGTGGATTAGTGTGATGGATTTTCTAGCTTGGGGGTAAATCTAGTGGTTTAGGATTTCCCTCGGTGCTTCTCTCTACTTCTCTTCCATTTCGGAACCAGGGCACATCTTTTCTCAGTCACACTGTTACAGGCTGGTACAAGCACTTGAAGCTTCTAGTCATGTCTAGTGAGCATTTGGAACAGACTCTGTCTTTTCTCTCCAAGCACAGGCTGACAATGGGGGAACTATTCGAGCTCTGGAACGCTGTGCTGGGAGGCTATCAAACAAGAAGTCTCCATTTCCTCCCTCCGCCCAAGAATTTTATGTTGTACAAAACATCAGTGTCCACTTTCTTTACCAAGGGGCTAGAGTAATGACTTTCTACATATTTAAAGCCCGTACTGAATGAAATAAGTCATACTCTGCCCCTTAAATCAAGGACTAATTAACTACCCAGTAGACAATGGATTCTAGCATCAAAACTTCCTTGATATCATCTTCTCCTTAAGAGTTGTCCCTTAACTTTTAAATATTAACTCAAATCACAGTCTGAGGCAAGTTCTCACTATGGGAAATAACACTAAGGAAAAACATACAAAAATTCTAATAAGGATGGTATCTGTATTCTGAGTTTCCTCTGGTAGTCTTATTGCTATCTGCCATATTTTTCTTTTTTGTAATTATAAAAATAAACATTTTAATTCATCCTTATTTTTAATTTTTAATTTTGCTTATAAAATTATGTTTTCAATAAAAAATATTACCTTCCCCTAATCAGCATATAAAATATGACCCAAATTATGTAAAAAAAATAAACACAGAAAAAATGAGGAAAAGGGTGTAAAATATGTATTGTTCTATATATTTTTTCAAGTTTTTATAATAAACATATTAATTTTAACATAGATTTAAAAGTTAATCTCTTGTGAGTTAATGCAAGAACATAGTCTTATATAAAATATTTAGAAGATATTTGCTATTACACTTCCCTTAACATATTCCATGTTATCAGGCCCCCAAATGAACAATACCAGATTAGGGTTCTCTGTATTATCTTTTAAATGATGGGGAGTCCAAAATAGTAAAGAACCTTCTGAGCTCATGCAAGACTGAAACAGAACTATATATGTAGGGGGCTTTAGTGCACACTTAATTCCATGTAGCAAATACAATCTCTGATTTTATATCCTTTGGATGCTCTAAACCTAATGTGATGTTGCCATCATGCCTGGAGAATTAGGTAAAGGTAAAAGGTAAAGGCCCTCCCGTTGATCGTCGATTTGCTCGAGCGGGCCCAGTAACATCTCCATTGGAGACTTTGTTGTTACTGTGTCTGGCATATCGAATACTCTCGGTAGCTTGCCGGGCTCTCCAAGAGGGGCGGAGGAATTGAACTCGGGTCGGCCATGTTGGCCGCGTGTAAGGCGAACGCCCTACCCGCTGTGCTATCGCTCCAGCCCTTGCTACGCCTGGAGAATTAGTTTTCGTTAATTGGAATGGCAGAAGCCCATACCCTATCTAGGATTCTTCCCGGCTTAACCCTAATGATGTTTCTTTTATCACAGCTTTCTCTATAAAGTTAGTTCTCTGTTCAAATACTCCTTATCTGTTTGGTTGGTTTGTGCTCCAACCATCTGGTGGTGCTTAGAGCTAACACCTGGCTCTATGCTCAGGGATCACTCCTGGATGGCTCAAGGTGCGAGAGATAGAACTCAGGTCAGCCATGTGTAAGGCAAGTGCCCTATCCTCTGTACTACGTCTCTGGGCCATTGTTTGTAGCATGTGAACCCCCATGAATGGAGGGTGCTCATGGAAGAAACATCTGTGTATAAACAGTAATGAAGCCATAAATGAACTGAATTTTCCCTTTTTGAAAATGTTCTTTTACCACTAAGAATCTGGAAGATTCCAGAGTCTTCTAAAAATCACGAAGGATTCCCAAAGCAAGGTGTGCTGAGATATACTGAGGGCTGGGTGAGTTAACAGCAGAAGATACAATCTCTACATAATATTTTGTTGCATGTAGATATCCAAACCCCCCAGCCTGTCTCTAAATCTAAATTTTACCTTAAAAAGATTAGCGAAAGCTTAAGGACAGACTGGTTCAATCTTAGTAGCCACATAGCTGTGGACAGGTCACTTTAACACTGGAGCTCCTCTTTTCACTGTTCCACAGGTGAAAATGGAATTACTAGATCTTAGTCCACAGAATTCTTCTAGAGATTACAAGGGCTAAAATGATGGTAGATAGTCTGTAAAACATTTCCTTGACACATACCTACCCAGTGCTAAAATGTAAAGCAAATTTTTTAAGGAAATTTATCAAAATCTCATGTAGTAATATTTGCTTTACCATTGAAATGCACTGATTTTTCCCCATCCTATATTTTAGGCTGGTTAAGATAGATTATATACATATAATTTATAATTTATATATACACACATACACACACACACACACACACACATATATATATATATATATATATATACATATATATATATATAGTCATGGCTTGTGATTTACAGCTCACAAAATACTACTTTATTTGGTTCCAACTTCCTTTCTTAGAATTCCTTCCTTTCCCTTCAGAGGAAATGAAAAATTACTAACAAAGTTCCCTTTACCCCTCTTTTCCTGACACACTCAGACAAAGATGTATGCTCCCAAGTCTAACTCTCCCAGCATCCAAAGATTAGAATCCACTTAAAGTGATTCTGATTACAATCTTAAAAGATTTTCTTTTTTCACAATAAATACTCAAAATTTAAGATTAAGTGCACTAAAAATATTTGACAAAAGTACCTTAAAAGTTTTTGTTAAACCTTCTGCTATAAAGACTTTTGATTGAATAAAATTACACTGTATTTCTGAATGTGCCAGAAACCCATTCTTCAGAGAACTCTGTTGCTGGGGACATCCTCTCCCTGAATGGGCGATGGCTTATGCTTTCCGAATCACTCTGCTCTCAGATCCATCATGACCTCACTGGGGGCAGAATGCTGTCCATACAGATTCACACTGTCAGTTACCTTACTTTTCACAATGTTGGGGGGAAAAATCAGTATATCCATCAGTGGGAGAGAGGAGAGGAATCATGTCTATGAAAATGCAAATGCCATACAGAAAGTGACTAAAATTACACAAACCCAACTTTTCTCAACTCTGACTTCTGTGTTCTTTCTAGAAATCTGACTTCCAATACCATTACACAATTTAGTTTTCATTTAGTTTTCACACAACTCGAGAAATGAAAACCCCTAGGGTAGCCACCCTTCATTCACTTGCCAGTCCAATGCAGGGGCTCATGAGCATCCTCAACCCCATGACAATGTGCCACAAGTGTGTACCACAAGTGGGAGAGTCAGGCTCCAGATCTCCTCTCTGCATGAAGAGCGTTGTGGCATCAGGCAGGGTGGCACTGCCCTGGTCTTCCCCATCATCTCGGGAGGGGAAACTCTGACTCCAAAAGTCCCTTCCAAGCTTCTCCTGAGAACTCTAATTCTAATATGATTTAGATTCACATAGGGCCCACCATTGAAAACTACAAAAACAACAAGAAGACAGGAGAGATTAGATCTAGGACAAGGTATCAGAATAAAAGGAACTCAGACAATATCTCTTCCCACAAAGCTCATTTCACATACCACATCTGCCTGAGGGGCTTGCTCTTCTGGTAGCGTTGGATTCTCTAAACCCAGAATCACTAAAGTTATAAGATAGAGCAACGTTTGTGTACTGGGGGGAGGATAGAAAAAAAAATCATCTAAATTCCTTTCAAAGCAAAATCAAGCCTCAAGCAACAAGTCTATCCAAGATGTCTCGCCCTCACCTGTCCCAGCAAGTATCTAGCACTTGTACTGTGAAGGACTAGTGGTGACCCTGAATTCCAACTCATCTCAGTCCTATAGTCCATCTTCTGAGAAATCTGCCATATTGGTCATTTTCTGCGAGTAATTCCACATTCCTTGCTTCCCCACAGCATTTACTAATTCACTGTGTAAAGCGGCATTTATATACATAGAAAGTTGCAGCCACGCAGGTTAGCCTTAAAATAGATTTGGTGTTGCTGTAGCAACGAAACAAATGATATTCAAAATGATATAGAAAGTATTATGCAATTGAGAAAACATGTCCATCGCCTTCCAGGGCAGCTGTGCTACTCCCCTGGGGAGTGGGCGGTCTAGCTTCCAGAGAAGGCCTGATCCTCTGTGACCCTCCTCCTCCCAATTAGCTCACCAGCTCCAGCTTCAGCTGTGGCTATGACCCTTGGCACAGGCAACTTCTCCTGCTGGAGCAGATCTGAGTCCAAGACTCTGAGAGAATATTAGGTTATTAACTGGTCTGTCAATTTGCAAAGTGTTCTACTCATCTATCAGTGCAAGAGGAAACAACCCATAGTTCTGGTGCTAAAGATATATCTGGAGGAAAAGGTGAATTCTGTCCCTGCTCATGACAGTGAAAGATTTCAGAGGCATAGGTGTGCCCTCTGAGACTCAGCCCAAAAACAAGGTGAATTAAGGATGCTGGAAAACATTTTCTCCATTTGTTACCTCTTTTTTTTTTTTTTTTTTTTTTTACTTTTCTCATTTTCCTATCCCTGGGCCTTAGTCCTGCCAAGCACGTCCTGGATCTTGCTGCCATATTTGAGAACAGAGGATTCTAGAACCTTAAATGAAATTTAAGAACCTTAAAATGAAAGGAAGGAACCTTCTCTATTCACTCTTGTTTTATCAATCTTGTTCAATAGAGCTACCAGCATATTCACAACCTAAAGGCAGCAATTCTAATATGCAAGGAACCTCCAAAATACTGGAATTTTCTGAACCACTAAGTCTTTCAAATATTCATTTACACATTTCAAAATCAGGCACAATCCAGAATGAATAAAATGAGAAATACAGACAATGCCAAGTACCAACAAGGGCACAAAACAATTAGAAGTCTCTGGGAATGCAAAATAACAGCTTTGAAGAACAGTTTGGGAGTTAAAGTGATATAGTCGTGTGTCATGGTCAACAATGGACAACCTATGGTGCAGCACAATAGATAATTAGGCTGTACCATACACCCCAGATGTATACTATACCATCAAGATTTATGTAATTATAATCTATAATTCTTTCACAATAAAATTGGCCAGTGATATATTTCTCAGGACACAGCCTTATTAAGAGAAAAGTGACTCTCCAGACCCCAAAGTCACCATCCAGTTAAAATGTAACTCCAGCTTTATCACCCTGTTTAAAATTTTAGAATTTCTAGAACATCTCATTCTCTATGACACTGATGTACCAAGAGTAGCACACCACAGTTGATAGGATGTAAAGCAGAACGCAACCAATCTTGATAAATACGTGTGTGTGTGTATGTGTGTATATGTGTGTATACATATTAGCACACAAGGCTCAACATATTAGTAATCTCTTATACAAGGGCTTAATAGCTCCAAGGTAAGATACAACAATTTTCACACACTTTGCTCTAAGAAAACCTTTTCTGGGTCATTTTTAGCTGACTATTCATAACAAGCAATACAAAAAAAGTATTTCGTACCTGGTTTTGGGGCAAGCTTGGTTGGTGGGGGGAAAATTCAAAATAATTGTGGTGGAAAGGTATAATGATGGTGGAATTGGTGTTGGAATATTGAATGTAATAAATCATTATGAACAACTTCATAAAAATAAAATTAAAAAAACTTAAGAGAAAGAGAAAATTCACTATATACCTTGGAGATTTCCCAGAAATCCTACTCCTAAGTATTGAGAAATGAAAATATATGTCTATATTGACATAGCAGCTTTATTCATAAAACCCTCAAGCTATAAAGAACCCCCAAATTCTCAATGGATTTACCACGGTAAATAGTATTTACCAATGAAAAAATGTGCAATAATCTGGATCTATATCATAAGTAATAGTTGGGAAGCCAGTCACAAAAGGTTATATGCCATATGTTTCTTTTTATACAGCTTTCTCAAAAAGAAAACTAGTGGGTAGACAACACTATTTGAGGTTTAATTTGGGAGGCTAGAAGGCAGAGAGAGAATATGAGGGAGGTTGTTAGAAGCAATGGAACTGTCCTCTATCCAGCTTAGCACTGTAGCACTGTCCTCCCATTGTTCATGGATTGGCTCAAGTGGGCACCAGTAACGTCTCCATTGTGAGACTTGTTTGTTACTGTTTTTGGCATATTGAATACGCCATGGGGAGCTTGGCAGGCTCTGCCGTGCGGGAGGGATACTCTCAGTAGCTTGCCAGGCTCTCGGAGTGGTTGTGGAGGAATCGAACCCGGGTTGGCTGCATGCAAGGCAAAAGCCCTACCAGCTGTGCTATCGCTCCAGCCTAAATTACAAATACTGGGGTGGCTCCTTAAGACAATTTCAGTAGTCCTTTGGTTGAGAGTCAAACACATACTAACATTTGGTAACAAATGGCCTCCATGTACCAGTGGAGATCAGAAGGACCTCACCTCATTTTTCAAATCAAGAATTCATGGATATATAAGGTAAAGGTAAGGTAAAGGTCCTCCCGTTGATCATCGATTTGCTCGAGCGGGCCCAGCAACGTCTCCATTGGAGACTTTGTTGTTACTGTGTCTGGCATATCGAATACGTCATGGGGAGCTTGCCCAGGCTCTGCCGTGCAGGCGAAATACTCTCGGTAGCTTGCCAGGCTCTCCGAGAGGGGTGGAGGAATCGAACTCGGGTCGGCCATGTTGGCTGCATGCATGGCAAACGCCCTACCACTGTGCTATCGCTCCAGCCCATGGATATATGCATTATCTTTTTGCATATCCCAGTTATTTACTAATTTTTCTTTTTCTTCTTTTATCCACCTACCTCTGCCTTTAGTCTGACCCCAGCATGGCCATTTCTCGGCAGAAAGAAGCACCAAAGTTCAATAATGACTACCCTAAGGCAGCAGGTAACATGAAACTGATTACTGTTGGGATGCCTAGAAGGAAAGTCACTTTGACCTAAAGCAAAGACTCAAAGGAGTCTTCTCTTATGCATACCCACCTCCAACTCTGTTGACCAAGCCAAGCTCTGAGGCCAGCACCAGAAATCTTAATTCACAGAACATTTCTCAAAGGAACTGCATGGTTCTCTTAATTCACAGAACATTTCTTAAAGGAACTGATGAAAAAAAACACAACTTCCTACTTAATCCTGAACAACAACTTCAAAGCTATTTTGCATGTTTCTTGGCTCCACAGTCACGCGGAGATGATAGATCAGAAAGAAGAAATCAAAACCACATGAATTTCACATTCAGCAAAACAAAGAGAATGACCACATTAGAGTTGGATCCAGAAAATCTGCGACCTATTTTTTTTTCTTTTTTTTGGCTCAGAACCCACGTTTGGTGGCCCCCAGAATAGCCTCTCCTCCCTGCCCATAAACAGTGCTAGGGATTTTCAGCATGCTCCTTGGCAAGACTTCTGTTAACAAGTAATGATACTTATGCTCACATCTCAGTGTTTTATCAATTTTTTAAAAATATTAATTTTTATAGTCAAGTTGAAGATAGTTAGGTTTCTTTTCTAGTTTTATGTACAAGCACGAGCAGGACTACAGTGCATAACAGCTCCAGGGGACTCTACCTATTGCTGCTGTAACCAATGATTGCAAACTTAGATACACAAGACTATGCGAATTTATTGTCTTAGTTCTGCAGTTCATTGAGGGTAAAATCAAGGTGTTGATAGTTCTGTGTTTCTCCTACTAGGAAAGTATCCACTTCCTTGTCCTTTTCAACATCTACAAGATCTCTGAATTCATTTCTTGGTCCATGCCCTTTCCTCCCTCTTCAAAACAAGCAATGGTGGGTTGACGCTTGACACATCTATCTTGCTGAATCTCTCTTATGTGCCTCTTTTCCACTAATAAATTTATTTCTTAATGATTATATTGGACCTACTTGGATAACCTCCAAATCCCAAAGTCTTAATAATTTGTAACTAAACTTTAACTGCAACTTTAATCCTCCTTTAGTCTTATAATCTAACATACTCATACTCCAGTGATGAGGACATGGGCATCATTAGGAAGGATATATTTATATACCTTGGGGTATACTGGTATTTAATCAGTAGGAAAGGGATGCTGTTTAATATTGCATATGCAAGGATCACCCATTTACAGCAAGGGATTATCTGGCCCCAAATGTCAATAGTGCCATAGCTGAGGAACTCAGCTACAGTCTAATACCTATAAGAATTTAGTTATTTCTTAGTGTCTCTAGCAAGTCTATTTCTACAGAGGTCAAATGTAGAACTTTTAGAGATTACAAACAGATTCTGACCTACAATTAAGAAGGACTGTCTTGCCATTGCCTTAAATAAATCACCCTATTGATTCTCATTTAATTTGCAAAAAATATATACATGTTTAAAAATATTGTAAATGAATCTTGTCTATTGAAGGCATATGAATACAGCGAAAATCAGATCATTTTTTATGGTGACTTCAAATAACTTAGCTGATTTTGATTCACTACTACATTGCTGTTTTGTCCCAGAAATCCCTTATTTAGCACACCCAAAGCTGCTAATTCCCACACCATTTCTTCCCTCCTCTGAAAGAACTTAGCTATCATTAGTTGCTAATAATTACTAACAGCCCTGTAGATCTCAGTCCCCACACAAATTGTCTTCTTGGTCCCCTCTCCGCCTGTCCCCACATTCCTGTAGGTATTCAAAGAAGTCATGCTCTCTGTGGATAAGGCTTGCAGTATCTAGGGCAGCCAGGAAAGGAAAGGGTTACACAGAAGACCCTGCTCAGCTCATATAAAGAATAAAAGCTACCCCATCCCCTGTAAAGGATGATTCCCACTAAAAGCAACTCCCTCCCTACCCAAGGTCCTATTTTCTTATATCGTAGTGGCTCTAATCATTTTGTGGGTATTCCTCTGCGGAGATAAGCAGGCAAGGCCTGTTTATATCACTTCTTTCATGCCGACAAAAGGAATCTCTGTTCCCTCCCTTCTCTACCTAAATGATGAACAGAAGCACTGTATTACCTGGTGCATGTAAGTTTGCACCAGACATCCATGTGTCACTATGAGTTACACTCTTGTCAAATGCTTGTTATTCTTTACTCAATGCTTATGTAATATCTCTGGGCAATTGCCCAGCATATTCATTCAAATATACCATCTCTGCCCCAAAACACTGAAAGAATGTCTCTAGTGAAGCCCTGACACAATGTCTGAGATATTTTGCATCAGAAACAAGATTACCTGGGTCAATGCTGTCCACAGATCACACTATGCTTTTTCACTTTGTGCACCTACAATAGCACTGCACTGTCCTCCCACTGTTCATGGATTTGCCCAAGTGGGCACCAGTAAGGTCTCCATTGTGTGACTTGTTGTTACTATTTTCGGCACATCCAATACGCCACGAGGAGCCTTCCAGGCTTTGCCATGTAGGCGGGATACTCTCAGTAGCTTGCCGGGCTCTCTGAGAGGGACGGAGGAATCAAACCCAGGTTTGCTGCATGCAATGCAAAAGCCCTACCCACTGTGCTATCACTCCAGCCTGTGCATCTACAGTAGGCTAGATAATTCTTTTAGATCCTTAAACCATAGTGCCAAGCAAGACAGAAAGCTTGCGCACAGAGAGCTCAAATCCAATGAGTCCCTCATGGTCATATTATCTCATTCAGTAATCATACCAATTCATTTTCAGATAATTCACAGCAATAAACACATGATATTTATAATTTGTTTGACTCTTCAACTAAGCTCAACCAAGTCTCTCATTAATATTTTAGCACACGCCTATAAAGTAGGTTCTGTAATAATAAAGTAGGTCCACACAGAGGAAGCAAAGAGAGTATGTGTGTCTACATTTACATCGTTAGCAGCAGCATTAGGACTGGACCCTTTGGACTCCACAAACTGTGTCAGGATGACATACCCAAGTCTATGCTATTAACTGAAGGAAAGCTTATCTCATATATTCAACATGACAGCTTCCTGACCACCAACGAGCACTGCTCAAGAACTGGTGTCTGGGGCTGGAGCAATAGCACAGCGGATAGGGTGTTTGCCTTGCATGTGGCCAACCTGGGTTCGATTCCCAGCATCCCATATGGTCCCCTGAGCACCGCCAGAGGTAATTCCTGAGTGCAGAGCTAGGAGTGACCCCTGTGCATCGCCGGGTGTGACCCAAAAAGCCAAAAAAAAAAAAAACTGGTGTCTAAGGTCAAATGCTTCCTGAAAAAAAGTAAGCCCAGATCTCTCACTTAAGGGGGTGGAAAGGGGGCAGAAGTAACCACTTCCACCAGTCACAACAGGTCCTCTAGTGAGTCAACTCCCTAGTGATGTGTCCTATAGAGTGGGAATGCTTACCCTCACTTCCCTTTTACATTTCCCAAACTCAGCTTTCCCCATATTCAACATGAGTAATCATGAGTTCAAAGATGCTTTGATGATGATATTTTGAAATAAAGATGACCCTTGAACAACATGAGTTTGAACCGCTGAGTCCACTTATAAGTGAGTTCTTTCCATTAGTGGGTTCCTGAACTAGCTGCAGATGTCAATTAGTTAAATCTTCAGATACAAGAGGACCACTTATAAGGTATTTGAGCATCTATGGGTTTTTGTACCTTTAGTGTTCCTGACCAATTCCCTTGCAGATGTGAAGAGACAATTACAGTTAAGTTTTGGGGGAATCACCAATTATACTCAGATTTTCAAATGCAGAGAGGTCCCCAGAGAGTTGGTGTTACAAACTTCACCCCTTCTTTCATTGTCAAGTGTCAATTGTACAATGGCTACTGCTACCACAACAATAGCTTTACAGCTCTGTTAACTCCCTTAACTCATTGTGTACTTCCTTCAACCACTCAAATGTAGGGCTGGTGAGTCTAATTTTCACACTCAGACTTTGTTTTAATTAACGAATCACCATGATGTACAGTTACAGACTTACAAACTTTAGTGCTTACGTTTTAGTCATACAATGATTCAGCACCTATCCCCCCACCAGTGCTCATTTACCACCAATATTCCCAGTATCTCTCCAACCACCCCCACCTAATCCTCCCCCTACCTCCAGCCTTTGTGGCAGATACATTGCTTTTCTCTCTCTCTCTCTCTCTCTCTCTCTCTCTCTCTCTCTCTCTCTCTCCTTTTGGGTGTTGTGGATTGCAATACAGGTATTAAATGGCCATTATGTTTGGTCTATAGTTTATTTTCAGCACACATCTCCCATCCAAGCATCCTTTACTTGTTGGTCCCTTCTCTATCTCAGATGCCTTTACTGCCCCTGCATGTGAAGCAGACTTCCAAGCCGTGGAGCAATCCATCTTATCTCTACTATCCTTGGGTGTTAGTCTCCCATTCTGTTACTTTATATTCTACAAATGAGTGCAGTCCTTCTATGTCTGTCCCTCCCTTTCTGACTCATTTCACTTAGCATGATACTCTCCATGTTGATCCATTTATATGCATATTTCATGACTTCATCTTTTCTAACAGCTGCGTAGTATCCATTGTGCAGATGTAACAAAGTTTCTTTAACCAGTTATCTGTTCACGAACACTGTTCACATTGGTTTTTTTCCAGATTCTGGCTATTTGTAAACAGTGCTGCAATGAACATACAAGTGCAGATGTCATTTCTACTGTACTTTTTGGCATCTCCAAGATATATTTCCAGAAGTGGTATTGCTGGGTCAAATGGGAGATCAATTTCTAATTTTTTGAGAAATGCCCATACTGTTTTCTGAAAGCGCTAAACCAGTCATCATTCCCACCAGCAGTGAAGGAGATTCCCCTTCTCCCCACATCCATGCCAACACGGGTTGCTTTTGTTCTTTTGGATGTATGACAGTTTCTGTGGTGTGAGATGATACCTCATTGTTGTTTTGATCTGCATCTCCCTGATGATGAGTGATGAAGAGCATTTTTTTCACAAGCCTTTTGGCATTTGTATTTATTCTTTGAGAAAGTTTCGGTTCATTTCATCACCCCAATTTCTGATGGGATTGGATGTTCTCTTCTAGTAGAGTTCAGTCAGTGCCTTGTATATCCTTGATATCAACCCTTATCAGATGGGCATTGGGTGAATAACCTTTCCCATTCTGTAGACTGTCTTTGCATTCTGGTCACTCTTTCTTTTGAGGTGCAGAAGCTTCTTAGTTTAAGATACTCCCATTTGTTTATCTCTGTCTCCACTTGCTTGGTCAGTGGTGTGTCATCTTTGAAGATATCTTTAGCTTTAATGTCGTGGAGGGTTTTGCTGACTTTTCTTCAATGTACCTTATGGATTCTGGTCTGATGTTGAGGTCTTTAATCCATTTTGATCTGACTTTTGTGCATGGTGTTAGGTGAGGTCTGAGCCCATTTTTTTCATGTAACTGTTCAGTTTTGCCAGCACCATTTGTGAAAAAGGCTTTCCTTGCTCCACTTCACATTTCTTGCTCCCTTATCAAAGATTAAATGATCATATATTTAAGGCTCACTCAGATTTTTAAAAATTATTTGGCCACTGTGAATTTACAAAATTAATCATGACAGGGTTTTAGGTACTGAGTTTGAGACAGGGAGAAATGACAAACTAATGTTATTCTACAACCAATGTCTTCTTCCCCAACCAATGCCCACAACCCCATCCTCATTTGCCTCCCACCCACTACTCTGCTTCTAAGAGAGTTGTTTTTAATAATAATAATAATAATAATAATGAAATTTTTGCACTGTAGCTTATAGAACTGTTGCTCTGTTGCTAACAGGGATTCATAAATAACACTTTATCACCTTTTAACACTACCTCCTACTCTCAGTAGAACACTTCCCTCCACCATAGACATTAATTTCCTCCCTGTCCTATTCCCCATGCCCCCTGAAGTGGCATATTTCCACCTGAACACTCGTTCTCATGTTCTGTGTGCCCACTGTCTTTGTGTATTCATTATTCTACCATTATGTTTCTTTATATCCCATACATGTAAAGAGCTCATTCTGTGTCAGCCTCTTTCCCTCTAACTTCACTTAACCTGATATTCTACACTTCCCTCCATGTAGCAGCAAAGTTCATCTTTTCTTATTACTGTATCATTGTCACTGTCATCCAGTTGTTTATCAATTTACTTGAGCGGGCGCCAGTAATGTCTCCATTCGTACTAGCCCTGAGATTTTAGCAGCCTCTCCTTACTCGTCTTTCCCAATGCTCTTTGGAGGCTCTTTCAGGGTCTGGGGAATGAGACCCATTATTGTTACTGTTTTTGGTATATCTGATACACCACAGGTAGCTTGCCAGGCTCTGCTGTGCAAGCAGGATGCTCTCAGTAGCTTGCTGGGCTCTCCGATATATATATATATATATATATATATATATACATATATATGTATATATATATATTTCCTCACTGTTATGATGAGTAATAGTCCATTATGTATATATGCCACAGTTTCTAATACACTTGGGTTGTTTCCAGGTTTAGCTATTGTGGATAGTGAGATAAAGAACATAGGGGTGCAAATATCTCTTCTCCATTTTGTTTTGGGGCCCTTGGGCATATTGGGCCAATGAGTATATTCCAAGAAGTTGAGTTGCTGGGTCAAATGGAATTGTAATTCCTAGATGATTTGGGAACGCTCACATTGTTTTCCAGAAAGGCAGACCAGTGGACAATCCCACCAGCACACTTGAGATTCTTAAGACAGATGGAAAGCCTTGATATTTTGAAGCATGCTATGGGTAAGATACTGGCCTGAAAGTCATCATAGTCTCTAAAGGCAGCAAACCAGGCTCAGGAATTGTCCAACTTGAAGCCATTTATAGCTACTGTCTGCTATATGTGTTCATCTCACAAACTTACACACTCACACTCCTATTCTGGTGATAGCACCCCTTCTTCTCCACTCTCGACCATTATGGATTGTGGAGGCAGGTACCTGCACCTTCCCATTGAGCATATTCAGGCCACCTGATCCACCATAGTTATTAGTTATGTGTGCAAGGATATATTGCCTGCATCAGTCATCTAAGACCCAATGTCTGGATATTCACTGGTATTATTAGGAAAAGAAAGAAGTATTATGCTAGGATATAAGCATGAAGCTGCAGATGGTCACCTTAAAAATCTCCCTGAGAATAGAAGCAATGTAGAGAATGAGTTGGTGAGGAAGAGTTGGAGGTGTGGGGGAAGATCAGGGGAGAAATAAGACTATGCTGACTTTGTGGCGTTTCTTCATAGAAACATGGGTGAAGCTTAAATCCCAAACCTGGGGAATGTTTTATGATAGCAACCTTCAATTCTTTTGTTTTACATCAATATAAGTGAAATTTCTGGAACACACAATATAAGTATTTCTTTGTAATATTCCCTTTGTAAAGACAAGGGTTATGACACTGATAACAATATTAGAGTTTTAGAGATTATAAAGGATAAAGTATTAGAGACTCAGCCTATTTCTTCCACCTGCATTTGCCAGTGAGTTCCTCTTCCAAAGATGTTTTGTGTTTCCAGATACCCTATAAGTTGCTTCTAAATATCTGCTATATTACTGCAAAACCAAAACAAAACAAAACAAAAGTAGAGCTACCAAGCATAAACAAAAATATTCTCTCACAACTTTAGTGTCCAGAGTTCAAAATCTTTATTAGTTAACCTAAATAAAGGTGTTAGCAAGGCCATATTTTCTCTGGGGACCTGAGGGGAGAATGTGTTCTTTCACCTACTAGACGCTGCTGGAATTCTTTGGTTTGTGGCCAGATTACTCCAATATCTGCTCTCCAGCTCCATGCCATCTTCCTTGTGCAGTAAACTCTCCCTTTTCCTCACAGTGGAAACAATTCTAACTGCATTTAAATCCATCTGGATAATACGGGATTCTCTCACCTCAAAATTCTTAACATATATCTGGAAAGGCATATTTTTTAAAGATATCATTCCCAGGTTCTAGAGATCAGAATGTAAATATAGCCTTTGGTACCATTATCATTTGTCTTCCCATTGCTTCCAAATCTAGCCAAGACAGACTATTGAAGAGACAAGTTTCTGTTTATTTCTTTAATGCATCACAATGCTAGAACATAAGAGAGCCCTGCTGAACAACTGTCAAAGTTATATAAAACTAGGAGAAAAAAATTAAAATAATCAGAGCATCAGGAAAAAACGGGTTCAGAGTAGAAGTCTGCTAGATTTCAGAATCCAAGCATACCTGATCTAGGCTAGCTGTCCTACAGGAAAGTTCAGGAACTCTATGGAGGCTATAGCAAGGTATCTTTATAATAAGGCAAAGGCTGGAGTGATAGCACAGTGGGTTGGGCATTTGCCTTGCACGTGGCCAACCTGGGTTCTATTCCTTCATCCCTTTCAGGGAGCCCAGTAAGCTACTGAGAGTATCCCACCTGCATGGCAGTGCCTGGAAAGCTTCATGTGACGTATTCAATATGCCAAAAACAGTAACAAGTCTCACAATGGAGACGTTACTGGTGCCCACTGAAGCAAATTGATGAACAATGAGAGGACAGTGCTACTATAGTAAGGTATCAAATACCAGTTTGACCTCTGAATAAAAGTAGGATAATTAGAACAAATCCCAGTCCTCATTTCCTAACTGACCAAGAAGGACTGAAAGGATAGGCGTGGCATAGGAATAGTGTAACATTTCCCAAAGTAGCATATAAAGAGAGCTCTAGGTGGTCAATGGAAAATGCTTTTATTATCACTGAATTATAAAAAGGGAAGTACTTTTTGCAATTAGCTCTCCTCTCAATGCTTCCTGTTCTACTGAGAGAAGTTTGGATGGTACTGGGTGAGACAGACCTCATCAGACAGCAGTGCCAATTGAATTGAATAGTGTCACTTGCATTTTCATTGCAGTTATTTTTGTGATTTCTGTCACATTTCTAAGGTAAAGGTAAAGGCCCTCCCATTGATCATCGATTTGCTCAAGCGGACCCAGTAACGTCTCCATTGGAGACTTTGCTGTTACTGTGTTTGGCATATTGAATACGTCACGGGGAGCTTGCCAGGCTCTGCCGTTCGGGCGAGATACTCTCGGTAGCTTGCTGGGCTCTCCGAGAGGGGCGGAGGAATCGAACTCGGGTCGGCCATGTTGGCTGCATGCAAGGCAAACGCCCTACCGCTGTGCTATCGCTCCAGCCACATTTCTAACAAATATTATAATAAATTTTTCAGATACATTTCTTTAAAAGTAAAAATTAAATAAATTAAAGGTCTTAAATAAGCAAAATTAAAAAGTAGTATATTAAGTTTACAGCGGTACCTAGTATTGTGAAAGACAGGGTTCCAAGAGAAGCTGGATGCAGGGATTCTAAGTCCTTGACTGCTGGGTTATATAAACCAGAGGTCACACCCTTTAAAATAGGACATTCAGTTTGTGCCTATAAACTCCATTCCTATGCCAGGTGCTGGCTCCATATTACATCACTCTAACTTCTAACCTAGGTGTGTGCTCTGTGTATCCAGAATTGTACCCTTCCCAGACTGAAACCCCGCATACTCACACAAACTAAAGCTCTTGTACCCTATACTGTGGTCTTGGTCAGTCCCTACACCAGGCCCTGGCCCCACATAACATCATTCTAACCTCTAAACTCCAAACCATTCAGATACTAGCTGTGTAAAAAAAATTACTTCTTATGAACATTATATTGGGGGTATGTGGGGTGGGGCATTCCTATTTCACAAAATCTACACTGACTTACATGTCAGTTAACACAAGCCAAAAACTTTTGGGGAGAATACTCAAAACAATATTGTACCATAAAGGAAAATAAACTGAATAGTAGATGTAGTATTGGTAGTCGTTTGGTATTAACAACCTAACATATCTGTTTCCAAGTAACTGGGCATCTGAACCACCATGATTAATACCCACAAAACTAGAAGAACTATAAGGAAACTAAGGAACTCAATTGTAGTTGCAGATAGTGGTAGGAATCCAGACAAGTCCCCAAGAATAACAAAACACCTGAGCACGGTGGATGAAAACTTAAAATCAACACTTACTGCACCGACAACAGAGATTAAGCAGGCAAAGGCAATTGCCTGTGAAATTAAGCACTCATTAGATGAGAAATCGAACAAACTTTTTCAGAAGACGAGGGATTCCATACAAACAGAAATGAAGGATCTAAAGAGCATAATAGCTATACAGGTTCTGAGGGGTTACGTTATTTGGTTACCTACATTCAGCACATAGTTATTATTCAGAATAATGATCACTTCCGAGTCCATTGTCATAATTGCCCCTTCTCTATTTCAACTACCTTCTTTCTCAGCATGGGAGTCAGGCTTCCAACCATGGCTCAATCCTGCTGGCCCTTGTTTCTACTGTCCTTGAGTATTAGTCTCATAATATGTTTTTTTATATCACACAAATGAGTGCAGACATGCTATGTCTTTTCCTCTTTCTGACTCATTTCACTGAGCAAGATACTCTCCACATCTGTCCATATATAAACGAATTTCATCACTTCATTCTTCCTGATGGCTACGTAGTATTTCATTAGTGTAGATGCACCATAGTTACTTTAAGCAGTTGTCTGTTCTCAGACACTTGGGTTGTTTCCACATTCTGGCTATTGGGAACAGTGCTGCAATGAACATTTAAGTGCAGATAGAATTTTTGCCCTGGGGTATATTCCCAGAACTGGTATTGCTGGGTCAAATGGGAACTCAATTTCTAGTTTTTTGAGGAATGTCTATATGTTTTCTTAAAAGGCTGGGCCAGTGGGCATTCCCATCAACAATGAATGAGAGTCCCTTTCTTCATGCATCTGCACCAGCACTCATTGTTTTTGTTCTTTTTGAAGTCTGCCAGTCTCTGTCATATGAGATGATATCTCACTGTTGTTTTCATTTGCATCTCTAAAATGATTAGCAATGTAGAGCATTTTTTCATGTTCCTTTTGGCCATTTGTATTTCTTCTTTGAGGAAGTTTCTGCTCATTGCCTCTCCCCATTTTTTGATGGGGTTGGATTTTTTTTAATGTAAACGTCTACCAGTGCCTTATATATCCTAGATGGTATCCTCTTACCTGATGTTTATAGGGTAAATAATTTTTCCCATTCCATGGATTGTCTCTGTATCTTGGCCACTGTTTGTTTTGAGGTGCAGAAACTTCTTAGTTTAATGTTGTCCCATTTGTTTACCTTTGCTTCCACTTGCTTGGTCAATGGTGTTTCTTTTTCTTTTCTCTCTCTCTTTCTTTTTTGGTCACTGGTGTTTCATCCTTGAAGATGCCTTTAGCTTCAATGTCATAGAAGGTTCTGCTTACATCTTCCCCCATGTACTTTATGGATTTAGGTCTGACATTGAGGTCTTTAATGCATTTTGATCTGACTTTTGTGCCTGGCATTAGAGATGTTTGAGTTCAAACAATAATGCCCAAAAGGTGAGAGAGAGAAAGAGAGAGAGAGAGAGAGAGAGAGAGAGAGAGAGAGAGAGAGAGAGAGAGAACAGTGTCTGTAATAGAGACAGGCTCGGGAGGTGTGGGAGGTGGTGGGAGAGTAACTGGAGATATTGGTGGTAGGAAATACACTGGTAGAGGGATGGGTGTTAGAATATTGTATGACTGAAACCCAACCATAAACACCTTTGTAACTGTGTATTTCATGCTAATTTGATTTAAAAAAAATTTAAAAAGAACACATGTGCAAGTCATAATAACAGAATCCCACAGAGGGAGAACCATTTAGACAAATTTGAAGACAAAATACAGGCCAGAATTCATTAAAGAAAAGTAAAAAAAAAAAAAAAGAAAAAAAAAGAGAAACAAAAAATGGAGGAAAATTTAAGTTACTTAATGATCAAAGAAAAAGGACAAAATCATCGAATTATAGGAGTACCAGAAAGTGAGGAAAAAAGGAAGGTGTAAGAAAGATTAGTGGGAGAGATAATCTGCAGTGAGGCAGCTGTGCAGACTCAAGAGGCCAAAAGAGTACCAAAAAAAATAGATCCAAACAGAACAAAACTAAGACATACAGTAATCAAACTGCTAAAAACCAAGGAGAGAGACAAACTTCTTAAAGCAGCAAGAAAGAAGAGAAACCTTACATATAAGGGAAATACAATAAGAATCACAACAGATCTCCCACACGAAATACTATAGGCAAGAAAAGAGTGGAATGGCATGTTCAAATTACTGAATTTCAACCTAGAGTACAATATCCAGAAAAACTTTCATTTGGATGAAAGGGAGGGATAAAAACAAAAAAACAAGAGCTGTTAAAAATTGTCACCAAATGAACCACTGAAAGTCCCATTATATAAACCAAATATCTAATTGTAGAAGCCACAATCCTACATCATAAAACCTCAACACAAACCTTTAAATCAATAATATCCCTGAATGTCAATGGACTAAACTATCCCATTCAAAGGCACAGAGGAGCGGGTTTGCTGTTTAGAGGAAACATATCTAAAATTACAGGTACAGGTTCAGAGTAAAAGGATGGAAAACAATTATACAAGCCAAACAAAAGCCCAAAAGAAGTGGAGAATACTATACTTATATCAGACCAAACTGCATTCAATCTAAAGAAAGCAATTAAGAGACAGAGATGAACACTTCTTATTAAGGGTAAAATAGACTAAGAAATATTAACGAATCAAAATATATATATATACATATATATCTGGATACATATAAATACGTATATCAGGGCTGGAGCAATAGCATAGTTGGTAGAGCGTTTGCCTTGCATGCAGCCGACCCGGGGTTTGGTTCCTCTATCCCTCTCAGAGAGCCCAGCAAGCTACCAAGACTATCCTGCATGCAGGGCAAAGCCTGTCAAGGTCCCTGTGGTGTATTCGATATGCCAAAACCAATAACAAGTCTCACAATGGAGACATTACTGGTTCCCATTCAAGCAAACTGATGAACAATGGGAGGACAATATATATATATATGTATATATATATATATATATATATATATATATCAAATATTGGGTCAGTGAAGTTTGTAAAGGTTTTGCTCACAAACCTAGAGAAACATCTGAATGGAAACATACTAATAGTGGGAGACTTCAGCAAACCATTGTCACCACCAGAGAGACCCACTGGACAGGATATCAATAAAGACACAACACAACTGCCCTAAATGAGAAACTAGAATTGCTGAGACTAACAGATTTTATACAGGGTCTTCTCTTCTCATAAAGTCAAATGCACATTCTTCTCTAGTGCCCAGGGAACAGTCTCCAGGATAATCACATTTGAAGACAAAAGTCTAACTTATTTAAGTTCACAAACATAAGTATCATAACAAGTATCCTATCAGATCACAGTGCACAGGGATTGAAAATAACCGTTAGAGAATAAATAAATAAATGAAGATAGGAGAAACTATAACACCTGTAGACAAAATAATATGCTGCTAAAGAACAGCTGGACTAAGGAGGAAATCAAGGAAGAAATAAAAGTTTCCTTTAGACCAATGATAATGAAGAAACAAGTTACCAAAATATATGGGATGCAGCAAAAGCAGTACTTAGGGGGAAACTCATAGTAAAATAGGCCTACATAAAAAAAGAAGAAAAGATAAAATCATCAACCTAAAGGCAAACTTTAAATGTCTGGAGATCCATAAACAAATAAATCCAAAGATTAGAAGTATTATTCTTATATTATATTCTTCTTAATGGTGAAAACTTAAAGCATCCACTCTAAGACCAGGCACAAGACAAAGATGTCCACTCTCCCCACTGCTTTTCGACACTGTATCAGAAGTCTTGGCAACAGCAATCAGGCAGGAATAGTATGTGAAAATAATAATTAGAAAAGAGGAAGTCAAATTAACTCTATTTGCAAATGATATGATGATATACATTGAAGACCTTAAAGAGTCCACTGAAAAGCTCCTGGAGCGATAGCACAGTGGGTAGGGCGTCTGCCTTGCACGCAGCCAACATGGCCGACCCGAGTTTGATTCCTCCGCCCCTCTCGGAGAGCCAGGCAAGCTACCGAGAGTATTCGATATGCCAGACACAGTAACAACAAAGTCTCCAATGGAGACGTTACTGGGCCTGCTCGAGCAAATCGACGATCAATGGGAGGGCCTTTACCTTTACCTTTACCTTTTTATAGAACACTGGCCGGCTACAAAGCCCTATACAAAATTCTGTTGAATTCCTATATACAAATAACAAATCAGTGAAGAAAGAGATCAAAAAGTCTATCCCATTTAAAATAGTGTCCAAAAACACTATTCAAATACCTAGCAAACTTAACAAAAGAGGTGTGAGACCTACACCATTATAACTTCAAAACACTCAAGAAAGAAATTGAAGATCTTAGGAAAAGGAGACAGTCCAATGCTCATGGATTGGAAAAATCAACACTTGTATAAATGACTTTTTTACCTAAACTACTATATAGATTCAATGAAATCTCTCTCCAAATGCAGAAAACATTCTTTAAGGACTTAGAGTAATCAATTATAAAGTTTTTTGTGGATGGGGCAAGAAACAGATGAGAAGCAATAGTGGCCATGTCAGGGGATAAGGGAACAAAGGTGGTGTTAAGGAGTGAGAGATACAGATACCTAAACCAAGCTCAACAACAGTGAAATCAAGAGCCCCTCACTTTAACAACAGAACTTAGAAAGGCGCCTGGCAAGAGAGGAGGCTGCATGAAAGGGTAACCTGGGAACACGGGTGGAGTGAAGTTGACACAGGTAGTGGGACTGGTCTGCAATATTGTATGTCTAAAGCTCAACTATTAATCAGTTTGAAAATCACAGTGCTTAATTAAAAAAAGAAAGGAAAAATAAAATAAAATGGGATGTTGGGATAGGCAGGGAGGAATAAAATAAATTGGGCAAGCCATTTCATCCTTCTAAGTCAAAATGTAAATATTAAGTGATCTCAGAGATATTACATACTTGGTCCAATGCCTGAAATAGAGTAATAATAAGTGGCAGCTATTATTATATGAAATGCTAATCTGCATAAAATATTGTCCTTGGAGAGTGATGATTCTAGGGAAAAAATTTTGTGCTAATAATGAAAACTGGCCAGACACAAGATTTTTGAAGTGCTGAGCTCTCAGTCAATACAAGTGCTTTGAATTTTGTCACCTGCTTAGAGATTGGTGGTAGAGATCTGACACTGAATAGGCCAGATAGCAGGGGAACTCTCTCTTAAGGAACATTTTTATAGCCAGCGTGCAAAGGCAATTAATGAAGTCCAGGACTACTCTCCTATCATAGACTCACTTACAATATTAGTCCTTGGCTAGCATCTGGTGGAACTTGGATTTCAGAAGGGTTCTCACCATTGCCTTAATGGTAATGATGGCTCCTAATTAAACTGTTTGTATAAACAATAACTGTGATTTATGATGAACACTGGCTTCCTCCGGGATCCTCTGGGAGTCTGAAAGTATCAGGTACTTCTGGGATTAGGCCGCAACAGACCCACTGGGTACTGGGCCTATAGGAGCTGCCCACTATTGTCAACTGAGATTAAAAGAATATGAGCATGCTATGTAACTGCAGCAGAAGTGGTCTGCCTGGAGCAATCTGGTGAAATTTTGCAATAGGCCAGCAGGACATGATGCAGGTATGGCAATTAGGTGCTTGAGAACTTGGATGCAAACAGACTTGGATTTGACTCCTGGCTCTAGCATTCTCTCCGCCAAGTATCTTTTCACATCTAAGAAAATGGGTTAAAAAAATCTTGTTATGAGATAATGTGAATCACCCACGATCTGTGCTGAGGAACATTTTTTATAGAGCTGGGCTCTAATTCTGATGCCAAGAACATGAAAAGGACTATAGGCGGAGTATGTGAAGGTGGATTTATTCAGAGAACTAGAAAAATGGAGCCCTGCCCAACCAGAGAATGTGTAAAAAAGACAAACCTTATCCTGCAGTCTGGGGACCAATCCACCCACTGGCTTTGATAGTCCATAAACATGTGAAATAAAACTTGACTATGTTGCCAACATAGAAAGACCAGAAAATATTCCATTAGAAAATAAAGACTCAAATCAACTCTTGAAAAATCAAGAAGGTTGCACTGAAGTTGCTAGTGACGGGACTGAAAGAAAGGCTACCACTTTTCTGGCCTCCTCTAAAACAGAGGTCAGAAAGAGAGGGATAGACATAGAAAGACTGCATTCACCTGGGGAACATAAAGTAACAGGAGACTAACACCCAAGAATGGCTGAGATTAGTACCGGGAATTTTGTTCCATGGCTTAGAGGCCAGCCACACATGCTAGGGGAAAAGGGAGCTAGGGAGCACCAAATAAAGAGAGTTAGGGAGCAACAAATAAAGGGGGTTGGGAGGATCCTCCAAGGATGGGAGAAGCAAGCTGAAAGTAGACTATAGACCAAACATGATTGCCTCTCAATGCCTCTTTTGCAAACCACAACACCCGAAAGGAGAGAGAGAACAAAGAGGAATGCCCTGCCACAGAGGCAGGGTGATATGGGGGGTGGGAGGGATACTGGGATCTGTGGTGGTGGGAAATAGGCACTGGTGGAGGGATGGCTATTTGATCATTGTATAATTGAAACCCAAGCACAAAATTTGTAAGTCTACAACTGTACCTCATGGTGTCTTACTAATAAAAATTAAAAAAAAAAATAAAACAGAGGTTTACAATTCTTGCTGCCATGGAGAATCACCTGGGAGCTTGAAAATTCTCTGGTACCCAGGTATCCCCTGACTTATTAAACAACACCTCTTGCATTGAGGCTCCCTTTCAAGCTTGCCCAGTGATTTCACTGGGAATCCAGTGGGGGCAGTTCTTATTTCTTCATGGCCTGAGGAAAGCACCTCCACCTACCACCCACCTGATACTGAGCCTGTAATAGATCACCTGGCCCAAATACTTTCTCAACCAAGATTCAGAAATGAGGAAAGCTGAGGTCCTAGAACACAAAGCTGACAAGCTGAATCTGTTTTTAACCGCAATTCATTCCACCAGAGATGAAGAGCTTGCATGTTGTCCTGAGCCTTTCTTTTAGAGGACTGCATAGGATTGCTTTACAGAGGAAAAGCAAGAGAAGAAGCTGGCTAAAGTCCAGGAGTGCACTGGAGAAGTACTTGGACAGCTTTCCCTGACCAAAGTTTGGGGTAAGCAAGCCCCCCAAAACACTCTAGTTTCAGATTTTCTGACAGTAAAAAATTCTTCCGACTTAAAATACACTTTCTGAAAATGCAGAACGCAACCATATAAACTCGGTCCATTACTACTAATAGAAAGATCTTTCTATCCAAAAGTTTTCCCCAATACACAGTGGTTAGATAATGACCATAAGGTAAAGACTAGACCAGGCCACTTGCCAACAAACGAATTCCTAGACAAAATTCCTAGAAAGAGACTGAGAGATAGGCTTGCAACTATGGTCTGTGTGGTCCCATGATTAACGCAGCAGAAATTATCTAAAATCTGAGGTAGTCCTTATTATTTTTGTGATCTTTCTTTAAATACGGGGTGTTAAGGAGGAAATTTGGGGGTGTCACCATAAGTTTTCACATGATGTTCAGGTTCAGACTCTTCAGATTTAGACTGTTTATTCCTCCTGAGACAGTTATCATAATGTAGGTGCAAAGGCCCCCTTGCCCAAGCTGATAACAGAAATGAGGCAAGGAAATGGACTTTCAGTTGCAAAAAGTATGCTGGGGTCCAAGAACAGTGACGCATTACATGTGAATCAATCACAAAATCAAGGGCTTTCCAGGATGATATTTTGGCTCAGCTTGAGAAACAGGAAAATGAATGTGATCACTGTTCAGATGGTTCAATGAAATAACCACATTATAGGAGCTTCTACAAAGCTGGAGGTGAGTCTGCCAGTTTTAGAACAAGGAGTACCGCTCCCCTGTCCTCTATGAGATCTTTTATGCTCATTTGTATATTCTTTCCTGGAAGTCAGAAGAATTTCTTTGGAGAAATAAACCCCAGTGCAGGTCACCTTGCTCTCTGAGAAATTATGAGACAGTCTCAGTGTAAATGAAAGTCAGAATTCTTGTTACATACAGCACAGTCTATATAACAGCAGAACTGAGCTTGTTAGAAACACAGCATCCAGCCTTCTTGCAGCTGCCTGTAAATGCATTCTGACAAGTGCCTTAGATGGCTCGCCAAATGTTAATGCTTGAGAAGCCCTCATTTCCAGCATCAGGCTTTACTTATTTCTATATCGGGGAATCTCAGAATCACCGTCATGTACTTTTCACTAGAAACTTTGGTACATATATACAACGGAATTCTATGCAGCTATTAGAAAATATGAAATTATGAAATTTTCATATAAATGGATCCATATGGAGAGTATCATGCTAAGTGAAATGAGTCTGAAAAAGAGGGACAGACATAGAATGATTGCACTCATCTGTGGAATATAAAGTAACAGTATGGGAGACTAACACCCAAAGATAATAGAGATAAGGGACGGGAGGATTGCTCCATGGCTTAGAAGCCAGCCTCACATGCTGGGGAAAAGGCAGCTGGGATAGAGCAGGAACCAGTAAGTGAACGGTGCTCGGAGGGCTTGCTCGGGATGGGAGATGCGTGCTGAAATGTAGACTACAGACCAAACATGATGGCCACTTACTACCTGTATTGAAAACCATAACACCCAAAAGGAAAGAAAGAGTAAAAGCGAATGTGCCTGCCTCAGAAGCGGGGGAGGAAGGGTTGAGTGTGGATAGCGGGAAGGATGCTGGGAACATTAGTGATGGAGAATGGGCACTGGTGGAGGGATGGGTATTCAGTCATTGTATGGCTAAAATATAATTACAAAAGTTTGTAAGTCTGTAACTGTATCTCACTGTGATTCATAAAAAAATATAAATAAATAAATAATGATGGTCCAGAAAGACAGGTGTGTGCAGTGGCAAGAGCGTAAAATGAAATCGGAGGTCCAAAAAGGGAGATACGGCTAGAGAGAATCATAACATGCTTTCTCTTTCTTGGTCATCTCTGGTACTCACTTCTGCTTTGCTTTCTCTTGGAATGATTGCAATTCCTTTATTTTCCCTCCCAGTCACTCATACTTGTACTGACAGTCTGGTTTGGGGAGGGCAGGGGTGCTACAAAGTGCTCAGAGCTCACTTCTAGCTCCGATTCTCAAGGATTACCCCTCACAGATCTCAAAGGACCATATGAGTGCCAGGGATCAAACCACGTGCAAGGTAAACACTTTAATCCCTATATTTTGAACATGAGCACATGAATTCACGAATAAAGTTAATGGATATTTTCCTTATGAATAATATAAAACCCAGAAATTCTTTAACTTTCATCTCCCCCCTCCTTTTTGAGATTTTGACATCCTGAACAGCTCAAGATGTAATTTTCCATCTTAACAACTAGACTGCTTGCTATCTTTTGTATGGAGCATTTTCCAGAAAAAATTATAGCATTTAAAACAAACTAAAAAACAAATGGAAAACCTACAGCTATCTGTAAACTTCAAGGCAATTATTTAAGAAGTTTTTTTAAAATTTATTTTAAAAGACTATGTGTAAACTATACGTAGAAAACAAAACAAAACAAAACAAAAACAACAAAAACCTGACAAAATGTTTTAGAATTTAGGGCTCAAAGAAAATTTTCTTAATTTGGTGAACTGCAGCTATAAAAATTAAAATAAACTCTATACTTATATGGAGCGATAGCACAGCGGGTAGGGCGTTCGCCTTGCACGCGGCCAACATGGCCGACCCGAGTTCGATTCCTCCGCCCCTCTCGGAGAACCCGGCAAGCTACCGAGAGTATTCAATATGCCAGACACAGTAACAACAAAGTCTCCAATGGAGACGTTACTGGGCCCGCTCGAGCAAATCAGAAATAATTGAGAATTTTCTTTTAAAGTCAGGAATAAGACAAGGTTGTTACATACAATAGATTCTTTTAAAAATTTACTAAATACTCCACAATAAGGCAATAAAAAGAAATGGGAAATATAAAGATTATAAAAAAATGCTGACATTCTCATATATATGTATATATATTTCTATATACATATATATATATATCTGATCCCAAATCCAGGAATTCTACAAGCCATCATAACTAGTAAGACAATTTGAAATGTATTCATAAAAACTAACAGTTAATCCTATGAGCAACAATAATATGGAGAGTGACTTAATGCTGCATTGGGAGTGAGTCTTGAGTACCAGTGGGTGTGGCTCAATAATAATACAAAATTTTGATTACTGAAAAAATAAAAGTACAAAACCACAAAGAAAAAACATTAGATAGGAATTGACAATGACAATAAGACACAGAAAGAAAATTTTAGACAAGTGAATACATAGTAATGACTTAAAGAAAACAGAAACTTTTTTTCTTTCAGAGTGAGATATCAATGAGTCCATGTATAATTCAGATTTTCAGAAAAACCCAGAAAGACACATGGCTACAAGCTATCAAAAACTAGATATTTAAAAGGGCATGAGAGGAAAGCTTGGTGGACCTATTCTTGATGTACAGTGATACCCGAACTCTCTATGCTTGGTAACATCAAACCAACTAACAAGGGGAACAAGCTCCTGGACTAAGGACAAAATGCTCAGTTCTACTGAATACAGAGCAAGTAGGCAAACATTCACAATATATCTTTTGGGGTTTTGGGTTTTTTTGGCTTTTTGGGTCACACCTGGCAATGCACAGGGGTTACCCCTGGCTCTGCACTCATGAAGTACCTCTTGCAGTGCTCAGGGGACCATATAGAATGCTGGAAATCGAACCCGGGTTGGCTGCATGCAAGGCAAATGCCCTACCCACTGTGTTATTGCTCCAGCCCCTAAAATATATTGTAAGTTTAGAATCAGATCTCTTTTTTTATTTTGTCTAGCAAGGAGAATTTTTACTAACAACAAAACAAGAAAACCTGAAATCCAAGAAATGGCCAAAAGCAGAAGCGAAGAAAAATGAAGTTATAGGATGATAATGAAGTAATATACCAAGATGGCAGATTTTATTGACCAAACTAGAACAAGAAGATTCTCCTACTGCTGGTGAAAAGAAATACCTGACAAATTATTTTACATTTTTAAGGGAATTTTATAGGTCTGGTGAAGAGTCTGAGGGCAGAGAAGTGGTTCAAGTAACAGAGAATACCAAGAAAATTTAAAACAATAATAATAAATAAATTTTAATTAAAATGTAAAAAAATAATAAAAAGATCATTCTAATTTTTATTGCATTTTTAACAAGCTAGAAAACCTAGGAATGTGTTGCATTACAGAAGCCAAAAACCAGATGCATGCTGAAAGTAGCCTATAGACAGAACATGATTGCCACCCAATGTCTCTTCTGCAGACCACAGCAGTCAAAAGGAGAGATAGAACAAAGGGGAGTGCCCTGCCACAGAGGCAGGGTGGGATGGGGGATGGGAGGGTTGGGCGGGATACTGGGATTGGTGGGGGTGGAGAATGGGCACTGGTGAAGGGATGGGTACTCAATCATTGTATAACTGAAACCCAAGCACAACAACTTGTATCTCTACAACTGTACCTCATGGTGTTTCACTAATAATAAAAAATATTATATCATGGTACTGAAAAAAAACGAAGCCAAAAACTAATACCATAGAATATTGTTTTTTTCTCCTTCCTGTTGCTGCATTCACCCAATTATTCACGTTATCAATCCAACTTCTTCTGAAAATAATCATATTTCACTGCATAATCATTGCCAGTGTATCATTGCCACAACTACTTTAAGTAATAGCAGCAATTTTTTGAACTTCACATATGGTAACTTCGTTGTTACTGTGTTTGGCATGTTGAATATGTCATGGGTAGCTTGCCAGGCTTTACTGTGCAGGTGAGATACTCTCAGTAGCTTGCCGGGCTCTCTGAGAGGGGTGGAGGAATCGAACCTGGGTCGGCCAGGCTGGCTGCATGCAAGGCAAATGCCCCGCCCCTGTGTGGAGACGTTACTGGGCCCGCTTGAGCAATCGACGAACAACAGGAGGACAGTGATTGATTGACTGATTGCATAATGGTAACATTCCATTTTTATGCCAGAATATTTTATGCCAATAATTATATCATGATGTGTGGTAGTCCTAGCTTTCCTTCCGTTACTTTGCATCTCATACCCATGTGCATCACTGATTCTCAGGAAAATATAAGTTCAAAACACAATAAGAATGGTCGGAGAGATAGCTCAAAGGGCTGAGTGCATGGTTTAAATGTGAGATGCCCAGGTTTGATCCCTAGCACCATAAACATAGTTTTCCCAAATACCACTGGGAATAAATCCAAAGTATCAGAATTAGCCCCTAAGCAGTGCTTGATGTGGCCCATCCCCAAAAGCCCCAAATTCAAAGCACAATGAAAAATTACTTCACACTCACTAGCCTGGCTAAAACTAAAAGAAAACAAAACAGAATGTTGGCAAAAAACTACTGGAAGCTCTTTTACTGTTGAGTGATGAGGAAAGTGGAGTAACTGGTTCAGGAGACTCTTTTGCTGTTTCTTATAAACATACACGAACCATATGATCCAACAATTTCACTCTAAGGCAAGAGAAATGAAAACATCTCTAAAAGATTTGCATATAAATATATACTAGAACATTCTGCATAATATCTAAGAACTGAAAATGACTAAAATGATCAAGATGTTCATGAGTTGACAAGCATATAGAGAGATAATAGTATACCCAACTTACAGAAGTATATTTAACAATAAAAGAAAACACACTTCAGAATCTATTTTTATGAAATCCTAAAACAGGGTAACTAATCAATAATACAGAAATGAGTGAATTGTAAAGACTAGTGGAAGCCGGAGAAAAACTGATTCAAAAGAGAGAAGTGATAACTGGAAAGATATTATATACCATGATTAGAGTGATATGTACATGGGCATAAACATTGCTCGAGTCAGTGACCTACACAATTGAAATGGGTAAGTGATCTACACACTTAAAGTATAAATAACAGCCCAATAAAGTTACTCTGAAATCACTATCACTATCACTATCATCCCGTTGTTCATTGATTTGCTTGAGTGGGTGCCAGTAATGTCTCCATTCGCCCCTGTCACGTGCTAGTGTAGCCTGATGGCATATTGGGGGCTCTTTCAGGGTCAGGGGAATGAGGACCATCATTGTTACTGTTTCTGGCATATCGAGTACGCTATGGGTAGCTTGACAGGCTCTGCCATGTCAAGATACTCTTGGTAGCTTGCCGGGCTCTCCGAGAGGAATGGAGGCTTTTGGGGCAGCATCTAATCACCTTAACAGGTGTTCCCATTCAGGCATATATGTGAGCAAGATACTCTCGGTAGCCTACCAGGTTCTCTGAGAGTGACAACTAGACAATAAGAGGTCGGGTGGTTGCATTCGCTTCTGGGAGCTTGGTTGGTTTTACAGTCTCTGGATCTTGGCTGTTGATGGGGTTACATGGCGGGGTAGTTGGTGGGTGTAACTGTCTAGCTACTGGAAGATGGGGGATCTGGGCATACGAGACCCAGTCCCGAACCAAGCAGGCTGGAGATCTCAGCCCCGGGTCCTGAACACCTAGGTTCCTCTGCTGGTTCCTTCATGCATGAGGCTCATCCGAGCGTGCAGAGAGCAGTCTTAGCATGGCCGTGGCTGGGTCCTGGAGGTCTTCAGCTGCTGGAGCTCTGCTCAGGGCAGAGAGGGAAACTCACCACCCCCTCCAAGGGGCCCCAATGAGGACAGCTAGGCACGGGGGCAGGAGACTCTGCATTGTTCTCTTCCAGGAGCTTGGTTTTACAGTCTCTGGATCTTGGCCGTTGATGAAATTACATGGTGGGGGCAGTTGGCGGGTGTCTGTCTAATTACTGGAAGATGGGGGATCTGGGTGGAGGAGGCCCAGTCCTGAACTGAGCAGGCTTGGAGATCTCAGCCTCGGGTCCCGCACATCTGGCTTCCTCTACTTGTTCCTTCACACATGAGGCTCATCCTAGCATGTGGAGAATGGTCTCAGCATGGCTGTATCTGGTTCCCAGAGGTCTTCAACTGCCGGGGCTCTGCTCAGGACAGAGAGGAAAACCCAACCCACCTCCCCTCTAAGAGGCCCCCATGAGGACAGTCAGGTGCAGGGTTCATATTACTCTGAAATATGATGGGTAATATACAAATACATTAAAACATGACTTTTAAATACTTAAATATTTTACAATATGGGGGGGGGCAGGAGTAATAGTGCAATGGGTAGGGCACTTGCCTTGCATGGAGCTGACATGGGTTCAAACTTCCATGCCCCATATGAACCCCAAGTCCCACCAGGAGTGATCCAGGAGTGTAGAACCAGGAGTAAACCCTGAGCACATGTGGGTATGACTAAAATGCACCCCCCTCCCCAAATGAGGCCAAAGAGACAGTACATGATTAAGTACCTGATTCCCCAGCATACTGCCTGAGTTCAGAGACAGGAGTAAGTCCTGAGCACTGCTCGGTGTGACTCAAGTCAGTCGCCCTTAAAATTAAATGATCTGTCCGAACACATTGATCAAAGTATTTGCCTTGCGTATATAAAGTCCTAGGTTCAAATATCAGCACCATCAAATAAAATAATATAAAAAGATCATTTAAAATATTGATTATTAATCATGTCTCTTGGGAAACAGATTTTAGGAGAATGAAAACTTAAAAAGGTTAATAAAGCTCATACATATTCTTTCCAGGAGAATTGTCTATTTATTTTATTTATTTACTTACTTATTGTTGGTTTGGGGGTCATACCAGGTGGTGCTCAGGGCTTACTCCTGGCTTTGCACTCAGGAGTGACTCCTGCAGGCTAAGGGAACCATTTATGGTGTGAGGGATCAAATGTGGTTAGCCACATGCAAGGCACATGCCCTACTCAGAGTGCTATCACTCCGGCCCAGAATTGTCTCTTTATATTCAGAATAGTCATGTTGGAAACTCCAGGATCCTTTGAGATCATCTAGCTCAAGTATCTGATTTTCAGAAAAGGAGCCTTTAGTGAAATATGTCCCAGGTCATAGCAGTTGACAGTCATGGTACCTTGTATACTACCCCCTGTAACTTTATGGTGTTAGCCTGAAAGTGGATTTTCCTGTGCTGGTGGATTCTTGAGAATTGTAGGGAAAAAAACTGTATGCAAAACTAGTAATATTAAAAGTTAGAGTAAAGTTTAAGTAGATGGGTCCAAGTCTCTCCCGAAATATTCAGGACTCTCCTTTACCTGTGAATGACATCACTCATTCTATCCCTCCTGCCTGTGTAAAACATCCCAGTCCTATCCCATGCAGGCTACTTATCTCCAGTGTCCTATAGCCAGATCCTGTCCCTGCTTCGCTCTATATCCTGTGGACACTTTTCCTAGTCAGGAATCATTTCCCTGGGTCTTTCCCAGACTGTTTCCCAGTGTTCTTCTGAATCATGACTGAGCTTTTCTTAGCCTCAGGCCAGCCCCCCTGTGCTTGTAGCCAAGACCCTGTACTCTGTAGCTGACACTGGGCCTCTCAACTGTACTTCATCAATTGCTGTCACCCAGTCTTGTCTTTCCTGGTCTCTAGCCACAGCCCTGGTGGATGCAGCTGAGATATATGTACTTAGTGTCTGTCCCTGCCTGGACATCCAAGCCCTGCCTAAGCCTGATCTCCCTGGGCATCTGAGCCCTGCCTGTATTTGGTCCCTGCCTATACTCAATCATCTGTCTGGGCCTGACTGATCCAGCAGTCTGTATGGGTGCTTGGAGAAAGAGAGATTGGGGCTCAGGGCCACCTTTTATAAGCTACCATAACCCACCCCCAGACATCCCATTATCTACTTTGATTGGCAATCTGTTTCATGGCACCATTTAAAGTGACCCACTAAGTTCACCTATCCCTCCGCCCTTCCATTTATTAATAGTACCCTACTCTATTTTTAGACAATTTCTCTTTTTTCTCTGCCTGACAATTAATCTAGGTAATCAGATATCACATTATAAGCACACAGGGGCTCCTTTTCTCTTTAGCAGGGTGAAACTATATGATTCCTGCTTACCTCCAAATGCCCTCTGATGACACTGAGAACATGCAAGAGAAGAGAGGGGAGAAGAATGTCCTCAAAGAAGCAAAGCTGTCTACACTATTTTTATTCTAAATCATTACCCCATTGAGCAATGTGCCCAGATATGTCACTGAGGGCAATAAGTTATCCTCACTTCCTGGCCTCAAACAGTCTAACCACCTAGGTTTGAATTTCTGATTGTCAGATGTAGCTTCCTGTCCACTCACAGGCCTCTCCTTTACCTGTGAATGACAGCACTCATTCTATCCCTCCCGCCTTGTGTAAAACATCCCAGTCTTGTTCCACGTGGGCTACTCACCTCCAGTGTACTATAGCCAGGTCCTGCCCCTGCTTCACTCTCTATGCTGTGGACACTTTTCCTAGTCAGGAAGCTTTTTCCCCATAGTTTTGCAATAAATTCCACTTCGCTAACAATAGGCAGGCAAAATTTCTGATGTTTACAACCTAAGAACTATGAGAGAGAGACATCACCATGCTTGGCTCAGAGCCCAGTGTTGTAATTGTAGATAACTATCCCTAGCTAGCTTCTGAAATAGCTTCATTTCCTTACCTCAACACCAACACCTGGGGCGGGGGGGGGGGGGGGGGAGAGGGGGGGAATGCTGCTGGGAGACAGAATGAGAGAAAAAGGCACACTTACTGAGTGATATGCTAAGTACTTTGACATGCTGGAATTTTAAATCCACCCCCACCCCAATTCATACTCCAGTGAAGTAAAATTAACCACAATTTACCTAGGAGTAGACCCCAAGAAAAAAGGAAGCTATTTTCTGAAGGTTACAAGTTCAAACAAAAAGTAACAGTCATTCTTGAGCCAAATTGGTTCAACTTCAAAACCAAATTCTTGCCACCTCAATGCTTCAAAAAATATGCAAGGAACTGAAAGATAATTCAAAGGAATGCTTTGCATGCAGGAATCCAAGGTTCAACCCCCAGCATCATATAGTCCCCAGAGCACCACCAGGAGCAACCCTCCTCCTCCAACCCCCAACTCCCTCACAGCAACATACCAGAAATATTCCCTTAGCATCAACACATGTGGGGGATAAAAGAAGGAAGGAAGAAGGAAGAAGAAAGAAGGGAGGGAGGGAGGGAGGGAGGGAGAGGGAAAAAAGGAGGGAGGGGTGAGGGAGAGTGGAAGTGGAGGAGGAGAAGAAGAAAGAAGGAAAACACTCGATCTTCTCCTTTCCCCTGCTTTGCATCAGTAAGTCACTAGGACTTCTGATTAGGAGTAATCGGCAAAGCTGGGTATTAACTATGCCTATAAAATAGAGAAGAGTCAAGTGCTCACAGCAGGCAAGGACTCTTAGTCAAGAGAGAAAGAATGGAGGAGTGGCAGAGCATTGGGGTAAGCAGCCCCTTTTCTGAATCTGTAGAGATAACAGTGTGGGAAATCCTCATCCCAGAGGAATGGAAGTGACTTTGTTCTGCTTTGAGATGAATAAAGCATTTCATGTTCCCATAGAAACAGAGCATGCTCATTATTGTCTATACCTGTAACCGAGTGACTCATGGTTTTGGCATTGCACTAGCCCAGTCCAAGTTATTAGCTAATCAGCCTAGAATGTGCGCACACTCACGCTGATTGTATCTTGGGAGATAAACATGGTTTGTAAGGTTCTGAGAGCAGAGATTCCATCTCCTTTGTTTCGACACTGATTCACTCCCTGCTACCGAACCATTGCAAAGAACTTAAGTTTGTTCTGGATTTTCTAAACAGAGGGAGAGACACAGACTGGTAACAGTTTGAGTTAATGCCAAGGGTACTGAACTAAACAACACAAAAATGGGAATAAACTTTGATTATTCAAGCTGTTGCAGTCAATAAGAACTACTATGGAAGACTGGAATTCTGACTTCAAAACAAAGCTTGTTAATAAATCCTGATGGGTGGCATGGGGAGAAATAGTGCGTATATATCCTGCTATGAGCAGAGTATCTCAAGTATGATTAGCTCAAAGGAACATATCATACCTATTTAAAGAACCATTAAAATGTTATAGGACAGGGTGAATAGGCAGAAAGCTGTGGGATAATAGGCAGAAAGGTTCTACTACCAGTGCCCTCGCAGAAACATGTCATTAAGAAGCAAGATGATCCAATCAGGCAACTTGGAAAACCCCGAGTGGCTCCCATATTACTGATTGATTCTTTTGATTAAATAAATACCTCTCTAGGGCTCCAAGCTGAGACAGCTAAGGTCTACAAAATTCAGTGCTTATAGGAAAGGATTTCCCTCCAAACAAAAGAGAAACCTGTGATTCAATATAATTTCTTAAAAATTAGCTAAGGGACAAAAGAAATAGTATAGCAGTGCTTGTCTTGTACCCAACCTATCTGGGTTCTATCCCCGGAATCCCATATCACCAGGAGTAATTCCTGAGTGCAAAATCAGGAGTAACCCTTGAGCACCACAGAGTATAACTTCTTCCCCCAAAACAAAACAAAACAGTTAAGAGGATTCACTCTGAAGGGGAAATTCATTTAAAAAAAAAAAAAACAAGGTAGAACAGCACCCAAAAGGAGAAAGAGAACAAAAGGGAATGCCCTGCCATGGGGGTGGGGTGGGGAGGGATACTGGGATCATTGGTGGTGGACAATGGGCACTGGTGGAGGGATGGGTACTCAATCATTGTTTAACTGAATCCCAAGCACAAACATTTGTAAGATCAATAACTGTACCACATGGAGTTTCACTAATAAAAAATTTTTTAAAAAAGGTAAAAATTCATCAGAAATTTACCAACACCTTCCACACAACGAAGGTTGTACACAAAAAACTCAACAGCACCATGTGGATTTGGCTGCCCCCATTTTATACGAAGTAGGCAGCTCTCTCTGATGAGATTAGGGGTGAGGAAAAGGACTGAGATGTTCTCTTCAATGTACTAACCAAAACCACCTCAGCAGCCTTCTCATTAAAAACGTTTTCTGCTGGAGTATGGTTTGTGCTTCAACAATAAGCTCAGGCACTCCCAGAGTCATGCATCTATACCAACTTATCTACATTTCCACAGCTATACTTTACACACCATGGGGATCTAATAAAGGCTCACTCAATTGTATGAATGAGCAAAAAAACTAATGAATCAATGACTAGGGCTTTTGGAACAGTTTCATTAGACCTTTCTAAGTCTCTGTCATTGTATTTTTTTCTGATAGTTCTTTAATCAATTAATTTTTATAGTAGAACCAATATTGTTTTAATATATTGTTTTAATATATTAAATATTATTTTAATATATCACCTTAAAGACATGACATGAAGTTATCTGGGTATGATCAGTATAAAATACAAAGTAAAGGGGACAGAGAGAACATTGGATAGGGCACTTGCCTTGCACGTGGTCAAGCTGGGTTCAATTCCTGGCATCCCATATTCCCTTCAGCACTGCCAGGAATAATTCCTGAGTGCAAAGCCAGGAGGAACCCCTGAGCACTACCAGGTATGCCAATAATTAATTAATTAATTAAGATAAAATACAAAATGTATATATAACATAAATAGTATAATTATAGAAGTGAGCAAACAATGGTGAGATAGCAGATAATTCTGGTTTATCACTTTCATTTTCAATATTCAAGAAATAATTATAAGTATTTGAAAACAAAAAAGAAAACAATCTTTTTAAAAGTTTTAAATAGGGAAGCTAATGGTTCTCAAAGAATTTTTGTTCATTTGTTTTTATTTACACCCTGACTTTCAAAGTTATTCATATTTAGGTTTTAGATTTAGTATGTTCCAGAACCAATCCCACCACCGGTATCTCGTTCCTTCTCCCAGTGTTCCCATATCTACCCCCAGTCTGCCACCCTGAGAGGCATACTTTTTACTTAGGTTTTGATGTTTGGGTCTCTTGTTTTTAGTGTTGTTGACTCTGCGGCTTGGACTTTTAGCTATATCACACCTTTACAGCACCAACTGCCAGTTACTTGGGTCTCCTTTACCCCTGCTGCTGGCTGCTCTTCTTACCTCCTCAATTTTTTTTAACAATATTATTGTTATAAGGTAAGGTAAGGTAAAGGCCCTCCCGTTGATCGTCGATTTGCTCGAGCGGGCCCAGTAACGTCTCCATTGGAGACTTTGTTGTTACTGTGTCTGGCATATCGAATACTCTCGGTAGCTTGCCGGGCTCTCCGAGAGGGGCGGAGGAATCGAACTCGGGTCGGCCATGTTGGCCGCTTGTAAGGTGAACGCCCTACCACTGTGCTATCTCTTATTATTGTTATATTAAACACTAACTCACCAAGTTAAAGTCCCAGAACAAAGAAAATCCTTCCATGACTTGGGAAAGATTGACATATTTGCCCTTTTATTACAGATAAATAAAACTGATTTTTCACCAAATAAAACTGATTTGGTGGGGGGTGGGGGTGGAGTGTCACACCCAACAATGTTCAGGAGTTACTTCTGGCTCTATACTCAGAAATTACTCCTGGTGGTGTTCAGGGGACCACATAGGTTGCCAGGCATGGAAGGCAAATGCTATACTATTGCTCTGGCTCCTGGAGGCAATATTGAATTTGAAGGCCCTTTTCAGTTCTGAAATCAATAAGTTTCCTACCAAATACCTCATAACTGATAAAGGTACAGTACATTACACCACCACAATAAGGAGCATCCTTGGACTCTCGGATAAGGGAAAGAATGGTCAAGCACAACTCAGGGAAATTAAATTTGCTCATAATAAAGTTCATTTTCCAGCTCCATCGTGTCAACATCATTTATAGCTATTTTTCTGGAGCTTTTTAGAGCATAGTGTGGAGAAAAACGGGAGTGTTGACAATGATACTACTTCCCCAGGTTCAGTAACACTTTTATGTATGTGATAGCTTTATAAAATACCACCAAAAAAAAAAAACACTGAAATGTGTATCTCAAAACTTGTTTATGCCCTCATTTTCTAGAAGAATATGAAGAGCACTTAGATGTCACAGGACCAGTATCTTAACACTTCTGAGGTGGCAACTTCAGAAGTCAGTTCTTGACTTAGCAATGCCATCTAGTTTTCTTTCACAAAATTGTACGTTCTTAAGCTCTTCAATATGTAGAATACTACTTGGCCAATAAAGGAGTGTCACTCTTCCCTACTAAATGGTATAAAGTATTTGAATACAACACATTAGGTAAAGCAATAATTTCCAAGATGTATAATAGACTCACAAACTCAACAACAAAAATAATTCAATAACCCCCATCCACAGATGGGGCAAGGAGACGATCAGATACTTTCCCAAAGAAGATGTATGAAACAAGCAAACAAGCATATGAAAAAGTACTCATTGTTATTCATGATTAGGGAAATTCAAATCAAAATAATGTTGAGATATCATCTCATGTTAATGAGTATAGCACAAATAAAAAAATATGGAACAGCCATCATTCACAACATTATGGTGAGATAGGAACCCTCTCCACTTTGGGGAATGCTGTGTAGTTCACTCTCTATGAAAAGCAATATGAATATCTTTCTCTAAGATAAAAACAAAACAACAACAACAACAACAAAACAGAAAAGAACTCCCATACCACCCAGTGAAAAAGTTTAAGCATCCGTTCCCAAACACAGAAACATTAATTTGAAAGGATGTATGCACACATGCACACATATGTTTATTGCTACACTTAAACAATGGACAAGATATAGAAACAACCCAAATATTGAACTATGGATGACTAGACCAAGAAGTTGTGGTATATATACACAATGGAGTACTATGCAGCTCTAAGAAAGAAGAAAAAATCATGCAATTTACCACACCCTAGATGGATCTAGAGGATATCATGCAGAATGAAGTTAGTCAGATGGAAAGGGACAGATAAAGAATGATCGTTCTCATATGTGGGATTCAAAGACATACAGAAAGGTAGTAATAAAGAGCCAAAGTCAAGACAATGGGAGTACCAATCCATAAAACTGAGTTGGATTGAGAGAGGTTGGGAGGGAGAAGTCCTTGGAAGAGAGAGGTGGGCACACTGGTGATGGGTGTGGTGCTGGAATGATGTGAATCGGAGACCATTACTAACAATAATCAAAGAAACCCAATCAATTTAAAAAGTTTTTTAAAAAAACTCAAGGAATTGTCACTTTCAAATGTCTATTAAACCAATACTTAGAAGTTTTATACAATGAATAGTTGTAAAATACTCCAAACCCTATTCTCAACCTTCTCCCATGGGCAACTCACAGGATGATAACCATATCTCTTCTGGAACAGCAAGAAAGTGTTTCCTTCTTTTTTGTTGGCCATTCTCTCACCATTTGTTCTCCAGAAACAAGAGCAATTCCTCTAAAACAGCCATCAAAGAATATCTCACATTAAGTAAATATATAAAAATAGAGAACATATTGATAGGTGTCAAGAGGCTTGGGAATAAAGGAACAAGCAGTGAATGAGCATGATATGACCTCTGGGGATAATGAAATATCTGGAAACTAGGTAAAGGTAGTGGTCATACACAACATACAAATGAATTTTATCTCAAAAAATTATTTATTTCAAATGGTTCATTTTGGAGGCCAGAGGGTGGGTGGATGGCTAAAAATACCTTCTTTACCAATTCCCAGTGCTACTCACATGTGCCAAATGCCCCAGCACTAGAAAGGAGTGCACAATTGAGTGGTCTGAGTATACTGATGTAGGCAGGCAGGTAGACAGGAAGGCCACCATCCTCAAGGCAATGGCAATGAATTTCCAGGGAAATAATGATATCAGTACCTCTGAAGTTGCAAGAAGTCAACCTTTCAGAAAACAGGAACTAAGGCCTGACAAGACTTTCACCTGGGCAGCAACAGACCCAGAGAAGGCTGGACCCCACTCCAAGGGAATCTTCAGCAGAACCAAAAGACCAGGAAAGGAATTTCAACCAAGACCATTGCCACTCCCAACCCAACCTCCCCTTTGCAACCTCCTTACCAACAGATTTTACCTAGGCAGAAGTCCCATGTGGGGGCAGTTGGAAAAACTCTCTAAAGGCCACCTTGAATAAAGAAAGGGTTCCCAGTTGCTGCCAGAGCCCAAGTGCTGCTTGTACCAATGTGGCCCAGCACAAGTGGTGGCCAAACACATCTGTTGTCTGCATCTCCCCTCTTGAGATGTGTGCTTTCATGTCTAATGCTGGGATGTGTGTAGAGGCTTCTCTGTCTTTGGGGAAGCCCGCACTCTTTCTTTCCCTCCTTCCTCCCATTCAAAAACCTCCAAATGAAATATGTTTAAGTTCACTGCTTGTCTACTCCTGAAATTCTTTTCTGTGAGATAAGACAAGAACCCCGAGACTCTGGGTAAGGCCTGAGATTAGCTTCTCCTTTCCTGCAAAGTGCAGATCCTCGCTCCAACCTGAGTCCGTGGTTCTCTGAAAAATTGGGTGGCAGGGATCAACTCCCATGCCTAGAAGACCAAGTGGACGTCAGGTGTGGCTTGGTGGCCACCTGATGGAGCTGGTGGGGCTCAGGCCTGTGCCGAGAAGGGTTCATGGCAGACTTTATCAGTCCTAGTCTTCCCAGCAGTTCCTAGGGTGGCAGAGGCAGAGAGAAAGTGACTGGGAAGAAAGTGACTCTCCTTTCCACCTCACATAAGTCACCCATGGGGCCCATCGACATCAACATTACACCACCAGAATCAATATCAATATCACAATTAAGTGTATGATTCTAAAACAGCATTTAAACGATACACAAATATCACGCCAGGTGAATGTGAGCACCATAATGACCCCCCAAACACCACAACCAGAACAGTCTGAATTAAATGAGTGTGACTTCAGCAGGCATGTGTACAAGCACTATAACTAAGGTGTGCACCTCTCAGCACATACTGCAATCAAGTACACAAGCACTGTGCCCAAGTGTGTATGTGAGTCCCAGTCATCACAGCATCTGAGAAAAGGGAAGGGAAAATAAATAAAAAATTTTTTTAAATATGTAAGATAAATAACAGCATAGTGATTCATTTTGGACAGGGATTGAGCACAATGATAGAGTACTTGCTTCACAGCTATAACTTCCTGAGCTAAGTGCTCAGAATAGACATATATCCCCCTTTTTTATTTGTGTGAACATGGAAGAAAGGTCCATATTCATAGAAGCTTGAGGAAAATTCCCTTTGTTCTCTATATTCCAGAGAGGAGAACTTTTCAAAGTCTCCAAAGGTCAACTAAATGCACATCTACCTGTCAACCTTTGTGAATTTACTCTTCACACTTTTTAGAACACTATCCTAGGGCACCAACAAGATTTCATCCCCCTCACATTCATTTTTGTCACCTTTCACTCTTTCGGGGCTCCCTTCTCACTAACACACTTCCTTCTAACCTCATTAAAACACAGCTACATTCTGCTCTCCAAGAGAAAAAGAGAGGATCATTAGGATGACAGCACATCATAAAGTTATTTGTTTTTCACCGTCAGATTCCCGGTAGAATCTAAGAAGCAAGGGCTTTATTATAAATGCCAGAACTTAGACCAGTTTCCAAAGTGTACAGGTGCTCCATAAAAATCTGTTGAATGAATGAATGTTCACATGAAAGTTTATTTGTTCAACATTCAAAGTTATTGGACTGGGTATCACTACTGCCACCTCCCAGCACTGCTCCATCAAGAGTCTAACAGTAAGACACTGACCAATGCTCAGTGTGGTCTCCATGGCAGCTCTAAACCATCACAAACTTGGTGGTGTAAACCAACACTAATTTAATTTTCTTACAATCCTAGAAATCCAGAAGTCTGAAACCAATTTCACTAAATCTAAATCAAAGTATCTAAATCAAAGTATCAGAAAGGCTATTCTCACTTTTTGCTCATTCAGAGTGAAAAGCCTTTCACAGCCTTTTCGAGGTCCTGCAGTAGCTGGAGAAATTCCTTGATTTGGAGTCCCAATATTCTTCTCTCTCACTCTCACTCCAGAGAAATGGGAACACACCCTTTCCCCATACACTGAGTTTGGGTGTGGAGCTCATCCAACAAACTTACAAATGTAGAATGACTATTTTCTTATTATCTCTTGTCAATGGGGACAGAAGGGTCTAACAGGAGCAGCCGTCATAAATCAAGTAGAAAATCACCCATGAGCTGCTAACCACTAACTAAAGACAATGATCCCATTATGAATCTGTAGTGCCTCAGTTTCATCTCTGGAGATTACTCGCACCTGAACCCCAGCTCATGTGATGAACTTATTTTTCTGAGAGACACGGGCCACTAGTGTCTTAAATTCTAGTTGTCGCAAATCAAAGTTAATTCCTAATCATTGTAAGACCATTTTCTGCCATGCACATAAGATTTAAATTCCTAACCACAAGGCCAAATATTAAATCAAATATTTTTTTATCTTTTCTAAAATCAAACACTTTTTATCTTTCCTTTTATCAAATCCCCCACTCCAAAAGTAGTCTTTAAAGACTTTTTTTTCTTTTCTTTTTTTGGGGGGGGCTGAGGGGTCACACCTGGCAGTGCTCAGAGCTTACTCCTGGCTCTGTGCTCAGACGTCACTCCTGGCAGTGTTCAGGGAACCTTATGGCATGCTAGGGATGAACACAGCTCAGCCACATGCATGACAAACTGAGTGCAAGCCCTGACTGCTGTACTACATTTCTGGTCCCCCAAATCATATCTTTCACAGAACTATTTACTTCAAACTTCACTTTCAACCAACTCCTTAAGAAGCAAATTTAGGGTTTGGGTTTCCAGCTGCAGTTTCTACCACCCAGTTGTTAGTGAAGAGAAAACTAGAAGAAGTACTAACAATAGGAAGAGAATGATCACTTTGGGGGAGAAGAAAAATAAGGTGGGGGCTTTCCAAATCCTATCTTCCCACCCAAAATCTCCAAACTGTTACCACCATTCAGTCTAGCTTCTGTCTGCCATCTTGTGCCCAGTTACTATTCTGAGAGCCTGCATAAAGAAATGAACAAATCCTTCAGAGATCTTTGGTACTGGTAAAAACCTGTTGATTCCCCACAACCTCCCCCTCAGGCTCCTTCATAGATAAGTTGCTCTGTTGGGAGTTTTACCTTATCCCATCTAACATTCTTTCCTATTCACAGCCAGCCTCAGGCTAGGGCCAATCACCTGGTCAATCAGCACACAGTACGCCCTCATTGGTGGGTGAGGAGAGGAATAAAAATGTACATTTTCTTTTTTTTTAATCAAATCACCATGAGATACAGTTACAAAGCTTTCAGGTTTGAGTTTCAGTCATATAATGATCGAACATCATCCTTCTACCAGTGCACTTATTTGACCACCAATGTCCCCAGTATCTCCCCAACCGACCCCTCTCCCTGCTGCTGTGGCAGACAATTTCCCCCATACTCTCTCTCTATTTGGGGGCATGACGGTTTGCAATACAGATACTGGAGGCTATCATGTTTGGTACTTTATCTACTTTCAGCACGTATCTCCCATCCTGAACTATCCCTCTAACGATCATTAACTTAGTGGTCTCTTCTCTATTCCAGCTACCTTCTCCCCTAACTCATGAGGCTACAAACCATGAAGTAAAATTCTAACAGCAAAATGCCCTGTCTCTACTGTCCTTGGGTGTCAGTCTCATATTATGTTATTTTATATTCCGCAAATGAGTGCAATCATTCTATGTCTGTCTCTCTCTTTCTGACTCATTTCACTTAGCATGACTATACACTGATAAGCTAAGTTCATGACTTCATCTTTCCTAACAGCTGCGTAGTATTCCATTGTGTAGATGTAACAGAATGCTAACTGGTCCAGCCTTTGTGGAAAATGTACATACACTTTCACCACTGTCTTTCCTCCATGATACCTGAGTGCTGTGAATTCCCGTTAGGTTCCAATGATAATACTATCTGCCTCCAACTCCAGGAAGTAGAAATGATATAAAGGAGTCAAAGTCCTTTCCACCAGGACAGTCTTGCCATAAATTCAGAAGATTCTTCAGCAGTTGCTGGAAGGCTATGAAACATAACTTCCCGTCCACCCATGCAGGAAGGGCTACATTTTAGGGCTTGAGGTTTAGAGTTACCCTTTATCCTTTTTCATGATTTTTTTAGGCCCCCAGTGACTATTTAATAGTCATTTTTATAAATAAAATGACTATGTATTTTTAATTTTGTTTTATTTTTATAAAGTTAGTGCCACCCTCGAGAACATCATGCTATGACTGGAATGGAAAGGAATGGGAGTGAAGATAGATGGTTGGCAATTACACCACCTCCGCTTTGCTGATGACATTGTTTTAATGACACCAAACATCAGCCAAGCGGCACAAATGCTGGCCGACTTTGACCGTGAGTGTGGAAAGGTAGGACTACAGCTGAATCTTACGAAGACAATGTTTATGAGAAACAGCCTCGTTCTTGACACCCCATTCGCTCTCAACGGAATGACCATCTCCGAATGCAACAGCTATGTGTACCTAGGTCGAGAAGTCAACATGATAAATGACCTGGCACCCGAGCTGCGCAGGAGGAAGAGAGCGGCTTGGAACGCCTTCAAGAACGTCGAAGAAATAGCTAAGAGGACGAAGAACCTCTGGCTCCGGGCACATCTCTTTGATTCCACTGTTCTTCCTGCATTAACATATGCCTCAGAGACCTGGGCCCTACGCAAACAGGATGAGAACGCTATTCAGGTCTCCCAAAGAAGAATAGAAAGAGCTATGCTTGGAATATCACATTTCACTCAAATGAGAGAAAAAATCCGGAGTTCCGACATCCGTCGACGATCAAGAATCAGGGACGTTGTCTCATTTGCCAAGGTGTCAAAAATCAGATGGGCTGGTCACGTAATGAGATTTAAAGACGACTGCTGGACTAGAGCTGTTACTGACTGGATTCCACGGGATGTCAAAAGACCACATGGCCGCCCACCTACCAGATGGTCAGACTTCTTCGTGAAGATCATGAACGATCGGTTTGAGGCTCTTCATGATCCCAGAGTGAACAGATGCCATTGGGCTACACTAGCACGCGACAGGGACAGATGGAGATGTTACTGGTGCCCGCTCGAGCAAATCGACGACTAACGGGAAGTTAAGTGATTAAGTGATTAAGTGATTTATAAAGTTGTTCACAATAATTACATTTAATATTTGAACACCAAACATTAAATGATTACATTTAATATTTGAACACCAATCCCAAAACCATCATGATCACTATTTATTAAAGGTTCACTGAAAAGCTGAATCTAACTGTGGGACATGGTTATCAGGAGGTTCAACACAAAGAAGAAAGTGTTTATATTTGCAAAACATGGGCTAGGCCTTCTTTATCCCAGTGAAAGGACAGAGGTATAGTTTAAGGTGGGACCAAAGGTATTGTATCCTAGAAGTTCATCTCAAGACTGTCATAATCACAGGCATCTCCCATGCCAGGAACTCACCTCTTCCTGAACAGAAATTACCAAAAAATGTTTAACTGAAGGATACAGTTGAAGTCGTGCATATGAAAGCATACCGTCCACCTTTTCATTCACTGCTCCAGAACCTCGGCTGGAGCGATAGCACAGCGGGTAGGGCGTTTGCCTTGCACGCAGCCAACATGGCCGACCAGAGTTCGATTCCTTCTCTAAACACACTCCTCTGTGAAATAAACTTCCTGGATTTGATGATACATCCCCAACCTCTTCCAGTCTCAGTCTATGAGTCATCTGAAAATGCAGAAGAACTGGGGCTACAAGCTGCCATGCCCCTGTTTACCAAATAGCGTCTGTTCCACCCACAGCCCACTGCACAGCCATGATGCAGTTCTCCAGTTCATTCTCCATGAGGAATGAAAACAGGTTCTACATGGAGTAACAGGTTGCACATGGTCTAGCAATGCTGAAAACCTTGCTGGGTTCCCACCATAAATGCATAAGTTTGCATGCTGAACTGGCAAGAACTTTGTAAATCTGCACAGTCAAAAGGTTAAATGTTACCACAGAGATAATTGATCTGAAAGGACACTTTCAGTGCCCTGATGTAGATGTATCTACTTACTGTCAATACCCTGAGAGTCAACCTCTCAGTGCATGCTCTCCGTGCATTTGTTGAACTCTATTTCATCTCTCCTCTGTTACAGTCACATTCATCACTACCAGTATTATTACTAAGGCAACCATACTGGATGGTGAAGCACAATCTGAATCTCTAATTCCCTGCAAACCCACTAAGATAGAAATATCCATGAACTGGAAAACTAGTAGATGGTTCCAAATATGCAAAGGTACCTACATACATGTTTTGCTCTGAAAAAAAGAAGCTGTGTGTGTATCTGACATTTTTACAAGATTAGTTACCTATGATTCCCCAATTCACTGGAAATTGTAAACTCCTATTTCATACAAAAAAAGGCATGTAATAAAGATAGTAAAGAGCCAGAAGTATTTATTCTCTTGTTCTCTCTTTTTCAGTCTGAGATATATTCATTACTTTATTTAGTTAACAAGAAAAGGAGGGGGAACTACATTTGGATTTATCTATTCTCCTAATTAAGAAGAATAATAAGGGCACAGAAGAGGAAAACAGAAACTTTCAGACAAAAGACATGTTGTTATTATTCAAGTTTCATGGAGAGCTGAAATGATGGGCTTAAATGGTTCCTTGTAGTTTTGCTTTTCTGTGATTAATGCCATTATATTTCTAGTCTGACCTGTAATCTCATAATTTTGTTAGCATAGATTATCATAACCTTGCAAATAGACTGCTCAAAAAAATGATCTGCTTTTTCTTGTCTTGATGTCTTCTGTGTTATATTCTTAATGCCTTTGAATTGATACGGGAACACACATATTTAAAATAGAAAGCATTACTTCCCATTCATTGGCATTTCTGTCCTGTTTTCCTTGCATCCTTTACCTTTTCACACTTTTTTCCACTAGGAACCACTTTTTTTTACTCTTTCAGCCCTTACGTTTAAATGAACCAACCTAACTTCCAACCATACCATCTCAGGATCCAAGGAATAGGTGGCCACCGATTTTTCTTTTAATTTTTTTCCTTTCTGAATTACCGACCATTTTTTTGAGTCTTTATGAAGAGGTTGCTAAAGTAAAAAAAGGAACCCAACTTAGAAATATCATCTTTGAGATTTTCTAAAAGGTTTGGAATAAACAGGCATTGGCAAAATCATCTGAGAAAACCCTTTTGCAAACTAGAATTTGCCTATTTCCTCACCCCTACCCCACCTCACACGCACTGAGTCCCATACAAAAGCAGCTCAGGTGCCCCAAAGGCCTCTGGAATGGTTCTTCTACGGTTATGTTAGGAACCTGGTAAGATACCAGAAGGGCACCCAAGATAGCAGACTGTGATTTGACTAGCATGGTCTTCGCTTTTAGTGGAACTTTCTAAGACTCAACAGGTAGAATGGCAGTGGCATGCTAAGTTAGGGTATCTCAAATTTTTTTTTTTTAGTCAAAAGCTATTCTCCTGATCTGACACTTAAATCAGTGTTTCTTAAGGGCCAGGGATATGTTTCAAGTGATAGAACACAGATCTCGCATTTGCAAAACACTGGGCTGGATATCCAGTGTGATGAGGTTTCCCAAGCATGATTATTATGATTAACATAGTGTTGGTGCCTCTAAATACCACTGGTAGTGATCCCACACTATAAAAAAATAATGAATTAAAAAATAATAAATCTGTGTTTCTTAGACCTGGATGAACATTAGAAAATAATTTCATGTTTCTATGGGCCATACCTGGTGCTCAGGAACTACTCCCATAAATGTGCTCATGAATTGCTCCACATAGGCTCAGGGGACCACGCAGTGCCAGAAATTAAATCTGGGTCTCCAACATGCAAGGCGCACACAATGATTTTATTATTAAACCATCATGAGATACATAGTTACAGCATTGTTCATGATTGGGTTTCAATCATACAGTGTTCGTTGGAACCAGTCCCTTCATCAGTGTACATTTTCCACCACCAATCACACAAGACTTCTGAACTAGTAGCCTGAGGTAAAAGATATAATACCTAGAAAAGTTTTTTTTTTGTTGTTTGGCTTTTTGGGTCACACCCGGCGATGCTCAGGGGTTACTCCTGGCTGTGCACTCAGAAATTACTCCTGGCGGTGCTCAGGGGGGCCATATGGGATGCTGAGAATCGAACCTGAGTCAGCTGAGTGCAAAGCAAATGCCCTACCTGCTGTGCTATCTCTCCAGCCCCGAGGAGATATTTTATTTTAAATAAGCTGCCTGGAAAAAAATTATGAAACAGAAACTGTATAGATTCTCTGAAAGGCCCAGATGAGAAGGTAAAACAAGCAACACTCAGATGAATCCCTCAGAGAGCTCATGTAGGGGAAAACTATGAAGATTCATGCTGAGGCCACAGAAGACACATGGAGAAGCAGTCCAGAAGGCCATCAAGCTTAATGAGTTCAGCAATGAAAGACTGACTAGTATCCATCAGTTTTATAACTTCTCAAGCAAAAACTGAAGAATTAACAGAACTGAATAGTATAGTCTCCTCTGGCCCTCTTAGAGAGCCCGGCAAGCTACCGAGAGTATAGCACCTGTAAGGCAGAGCCCGGCAAGCTTCCCGTGACATATTGAATATGCCAAAAACAGTAACAACAAGTTTCACAATGGAGATATTACTGGTGCCCACTCGAGCAAATCGATGAACAATAGGAGGACAGTGCTACAGTGCTACAGAATAGTATAGTAAACTAAATTAAATTAAACAATGTAGAAGCCAGAAAGATAGTACAGTAGGTAGGGCACTTGATTGCCTTGCACTCTACAAACCTAGATTTGATCCTTGGCATGGCATATGAGTAATTCCAGAGCACAGAGCCAGGAGTAAGCCCTGAGTACAGTCAGGTATGTCATCTACCCCTTCACTCCCATGGCAAAAAAGCTCAATGGAAGTCATAATCAGTAAAGTAAGCAGTGTATTTTTGAACATGAGATGCAAGAGGCTTCTAGGAAACAAACTGAATGGGGGAAGTCTGAAAATAAATAAAAAATTTTATTAATTAAAATAAAATAGCATGCCACAGAACCATGGAGCAACATAATTATAGTCCCTCAGAAACTGTAAGCGGAGATCAAAAAAGACCTACTAGTCAAATGCATCACACCAAAATATTCCAGACTTTGAGTAGTGGATACACCCAGATTCTGGAAGCTCAAAGTATATCAACAAAAATACCAGGAAAATTCCAAGGCATATGGTAACAGACCAATAAAATGCAAAGGTAGATACAGGGCACTGAAATCAGCAAAGGAAGTCCCATACAAAGTATCTCCGTTAAGCTTCACAGGAAAAGTGAGGGCTAGAAATGGGTGTGGTGGCATGAATGAAAATATATCAGAAACAGTACTTTAAACCAGAGTACCTAAAAGAAAATATTGCCTGCCTTAGAAGCACACTGGGGGCAGTAGGGAAACTGGGCATATTGGTGGAGGAGAATAAACACTGTGAAGGGACTGATGTTGGAATATTATAGGCTTGAAATTAAATTACAAATAACTTTGTAAATCACAGTGCCTCAATATTTTTTTCAAAAGATGGGAGGAGGAGTAGGGGGATGGGAAGCAGGAAGAGAAGGAGGAGGAGGAGGAGGAGGAGGAGGAGGAGGAGGAGGAGGAGGAGGAGGAGGAGGAGGAGGAGGAGAAAGTAAACCTCACCAAGAATATTCTATCTGGCTAGGTCATCATTCAGCTAACCTTTATAGACAAGAAACAACTTGAAAAGCTAATACTTTTGAAACCAGTTTTTCAAGAAGCATTTAAGAGTCTTCTATAAAAGACAAAACAAACTCCAAGAATACATGTAACTTCTACAAAATGACAAGAATAAAATACTTCATCTCAATAATCTCACTCAATGTAAATGGCCTGAACTCACCAATAAAGAAAAATAAACTGGTAGGATGAATCAGAAAATTGAACACAACTTTTTGTTAACTTCAAAGACACAAGTGAACAGTCATAGTAAATACCAGTTAAAAGTAAAATACTAGAAAACAATTTCCGTAAAAATGCTGGAGTATATTTATATCAAACATAGACTTCAAACTTTAAAAAGCTCTAAGTCAGGGGTCATCCTTAATCATACAGCAAGTACTTTCTCTGCTAAATATATGTGAATTTAATTAGGGACCATCGAAATATGTAAAAGTGCCAATATAACATAAAAAAGTCATTGATGGCTCACATGCTGGGGGGGGGGGGGGGTGTGAGGAAGGCAGCTCAGATAGAGAAGGGAACACCAAGTAAAGGATGTTTGGAAGACTCGCTCAGGATGCAAAATGCGTGCTGAAAGTAGACTATAGACCAAACACGATGGCCACTCAAAACCTCTATTACAAACTACAACACCCTAAAGGAAAGAGTGAGCAAAAGGGAATGCCCTGCCACAGAGGTGGGGTGCAATGGGGGAGTATGGTATGGGATGTGAGAGTGGGAGGCCACTAGGATCATTGGTGGTGGAGAATGGGCACTGGTGGTGGGATGGGTACTCGATCATTGTATAACTGAAACCCAAGCACGAAAGTTTGTAAGTCTACAACTGTACCTCATGGTGTTGTACTATTTTTTTAAAAGATACATTTTAACACTCTTGTAGCACAGTGAGACAGAACACTTAGGTAAAAATGCAACAAGGAAACAATGGCTTTCAAGGAAGGAATGGAAAAGATGGGCTTAACTGATATACTTTAGAAAATACATATTCCTATCCAGGGCATATGGGACATTTTCCAACAGATACCACATTCTGGGCCACAAAACATATCTCCATAAAATCCAGAAGATAGAAATTATATCAACTATTCTCTCAGATCATGATGCTCTGAAGTAGGAATGAATCACAAATAGAAATTGGGAAAAACTCAAAACACTTGGAAATTTAATATACTACTACTGTCCAACTAGTTAATGGATCAAACAGGAAATCAAAGAAAAAATGCAAAGTTTTCTGAAAACTAATAAGAATCAATACATAAGTTATCAGACATATGGGTCACAGAAAAAAGCAGTATTAAGATGGAAGTTCATAGCAATTTAAGTGCTCATTAGGGAAAAAGAAAGGACCCAAAGAAATAGCCTAATAGATCACTTTATACTTCTAAGAAAAGACCAACAAAGAGAACAAAAATAAACAGAAGGATAAAATTATAAACTGAGAGCATAAATTATGAAATTGAAACTGAAAAAAAATTCAAAAGATTAAGAAAATCAAAAGCTGTATTTCTGAAAGAATAAACATGATTGACAAACAAGAAAGGAAAGGAAAAAAGGAATAGAGAAAGAAATAAAGAAAGGAAGAAAGGGAGAGAGACTTCTATAAATTAAATCAGAAATAAAATATGGGACACTGTAAGAGATAAGTACTTTTCCTTTTTTTAAAAAATTTTTATTAGTGAGACATCATGAGGTACAGTTGTAGACTTACAAATTTTTGTGCTTGGGTTTCAATTATTCAATGATCAAATACCCATCCCTCCACCAGTGCCCATTTCCCACCACCACGGATCCCAGTATCCCTCCCACGCCCCATCCCCCCAATCCCACCCTGCCTCTGTGGCAGGGCATTCCCTTTGTTCTCTCTCTCTTATTGGGTGTTGTGGTTTGCAAAAGAGGCAAATACACATAGCAGAAATGCCATCTGCAATTTTATATTTTATTCACATATGATTTATTCACAGCATTATTCACAGAAACCAAGATCTGGAAATGACCTGAGTGCCCCAGAACAGATGACTGGATAAAAAAAAAATTTAAAAAAAAAACCCTATGGTACAATATAGCTGTTAGGAAAAATTAAGTCATGAAATTTACTTATAAATCGATGGACACGGAGAGCAGAATGCTGAATGAAACAAGTCAGAAGGAGAAGGACAGACATAGAATGATTGCACTTATTCGTGGGACATTAAAAAATGTGATATTATGGGGGTATGGTGCCGTCAGGAGGTCAATCTGTACCTTTGAGTTGAGTGCATCAGCAGCCTGATGGTGCCCTTCAGACTTCCAGATACCCCAAAATTGCTGCTGTGCATTTGGCCAGACCCAAAAAACTTGGGGAAAAGTTTACCAAGAAAGTAAACTGCCAAAAGTTAGGTATGCGGGAGACACACCCACAAACCACCTCCGGCTCAGCTACATAATTGGAGGCACGGCCTCTTTGGATCCTGATTGAACTGCTTAATGGCCATGATCCCAGAAACTCAGAAACAAATCTCAAAACCCAGCGGCTTTTGGCAGAAATGCGCCTGGACCCCACAGTATGTTACTATGGCTGGGCCACCCCAGGGGGGAAATGGTGTTGTCACTCTGCCTGCTTCCCCTTAGCAGCTCAGTGGCCATCATCCTCCAGAGGCCATTGGACTGTCAGGCTTGGGCCTGCATGACAAGACTTGTTGGGCCTCAATGAAATGGGGGTGGAGCCAGTCATGTCCTCCCCACCCCAACGAGACCCAAGTCATCGCCCACAAAAGGCCTCTCTGGCCCCTGATCAAGCTGCTTAATGGCCATGATCCCAGAGATTCAGAAAAAAATCTCAAAACCCAGCAGCTTTGGGCAGAAATGCGCCCGGACCATGCAGTAGGTTACTGTTGCTGGGCCACCCCAGGGGGAAAAGGGTGCTGTCTCTCCGCCTTCTTCCACCTGGCGGCTCGGTGGCCATCATCCTCCAGAGGCCATTGGACTGTCAGGAGCAAATCTCAGAACCCAGCAGATTTTGGCAGAAATCCCTCCAGATTTAAGTGTTAAAATTTCGGAATTTCAAAATCGCACGGCCACCACTGCAGTCATGTGACATCATATGTTATTCACAACCAGCAATAGAAAACAAATTGTCTATGGTTGCCTTTTCAGCAGATGTGAGTATTGGGGTAAAATCTCAAATAATAATGGTGGGTCTGATGTCAAAATATTGAATGTAATCAAAGTAGAGGGAGAGTAATGTGGAAATCATCTGTGCCACAGGTAGGGGGAGGGTGTGGAATGGGGGTATACTGGGTTTTTGGGGGGTGGAGAATGGGCACTGGTGAAGGTATGGGTGTTTCATTGTATGACCGAGACTTAGATCCGGAAGCTTTGAAATTGCTCTCACGGTGATTCAATGAATAAAATTATAAAAAATGGAAAAAAAGTAAGATGAAGTCCATGCCTAATTCAATCAGCTAATCAGTGGCTGAATAAATAGCAGTACTCCTACATAAAAAATTTTTTAAAAATGTGATGATTAATGTGATAATTAATATGATACTAATACCCAAGGAGAGTAGAAACACAGGCAAGGAGAACTGGATCACAGGTGCTGGAGGAGATAGCAGTTGGAACAGAGAAGGGTCCATTATGGCAAAGACAGTTGAAAACTCTGAATAAGAACTGTGTGCTGAAAGTAGGTAAAGGAACAAACATGATAACCTCTTAGGATCCATATTGAAAAGTATAATGCACAAAAGTAGAAGGAGGGAGAGAGAGAGCAAGTGAACAAGAGAGAGAGAGAGAGAGAGAGAGAGAGAGAGAGAGAACATGGGAGAAAATATGAGAGAGAGAAAATACAAGAGAGTAAGAGTGAGAGAGAGAACATAAGAGGGAACAGGAAAGAACAAGAGAGAAAGAAGAAAAGTGTCTGCCACAGAGGCAGGCTGTGGGGTAGGGAGGTTGGGAATGGAGGGTGGCAGGAGGGAAACTGGGGTCATTGGTGGTAGGAAACATACTCTGGTGGAGGGACGGGTGTTGGAAAATTGTATGACTTAAACCAATCATAAACAGCTTTCTGTGTATCTCAAGGTGACTCAATTAAAAATTAAAAGAAAAAGAAAAGGTAGAATTATACAATCTGCTGCTATACAGATGGGTCTGGAGATTATCATGCTGATGAAGTTAGTCAGAAGGAGAATAGGCACAGAAATTATCTCCCTCACATGGGGATATAAAGAAATTTAGTGGGGGAATAGCAAATAGCCAAAGTCAACAGAAACTGAGAACTTGATCAGCAGTAGGAAGCTTACTAAGGGGAGGTGGGTAGGGAGGGACACTGGCACAGTTATAGAGGGAAAAGGACACTCCAGTGGAGGGTGTGGTGTTGAAATGCTTTATGCATAAAACCCTCATTAACATATTTGTCACGGTCACGGTCACGGTCTCGGTCCTCCTGTTGTTCATCGATTTGCTCGAGCGGGCCCAGTAACGTCTCTATCATGAGACTTGTTGTTACTGTGTTTGGCATATCGAATACATCACGGGTAGCTTGCCAGGCTCTGCCGTGAGGGCGAGATACTCTCGGTAGCTTGCCGGGCTCTCCAAGAGGGGCGGAAGAATCAAACTCGCGTTGACCATGTTGGCTGCGTGCAAGGCAAACGCCCTACCTGCTGTGCTATCGCTCCAGCCCAACATATTTGTAAACCTAAAAAATTGATTTTGAAAAATGGAGAAAAGAGAGGAAAAGAAGAAGATATACAGATGGTCAATAAGTATATGGGGAAAAGGCTCCGAGTCACTTATTATTGAGGGAATGCAAATAAAAATAACAATGAGATATCACCTCACCTCACATCACTGAAATTGATAAACCTCAGAAAGGTAAAAAACAGTGCTGGTGTGGAGGGGGGCTATAGGGAGAGGGAAGCAACTCACATTCACTATTATTCGGGAAGTTTACTGATTCAATCAACCTCTTTAGAAAACAATATGGACACTTCAAAAAAAAAAAAGGTTGAGTTTCCACATGAACCAACAATTGCACTATTGGGTATCTACCCCAAGGGCCCAAAATACTACTTTTGAAAAGACATTTTCATTCTATGTTAATTGTAGCACTACTCACAGTAGCCAATGTCTGTCAACAAACCATATCTCTAAGATGTTTCTAGGAAGAGATGATTAGGTAAAGAAATTGTGATATATACTTAGTGAACACTTCTTGGCTATAAGAAAAAATTGAAACCATGTGGATGAACTAGAAGGTAACATGCTGCATGAAGTTAGTTAAAAGGAGAGAGATGGCTGCAGAATGATCTCTCTCCTATGTGGGATATAAAGAAACAGTATGGTAACAGATTGTCAAAGGCAATGGAACCTGATAACTGGTGTACAGAAATGAGCTTGCCAAGGGAGGGGGCAGGGGGCAAGGAGAGGTTGGTTGTGAGTGGTCCCTGAGACAATGGTGGAGGGAGGGAGGCACTCTGAGGGTGAGATGTGGAATGTCTATCCTATCATGGACACTTTTTTAAATTATAGTGCTTCAAATTAAAAAATTAATTAAATAGTTTTTGTGTTCATTCAAAAAATATATACAGGATCCACCCCGCAGCAATTAATTCAGGATCTTATTAAAACTTTAAAAACCAAGGCTATTTTGTTCCAATGTTTTTATTCTCCAGATAATTTTATTAGTGAGAAGATCTGATTTGAATGGATCACACAACTCCACAGAAACTCTACTCTTGCTATTTTGTCCAAAATGTTCAACTGGCAAATAATCTATATTTTTTAATTTAATTTTTAGAGTTTTTTACAATAATTCATTGCATTTAATATTCAAACACCAATCCCGCCACCTTCCCACCACCATATTTCGAATGTTTCCACCCCAAATCCCAAATTGTAATCCCAAAGCAGAACCAAAGAATTAATGCTTGTTATGAATAATTTACTAAAAATGGTCCCAAAAAGTTTCCTTAGAGGGAAGTGTATGAAGATTGTTGTAATTCACCCTGAAGCCATTTAAGCCCTTGTATAAGAAATTACTAAAATGTTTGTTAAAGATTGAGCCTGGTGTGCTTATATATATATGCATATATATGTGTATATATATGTATATATGTATATATATATATATATATATTCCCCCCGCCCGAGATTGGTTGCCTTCTACTTTAAACCCCATCAAATGTGGTGTGCTACTCTTGGTACATCAGTGGTGTAGAGTATGAGATGTCACTCCAGGAATTCTAAAATTTTAAATACAGCAGATTCATTCATGGGTGAGATTCATCTGAGCATGTGGAAAGTGGCTGTGAGCATGGTGGTGATTGAGTTCTGGAATTTTTTGGGTGTGGGGGTCTGTTGGGGTAGGGAGGGGAACTCACCCCTCCAAGTTGCCCCAGATGAGACAGCCTGTAGCAGGGTCTGGAGGCATCTCTAACAATTAGCAAATAATTTAGACTTTTTCCTGGGCACATCAGGAGAGTACACATCTCAGCTTCCTACTGCAGAAATGCCAGAGTCTTCCAAGAACATGACAATTGACATTTCAACAAATCCCTTAGTGATTTATTTGCACATTCAAATTTAAGGAGCACAATTCTAGCTATCCAGCAACTTAACTATAAGTTAATAAACAAATACATTAGTTTCATAAGCTTTCTCAGTTAATAATGGCTTTGTCTCACAAAGCTATGAGTTCTATAAAAATAAGAAATCTCTTTCTAGTGACAAAATTCCAAGATAGAGTGTTATTACGAGTTTGTTGTTTTGAATTTTGTTTTTGTTTTTGGAACACACCCAGAGGAGTGTTACCTCTCATTTTCTGATTCTGGATTCTTCACTGGTTAAAGCCATTACCACTTCATACCACTGCAAGATGTGTGTCCTTCACAGGAAACAGATGTCCTTCATGAGTATGCCCGGCTCAGTGCTCCGGAGTACTTAAGATTCAAACCTAAGGCAAGGGTTCTACCACTGAGCCACATCTCTTGTCTCTATTATTATGGTTAAAAAATAAAAACAGTATCAAACACAGGTCAAGGGTATAGCACAGTAAATAAAAAGTACAAGCCTTCATGCTCTGTATGTATGAAATTCTGGGTTTTATCATCATCACCATCATCTTGCCCTCACCCCCAACCCTGGGCTCTGCACAAACAATCGATTTGCTGAGCGGGCCCAGTAACATCTCCATTGGAGATTTTATTGTTACTGTGTTTGGCATATCGAATACATCACGGGTGGCTTGCCAGGCTCTGCCGTGCGGGCGAGATACTCTCGGTAGCTTGCTGGGCTCTCCGAGAGGGGCGGAGGAATCGAACTCGGGTCAGCCATGTTGGCTGTGTGCAAGGCAAACGCCCTACCGCTGTGCTATCGCTTCAGCCCAGAATATTAACAACAATCAGCAGTAACCTTAGAGGGAGGTCTCACTTGTGGGGAAAATCAAGGCACAAATATTTCCAGCAATGCCTACAGTGTTTATCTTGCACCTATAAGAAACTGGTCACTTGTCTCGCTCTGGAAAAGGACCTGACATCAGGAGGGAGGCTGACTATATTTTAATACCAAATAAGACATCTTCTGTTTATTGCCTTCTCAGTACGGGTAAAATTAATTGAGATACGATTCTTGGCATGAATAGTCAACAAGAATTTTTAAGACACATTCCCATGTTTCTTCTCCATTGATGTTACAATCCACTAAAGGATAGCACCAGCGTGTGGATAAGTGAGCCCAAGGTATCTGTTGTTACTCTGGGACTTAGGAGCCTGGATCCCTTGTTCCAGTTATGGACAACCTTTCCCTCTGGTTGCTGGGAAGAGTTCCTGAAAGGTTCGTCCTCAGGTGCGTCTAGGCTGCAAACAGGGCCTAAATCCCAATTTCACACTCCAAGTTCCACCAGAGGGCCACCATATGCCAGAATCCTCAAGAGGGTATAGTGAATTCAGATACTGCCAAAAGAGTCCCTGCCAGCACCTTACTCTAGGGAAGAATATTCAAGCAAATTCTGTGACTCCCATCTGATAATCACTATGGACACAGGATACAAGCCTATATGATGTCTGTGTCAAATTAGCCACACCCACAACACCATAGCAACAAAGGTAATATTATTGTTCCAGAAAGAAAAAAAAAAGGAAAAAAATAGACACAGTACAGTGTGACAGCATTTTAAATTTACAGAAATAACATTTTCCATATCCTGCATATGTCTTTCACTTCCTGATTCTGGATTCTTCATTGGTGAAAGTCAATTACCATTTCACACCACTGCAAGATGTGTGTCCTTCACAGTAAACAGGCACAGCAAGCCCAAGTCAACTAAGAGTGGGAGTTAAGCTACTCTTTCGATTTCCTTCTTGGAGGCAGAGAAATCAGCAGATCATAAAGACAGAAAAGGCAACAAGCTTCATGCTTATGTCCTTCTATCTGTATGGCAGTCCGGCTGATTGGCTGTTTTCTCCACGCCAGACCCAAGCTGAGCACGGAGGTTTTGGTGGCTTTAGTTATAAGCCACACCTAATCTTCAGGACTACATGTGGATAGCATTAACTAAATGAAAAATCAAATCAAGAGGGGAGTTTATGATTCAGAGGAAAATGATTCTTCTCAGAGAGCTAGAGGTGGGGATACTATACAAGAAACTGAATGAGTCACCAACCAGAAGAGGGGACAAATAGGGAGAAAACCCTCAGTGGGAATGGCGGCTGCACAGGGTGGAGAGGGGGTCAGGGTACAAACATAGCTGTAGGGTCTTAACTAACCACTTCACCAACAGTAAGGAGTAAGGAGGCCAAATGCTACCTCTCTTACCCAACTCAGGAAGTATTTCAAAAAATGTGTACATTCCAGAAAACATAGCAAGAAAGAGACTAACAGTCACACTTGCAGGTTTGTCCTGGGGAAGCAGACCTTAGGTTCTTTACAAAGATGCCCTCCCTTGGGGGCTTGAGAGATGCTACAGTAGGGAGAATGCTTGCCTTGCATGCAGCCAATCCAGATTTGATCTTCAGCATTTCATATGGATACGGCCCCCTGAGCATTGCCAGTAGTAACTCCTGAGTGCAGAGCCCTGAGCATCATCAGTGTGGCCCCCAAACAGGAGATTAGTAACTAGAGAAGGGAGCTGAGGGGTTTTTCTTGTTGTCAGTATCACCTTATGAGGAGAATGGGGTGCTTGGAAGAAGAAAGTCAAAGATAATAGATGATAATGAGGATGAAGGCTTGACCTCACCCACCACTTTTAAATTACCAACACTAGTTCTAAGCACCTCCAAGGATGCTGTCCTTGGGTGTGGCAGTGTGAGAGACCCCAGAAAAAAGCACCCAGGGAGTAGGTGAGCCAGGAGGTCTTTGTTCTAGGGACACTAGAAAGAACAGCAGCAAAGTAAACACTACTGACTTTCACCAGGACCTATACCTGCCCAGGCCATTTCCATCTGACTCAGGATATAACAGCTTGAGTTTAAAGAGCAATTGGTCTTCTAGATGTTGATAATGCTGCATAGGAAACAAGAAACAAAACTGATTGCTTCCCTACAGAACTTCATGTCTGTGGAGTTCACCTCAGGAAATTCCATCTGAGAGGGAGTATCCTAGGTACAATCAGGGTTGACCAGTAGAGGCAACTAATGATAACTTGGTGCTACATGTTAAAATGTTAAAAATTAAGTTCATCCACATTCTGTAAACAGTCTTTATGGAAGAATCTTTCTGAAAAGGAAAGAGTGGATTAGATTTAGTTAGGTAGAAAGCAGAGAATGGACAGAGAGGACATTCCCAGGTAGGTACCATTCAGTTACTCAGTAAATAATAGAGAACTTTCACAACCAGTTTTTAATGCTGAGGCACAATACCAGATAAAACAAAGATCTGAGTCCTCGTGAAAATTTCAGTCTTGAGAGTACCCACAAGCCCAATAAACAGTTTTGTTAAAAGGTCAATAATCCAGTTTTGTTAAAAGGTCATAAATTGATAGATCACAGAAAGAGTAGATCAGGATAAAGAACTGGATAAGTTAGCAGAGATGAAGCAGTGGATTCATTTTCAATGAGTGCTATAGTAAATTAATACAAACTGAAGGGTGAAAAACAACACTTTTTTTCCTCTCAGTTCTAGAGACCAATATGTCACTCAAGTGGTAAAGAAACACCATATATGTACATGAAATATCTGCCTCCTCTGATTCAATGAGTATAGACCAAGTCCATGAGCACTGCTAACAGTGGTCCCCACAACAACAACCACAGCAACAACATGAGTCTGAAATGGGTCTTACTGGGCTAACATCAAGATATTGGCAGGTCTAATAAGAAAATAATTAAAATAAAATGCATATACTTGTAAATAACTCCCTAACCAGTGGGTAGAAGAGGAAATAAAAATATTCCTGGAAACAGAAAAGAATGAAGATATAAACTACCACAACATATGTAAGACAGAAAAAGTGGACTCAAGAAAAAAGTTCACAGCATTGTGAGGATTAATTAGGAAACATAAGCAGTGGATAAAAGAAGAAATCAAAAGATTCCTGAAAACAGAACAGAATGAAGGTAAGAGCTATCAGAACAAATGAAACACAGCCAAAACAGCATTAATATGAAAGTTCATAGCAATGCAAGCAATAATTAGGAAGTAAAAAATGGTCCACATAAACAACCTAACTATACAGCTTAAGGACCTGGTGCGGGGGAAAATCAACAAAAGGAACTCAAAGCAAATAGAGGAAGGAAATAATAAAACAGAGCAAAAATGAATAAAATGAATAAAATAAAACATCCAAAAGACTGAGAAAACAACAACAAAAAGAAGTGATTCTTTAACAGAATATACAACATTGACAAGTTTTTGGCAAGACTTGCAAAGAAAGTGAGAAAACCTATCAAACTGAATCAGAAATGAAAGGAGAGATGACACAGACATTCAAAGGCTCATCACTGAAAATCTTTATGCCATGGGGGCTTCAGTGATAGTACAGCAGGTAGGGCATTTGCCTTGCACATGGCCAACCTGGGTTCAATCTCTGGCATCCCATATCGTTTCCTGAGCATGGCCAGGAGTAATTCCTGCGTGCAGAGCCAAGAGTAACCCCTGAGCATTGCCAAGTGTGACCCAAAAAAAAATAAAAAGCAAAAAAAAAATAAGGAAAAGAAAATCTTTCTGCCATGAAATTGGATAATTAGGTAAAAATGGATAAATGTTTGGACTCCTATGTCCTCCCAATGCTGAACCAAAAGGAAACAAAGAACCTTAACAGGCCAATTATTATCAAAGTAATCAAAATGGTAATCAAAAGCCTTCCCCAAAACAAAAGTACAGATCCAGATGGTATTACTAGTGAGTTCTTCCAAACATGTTAAAAAGACCTATCCCCAATTCTTTTCAGGCACTTTCAGAAAGTTTAAGAAGCAGAAATCCTCCAGAATACTTTGTATGAGGCAAACATTTTCCTGATATCAAAAGCTGACAGAAACATCACAAATAAGTACAATGGGGCTAGGAAGATAGTACAGCAGATAAAGCATTTCCTTTGTACGTAGCCAACATGATTCAAATCTCCAGCATACCATATGGTTCCTTGAGGCTTATAAGGAGTTGTTGCTGATCACAGAGTCAGAAGTAAGTTCTGAGGACTTCTGGGTGTGGCTCAAAACCAACTAGCACTGTAGCACTGTCCTCCCGTTGTTCATTAATTTGCTCAAGCAGGCCCAGTAACATCTCCATTGTGAGACTTGTTCTTACTGTGTTTGGCATACTGAATATGCCACTGGTAGCTTGCCAGGCTTTGCTGTGTAGGCAAGATACTCTCGGTACCTTGCCAGCTCTCCGAAAGGGGTGGAGGAATCAAACCTGGGTCAGCCAGGCAGGCTGCATCCAAGGCAAATGCCCTACTGCTAGAAATGAATACATGATAAATACCTCCCTCTACCAGCATGGATGTGGTACAGCGGGAACCCATTGTCCAATTTTTTTTTAATTTCCTTTTTTTTTTATTAGTGAGAAATCATGAGGTACAGTTGTAGACTTACAAATTTTTGTGCTTGGGTTTCAGTTATACAGTGATCAAGTACCCATTCCTCCACCAGTGCCCATTCTCCACCACCAGTATCCCTCTAATACTGGTATCCCTAATCCCAGTATCCCTCCCACCCACCCCCATTCCCCCCATCCCACCCTGCCTCTGTAGCAGGGCATTCCCTTTCGTTCTCTCTCTCCTTTTGGGTGCTGTGGTTTGTAAAAGAGGCTTTGAATGGCAATCATGTTCAGTCTATAGTCTACTTTCAGCATGCATCTCTCATCCTGGGAGGATCTTCCCAACACCTTTTACTTGGTGCTCCCCTCTCTATCTGATCTGCCTTCTCCCCCAGGATGAGATCTTTGTCTTAGAAGAGCGATTCCTAAAGGAAGGACTTTATATATGTTGATTGTGCTATGGGACCTATGAGTAATTGCTACCCCCAACCCTTGGTGATTGTTCTCTATAACTAAGGCTGTGAGAGTGGGCACAGAGGACTAGCATGAGGGTCAGCAGGAGACTGGAATGAGGGGCAGGGGGAAACTGGGGTTGGGGTGCTCAGTGAGACTGGAATAGGTGTGTGGGGAGAATGGAATAAATGGCGGGACTGAGGCTGAAATAAATGGCAACCAGTTTGGTAGCCCTGTACCCTCCTTTATGTTTCTTTTGGCAGCTGCACCTGACCTGGTTGGGGAAGCAGCTCATGGCCACCAAACACATGTGGTGAGTGCCCACATCTTTTGAAACATACATCTGCCTTTTAGAACACACACAAAAACTGGACAGTTACATGCAAAAATTGAACTCTGACCTCTATCTAACACAAAGCACAAGTCAGATCATACCTGAATCCATAAGGTTAAAGGAGAAAAACGGAGGCAGAACTCTCCATGATATTGAAGCTATAAGCATTTTTAAGGATATAACACCACTGACCAAGCAAGTGGAAACAAACATAAACAAATGGGACTATGTTAAACTAAGATGCTTCTGCAACTCAAAAGAAACACTGACCAAAATATAGAGAGAGCCCACTGAATGTGAAAAATTATTTATCAATAGCTATCAGATAGGGGATTAATTTCAAGGATATACAAGACACTGGTAGAAGTTTACAAGAAAAAAAACCTCCAACCCCATCAAAAAATGGAGCAAAGAAATGAACAGAAACTTGCTCAAAAAGAATACAAATGGCCAAAAGGCACATGAAAAAATATTCAACATCGCTAATCATCAGGGAGATGAAAATCAAAATAATAATGAGATATCATCTTACACCACAGAGACTGGCACACATCCAAAATAACAAAAGCAACCAGTGCTGGCATGGATGTAGGGACAAAGGGACTTTCATTCATCGTTGGTGGGAATGCTGACTGGTCCAGCCTTTTTGCAAAACAATATGGACATTCCTCAGAAAGCTAAAAATTGAGCTTCCATATTACCCAGCAATACCACTTCTGGGAATATATCCCAGGAATGCAAAAAATCACAGTAGAAATGACAACACATTTCATGTTTATTGATTTGATTAATACTGTCAAAATGATAATCTTGCATTACTTATAAAAATCATACTTATTAAAAGACAAAAATTAAAAGACATTAAGACTTATATGATGTAATAACTCTCCTGAAATAGCCATAGAAATTCTAGGAATTATAAAAATGAGAGACTTCTCTCTCTCTCTTCGGTGTCAAACTATACTATAAAGCCGTGATAATCATAACAGTGTGGTTGGTATTGGAATAAACATAGAGTTTCAGACTAATGGAGTTGAGAACCAAAAGACAGACACATATACACACAGTTAATCTTTGATAAATGAGCAAAATATATTAAGCAGATGAAGGAAATCCTCTTTATCAAATAGTGATGGAAAAATAGTCACTTACATGCAAAAAAAAAAAAGGAATTCAGATCCCTTTCTAACACCATGCACAAAAGTCAAATAAAAACCAATTAAAGAGGGCTGGAGTGATAGCCCAGCGGGTAGAGTATTTGCCTTGCCCAAGTCGGAACTGGGTTCGATTCACAGAATCCCATATGGTTCCCCGAGCACAGCCAGGAGTAATTCCTGAGTGCATGAACCAGGAGTAACCCCTGTGCACCATTGGGTGTGACCCAAAAAACAAAAAAAGAAAAAAAATTAAAGCCCTCAAATCAGATCTTAATGCAAACATATTATTGAGAGAACATAAGTAGAACCCTTCATCACATTAAAGCTAGAAGTATCTTTAATGATTTAATTCAACTGATCAAGCAAACAAATACAAGGATTTTTTTTTAAATGAAACTACATCAAACTAAGAAGTTTCTGCATGGGTAAAGGAAAGGACTAGAATAAAAAGATACCTCACAAACTGAAGAACATTTTCCTACCATTTATCTGATAAAGGGTTAATACTGAAGATAATATAAAGCAGTGGTAGAACATCACAAGAGAAAAGCAATCATATAAAAAATGGGCTGACATTTGAGCATAAACTATCCTATAGAAGACATAAGGATGGCCAAAAGGTACATAAAAAAGTTCTGCATCACTTATCACCACAGAAATTTATTTACCAAAGATATGATAAATTTTATATTTGTTTTACAAATCAAAACAACAATGAAGTATCACTTCACACTAGAGAGACTGGCACAGATCAAAGAGAACAAAATCAAACAGTAGTGGCTGGATATGGGGGAAAAGGAACCCTCATTCACTCTTGCTGGTAATGTTGACAGGTCTAGTGTTTTAGGAAAATAGCATGTATGGACACATCTAAAGAAAACCAGAAACTGAGCTTCCATAGGACCTAGAAATCCCACTTCTTGGCATCTATCCCAAGGGTCTAAAAACCATTCAAAAAGACATTTGCACTTCTATGTTCATTGTGACACTATTCACAATAGCTACTATCTAGAAATAGCCCGAATGTTCAAGAACACAGGAGTGGATTAAAAAAAAAAACATTGGTACATACACACAATGGAATAAAACTCAGCATTAAGAAAAGATAAAATCATGCAATTTGCAGCTATGTGGATGGGTCTGGAGAGTATCATGCTGAGTGAAGTTAGTCAGAAGAAGGACAATCACAAAATGATTTCTCTCATATGTGGAATATAAAGAAACATAATGAGGGAATAACAAATTCCCAAAGCGCCAGAAACTGAGAATTGGTCTTTGGGAAGCTTACCACAGTTGGAGGGTAAGAAAGAAGCAAACTGGGATAATGGTTGAGGGAAGATGGTGGGGAAGGATGTGGTACTGGAATGTTATGAGTAAGAGACCATACCATTAACAGTTTTGCAAAACAGTATGTAAAATAAAAGTTTACAAATTAAAAATTAGAATTCAAAAGATATAAGACGGCTATTGCTTACATCGAAGGCTGTGGAGGTCATGGCTGAGGTCTGACCAAGTTGGGTCTGGTTTTATTCTGATAGTAATAGGAAGCAAGGTGTCCCTGTTGTTGCCCAGGGTGTGGAGCTGGCACTGCTGATGTCAGATTAAATGTGTAAGTAACTCTAGTTGCAAGACAAGGTAGCAGAGGGTGAGTAAACAGGGATTTCGCATTAGCCCTGAATTGCTCAACCAGGCATTTTTCCAATTACACAGACCAGGGTGGGAACTGAGTGTGGGGAAGGGAGGGGAACAGGGCAGGATTCAGGAATGCAGTCTTACCACAGCGCCAAAATCTTCAGATGCTACAGCTCTACTTACTTTCTGTCCAGCTAACCCCTATGGAAACCCTTGGAAACCTCCTAGCCCAATGGTGTCTGACACTCCCTTTTCTCTTTGAGCTGCCCTGCAGAATCAATTGTGGTCATACTTCAGAGTTGCAGTTAATCATGAGAAGGCAGAGGCCAAGGGCAGGTGGAAAAACTGTAGTGATAGCTCTCAAGCGATGTAGGTCTCCTCAACCTCTAGACAGAAGGCACAACATGTGCAAACAGTGATGACTCCTACCAGAGACAGCCAACACAAGTTCCATGCTGCTTGGCACTTTCATCCACTTGTTCACTTGACAAACATTTAGTGGCAAAATTTAGGTATTGATTCTAGATGTTTGGGTCACACCAGTGGAAAAAACCATAAAAATTCCCCTGCCTTCACAGATCATTCATTTCCGCAAGAGACAGGAGGAGGCAGTAGACATGAAAAACAATAACTATGGGGAATAGTATATGTTCTGGAGAGGAAAAAAAATAGAACAAGGTTGGGGAATCTCTACAGGATAGACTTAGAAGTGGATAACAATTTTAAAGAGTTTATTATGTTGCAATTTTTTTCTCAGGAAGAGTCAATCCTAATAATGAGTAGGCCCTTCAAGCTACCATTTCCTACAGAATATCTCAGAGGAAGGCTCCACAAGAGACAAAATCTGTTTGGCAGTCCCACTTTCTATTGGGGACTAGGGAGTAACACTGAACAATGCACCGGGGTTACTCCTGGCAGTGCTCAGGGGACCATATGGATGCTGAGAATCAAACCTGGGTCAGCTTCATGCAAGGCAAACACCCTACGCACTGCACTATCGCTCAAACCCCTTGATAAAAATCAAAAAGAAAAAGAAAAAGGAAAAAAAAAGAAAAAAGAACAGCCACTGGGAACTAGTCCAAAGATCAGCCATCTCCCACTTGCCTGACACAGAGCACTTTTTATAAATTTTTATTAGTGAAACACCATGAGGTACAGTTATAGACTTACAAATTTTTGTGCTTGGGTTTCAGTTATACAATGATCCAGTACCCATACCTCCACCAATGGCCATTCTCCATCATTTACATTTTTCTTTTAAATTTTTGTTAGTGAAACACCATGAGGTACAGTTGTAGATTTACAAATTTTTGTGCTTGGGTTTCAATTGTACAATGATCAAACACCCATTCCTCCACCAGGACACAGAGCACTTTAACCCTCATCTTCTTCCCTCCAAGGTCACTGAAAGTTCAGAAGCTGGGGTTCCATTACTTTTCCTTCCCATCCCGCTACTGTCTCCCAAAATGCCTCAAGTAGAGCAGATCTAACTCATAAGACTATAAGCAGAAGGCCTCTTCCTAAATGGACAGTGATAGTTTCCAGCCAGGCTTCTCCTGGTTCCCAGATTCACACCTCACCAAATTCACAGGTCAGCAGCTAAGGGATGGAAGGAGGAAGAATGGAGAGAAAGAGTACTATGGCCCTCTGTCACCAGCCCTCCTTCCATTCTCATTCTTTCTCACCATTCCTCTCCTTAGTATTAGCACATGTTGGAGGGCCAAGCTAAATGTGCAGATATGTTTAGGATGGGTTAGAGGAAGGAGCTGTGGATTGTCCACTCGCCAATATGGGAGGTTCTAGAGGGAGGAGTATTCAGTGACTAAAATTATAAATTCAAGAAAGAGATTGCCCAGGATAAAGCCTGTCATTTGTTAGGTGACACTGAAGAATTATTTAACTTACTCTGTGACTCAGGTTTTTCCACATTTAATATAGATTGGGTGATATTCCTAGGCTTGTTATGAAAATTAAATGAATTAATGGAGGAAAAAGTGACTATCTCCTATTATCTAAAAGTGTAGCATTTTTATGAAACCATTCTTTCATAAACCAAACAATCATAAAGATAATAAATCATTAATTTAACAGAAAATGATTTGAGCACTCTCGGACCCCCCAAAATTTCCTGCCAAATCACACCAAGTAACACATAAAAATCAAAATTACATACAAATCTGGTTAAAGCAGAAATCACATGATAAATAGACTGTAGCACTGTAGCACTGTCCTCCCATTGTTCATTGATTTGTTCGAGCGGCAACAGTAACGTCTCCATTGTGAGACTTGTTGTAACAATTTTTGGCATACTGAATAAATATACAGACCACATAAAATAGTTCCCAGGGAAGAGGTTTGACAGGAGCATCCTCACTACCTGAAGTGAACTCTGTCTTTTTAAAAGCTGCTGAAAGGCCAGAGAGATAGTGCTGGATAAGGTGCTTGCCTTGCAAGCAACCAACCCTGATTTGATCCCAGTCATCCCATATGGTCCTTCATGCACCACCAAGAGTAATTCCTGAATGCAGAGTTGAGACTAAGCCCTGAGCATTGCTGGGTGTGGCCCAAAAAAACCAAACCAAAAACAAAAAAAATGTTGCTGCAAAATTAGTGCACACATGTTCATCCCATTCAGATCTTTTGACGTAAAGAATTAAATTAGTCTTTGGACCTTTCTTCCATTTAGTGTAAACAGACAATAATATAGTTTTATTTCTTTTTTCATAAATGAAAAGTGCTACAATAAAATTTTTAAAGTGAGGGCTGTAGGCCTCTGGTACAATACCCAGTATCACTGAAACAAATACAACAAATAGAAAAGGAGGATCAGGAGATAGCTCAGAGGGCTGGAGAACATGCTTTGCATGCAGGAGGTACAAGTTTTAGCCTCTGCACTGATGATTCCCAAGTACTACTAGGAATGAGCCCTATGCAGGGCCAGGAGTAGCCTCAGAGTGGAAACAAGTGTCACTGGTACTCAAAATCACATTCATTCTCTTAGACAAGATGCGTAGCTTAGACAAGATGTGTCCCAACAAGAAGGAACAGTTTTAACAGTTAGGAATAATTTTCAGTTTAGTGAAAAGACCTGAGTTCTTAATGAAAAAAATGTGACTCCAAATTCAAACTCTGAAAGGTCAAGCTGTTTTCTACCATGAACTTCTGGTTTTACCAACAGACCCTATATGGCCTTGTAGAATTAACCAAAATATGTGAAAATGTGCATGTTGAAAGTTTTTGATCACTTTCAGTGCATATGGGAGACTTCCTGTTCAAACAAGAAAATATTCTTTTCTACCTCTTTAATTGACTACTTTTAGATCAGTGTTGCCCAAAGTGGGGAACACCACAACTGCCCCACAGAAATGTGAACTGTATGTGTGTGTGTGTGTGTGTGTGTGTGTGTGTGTGTGTTGGGGGGTGGGGGACAGGGTAGAAGCCTTCGGTGTAAGTGGGGAGTACTTTCTCTTTTTTTCTTTTTGGGTCACACCCAGCAAAGAACAGGGGTTACTCCTGGCTCATGCACTCAGGAATTACTCCTGGCAGTGCTCGGGGGATCATATGGGATGATGGGAACTGAACCCGGGTCAGCCGCATGCAAAGCAAACGCCCTACCCGCTGTGCTGTAACTCCAACCGAGGGAGTACTTTCTTAAGTACTGGGGAGAAACTTCTGTATGCTTAAAGGAGGCAAATTTCCAGGGTGTACCACCAAGTAATTTTTTTCTGAAAAGAGGAATAGGAGACACAATAATTCTGAGCACCTCTGCTTTAGATAGACATTTGCCCTATCTATGACCCACAATGACTCTACCAATCATTGTGGTCTTGGCATTCACTTGAGTTACCTAGGAGCCCTGGGAAAACCCTGCGAGCTGATTAGAGTAATGATCCTAGAGCTTCCCCACGCATCAACATTCTCTGAAGCGCTCTCAGCAGAGTTCAGGCCTCACTCTTGGTTTCCAATTGAACCAGGATGAAGTGGGGGCTGAGTATGCCGCCAAAAATCTTCCAGGTGATGCGCTCCAGGAGTCACAGTTTGATTAGTTTCTCTTAAGAATTTGTTTTTTTTTTAAATAATTTATTTCTTTATTGAATCACTGTGGGAAAAGTTACAAAGCTTTCAGGTTTAAGTCCCGGTCATGCAATCATCAAACACATTTTCCTTCACCAGTACTTATTTTCCACCACCAAGAACCCCAATATACCCCCCTTCCCAACCCTCCCAGTGCCTGTGAGGCAGATGAATTCTAGTTAACACTCTATCTACTTTGATTAGATTCACTGTTTTGACAAAAGATGCACCATTATTATTTAGAGTTTACACCCCCAAATCAGACCTGCTAAAAAGGTATTGTGAAATAATTTGTTTTCTACAGCTGGTTACAAGAACCAAATGATTTTGATTTCTGGTATTTTACTTATTAAGCCTGGAAGTATTTCTGCCGAGAGTCAGATAATTATGAGATTGGTGTCTGTGGCTCTAGAGCCATGGCATTGCCAGAGAGCCGCTCGTGGGGGGCAACTCGTGGCCTCGGTAGGGCATGAAGGACGAGCCAGGAATGCCCCCCTTCTCATGAGGTTTCAGTCACCCCGTCACGACCGGCTCATACCTGGCTTTCCATAAAGCTCCGAGGCGGCCACCATCTTGCTTTCCAGAGGGAAAAACTCTCTTAAGAATTTGAAGGCTAAAAAAAATTTAGAAATTACCCATGATCACAATAGTTCTTCACCCAGACCCACTGTTGAACAGACTCAGCTATTTTATCTGCAACTCAGAAACAAGGGAAGCCCTGACCTTTGTTCATACCTATGTGGTCTCTGTGCCCAGGGAGAACAATGGGTACAGCAGAGCCCTGAGGCAGCTGATTTAGAGCCAAACCCCTCCATCCTGAGAGACAATGGTCTCTGGAGGGTCCAGAGCAGGCCCCTGCATACACTTCACTCAGTGTTCCAGTCACACAATACACAAGAGGCCAGCAGGGCAGGCAGCCAGGGCTGACTCAGGCCAGTACCATCTGGGGGCCCTTTTTTAGGCCTTGGAGGTCTCGTTGAAGAAGCTGGACTCTGTCCTGGGACACAATTGGGCTCTATTCTTATCTCAAGGGGGAAAGTATGACTCTGTGCAGTGCATGGAGGCCCCTGGTGAGGCGGAGGAGGAAACAGAAGCCTCACTGTGCTTGGGAGGCTCCAAGCTACTCCCAGCCTCGACCAGTCCCTCCTGACGGGGCCTTGTACAGGCCTTACACGAGGAAAGACAGTCAAGAGGATGGACAGTCCACAAAAAAGTGATCTTACTCACAAATGCAGGACACACTGGCTGTAAATGAGACTACCAGAAGTGGTCCTAGAAACACATTTCCATGACAACATCATTTGCAGGTGGCAAAAAAATCTTACTGAAAGACCCATTAGACAGGAAAAATGACTAGAGATGCTGAGATAACTTTGACTCTGTGTCCACTCATCCAGCACTTTTAGTTGTCTCAGAGCCCATCCTGATTGGCAGATACATACGCAAAGATTCAACTCGCTCATCTCTTAAATCTACAAGTAGTCTGTGGTGGATTAGGTGACAGTTGCACAAGCTAGAATAATTAGGGAAGATGTTAAAATAAATATTTATTCATCACCCACTATGTGCCAAGTATATAATTCTTAGGCAAGTATTACAGGTCACATTTTAGAGCTTAGAAAACAGAATCCCTGAAAAGGCAAGAAATTTTGCCCTACGCAACTAAGTAACAAAGCCAAGATTTAGACCTCACTTTCAAGTACTACACTTCTTCTGATATACCATCTCCTTACTCCAATCCACACCTTGGTCAAAAAGGGTGCTGAGTGAATACAGTGCCCCTAGTTTTTCTACACATTTTTTTCTCTATGAAAAAGAAAAAAATCTGTAGAACTGAAAACCCCATTCTTTCTTGGCCACAGAAGACATTATCAGGGGCAGTAAATTGGTACAGACTTTCTTAAGTATGATCGTTTGGATCAGAATGTTCATTATAACAGAACACATTATCTGCAGTAGTCCTTTCCAGGGAACTAATTTATCTCAATGCAAAATAATGCCATCCCAGGGAATGTCAGTTTCAGGAATTTTAATAGTCACTGTCACTGTCCTCCCATTGTTCATCGATTTGCTCGAGAGGCCCCAGTAACGTCTCCATTGTGACACTTGTTATTGTGTTTGGCATATCGACTACGTCACGAGGAGCTTGCCACTTTGCCGTGCGGGCGAGATACTCTCGGTAGCTTGCCCACCTCTCTGAGAGGGGCGGAGGAATCAAACTCGGGTTGGCCGTGTTGGCCTCATGCAAGGCAAACGCCCTACCTGCTGTGGTATCGCTCCAGCCCGAGGAATTTTAATTAAAAAAATAAATAAAAGAGGAAGCAACCTCGGTACCCATCACCAGGATATTATAAATAATAGCCCTCTATATTTATAGAAACACATTCTAAGACTCCAGTCTACCTGAAACCTCAAATAGTACCAAACCCTAATACACTAATTTTTCCTACCCACACCTGTGATAAAGTTTAGTTTATAAAGTTTATAAAGGCTAGGGAGACAGTGCAGGGTTACTAATATGTATCTCTTCTGGTTTCAGTTCTGGTAAGCATACGGCTTTCCAAGCATCAGCAGGTCTCGCATTGGAGACCTCAGAGAACCCCCAGGTTGACCCTGATGTTCCCTGATATGAGAAAGTCAAACATTATCACATTCTCAAGCTCCTGAATAGATCTTTCAATCTGGATGACAATGGTGCTCCAGGAGTAGTCCTCAGATCCTCTGAGTACCACTTGGAGACCCCAAAAATAAAGCAAGATATTAACAATAATCACTGATAATAAAACAAATCAATTATACTATCTTTGTGTGAATATTGGCTCATACAAAATGTTTTGCACAATGATTAACTGTGGGTAACTGAAACTTCACAAAATGAATCTAAGAGCAAGTAAGGGTATTGCAGTTCATCAAAACAAAGAACAACACTAAAAACAATAGATTATTTAGATATATTTATTGACATGGAAAGATATTCAACAAATACTAAGTTTAAAGAAAATAATAGGTTGCACAACCGCATTGTAAGTTGGATGTTGGGAGTGGAGGTAGAATTTTTCTTCCTCTCCCAGCAGGCTTAAAGACAAGTAAAAAGAGAAAAGGAGATAGACAGTGTGGATAAGAACAAAGGGTTGGGGGCTAGAGCAATAGCACAGTGGGTAGGGCATTTGCCTTGCACGCAGCCAACCCAGTTCAATTCCCAGCATCCTATATGGTCCCCTGGGAACCGCCAGGAGTAATTCCTTAGTGCAGAGACTCCTGTGCATCACCAGGTGTTACCCAAAAAGCAAAAAATAAATAAATAAATAAAGGGCTGGTGGCTGAGAATGGTCCCTGGTATAAGAAGCTTACTGAGAGCAGAAGTCACTGGATCAGTTAGACTAAGACCTATTTAGCTTGCCTTTGGCTCAGCCGTAAAGGACTATGAAAACATCCAGAAAACATTAGCTTGTAAATATGTTTAGAAGCCCCATTCTCCTTGCCTTACTCATTATTTCCTTCCCACTACCCCACCCTGATGATTTCACAGACACAGGGGGCCCAGACAAGGGAGCCTCCATGGATGCAACTCCTCTGCACTCACGTGGCCTGGTTCACCACGTCGGATTAGCCCCCTGATCTGAAGGGGTCACACAGAGGCACTTGGCTCTAACAACATTGTTCTGAGTCTCTAAACACTGAACCCACTGTCAGTTACTGAACCAGCGACTCCTCACAGAGAGAGAACATAGATCAAATAGGCTTTGTCTTTTTGTTATGTTTTTTTTTCAAAGAATGGGCTACTTCTTCATGGAAAAGTATTTACACCAACACCCTTCCTAGTCATGATCTCCTAGAAATTTCCTTAGAGGATATTTCAAGGCAAGTGTGAAAAATAAATGGGTTAGACATTGCCTCTTTTGCAAACCACAACACCCAATAAGAGAGAGAGAACAAAAGGGAATGCCCTGCCACAGAGGCCGAGTGGGATGGGGGGGATGGGGGGTGGAAGGGATACTGGGATCCGTGGTGGTGGGAAATGGGCACTGGTGGAGGGATGGGTATTTGATCATTGTATAATCGAAACCCAAGCACAAAAATGTGTAAGTCTGCAACTGTACCTCATGATGTCTCACTATTAAAATTTTTTAATAAAAAATAAATAAAAAGAAGAAAAATAAATGGGTTTGAGAGAATAGGGAAAGAGAGAACACACATGTGTGACCCTGAACATACAAAGGCACATCTCTTGAGAGCTTTTGTTCTTGAAAAGCCCATAAAATTTTGAGAAACAGAACATGGACCAGGTAACAGATTTATATGTTTATAAGGCTAGAAAGTCAATCCCAGTATAAAGAATGGAGATTCCCATCTCAGGAATAGCAAAACATGGATTCAAATCCCAGCTGTCCCCCTTAACTAGTTTGGATTCTGGGTGCATTATCTTCTTTAATCTTTCTTGGACTGGAAAGTCTTGGTAAGGCTGACCAGATACAGAGAAGGTAGAGAGAAAGGGTGCTGTGCAGGCTGTTTACTGAGCTAGCAACAGCAAGCAAGTCAACTGCTGTCTCTAAGCAGAAACAGAGTTGCAAATGGAAGGCTATTTAAGTCATGGGGTAGGTTTTGGCCAGCTCATTTCACTGTTTTCTGTTATTTCTAATTTAAATCAACTACCAACATTACAAGACGGGCATATTTAAGATTTCCAATGGGGCGGGACATTAACCTAGGATTTGCTGAGGCTATCAATTTCCAATGACATACAATTCCGCAGATCCTAGTAACCTGCCTGAGCTCCAATAACAGTGACCACCAATTGGAAAGGATCCCACATTCCCTCGTATGAGTAGTGGCTTCCTTATGAATGCTGGGATTAATAGGCCATGAGTCAGGGAGTCCTGGGAGGAGTACCAGCTCCACAAGTTCCTCCCTGGACTCAGCTCTGGTTAGCATCAGGATTTTCGGGATCAATTAAATCCTTCTCCTGATAGGCACCCTGCAACATAAAGGTGGTCAGCAGGGCATTCGCAGGAAAGAATCTGGGTTTGTGCTAACTGGCTCAGTGGAACGGAGAACTGGGCTAAGGAACTACAAGGAATACTCACTTTTTCTTTGATCCAGAACCCCCTTAAACAACAGCCTCACCCAGTTGTCCTGAAAGCACTTCAGTCATCCACCCACATAGGAAGAGACTCAGGACTGAAGAACATAACTCTTACTTGAGATATTTTATTTTAAAGGTTGGAAACCAAGGAAACGCCGGGCATGGACAGCATCCTCAAAGAAAGACAGGGTCACTGACTGTTTTTTTTTTCCCTCCAATATTTGAGTTTTCCTTTATCTCAACTAAGACTTTAAAATTGAGTAAGTTCCACCAGGCTAAATGAAACAGGGCAAAAAGTCCTGAGTAAATCCTGGACCCCCATACTTTCTCCTGGAAGTGCTGAGAGAATCATCACCAGATCCACGAAAAAATAAACAAAACAAACTCTTATTCTCTTCCAGGACTACCTCTGGGGCCACATTAAGCTCCCAGGAAAGCAAAGCAAACACTGACTCAGACTTCTAACCAGCTGGGGGCTTAGAAAATCCACTGCTCTGAAGTATTGTAGGAGGATGAGGATTAGCAGTCTGGGTGAGGGATCTGGGTCTAGTTTCCAGGGTGTGCCATGACCCCCACTGAGGCCAATTGTGCACTCCTGGCCCACACCCACAGCTCTGGGTGGTTCCATCACCCAATACACATGTGTGGGAGGCAGAGCTTCCAGGATTCCAATCTGTGGAGGAGGCTGCAAGAGGAAACAATTCCCTAATCCTCTTCCTAATCAAGACCCAGAAGCAGTTTGTGAGAGCCCTGTGGTCTATGCTCAGACCACCTGCTGCAGAGGGGCTCTGAGGACCACTGGAGGGAGCATGTGGTGGGAAGGTATGGTGGGAGGAGTGAAAAGGAGGGCAGGGTGGGAAATGGAAATTATTCTTCCCACAGTCCCACAGCCCAGGCTTTCTCACTTGATACAATCAGCTCTGATTTTTCTGATTTTCTTATTTTTTCAGAGGGTTTTTTTTTGGGGGGCGTGGGGGGCGTGGGGGGCGGCCTCTTAATCAGTGCTCAAGAGGCCCAGGGTCCTTTCCTAATGATTCTCAGCCAACCGGGCTTGTTTCAAAGGCCCATGGATATAGTGTTGTTTGAGTCCTATAGTGTCAGGAATTACCTGGGCTACTGTGAACTCAAGGGTCACCAGGGCTGCACCCAGAGATATTCAGGGAACAAAGAAGTGCTGGTAATTGAATCAAAGTGGGTGACATGCAAGCATGCATCTTAACACCTGTATTATTCCCTCAGACCACCTCAGCTCTGGCAGTCAATTCACAGAGTTTCAGAGCAGGCTAAAGTCAAGGGACTCCCCCAAATCACCCTTAACCGGGACAAAATATGAAATATAAAAGTTTTTTAACTTACACATATTAAAAAGTATTATTCACTGCCTATTTTTGTTTTCAGTAAAAATATTTTAATAGAATCTTGTTTAAAATCCCAAACATGGAACCGGAGAGATAGTGGTTATGGTGCTTGCCTTGCAAGTGGCTCATCCAGGTTAGATTCCTGGCATCCCATATGGCTCCTCAAGCCCACCAGGAGTGACTCCTTAGTGCAGAGCTAGAGGTAACCCCTGAGCACTGCTGGATGTGGACCCCCTAAAGAAAGAAGAAGAAGAAACTCCAAACAGATCAGTTAATACAACTCAGGTTTGGTTCCCAGCACCACAAGGTAGTCAGACATCACTGGATATGACTCTGGAGGTCCCGAGACTCCAGAAATAGACTGGCTAATCACGGCAATGCAGGGCTAGACAGCATTGCACCATCCCTCAAGCACCTGATCTAAAATGCCAACTTGACTGCCCAAGAATCACTGGTGAGTGCCCTGGGCTCCTGAGCTGGTGCTTGGGATGATTTGCTCCCCAAATGAAAACAAAATATAATTCCAAACAAGGTAAGAGGTACAGTACATGGCATTAGGTGCTCGTCTTGCATGCAGCAGACTCTATTTGATCCCAAACACATCACAATCCACAAGCACCACTGGGAGAACAAAGCTAGGTATAGTCTCTAACTCTAAGTGAGTACTGAGGCAGACAGGTTGACATGGAAGGGCCTCCATGACAGTGGATTTCCTGGAAAGTAATAACCAGCTAGCCCTAAGTCTGTCAGGACTCACCTTGTGGACGCAGGAACTAAGACCTGATAAGATCTTTACCTGGTGTCAGCACAGACCTGAGAAGACTGGAACCCCATCTCTTCTGGAAAGAGCTCTAGCAGGAACAAAGATCAAGAAAGCAATTTCAAAGAAGACTACCTACTGATTCCAACTCTACTCCCCTTGGCACCTACTCTAGCAACAGACACATGGGTATCTTGGGAGAAACCCTATAGAGTCAACTTGAACAAAGGAAGAACAAGCATGTGCTTCCCGAGGCCATGTGCTGCTCGTGTTCACGTGCCCTAGCCAAGCACATGCAGTGCCCTAGCACATGTGTCTCCCTCATCTCCCTCTTGAGATGTGTACTTTTAAAAGTAAGTAAAAAAGTAAAGGCCCTCCCGTTGATCATCGATTTGCTCGAGCGGGCCCAGTAATGTCTCCATTGGAGACTTTGTTGTTACTGTGTTTGGCATATCGAATACAACACAGGTGGCTTGCCAGGCTCTGCCATGCGGGCGAGATACTCTCGGTAGCTTGCCGGGCTCTCCGAGAGGGGCGGAGGAATCAAACTCGGGTCAGCCATGTTGGCTGCATGCAAGGCAAATGCCCTACCGCGTGTACTTTTATGTCTTTTGGAATCTGTACTGGGGCTCTCGCCTCCTTTGGAGTAGCATATATTCTCTCTTGAGTACGTTACTCTCTTTCTCTTCTTTCTCTCCTTTCCCTTCCTCAAAAAAAAAGCTCCAAATAAAATCTCTGAAATTCCTTTCTGTGAGAAGGCAAGGACCCAAAGGCCTGGTTAAGGCTAGCACTGGCTTTACTGCAAAGAGCAATTCCTTGCTCCAGTCTCAGTTCACAGGTTCCCAAGAAATCAGTTGGTGGGGATCAGTTCCCGTGCTCCACAGAACATGTGCACATCAGGTGTGGCTTGATGACTACCTAGTGGGTTGGCAGGAATCAAGGTCTATGCCTTGTAGTAGGGGCTCACTGCAGACTTTATCAGTACTGGACTTTCAGACAGTCCAGGGTGACAGAGGTGGATCAGGAAAAAGTAGACATCTCTCTCCTCTCCACTCCACATAAGTCACTTGGGGGCCCACTAGCATCATGATCATTGAATTAAAAATGATCCTTTAATTTCTCCCTTTGAGAAAAGAAATACCTGAGATGTTTCTTCAACTATTTTTGACTAAACAAAACAGTTATTCAAAGAAACTTGACCACAAAAGTCTCAAATTCATTAAATGGGGAGGCTTTTCAACAAATAGTACTGACATATCTATACATAAAAGAATGACTCTAAATCTTTTTCTCATACTACTTATAAAATTAACCTCAAACAAATCAAATAAATACAATAGCTGCTAGGATAACATTGGTTTGCCCTTCAGATCTAAAACTATTAAACTCTTCAAAGAAAATATAGGTTACAGTTCTTCAGAATCTTGTATTGGGCAATGATTTCTTGACTTTAACAACAAAAGTAGAAAAAATCAAACTATAAAATTTTCAGGTTTGAACATAAAAGTGAAAGAGAAAGCACACAGAATGGGAGAAAATTTTCCAAATGATATTGTGAAGGTTTCTTCTGCTATGAAAGTAGGAAATTCCTTTGAAGCCTTTCACATACCAATATAGCATAAAATGAAAAATTACCTTTGATTTACATGTTTTGAATTCTTATACCCAAATAGGAACCCACAAAATCATACCAAATAACACATAAAACCTAAAATAACATATAACACAGTATACAATAAAAGCAGAAATGATCCAATAAACCTGGAGATAAATATGATAAACTCTTAAAGGAATCCCTAGAAAAGCATCTTGGCAGGCCAGTCTAGGTATTCTTAAGGTGCTCTAAAACAGCTGCTAACCAAAATCTGGAAACAACCCAACTGCCCTAGAACAGATGACTGGTTAAAGAAACTTTGGTACATTTAGACAATGGAATACTATGCAGCTGTTAGGAGAGATGAAGTCATGAATTTTGCTTATAAATGGATAGACACAGAGAGTATCATGCTAAATGAAATGAGTCAGAAAGAGAGGGAAAGATATAGAAGGATTACACTCATTTGTGAAATATAAAATAACATAACATGAGGCTCACACCTAAGGACAGTAGATACATGGAAGCCTGCCTCACAAGTGGAGGAGAGAAGGCAGCTGGAATAGAGAAGGGATCACTAAGAAAATGATGGTTGGAGGAACCGGTCGGGATGGGAGATGTGTGCTGAAAGTAGATAATGGACCAAACATGATAACCTCTCAGTATCCTTATTGCAAATCATAATGCCCAAAAGTAGAGAGAGAGTATGGGGAATATTGTCTGCCATGGAGGCAGGGGGAGGGTGGGAAAGGGGGGTATTCCGGGGATACTGGTGGTGGGGAATGTGCACTGATGGAGGGATGGGTATTTGATCATTGTGTGACTGTAACCCAAACATGAAAGCTTGTAACTATCTCACAGTGATTCAATAAAAGAAATAAATACAAAAAAAGTAAATAAATAAATAAAACCGCTGCCGAGAAATCGGGTACCCTTTTCACTTTTAGTTTGTGAAACAGATCTTTGAAAAAATAAAAGTTTTATAATTTAAAGGATCATTGTGGTTTGTCAAGAGATTCTGTAATCTGTAGTATACAAAGGATTGTTGCTGTTCACTACTACGGTATTTTTATTTATTCCAAGTTTCTTTAAAAATACCCTTTTTCCAAAGATATAAGAACAGGCCAATAAGTACATATAAAAAGATAACATTTCATCAGGTGGGGTGCTTCCCTTACATGTGGCCAACCCAGATTCAATCCTTGGACCAAATAATATTCCCTGGTCCCCACTAGGAGTAATCTGAGCACAGAACCAGGAGTAAGTTCTGAGTATAGCTGGCTGTTACCCCAAAACAAAACAAAACAAAATCATGTGCTTCAACATCAATATCATTACTCTTCAAGAAAATGTAATAAAAATTCAAGGAGATATAATTTCATATTCACTAGAATAGATGTATTAAAAAATACATGGGACAGGGTGATAGTTTAGGAAACAAACACATGACTTGCAGATAAAAGAACTGAAGTTCCATCACTAGCAAGACATCCCTCCTTGCCACGCACAAGCACTGCAGGATGTGGGCCTGGTGAACTCAAGGACCATGAACCCTGAGCCATGCTATATCACACTGAGCCTTCCACTGGGTTGGCTGAGTATCCAGATGGATGGCACCTGGGCCTCTTAACACTACTTGGGAATCGCAGCCACCAAAATGATAGATTTTAAAGTGATTCTTAAGAAGCATTGCTGAGAAACAGATCCTTCTACAGGTAGGAAAATAAAACTAGCAGTTAACTTGTAAAATTTTGAGACAATTATCAGCTTAAATATAGTAACTGACCTAGTAATTTTGAATTTCTGCTCTCCAACTCCACTGCATGCTGAATAAATCAAGTTATACGTACAACTGACTGCCATTAATCTTCCAAATCTTTGTCTACGTTGCCCGCGTTATGTCTATATGGAATAGCATTCAAAGACAATCTCATTTAGGCAGCCACAAAAGTATCTTAAAAGCAATTAAAGTACTTTGGGGTGAGATTTTATTCTGAACACTCTATTCTACCAGAATGAAAAATCCTCTTCCCCGACTCAATCTGACTTAGCATCACAGCAGCTACTTGGACCCTTTCCCCCACTATCTTCATTCCTTTCTCCAAAGGACTGTAAACTTTATCACAGTCTTTGACTTGCATCATCAGAGGTAGCTTCCAATGGCAGACAAAAAGATCCTCATACACACATACACAGTCTCAGTTCTTTGTCTTCCCTGAAGCTAGCCTTCCAGAACTTTCCAATTTCTATTCCAGATTAGTTCACCAAACAAATGCCAGGTACTGAGTAGAGCAGGGAGAGTTCTCCTAAACCAATAAAGACTGGGGAGATGCTATAAATGGCCCATTGTGATGATCTGCTGGTTTATATTTGTTTATGTGTCTGATTTCTCCTTTTGATATTATTTCTAACATGTGCTTTCCTGCCTTCATAATGAGGGAATAACTAGAAGGTGCAAACATAATGCTTTATTTTTTCCTTACTATTTACACACAGCTCTGTACAACCTCACTGAAGATGAAAGATAAAATTTGGTCTCAGAACTGGTGGGATGGTAGTGATGGGAGTATTGATCAAAATCAGGGAGGGAGGATTGTCTGCATTGCTTAGAGATGGATGCCAGAGCTCTGCAAAGATTACTCTTCAGAAAAGATAAAAGATAGAACACTAGCAGAAAAGAATGGGGGAAACTTGAAGTTGTAATATTTATGGGGAGATGAGACATTTTCACGTTTAAAGTTGAGGAGTCAACTGATAATGCAAATATGTAAATTAGAACCTAACAGATAGTACAGGGTTTAAGGCACTCACTCTGCATTCTCCAGACCTTGGTTCAAATTCCCAGTACCACCTAAGGTCTTCAAGCAATGGTAAAGACTATTCCTAAGGACAGAGCCAAGAATAGCCCCTAAGCACAGACCAGTGTGCCCCTACAAAAAAAAGTAAATTAACAGCTTGACCCACCTCCTCCAGAGCCCCATGGTGTGTATAGTCTGTTACTGCACAATAAAATGCTATTTGACTATCACTTAATCACTTAATCACTTAATCCCCGTTATTCACCGATTTATTCGAGCGGGTGCCAGTAACATCTCCATTCATCCCGGTTGCGTGCTAGCGTAGCCCAATGGTATCTGTTCGTTCTAGGAACATGCAGAGCCTCAAACCGATCATTTAGGGTCTTGACGAAGAAGTCTGACCATCTTATAGGTGGGCGTCCACGTGATCTTTTGATGTCCCGTGGAATCCAATCAGTAATGGCTCTAGTCCAGCGGTTGTCTGTAAACCTCATTACGTGTCCAGCCCATCTGATTTTTGATGTCTTGGCAAATGAGATAGCGTCCCTGATTCTTGAGCGTTGACGAAGATCAGAACTCCGGATTCTATCTCTCATTTGAGTGAATCGTGATATTCCAAGCATAGTTCTTTCGATTCCTCTTTGAGAGACCCGAATAGCGTTCTCATCCTGTTTTCGTAGGGTCCAGGTCTCTGAGGCATATGTTAATGCAGGAAGAATAGTGGAATCAAAGAGATGTGCTCGTAGCTGGAGGTTCTTTGTCCTTTAGTTATTTCTTCAATGCTCTTGAAGGCATTCCAAGCCACTCTCTTCCTCCTGCGCAACTCAGGTGCCAGGTCATTCATCATGTTGATTTCTCGACCTAGGTATATATAACTGTTGCATTCGGAGATGGTGGTTCCGTTGAGAGCGAATGGAGCGTCAGGAATAAGGCTGTTTCTCATAAACATTGTCTTCGTAAGATTCAGCTGTAGTCCGACCTTTCCACATTCACGGTCAAAGTCGTTCAGCATTTGTGCCGCTTGGCTGATGTTTGGTGTTATTAGAACGATGTCATCAGCAAAGCGGAGGTGGTGTAGTTGCCGACCATCTATCTTCACTCCCATGTTTTCCCATTCCAGTCGTTGCATGATGTTTTCGAGGGTGGCACTGAAGAGTTTTGGTGAAATGGTATCACCCTGCCGAACCCCTCTCTTGATATGGATGATTACTTCTTTGTAGAATGGTGAGATTTTGGTAGTGAATCCGCAATAGAGCTCACGAAGGATCCTGATGTATTGAGTTTGTACGCCCTGACTGGCTAGGGCTTCCATGACCGCTTCCGTCTCAACAGAATCAAAGGCCTTCTTTAAATCAATGAACGTTAGACAGAGCGGCATCTTGAACTCCCGAGATACCTCAATGAGCTTGGTTATTGTGTGGATATGGTCGATGGTACTGAATCCTTTTCGGAATCCAGCTTGTTCACATGGTTGTCCTTCATCTAGTGTTCTGCTAATCCTATTCAGGATGACTCGAGTGAATAGTTTGTAGATGACAGACAATAGGCAGATTGGGCGATAGTTGCCAATGTCGTGGATGTCTCCTTTCTTGTATAGTAGTACAGTCCTGCTGGTTTTCCATTGGGATGGAACCTTGCATTCAGACAGGTAGCGTGTGAATTTGACTATTTGACTATACCATGAACTAAAATAAATACCTCACTAAATGCTGTTTTTATTAATTAATCACAATATGATGACTCATATTTTATGACTAATGGCAACTGTAACTGGTTAGTAAGAGGTCAACATGACCATCTTTTTTCCACCAAACAGCTAAAGGGGACTAAGGCTATTTATAGGAAGTAGTTTCTTTTTGTGGATCAGATCAAACCATGTAACCCAACATGAGAATAGGATTTCTTCTAGAAACATTCAATCCCCTCCATTTTTCTCTCTCTCACACAGAGGTTAGGAAAGTGGTAGTTGTCTTTGATATCAGTACAATGGTGAATTGGAAAAATTAGGCCAAATTTCCTAGGCCCACAGAAGGATGACTCGCAGGAAAAGAAAAGTGGCTGTATCTAAGATAATTTGAATTCATTGGAAAATCCTGATAGTGCCTCTTCCCAAGTAGAAACCCAACTCCAATATTGCTTAAAACATCTCCACATATGAATCTCCAGCCTCTTAGGTCTGCTTGTGTTAACTCTGACGTAACTTCAATCCTTTATCCACAGGTAATCAGAGTGATCCTTTGGAATGGAAAGCTGATCACATCGCTTTTCTTTTTTTTAACTTTTTGGGCCACACCTAGCAATGCTCAGGAGTTACTCTTGGCTCTACACTCAGGAATTACTTTTGGCGGTGCTTGAGAGACTATATGGGATGCCAGGGACTGAATCTGGGTTGGCCGTGTGCAAGGCAAACTCCTTACCTGCTCTACTATCTATCGCTCCGGCCTCAAAATTTACACTTTTCGTTGGTTACATTCCACACTTCAAAAACAGAGGGTTATGGGACCACATACCAACACTGAACTGCTTCACCCTTTCAATATTCAAATCCTTTTCCTTCCTGCCTGCTTCTCAGCTCCAGCAGAATTAGCTTTGGAATAATATCTGAGGGCCTTTACACTTGCTATTTCCCTGTTTGGAACATTCAAGCCCAGATCTTCATAGGGTTCATTCCCTGTCTTCATTTATTTTCCTGCTCAAAGGTCTTACCTACCAAAAGCTCCTACAACCTGCCACAATCTCTAAGACTCCCCTGTCCATGATTTGTAAATCTTCATATTATATATATTTTTAATTTTTATTAGTGAAACACCATGAGGTACGATTGTAGACTTACAATTTTTTGTGCTTGGGTGTCAGTTATACAGTGATCGAGTACCCATCCCTCCACCAGTGCCCATTCTCCACCACCATTGATCCTAGTATCTCTCCCACCCCCCATTCCTCCCATCCCACCCTGCCTCTGTGGCAGGGCATTCCCTTTTGTTCTCTCTCTCTCATTTTGGGTGCTGTGGTTTGCAAGAGGCATTGAGTGGCAATCATGTTCGTTCTATAGCTTACTTTCAGCATGCATCTTCCATCCTGGAAGGATCCTCCCAAACACCCTTTGTTTGGTGCTCCCTTCTCTATCTGAGCTGCCTTTTCCCCTAGCAAGTGTGGCTGGCCTCCAAGCCATGGAGTAAACCTCCTGGTACTTATCTCAGCTATTCTTGGGTGTTAGTCTCCTATTTTGTTACTTTATGTTCCCCAGATGAATGCAATCTTTCTATGTCTGTCCCTTTCTTTCTGACTCAGTAAATGTTCATATTAGTTACCATTTAACTGTCATATGCATATTTTCCCCCATCATAAAATTAGAGCATTCCTCTAAAAACTTCAAGTTGATGTTACAAAAAGTGAAGAAGCAATTACCATCCATTTAGACAGAAAAAAATTTTTGAGCAGACCCAAACAAAAAATATAAAGACCTATCAAAGCATACCAAATAGGTTATAAAAATCTAAAATTATTCAAAATCTAGTAAAACAGAAATGGCATAAAAACATACACAGCCAAGGGCTGAACAAATACCTCAATGTTAGCATGTTTTCCATGTGAGAGACCTGCATTTGATCCCTTTGCACTTCATGGTCCCCCAAACACCACGATGAGTGACCGCTTCAGAGCCAGGTGTTTCCAACTCCCAAAAAAAGTAACCTACCAAAATAAACTAAAAACACAGGCTGTGCAGAAAATTTTCTGGAAAAGGACCTTGCCCGGTCACTATCACTGCCTCTAGAATGGCTGCTGTAATAAAAATTTTAGCTTTTACAATACAAATTTTATTACAATTAAAATTACAAATTTTAGTACACTATTAAATGTTATTACAATCGTATTAAATTGTAGTTATTTGCATCTGATATACAAATTTTAGCTTTTCATCTTTTATAATAAAGATGAAATTCTTTTCTGATTTCAGAAAAGGAATTCTTAGCATAAATAGAAACTAATGCAGGGCTTTTTGATAAAAGCAAAGTAGTATATGTTACCTTTCAAAACTCAGGGATACCTATACAGGAAAGTGTTTGTTCATTGTTCATTATCTCAACATGGAGGGATTGGTCAATTTTGCTTCTGCTTTTCAATATGTAGAACAATTACTACGGAGTTGCTCAATAAAAATTACTTGGGGCCAAAGATGTGACTCAGCAGCATGGCACTTGCCTTGCAATTGTGGGACCTAGCACTACACATAGATGCAAATTTTTGTTGGAAAAACAAATGAACAAATGGATTGCTGGTATAATCATCATATACCACACCCCACTTGACTTTTTTTCATGGTTCTTTTACAGATTAAATAGAAGTTAAATATGGGGGGGGGGTGGGATTACACAGTTTATTTGGCATGCTCCAGTTCTGTGAGCCATCTCTTCAGTCCAGAAACTACTCAGTGTTACCTTCTCAGGCCACTAGTAAGAAAGGAGAAAAATAAGAACCCGTATCAACTTTACAGAAAAGGAAACGTGGATGTTGGATAATTATTGAAGTGAATAACAGAACATAACTGCTTAGCCCAAGATCAATCATATAATCAGAAACCTAACAGAACTCAGTGCCAGGTTTCTAGACATTATATTGTGCTCTACATTGAGTTGCCTCTGATTTCAACTTGCTGTCCTGACAGAAACCATATTAATTGTTAACCACGTTAATATTTCAAAAATAAAAAAATAGATAATCTTGAAAGTTGCTTATTAGGCATATCTAATTTGATAAAATGCATACCAAATTCGGCTGGAGCAATAGCACAGCAGGTAGGGCGTTTGCCTTGCATGCAGCCAACATGGCCGACCTGAGTTCAATTCCTCCTCCCCTCTCAGAGAGCTCGGCAAGCTACCAAGAGTATATTTCACCCACACGACAAAGCCTGGCAAGCTACATGTGATGTATTCGATATGCCAAAAACAGTAACAAGTCTCACAATTTGTTGTGAGACGTTACTGGTGCCCACTTGAGCAAAACGATGAACAACGGGAGGACAGTTCTACAGTTCTACAGCATACCAAATTGTGCAAAAAATAACTATTCCTGGTTTCAGGACCAGATTGACCTTATGCTCTCCCTATACATAAAGCAAAATATATAATAAAAGCATATTAAAATGATAAATACAAATACTATTTTAAAACCAATAGTATCAGAATGAAGAGATACTCAAGGAATTCCCATTAAGGAATAAATTTTACTATTTATGAACACCTTTCTGGAACCATATATCATCCGCAACAATTTTAAAACAACATTAAATCTCATTCACAATAAGATGAAATAAAAGTCTCCTTGGAATGAATTTAATTCAGAAATACACAGTTCTTTGTGAAAGTACCGTTAATTGAGAGGTCAGAGTAAAACTTAATTATGTGAATATATTATGTTCAGAAACAGTTCCAGCACTTGTTTAAGAGCTGAGATTTCTAACCTAAATTCTAGAATCAAAGTGAGACATAATAATCTTGGTTCAATTTAATCCTTTCAATTAATATTCCACTGTATAGAATTTTTGAGTGCTTTATTCTCTCTTCATAGAAGAGGCAGAAATCAAATAATTTCCCTAAATTTTTATCCTCCTGATGCTCAAGTCTACTGCTGTGTGTTCAAAAAGCATGGGCACATGCCATGTGCATTTGGTGGCCATAAGCTGCTTCCCCACCCTGGCCTGCTGCTGTCAAATGAGACATGGAGGGAACAGGCCACCAGGCTAGATGGTATCAGTCGCCATTTATTCCATTCTCCACCTCCCTTCCAGAATCACACTCTGCCCATCCCAGTCTCACACTGCCACTCCAGCTTCACTCTCTCCATCCAGTTTCACTCTCTCCATCCAGTCCTATGCTCTCCATCCAGTTCCACTCTCTCCCCCATTCCAGTCTTATTCTGCCTCCCATTCCCTTCTCCTAGCATTAGTTAAGAGCAAAACACCAAAGGTTGGGGATAGCAATCACACATAGGTGAGGTAGAACAATCAACATATATAAAGCCTGGAAAGTTCTTCTAGGACAATATCTCATCCTGCTAGGAGATCTACCCAAGGGTAGAATTCCATCTAAGGTGTATTACTTTCTCCTTTCCTTAGCCAGTATTCATTTAAACAGACATCTTAAATTTACTTCTTAATAATATTTCTAGTCATTTTTATAGCTTCCAAGCTTGAAGAATGACTCTCCTGTGGAAATCTTGCTACATATCCCAGACCACAGTCTTCAAGCCAGATTGGTCCTTCCTAGCCCCAGCAGGATCCTTGTCTAGTTACTTCTTTTTGGATTATGACAGAGTTTACTCTGACCATGCTCTTAACTTATTATAAGTTTTGTGGTGCTTGGCCTGTTTGTTTTTGATGCCAGGGTAGTTTACAACTAGCTCTGGGTCCACACAATTCCCTTCTTCGGGACCATCATTTTGGGGTGCTAGGAACTAAGGGCAACTCAGGCTTAAGTTGAGTAAACAGAGATAAAGGAGAGAGAAAAAGCAATATTTCACTTACAAATACAAAATCCAGAATCCTCTGAAGAATATGACTTTACAAGTCACATGGTCTGATTAGGGGAAATGAGTGATTAACAAATAGGGGAAGCAGAGCACAAAGGAGGAGTTAAAAGTGAGTACCGAGGAAATGGGCGTGCTTTGGGAGTATTGTGATGGGTGTTACTCAATAAACCTAACCTCCTTGGAGCAGAGCAGAAAAGACTGACCAATGTTACCAACAATTGTCTTCCCAATAGTTCACCCAACCTTCTAGGTGTATGATGGATTTCTCATAAATCAACCTGGTTAGTCTTAGCCTCAGCTCCCAAAATTCATTTTCTTGTATGCTCTTGTTAGTGCAAAACATCAAAAGAGGAGTCTTAGGAAGTTGAAGGGCTTACAGGAAAGCACAGACCACCTCAGGGCACAGAACAGTAACTACAGCAACTTGCTGTTCAACCCCTGGGTCAGGTGTATGTGGTTTGCTTCCTGACAAAGGGCCCAGCTTCTACAGAACACCCACACCACAAGATCTAGAAAAACTTCAGTCCATTTTCATGATATTCCTTTCCCTACTGCCTGACACTGCTCAAACTTCAGCATTGGATATGGAAATGACAACCTGAGAGATTGCTTAGTCAGACCTACAATGGCATTAAGGCCAATTTCCTATAAAACAAAATGTCTCCTAAAATGACTATATTTGTGATGTATGTGTTTCTATGCATATATAAGTATACATGTACATGCTATGCCTTTTTTCACATGGCAGCACTACGTGTACATGTCTATGCATGTGTCATATGTATGCATGTCAATGGGTGCTTATGATGTGTCTACAAGAAGATATGCTCACACATATGTCCATGTGTGTTTATATGTGTATGTGTTCTACATGTATGTATATTCATGTGTTTATATATATGTATATACATATATATGTATATATACATACAAGAGTACCTATACATATATCTCAGATGGTCTATTTCTCTGGTAGAACTCTGACACATGCCAAGGAACTTTTCAGAAGTTCCCCAGATTATCACGGAGTGGAACCATCATTTGAGAAGCTGAAGACGGAATGTAAGACACGTCTAAGTCTGGCACTGTGCCCCCTCTATGCTACCATATCATAGTGAAAAAAATGACTTATTCCTTTCTATGTCCATGGCACTGCTGAAACCATAAATAAATAAATAAATAAATAAATAAAGGGACTCACACTGATTACTACTCCATTGTTTTTTTGCTAGTCCCCGTAGCAGGGGTTAAATATACAAAGGAATCTTTATTTATTTCTGCTATTGGGTTAACACATGTGAGGCTGCACCCCAGCTAAGCTTGGAGAGTCAAGTTCTGGAAACCTAGGGAGAGTCAGGGAGCTGACACACCTGACCCACCTTTCAAATTTCCAGCCTCTGTAAAATAGTTCAAAGGCCACATCATGGGGATATTAGAATCACTCTTTGAAAGACAGAGTTTCTGCAGATATTCTACTGCATGTCCAAGCCTTAAGTTCTACAGCTTAGACAATTTCTACAGTTTATAACAGTGTACTCTCTAAGAGTCCAGGCCAGGTCCAAAGAAATTAAAGAGAGGGAGAAGGTAAGAGTAAAAAATTAACTAATACCCTTAGGGGCATTCGAATCACAGACACCAAAACAAATTATAAAATTGTAAAGATCTGCGCAATAGAAACCTTAAAATGCAGCACTGAGAAGATAGTTATAATTTTTAATATTTTCATAAAAATAAAATAAAAGTTATTTTGTGAGGATGATCATTATTCAAATACCTTGCCATAGCACACAGCAGTGAACTTCTTGTCTAATAATAAGGGGGGTCTCTGTTTTGGCTCAATGGATCTGACTGTATGCTTTGCATGTTGAAGGTCTGTGTCTGATCCCTGGTATTGTATGGTCTCCTAAGCATAATTGTGTATGACTTCCAAGTACAAAACCAAGAGTAACCCCCAAGCATCACCTGATAATAGCCCCCAAAATAAAAACAAAAAAGAGAAAACAATGAAAACAGGAGGTGGAGACATAACGGTTTAGTGTAGCTACCAAGATAACTGAACTAAAAGCACATTTCAAGTTTCTGAAGAAATGCACACACTAAATGAAGTCAATAAAACAAACTAGAGCCTCTGCCATATCAACCAGTTCTGTGGTCATATGAAAGCTCCTACAAATTTCACACTACTCACAGTATAATAGGAGCACAGTAAACCTAATGGGGAAGACAGTTAGAAACCCACCAAAGCTAAGTGAGCTGGGAATGGATGAAGGAGACCACAAGAGAGCTCAAACAGCACCAAATCGCTCAGTAAATTCTCAATGACTTTAATGACACCAATCTGAGGATACTGAATGAGATAAAAGAAACATGGCACAGGTAGCCCAGGTAGTTATGAAAGCCAGTAGTGCAGAAGAAAGAGTGCCAAAATGAGAAAACTACAAGCAAAAATGACAAGTATGGTAGATGATGTTAAAAATTTAAAAAAATAAAAAGATGGGGTGGGAGTGATATTACAGCAGATAGGGCATTTGCTTTACACATGCCAATGTGGGTACAATCCCTGGCATCCCATATGATCGCCAAACCACCACCAGGAGTGATTCTTGAGTATTCCCTACCAACATCACCCATGGAAGCAGGGGACCTCAACAGAAACTCTGAACAGCATCTGAGCAAAATCTCAAGAGGTGAGTAAATTCAAGATGAGATGAAGGAAAATCGTTAGTAAACAACAGAAGGTAGAAAATAGGCTAAAAATTAAATAAAAGAAATGGCATACCAGAGAATTATTGATGAGTTTTTAAAGGAACAAACAAAACAAAGTTTTAAACAAACAAAACAAAGTTTTAAAGTTTTTAAAGGATCATCAGAGTCCCTGAAAAATAGGAAAGCAAATCTAGTGAAGAAACAATATTTTAAAAAAATCACTTAATCACTTGATCACTTGACATCCTGTTATTCATCGATTCGCTCAAGTGAGCGCCAGTAACGTCTCCATTCATCCTTGTTGCATGCCAATGCAACCCAATGGCATTTGCTCATTCCAGGAACACGAAGAGCCTCAACTTGATCGTTCAAGGTCTTGACAAAAAAGTCTGACCATCTCATAGGTGGGCAGCCATGTGATCTTTTGACGTCCCATGGAATCCAGTCGGTACTGGCTCTAGTCCAGCGGTCATCTCCAAATCTCATTACGTGTCCAGCCCATCTGATTTTCGACGCCTTGGCAAATTAGACAGCGTCCCTGATTCTTGACCATAGACGAAGGTCAGAACTTCGGATTCTTTCTCTCATTTGAGTGAAGCATGATACTCCAGGCATAGCTCTTTCGATTCCTCTTTGGGAGACCCGAACAGCGTTCTCATCATGTTTGTGTAGGGCCCAGGTCTCTGAGAAATTTCCCAGAGTTGAGGAATACAGGCATCAAGATCCAAGAGAACTGAGGGTCCAGGCAAAATTAGATCCAACTAGAAAAACTTTAAGACATTGTATTCAAAATGACATATTCCAAAGATGAAAAGAGAATATTGAAAGCAGCAGGACCAAAAAAGAAAGTTAAATACAAAAGAATGCCATAAGATTTATCAAATTATTTATCAAATCACAGTAGATCTATCAAATGAGACTCTACAAGCCAGAAGAGAATTGAGGATATAATACAAAGTTTCAGCGAAATGAACACCTCACCAAGAATTTTTCTACCCAGCTAGGTTATCATTCAGATTTAAAAAAATGATGCAGAGCTTCATGAACAGGCAACAGATTAGAAAATTCATATCCTTGAAACTAGTTTTCAAGAAGCATTAAAAGAACTTCTTTAAAAGACAGAACACACTTTCCAACATGTGACCTGGTGTGTGCACTCACTAAATAGTGCATATGGTTGTCTGCTACTAGATTTAAAAGATATATTTACTTCTAACTTGCTAAGGGATTTAATACATTTTAATTTTTTTAATTTTTAATTTGATTTTATAAAGTTGTTCACAATAATTTATTACATTTGACATTCCAACGCTAATCCCACCACCATCACACCAATTTCACCACCATTATTTAGAGTATTCCCAACCACTACCCAAGCCAGCCTTAATAGCAAATTCTAAATAATTTATCTTGTATTGTTTGTTATGAATAATTCTCTAAAAATGATCATAAAATGATAACCTTAGAAGAAAGTGTGTGAAGATTGTTGTATTTCACTCTGGAGCCATTGAACCCTTGTATAAGAGATTACTAACATGTTGTGACAGGTTGAGTCTTGTGTGCTTATATATTTTAATTGAGATTGGTTGCCTTCTACTTTGCATCCTATCCAATATGTGTTGCTCCTGGCATATCACTGGTATAAAGTATGAGACATCCTGTGGCCACAAATGCAGTCACATGCTCCAGCAATTTTAAAATTTTAAATAATACAGTTGGAGTTAAATTTTTAATGGGATGGTGACTTTGGGGCCTGGAGGCATTTCTGAAGCTTGTTGATCTTTTAAAAGATTTATTTGTGAATCTCTGGATCATGTCTGGTTGACGAGCTTTTATGATGCCAGAGACATTTACTAGGCATGACTGCCAGGTTCCAGGAAGTACAGGAGGATGGAGAGAAGTCACCCCTTCTGACTCCATGAGAGCCTGGAGATTTCAGTCACAAAAACTGCATACTTGAGTTGTTCAACAGATTCATTTATGGATGAGGCCCATCCGAACCTGTGGACATGGACTATGAGCATGGCTGCGATTGGATTCTGGAAGTTTTGGGCTGCCGGGAATTGATTTGGGTGCTTGGAGCACTCACTTGCCCCAGCTCCAGGGTACCCCAGCACGGCACAGATTCTGGAGGTATCTCTGGAGCTTGTTGATCTCTTCTGATATCTATTTGTGAATCTGGATCATTGCCAGTTACTATATGTTTTCAATAATGAAGTAATATCTCATTTACACCAATTATTCTAAGCTTGATTAGGTTTTTTTTACATCCAAAGTTGAATTTCTTTATTTGCATGGTTAAAATCATATGGCAATCAAGCATTACAAATTGAATTTTACTGATTTATTTTTTGAAAATTTGATGAATTAATTTCATTCTTTAAGTTCTATTGGAACAATTAATTTGAAATAAATTTTTATATACCTACCAAGGAGGCAGGTTGGGGTGGAAAGGAACCTGAGGACTTTAGTGTGCAGAGGGGGACACTGGTGGTGGGATTGATGTTGAAATATTGTATTCCTAAAACACCTCTATTTTGAACATTGTTGTAAATCACGATTATCTTAATTAAAAATAAAAATTTAAAAAAGAAATACTAATGACCAACAGGCACATGAAGAAATCCACTATATTACTAATCATCTGGAAAATGAAAGTAAGTAAGGTATCGCCTCACACCAGAGAGACTGGTACTTATCAAAAAGAATAACAGCAACCAGTTTTAGCATAGATGCGGGGGAAAAGGGAACCCTTATTCACTGGTGGTGGGAATAATCCTACCCTTCTGGAAGACAATATAGTCATGCCTAAGAAACAAACAAAAAAACCCAGGAATTGTGCTTCAAAACAACCCAGCAATACCAATCCTGAAGTGTATCCTTAATGACCAAAAAATCATTGCATATAAGACCTCTGTACTCCTATGTTCACTCACAATAGCCAAATTCAGGGGAGGGGAACCCAACACCCAAAATTGTGTTCCCAAACAGATGATGGATAAGGAAGCTATGATACACATATAGACATCAGAATCTTCTCAGCTCTAAGGAAGGATGAAATCATGCCATTTATTGGTACGTGAATGGATCTGAAATATGTCATGCTGGGTGAAATGAGTCAGAGGACAAGGAATTGACAGAATAATCTCACTAATATGCAGGATGTAAGGAAACACAGTAGGGGAACAACTAATGCCCAAATAAAAATAGAAGTAAAGAGAAGAATTTTTCCTTAGAGGAAAGTTTCCCACCACAGGGGTGGGGATAGGTCAGGGAAGAGACCACTATGATAGAAGGAAGTGATCACTCTGGATGGGGACTGGGTGCTGAAAGGAGGTAAACTGATATGCATTATATTTTATCAGTAACATTACTATGAAACAGTACCCCCCCCCCAAAAAAAAACCAAGTGCTTTCCATGGAGGCATGCACCCAGGTGGGCTAGAGGGAAATTGGGGACACTGATGGAGGGAAGTGGACACTGGTAAAGGGGTTAATGTTGGAATATCAAACATCTAAACAAAGTCATAAATAATTTTGTAACTTTGTAATTCATAGTCATTCAGTTAGAAGACAAACAAGTCTGCAAAAACCAGTACACAAAAATTCACTGAAAACCCAACTGCCCATCAACTATGATTGTATAAATAGAATATTCTGTCCATGCAATGGAACATTATTAATTCATATGAAGAAATAAAGTTCTGATGCATTCTACAATATGAATGAACCTTGAAGACTTCACAGTAAAAAAATAAAAAGGCATATTATAGCATATATTATAATTTTATTTTTATGAAATCCCTTTTAGGGAGATTCATTGAGACAGACAGTAAATTCAGGATTTTCTGGAGTAAGAGAAGGGGTAAACGAATTACAAAGATGTTCAGGGTACTAAAAAGCACAAAATATTGAATTATAGAGAAAGCTTATCCAATAATAGTGTGAATTCTAGACTGGGAAGACAGCTCAAAAGGGTAGAGTGCAATGCCTTGAATGTGTAAGGCTACGGGTGGTCACTGAGCACTTCCTGAGCACTGATAGTCAAGCACTGTTCTGTCAGGTCTGTAACAATGCCAGGTAGAATAGTGGTAGAAGTGGCTTCTCATCCTTCAATCACTGCTTAAAGATCCCCATAAAAAAATTAGGAGCACTGGGGCTGAAGCGATAGCACAGCAGGTAGGGCATTTGCCTTGCACACAGCCGACCCAGGTTCTATTCCCATATGGTCTCACGAGCACCGCCAGGAGTAATTCCTGAGTGCATGAGCCAGGAGTAAGCCCTGTGCATTGCCGGGTGTGAACCAAAAAGAAGTTCAAGGCATGCTTTGAATGTTTGGTTTCCTGAGTTCCATATTTTTTAATATAGAAATAATCTACATAACAAAGAATCTAATTTTTGTGCCAGAGATTAAGAGAACAGCTTATTGTTCAGGAGTACGAGTCTGGCAAACTAAGACCCAAAATCTAATCCTAGAATGATATGATCCCCTGAGCAAAAACTGGGTTGTCCTACTGGACTCCAGTACTGCCAGGCTGAGTAGCACTATATCATTGGTCCAATCACTGAATCGCCTGGCCTGGTTGGCAAAATATCACCATGAATGGCCCCCAAACCTCTAAGCTTTGGGGCTCCCCCTCAAAAATATGAAAAACAAACAACTAGAAATAATGATCAACCAACAAATAGGCAGGCCAGAAGAAGTCATTCACTCCAAAGAGAAAATCAGGGTACAACATATATTGTTAATTTTATCATACCTTCAGTCTTAAAATCCCATGCACCTTGTTTTGGTTTGGTATTTGGACCACATCAAGCAGTTCTCAGGGCTTAATGCTGGCTTTGTTCAGATTAGTCCTGGTGGTGCTTGAAAACCATATACAGAGCTAGGTATCAAACCTGAATCAACCACATGCAAGGCGTGTGCCTTACCCACTGTACTAGCTCTCTGGTCCCCCAAATCCAATGCACTCTTATTGCAGCTTTTAAATTTTCCTTTCCTTTCTCTCTCCCACTCCTTCTTGCCTCTGTCCATTCTGTTTTTCTTCTCTTTTCTTTCTCTTTCTTAACTGGTTGAGTCCTAAAAGGGGGAAAAACAATACAAAGTTCTATACATTATCCAAAAGTAAAACAATAAGACCTGTCTTAAGCTGAAATGGTATAAAGCAAAAAATAATTACTATTCATTCATTATTCAACGTGGAAAAATTTTAGTACTACCAGACTCACAAACAAACCTACCAAATTACATAAAACTCACGTCAAACCAAGAATAACACATTGCTAGTAAAAGCAAAAAATATTTTGATTAAAAACACAACCTATAAAAAAATAATTCCCTGGGAAGGAGCTTGGTGGGGCCACTCTCACTGCCACAGGTGCTACTGTCACTAGAATGCCTACTGCAAAATACATATTAGATGCTTTTGCTACCTCGTGTCTTTTTTATTTTATTTAAAAAATTACTTCTTTCATTCCTCTTTTTATTAAAACACCGTGATTTACAAAGTTGTTCATAATAGAGTTGTTTCAGGCATGTAATGTTTCAACACCAATTGCACCATCAACGTTCCCTTCCCTTTACCAATGTTCCCAGGTTCCCTGACACCCCACAGCCTGCCCGCTTGGCAGACATGTAACAAATTTATTTCATATTCCTTGCTCCAACAAAAATTAACGACTCTAAATAATAATGGTACATCTTTTGTCGAAACAATGAACCTAATCAAAGTAGATAGAATGCTAACTAGAATTCATCTGCCTCACAGGCATTAAGAGGGTTGGGAGAGGGCGTTTATCGGGGTTCTTGGTGGTGAAAAATAAGTACTGGTGAAGGGAAATGTGTTTGATAATTGCATGACCGAGACTTAAACCTGAAAGCTTTGTAACTTTTCCCACAGTGATTCAATAAATTAAAAAAAAATATATATATATATATATATATATACTGTCACCCAATATTAGTGACATATTGAGAACCCATCGTTTAATAACTGCACTGATTAAATCTTTATGAATAGAAAAAAACTTAACAAAATGGCAAATGGAATTATCAGAAAGTGAATCGAAAGTCAATTTTCGGTGATTGATTGCTATGTGATCTTAGCCTATGTAGAGAGAGAAATCCCAAATATTTAATACAATATAATATACTGCCTATTCTCATTTACAAAACTAAGTTTTCAAATCTGGAATCTAAAATATATTGCATTAAATTTTATTTTGTTCTTGGATCACTTTGTGGTAATCATCATGCCCTCCAAGTCACAAATGAAGCTTTTTCTTTTTACCTCGTAGATAGGCATATAACAATTTTGTATTACTTGGTCCAAAAAAAAATTTTAAAGAATGGCAAATAGAATTACTAGAAAATAAATCAATAAAAGTCAAGCTGTGATGATTGCTATATGTTTTAACGATTCTTAATCCAGAAGAAGACAATCATATGCTCCATTAGTGAGTGCCATACTCAATGCCACATGATGGGAAGTTTCTCCTATCTTTTAAAGAAGCATTTTTAATGCTTCTTGAAAAGCTGATTTCAAGGCTATGAATTCCCCAAGCTGTTGCCTATCCATAAAGCTCTATACAGTACTTTCAAATCTGAATGGTAATCCATTTTGATAGAGCATTCTTGGTAAGGCATTCATTTCACTGAGTTTTTATATGCGACCATCAGCTAGCACTACTGCTAACCGCACAAGCACCATAGGTCTCACAGCAACTCCTGGTCATTGCAACAGGAGGAGCAGCAACAATAATGAAGGGTAGAAGGAGGAAGGAGGATCTTAAATAATATCATTCCATATTATTCTAACAGTAGGCGGGGGTCACACCCACCAACTGGCCCCCTGGCGCCGTGTAATCCCATCAACGGCCAAGACTCAGAGACTATAAAAACCAGCTCCCGGAACCACACGGCCGCATTCGCGGCTGCGCGACATCTTATTATGACATCTTATTATCTCATTCCTACTTTGGACAAACTGGCAGGCTATCGAATGTAGCCTGCCCACACGGGAGAGTCTGGCAAACTCCCCGTGGCGTACCCAATATGCCAAATACCAGTAACAATGATGGGTCTCATTCTCCTAAAGAGCCTTGAATATAATCTCAGGGCTAGGATGAAAGAGACGTTACTGGGGCCTGCTCGAGGCAATCGACGAGTAACAGGATGATTTGTGATTTGTGTGTGATTTGTAGAAGTCTCATTTGATAGATCTGCTGTATATCTTATGGGCTTTCTTTTGTATTAAGTTCCCTTCTTTCTCTAGCCACTTTCAATATTCAATCTTTGGATTTTGTAATTTTGAATATGACTCCTGGGGTTTTTCTAATTGGGTCTATTTTCAATCGGACCCTTCAGGCTTCTTGGATCTCAGGGACTGTAATCCTTAACTCTAGTAAGTCCTTATTGATCATTTCCTGACTATTGTTTCTTCATCACATTTGCATTCCTCTCCTTCAGGGACTCCAATGATTCTTACATGGGACATATTGAGAACCCATCGTTTAATAACTGCACTGATTAAATCTTTATGAATAGAAAAAAATGTTGTTCCTCTTGAACTCATCCCATAGTTCTCTGGTGTGCTTTCCACTTCTTTTAGACTATTTTCCACTTTCTGCTAATTCCTAGCACTATTCTCCTCCTCTTGGAGCTTCTCAATCTTTTGCTAATCTTCTGTTATTCTGCCGTTCAGAGCTTTAATTGACCTTTTTATGTCACCCATCATCTTCTTCACTTCTATCATTTCTGACTGTAGTAGATTTTTCATTTCAACTCTCAACTTGTTTTTGTTTTGTTGATCACAGGTGTTATCATTTATTTGAACATCCTTATTGTACTGTCACTAATAACACTGTCTGAGGATTTACTGATGTTTATATTTTCATTGATATTTTTTTCACTCACTGAGCTTGTTGGCATCAGAGCCTGGAAGATTGTATGTCTCAACCAAGGAAAAGTGTGGATTCTAGTGAATATGTACATAAGAAATACAACTACAGGACTGAAAATCTCAGTAACCAGAGCAATGAGTATGAGAATACCACAACCTGATAGGACCTCTAGCAAGCACGACTATTAAAAGTTCAAGCACCATGGTCTGACTGCAACTTCTGATCATTACAGTAACTTCAGTAGCAACAACAACAATGAAGGGAAGAGGGAGGAAGAAGGGATCTTAAATAAATAAATCCAGTTGCCATCCCTATGGTCACGGTCCTCCCATTGTTCATCGATTTGCTCAAGCGGGCCCAGTAACATCTCCATCAAGAGACTTGTTGTTACTGTGTTTGGCATATTCAATACGGTCATGGGAAGCTTGCCAGGCTTTGCCATGCGGGCAAGATACTCTCGGGTAGCTTGCCGGGCTCTCCAAGAGGGGCAGAGGTATCGAACTCGGGTTGGCCATGTTGGCTGCGAGCAAGGCAAACGCCCTACCTGCTGTGATATCGCTCCAGCCCTACTGTGGAAAAATCCTTTATTTCAATTTTTTCACCTGTCAAGCAGAAGAACAGCAAAACTTATATCATGAAGTTCCCCAGTGCACAACAAGAACTTAGTAAGTGTCTGACAAATAAAAAGAAAGAAACCTATGGTCTCTGACTAGGTATAAGGCTCTCCAGAACTTGCCTGTAGTTAATAATACACTTAGTTTGATACAGTTAGATAATTAATATTCCTTATATTGTCTTATAATTACAAATAAACACATGTTCATTGTTCCTTGGTGATATTTAAATTGATTACATAATCTTGTACATCATTTAAAAGCATTTGACTATAGGACAATACTGAAACTACATTTTTGTAGATACAGTAAATATTCCAATTTGACTATTTTCTTGCAATACTCTTTGCCTTTTGCTAAAGGAATAAGGGAAATTATCATTCTCATTTTGAGGGATAGAAAAGAGGGCTAGGACTTTTGGTTGCAGATGGCAAGTATCCCATCCAAAAATTTAAGTTAAGAGAAGGGAAAGTACACTTCTGAGGTCAAATTCCTGGGAGGATCTCCAGAATAATTGGTTTCACGGATTCACAGGACAACAGAGTGCCTGTGTCTCTCAATGGCAGGTGGCCTCTTCCCAGGTCAGAGGCATTTGCTGACCTCCTAGTTTAGCAATCCATCTTGGCTGGCAAGTCTCATCAGGATCACATGGCAGAGGGAAAGTGAGGTTTCCCCAAAAGATGAAATACAGGACATGAGGACTGGCAGATGAAAAATGAGCACATATGCTGCCTAAGCCCATGTGCTGCCTGTGCCCCATGTGTTACTACTAAATGCATGTGGTGCCCAAGCACATGTGTTGCCTGCATCTTTCAAACTTGAATGTTGGAATGTATACTGGGGCATTCTCTCCACTCTGGAGAAGAACTTGTTCTCTCTTGAGTGGGTTATTCTCTCTCCAAATAAAATTTGTACATCTCTTTCTGAAATTCTTTTCTGAGCAGGAAAGGCAAAGGATCAGAAAGAACTGGGTAAGGCCTAGGACTGACTTTTCTTTCCTGAAGAAGGAAGGCTCACAGTCCTAGATTTCTCCTGCTTTTCCTAGGTGACAGAGACACTCCCCTTTGCTACTTACAAGTCACCCTGGGGATCCCACTGGCATCATTATGTGGTGACCAGGAAGAGAAGGCCATGATGCAGTGAAGATCTTCAAAAGGAAGGATGAACATCTCCTGTGAAGGTATGCTTTTTGGAAGAAAACTCTGGTGAGAGGATTGTACTGTTTAATCCCTGTGTGAAAGTGTTTTCAGGAGGCACTTCCCTTCTTCCTTATACTTCTCTAGCATCACCAACCTCAGTGGGAAGGACACTAGAGAAATCCACTAGTGTTTAAGAACTTCAAGCTTGGGGGATTATGTCATAAAATCAGCCCCCAGGCAGAAACCCTTTCTCCTACCTCTGCTCTTTGTTCAACAAAGGGAGTTGGCTAGAGATCACCAGAAGGAAACTGAGATGTAATTCAATTCAATTTAATTCAGGAGGACCAGCAAGCAGGTTCAGGAAACAGCAAACTAAAGGCAGGCAGAAATAACCAGTGAAAAGATGCTGTAAGTTTGCAAGACAGAACTTTTTTCTTTCCCAATCAGGAAGCAATTTCTTCCAAAGCCACAGTACTCTAGGTTAGGATCAGCATGCAGCTGTGATCTTGTCTCATGCCAGGTCAGACCCTGGAGATGGTTGGGGTAGAGTAAAGAGGTCACTGATGGTCACATCCAATCTGATGACTCTCTGACAAGTTTTAGGGACCCTTGTCAGGGCCTAGTGAAGTGTCCCCTTCAACTTTTAGGGTTTCTTTGCCCTGGAATCCCCTCCTGCAACTTTTAGAGATTTCTTTTTGGCCAAGAAATGGGGCAACATCCCATCTTGCAAACTTTAAGAGATTAAAGCTCCTCATTGCAGAAGTTATGGCAAATAATGGAAAATTACATTGGAGATGTAAGCCAGAAGGGGTTAAAATCCCCTCAGTAGAAAAAATAAAGATTCTGAGAAAGAGAATACCAAAGCTATTCCTTTCTATAGGTTGTACTATTCATAATTATGGGAAGTTAGGCCTCAATTCCTAAATACTCCACTTTTAGGGGTTTAGGGGAAGGCCCTGGCAATTTCACAGGCTCAAATATCTCTAAGAACTGCTCTAATATTCCATTTCTTACCCTTCCCCTCCAGGAGAAATCCAAAGAACTTATTGTCTGTTTGTTAATGAGTCAGTTACTGATAACAGACTGAAGGGGAAAAAAGAGCCTTTTTATTTTAACACTTCAGCCACCCTTTTGGGGGGATGGGACTTGGCCACATTCAGCAGTGGACTTTTTAAAAATAGCCTTGGCTACAATGAGCTGCTTTGACTGTAGTGGTTTCTAAGAATGGAGAATTTGGTGAAAAAATGTGGAAAATAACTGTAGCTGGCTTTTTCAGACTATGTTAGTAATATTCTCTCTAGTACATGAAATGCATGCCATGATTAAGATAAGTTTATTTCATGTCAGCTTTTTCACCAGGTCACTGTCACTGTCACCATCCTCCCATCGATCATCGATTTGCTCGAGTGGGCCCAGTAACATTGTGAGACGTGTTACTGTGTTGGCATATCGAATACATCATGGGTAGCTTGCCAGGCTTTGCAGTGCAGACGAGATACTCTCGGTAGCTTGCCAGGCTCTCCGAGAGGGATGGAGGAATTGAACTCAGGTCAGCCGTATCAAATCTAACCTTGACCTTAAGATAGCTGAATCCACAAGTGTGAAATCCTTGCCATTCCATGGTAATTTATTTGAGTATTTAACCTGGTAATATGTATTTTTCCTAAAACCAATGTTCTAAGAATAAAATTCTTAAAGACAAGTATGTTTTTAAATTATTCATAAAATGGGACAAACTTTTTGCCAAGTGTAATATGTGTTATAAGATCTTTAATTGTGAGCATACGAAAGCCCTTTGGACATCTATAGATCTGCTGTAATGCTTTATTCAGAAAAGTCTGCAACACAACCTCAATAAGTATTGTAGCACTATAGCACTGTCCTCCCATTGTTCATTGATTTGCTCTAGTGGGTACCAGTAACGTCTCTATTGTGAGTCTTGTTGTTACTGTTTTTGGCATATCGAATATGTCATGGGGAGCTTGTCAGGCTCTGCCATGCAGGCGGGATACTTTCAGTAGCTTGCTGGGCTCTCCGAGAAGGACAGAGGAATCGAACCTGGGTCGGCTGCGTGCAAGGCAGCCTACCTGCTGTGTTAAGTACTATAGAGTAAAATTTTGTTATGATAAATGAGATAATGGTTAGCAACTTGATTCCAAATTTCTTGATATCCCAACTTGGGATATCAAGTTGTACTAAATACAGCAAGAAAAGAGAGTAAAACCTGTAAGACATGTCAAAGAGTATAAGTGAATATTTTAAATAAGAAAAATAATGGATGGAGGTATCTTCTTTGGGAAAAAGAAAGGAATCCTGTTAAAGTAGAGCTGGTTAGTTCTGAAAAGAAAAGAAGAAAAGTTATATGACAGACTGAATGTAAAAGGATGTGCAAAGGTTTGTGGTTGTGCTTTAAATAAGGAAACTATATGGTGAAACTGGATCAGGAGATTTTTAAACTATATTTGCAGAATTGTTTTAATACCTTTTTGACAAGGTCTATAGAATAAGATACTAGACAGATGGTTCAGACTCGTGTTACAGTGACTGGACACTTTAAAAAGTTACAGGAAATCAAGATTTCAATATGGAACTAAGTGGATTAAACATAATGTTGTTAAACTGTATGTTTTACCGCTATAGATTTTAACAAGCTTCTTTTGATTAGGACCCAAAATAAAATTCACTTCTTCCCCTACCTTCTCTATTCTCTATGTGCTCAACAGCAGAATCAAAGACAGAGGAAATTTCTACTGCTTACAAATAATGACCCACAAAGATCTAAGACGCAAAAAAGAATGGGTCCATTTTTTGTCCACTCTTTCAATTTCCCAGAGAACATCCATATTTGCTGTTGCATCTCCTTTCAGTACAAATCCAAGTGTGATTGAACGTGGGGAACTTGGTCACACTTCCTCTGGCAGCTCCTAATCAATTCTCTTTATAAATCTGCTAATGCCTTTTTCTAAACTGGCACTCACTAAAAAGGAAGTTACATAACTAGAAATGATTAGAAGATAAGAATTCAAGAGACTGGCTTTAAAATTTCACTGCTCTACCTAGTTTTTTTTTAATTAGGATATTTTCTACATCTCCTGCCTTCTCTTCTGCTGGGACTGTTTATAAACATACCTGTGGCTGCAAAGCTGTCATAGACATACCTTCAGATTTGGCTGTAGTGCTCACTTAGAGTTGTATTTCCTGGCTACTGTGCTCACACACCTGTTGTGATACTCACACATACCTGTTGTTGGATCTGAGACACAAGGTTTGAACTCATGTGAAATCATACTGTCCCATTCTTACAAGACAGTAACTTCCATTAGTGAGCCATTCATGAGCCATTCTATTTTACAAATCAGCATCTTCTGGGGGGGAATCCTTCTGGGTATGAGAATGCAATTGGTTTCCCCCAAATTCAACACCCCCCCAACACACACATCAATTGGCTTTTCTCATTCTCTCCCTTACCCCCAATTTCTGTGGGAGGGTTGGTTTATGGGCCATACCTGGCAATGTTCAGGGCTTATTCCTGGCTCTGCATTCAGGGATCACTCCAGCAGTGCTTGGGGAACCATATGGGGAGCCAGAGATTAAACCGTGGTTGGCCTCATGAAAGGCAAGCAACCCACCTGTATTCTCTGGCCTCCCGCCCCAAAATTTTGAAGTCACCCTCATAAGAAATGAAACCAAACACTCAAGAAATATATCAAAGCATTATACATCAGAATAATAGAAATTTAAAAATCCGTATGAATCTTGAGTGGGAAATAAAAAGTGACAGTTGCTTCTGGTGGGGCTGGAATAGGAAAGAGCTTTGAGGTTACATGGGTGTAATCAAGGCACAATACAGGAGTCTGAAGGTATGTGCATTCGATAGGGCATCTGCCTTGCACGCAGCCAACATGGCCGACCTGAGTTCGATTCCTCCGCCCCTCTCGGAGAGCCCGGCAAGCTACCGAGAGTATTCGATATGCCAGACACAGTAACAACAAAGTCTCCAATGGAGACGTTACTGGGCCCGCTTGAGCAAATCGACGATCAACGGGAGGGCCTTTACTTTACTTTTTAAAGCTCAGAGAATAAGCTAGGGCTACAGAGATAACCAATAAGGTTTACACACATGCTTTGGGACATCAAGTTTGAGCCCTGACACCATAAAGTCCCTCAATTCAACCAGGAGCAATCCCCAAGTTTAGAGATTAGAGTATGCCCCAGCACCAGCAGGTATAGTCCCCAAATTGAAAAGGAATGGAAGAATCTTACACAGTGTACTGCAATTAATACTAAGTATGCAAAAGTATTTAGGGTAAAGCTTACCGATGTTCTCACTTTGAGTTTACTTTGAAATGCCCCAAGATGATTGGATTTTTTCATAGATAGGACAGAAAGATAATGTGATAAAAACAAGTTTAATCAAGTGGTAATAGGAGAATCTTTTGGTGAATCAGATGGTGACACAGGAGTGGTCACTATAAAATTCTTATAATTTTTCTATATATTAACTACATTTCATTTTTTCATTTTTCATTTTTTAAATTCAAAAATAATTAAATTGTAAAGATAAAACACTTTGTAATTCACACTGATTCAATTAAAACAATTTAAAGAAAATAAAACATATACAACTACTGCACACTCACCCAAATGATTAAAAATTTAAATGCTCAACAACTATGGCAAGCACAGATGATGCAAACATAGAAGAACTATGCTAGAGTTCTCTCATTTAGCTGGTAGAAGTAGAAAAGGAAATAACTACCATTGAAAATGATTAAACATTACTAAGCATAATTACTAAGCATAGCTGTACCATGTATGCATGCATACTCGAACAGAAATGAGAGGGAGTTTGAAAAGGGGAGGATTCTGAAGTGGTGCTGAGGCGACCTACAGGGCCCTCTTGGCAATTCTGTCAAAGGGACCAGTGATTAGATGAGAGAACCTAGGGATATAGGGCTGCTCAGGCTCTGTTGTGGCAGGCATTACCAGTAACTCTGGCAGGTGCTTTGGCGCTTCCAGGGACACCTCTCTCAGTCAGCAAAGGTTAAGGGACCATGTAATGTTAGGGATCAAATCTGTCCCTGAATGCAAAGTATTGGCTCTAACCTGTTGAACTTTGCCAATGCAAAGTTTTGGCTCTAACCTGTTCACCCCAAAACCATCTGATTTTTAAAGAACCCACTGTGGACTAGAGAAATAATGCAGGAAGTAAAATGTCTGTTTGCATGTGGCTGGCTGACCAGGTTCACTTTGTTCACCAGGTTTGTCGTCATCCCAAACACAGCTAAAAGTGACACCTGAGCACAAAACCAGTAGTAATCCTTAATAGTACAGGAGGTTGTGGCCTAAATCCATCCCCACCCCACAAAGCAAAGGATGGGGGTGGGGGGAATTCACTGTGACTTCCTTTATCCAAAGAAACCTTGAGGTGCAGAGCAAAAAAATAAGAACCAACAAACACCAGATAGCTACCAGAGTCAAGTCAATCTTCTCCCATAGGTGAGCGTTATAACAGAATGCTGCCATGTCACCAACTTGAAACTTCAGCTTCCTGAAAGCGCACATCCCACAGGTTTCAACTGGCCAGTCAGCAGTTACTCTCCACAGACCTCATTTATTCCGCTCATTGAGTTAGTACATGTAAATCAAATATGCCCCTCACTAGCCATAAACATCCAATAATATCCAAGGAGGGGAAAAGACAAAATGTTAATTTGCCAATTTGCCTCAAAAAATACTGTCTTGGATTTTTAGCAGAATTCATCCTCCTCAGGTCTCAACCTCAGGCTACCTACCCTAGGAACATGCTGGGCCCCTTGCAGGGAGTCCAAGCAGTGACTTGTCCAAGGACCACTTCTGCTGTGGAAGCAACCCTATGGAAGGAAAGCTGTGCAGTTTCTCTGGAGCCCGAGCTCAGTGGCAGTCAGAGTTGTTTCAGGGGAGGAAAGTCAGGAATCCTATCTGTCTGTGTTTGTCCGTCTGCCTGCCTCTCTGCCTGCCATCTGTCTGTCTATCTGTCTGTCTGCCTGCCTGTCCCTCTATCTGTCTGCCTCCCCGCCTCTGCATTTTTTTGTTTTGCTTCTTGGGTCACATCCAGTGGTGTTCAGGGCTTACTCCTCCTGGCTCTGCATCACGGATCACTCCTGGCAGACTTAGGGGGACCATATGCAGTGCTAGAAATCAAACCCAGGTCAGTAATGTACAAGGCAAGCACTCTGCCAGTTGTATAATCTCCTCAGCCCCAGAGGGCTGTACATTTTTAAATGGTATGAACCATGCCTGGGTGTCATTCCTGAATTTATTTGAAAGACTTATTTTATCCTTCAAGTTTTTCAAGGTTCCCCTCTCACTCATTCTTGACAACCACTTGGGGGAGCTCAGATCTTCAGATATTTTTAAAAAAGCAAGAGGACCAGGGAGATGTTTCATTCTTTACATGAGCAAACTCCATGTTTGATCCTAATACTACCTGGTTTCCCAAGCACTATCAGGTAGACACCCCCCACAGAAATGACAGTGAAGAATAAAGTACTCAATATAAAAAGATATAAATTTAATCCATTGGTCTTTTTCTTTTCCAAGTTCAATATTTTCATGTCCTTACCCATTGCTTGTCCAGATATAAAATTAAACAAAGAAAACAAAACAAAATAGAGCTATCTTATACTCTTCTACAGATTCATGACTTGTTACAAGAGACTATTGGAGAGCTGGAAAGTCAGTATAACAGATAAGGCATTTGCCTTGCAGGTAGCTAATCTGGATTCAATCCCTGGCACCCTATATGGTCTCCCATGCTTGAGTGCAAAGTCAGGAGTATTCTCTAAGTACCATCAGATGTGGCCCCAAAGCAGAGAGAGAGAAAGTGCAAGAGAGAAAGAGAGAGAGTAATATAAATTATTTGCCTATTAAAATGTTTTATACTTCCACGAAATAAGGCCCTCATAAAAAAAAAAAGTATGATTCCACTTTATGATATACTGAGAGTGACCAAATTCACAAAGACAAAAGTAGTAAGGTCACTTCTAGCTAGGGAAGTTGGGAAAAGGAGGAAGAATGAGTTAATATTTAATATGGGCAGAATTTCAGCTTAGTAAGATGAAACTGTTCTGAAGATGGATGGTGGTGACAGTAGTACCACAGCATGAATGTACTTAATGCCACTGGAACTATATATTTTAAGAGGCTAAAATTGAAAATTTTGCTTTGAGTGTATTCTTATCATGATTTTTAAATTAATTTGAAAAATAGGCCAGGAAAAAGTATGAGAACAAAGTTTTAGTAAATAAAAAAGATTAGGTACACTCTATGGGAAAAAAACAGATATTGGAAGGAAGTTGAAAGAACGGAGAGATATACTTCTGGGTTAGAAGGAGAGTACAGGGGTTAAGGCACTTAGACCAATTCAATCATGGAACTACATTGGGTCCCTGAGCACAGTTAGCTCTGAGCACCAGTAAGTGTGGCTCCAAATCAAAACAAAACAAAAAAGACATTTTACTTAGCACTTAATAAATGCCTATTGTTCTTTAGCACTCCTGCCTTTATCTCAGGCTGCTGGCTCAGTTTAGTCATTCAGCTGTGCTGAGTGCTGACAAGCTATCTTCTCTGTGCCATCCACATTCCCATTCCTTTAGCAAGATCTTTCAACTTTTCCCATATCTTTTCTCAGGTCACTGCTTTGCAATTATGCTGTCTCACAGATAGGAGACCCCACTTTATAGTTCTGTGCCATTATGCAGGTGACTCCAATCCACTTCCAACAAATTAGCAAATTAGAAGCACTTGTCTTGGCCCCCACACCCAACTGCCAGCTAGCAAGGGGCCCACCTCCACAAACTCCTGAACACTGCATGCAGCTGAACCACTTCACATAGATCCACAGCCCAGATAACAACTCAGAGACCTTTTCTGAACAGGGGCAGGCAGATTCCCCTCTTTCCAGCTAGGAAACACACTTGAACTACACTGTACCAAGGGGCCCAGATCCACAAGTTCCTTAAGTATGCAGCTGTTAAGATAGCTCTACCAAATTTCACACTACTCACAGCATAGTAGGCATACAGCAAACCCAATGGGAAAGACACTTAAAAGCCCACCGTGCTCAGTGAGCAGAATAAAGAACTTGAGGGCTCAAACAGCACCGAACTAGCTTAGTAAATCCTCAATGACTTTAGTAGCACCACTGTGAGGATGTCAAATGATATCAAAGAAACAATAATACAGGTAGTCAGCAAATCCAACAGGATAGAAGAAAGAATAAGTGTTGGAATGAGAAAACTAAGAAGAAGAAATGAACTATAAGAAGAAATGAAGAGTATTGTAGATGACATTTAAAAGAAAATTCAACAGAAACTCTGGACAGTAGATTAACAGCAGCTGAACAAACAGTTCAAGGAGCCCCACGACGAAATGGAGGAAACAAAAGAAGATGGAAAAAAATCTGAAAAGAAATTAACAGACTGCCAGAGAACTATGGGATGAGCTCTGAGGAGCAATATAAGAATCATCAGAGTCCCTAAAGAAAAGGAAGGCAAATTTGATGACAAAAAAATATTTAAAGAAATCACAAACAGAAATTTCCTAGACTTGAGGATTACAGGCATTGATATTCAAGAGGCCTGATAATGTGTCCTAGTGAAAATAAACTCAACTAGAGAAACTCAAGACACACTGTATTCAAAATAACAAATTCCAAAGATAAAGACAGAATACTGAAAGCAGCAAGATTAATAAAGCAACTAACACACAAAGGAAAGCCCATAAGATTCAAATGAGACAGACTTCACAAGGCATATGGGAATGGAGGGATATAATACAAAAAACCCAGGGAACTCACTGAGAATACTCTATCCAGCTAGAATATCATTCAAATTTGAAGAAACAATATGAGAATAGGCAACAGCTTAAGAAATTCATAGCCTTGAAACCAGTTTTACAAGAAGCATTAAAGAAGCTTCTTTATAGGATTAGACCAACTTCTCAGCATGTGGTATTGATACAGTACTTACTCATGGTGTTTATGATTGTCCTCTACTAGATTAAGGAGATTGTTTTTATTCATAGCTGACTAAGGGATTTTAAACATTTTCAATAATGAATTAACATCTCATCTATACTGAATGTTCTGTCTTATCCATCAGTTTTTACATCTATAAGGATTTTTTATCTGGTGTCTGCAGGGTGTGGCTTATGGGTGTGATCCCTGGGTCACTAGAGGCTGGGTGAAGCAGGCAGAGGATCTCTGTTCCCGGGTCCCGTTCAATCCGGATTCCAAGGTCACAAAGTTCCACACTACCTGAGGCCTAGTGTGTGGCGGCAGTTGGGTAGTGGAGGTTGGCTGCCAGGGCTGGGTCCCTTAGGGTGGGGAGGGCCCCACTCTGGGGTGTCCAGAGTGAAAACAGCCTGGCACAAAGTCTGGTGGCATGGTTATGGGGGCCTCATTTTATATTCCCGTCTAGGAGGAGCAGCCGTGAATTCTGGAAGGTGGCTGATGATGAGATTACTTTGTGACCTTGGAATCTGGACTCAGTGGGACCCAGGAGCAAAGATCCTCTGCCTGCTTTGCTTCACCCAGTCTCCAGTGACCCAGGGATCACACCCATAAGCCACAACCTGCCAGCACCAGATAATCTCCTCATTGGCCACCCTCCAGAACTCAGGATGCTCCTCCCAGACAAGGGTACAAAATGAAGCTCCCAGAACCATGCCATCAGACTTTCCAGGCTGTGGGGCAGATAAGAGTCCTCCCACACCAAGAGACCCAGCCCAAGCAGCCAACCTCCTCACCCAACCACCACCAAGCTCCAGGCCACTTTCCACGAAGTGGCCGCATGACACATTATAAGACACTTCCTACCCATTTTCCACAATTACTACACCATATATGATGGGGTTCAGACAATAGGCAACAAATCATAGAGAAAAATATATAAATATATGCCTCTAGGAGAGCCTGGCAAGCTACCAAGAGTATCCACCTGCACAGGCAGAGCATGGCAAGCTCCCTGTGGCATATTCAATATGCCAAATACAGTAATGACAACAGGTGTCATTCCCCTGACCTAAAGGATTCTCCAATCACTGGGAAAAGACAATTAAGAAGAGGCTGCTAAAATATCAGGGCTGGAAGGAATAGAGTCATTACTGGCATCCACTCGAGTAAATTCACTAACAATTGGATGACAGTGATATAGGGACTGGGCGTCCTCCACCCAGAACCCCCAACTTCCAGTAGCGAGGCATTACACCCACCAACTGCCCCCAGTGCTGTGTAACCCCATCAACGGCCAAGACCCAGAGACTATAAAACCAAACTCCTGGAACCTCTTATTGCCTAGTTTTTGCTCTCAGAGAACCCAGCAGGCTACCAAGAGTATCCTGCCTGCACAGCTGAGTCTGGCAAGCTCCCTGTGGCGTATATGATATGCCAAAACCCAGTAACAATGATGGGTCTCATTCCCCTGACCCTGAAAGAGCCTCCAATGTGGCACTTGCTAAAATCTCAGGGCTAGGACGAATGGAGACATTACTGGTGGCTGCTTGAGGAAATCGATGGACAATGGGATGACAATGATACAGTGATGTGCCTATTGAGGGGGCAGACTGGGGATGGGAGGGAAACTGAGGACAATGGTGGAGGGAAAATCACATTGGTTGGGGGCTGATATTGGAATATCATATGCCTGAAACAACTGTTAATAAAAATCTTTCTAGACAGTTAAAATAAAAGCACTTGTCTTACAGCATTCAGATTAAATCATCAAGGTGAAGTGCATCAAGTAGGCTACTATTCACTGCAAAGCAGTTATTGGGATATGGTGGATGTCTTTATAATGATTCCTGGCCCCCTTACATTGCTCATTTTTGGTTACTCATGGAATGGTCTGCTTTAGCTGTCATTAGCCTGGTATCGCCTACAGTCAGGATTAGACTCATGACTCTTGCTGGTCTTCTCTTGAAAAAAAAATCATCAAAAGAAAGGAATAGCTCATCTTTTCCTGTGAAAGTACCACTGCTTCTACAACACAAATGAAGGATAGACTAGACAGCAGCAGTCCTTGGCTGGGAGTCTGTGAGAGCCAATATTCTTACCCCAGTGAAATTCTAATGCACCAACTTTATAATTTTTGCTTTGAATGCAGATCTCCCCTAACCCATTTTCCTAGATATTAGGAATTTCTCTCCAATTTTATTTTTATTAAAGCACCGATTTTATTTTATTAAAGCACTCTGAGTTACAATGTTATTCATATTAAAAGATTTTTGACATAATATGTTGCATCACTGATCCAACCACCAGTGTCGACTTCCCTCCACCAGTGTTCCCAGGTTCCTTCTTCTACCTCCCACCCTAGCCCCGACCTCAGGCTTTCATCTTGACAGGCATCTTTTACCTTTGGTTATTAAAGTTTGGGTCTCATGATTTCAGTGTTGTTGACTCTGTGGTTTGGATATTTAGCTCTACCATTCCTTAACACCACTGATGTACCCGTGCTGACCTCTTTAAACTCCTCTCTAACAAATGTCTAACTCTGCCATTAAATTCTACTGATTGTTCATCAGTACAACAGGGGCTGGAGCGATAGCACAGAGGGCAGAATGTTTGCCTTGCACGAGGCCAACCCGGATTAAATTTCTCCATTCCTCTCAAAAAGCTGGCAAGCTTCCAAGAGTATCCTGCCTGCATGGCAGAGCCTGGCAAGCTCCCCGTGGTGTATTCGATATACCAAAAACAGTAACAACCAGTCTCACAATGGAGACGTCACTGGTGCCTGCTTGAGCAAATCAATGAACAACGGGATAACAGTGCTACAGTGCTACAGATTGTTTATCATGTAGGCAAGCTTTCTCTACCAGTCTGTAGATGACAACTTTTTGTCAAGATTGCCTTTGAAGTGTCAAAGCATTGGACATATTAAAATAGAAGTATACCCTCAGAAATAAATATAACCAGAGTCTCTTTTTATAGATTTGTTTTTAGACGACACCAATAAGTACTCATAGATACTCCTAGCAAGGTGTCTGTGGGAGTCACGCCTGACAGTACTTAAAAGAACGCGTGGTGCTGGGGTTTGAACCTGGCCTTCCTGCACCAGTTCAGCCCTTTGAGCTATCTCTCCAGACACTGCTCACATCTTGATACCATATTTATTCTTCCCACAAGAAGCACCTCAGACTAGAATTCTTCCCAACTGCAGTCCACAGAGAGTGATTTTGAGACTTTTCTGTGGCTCTCCAGACCTGGACACAGGACTCATGCATGGAGGTCAGCCATCTTCACTCTGTGGCTCCATTATGCAGGTCACCCCATGGCCAACCTTACAGAGCCCAGAAGCAAAGGGCACTTAGGAATCAAGGATCAATGACTCCTTTTCAGACACTGAAGTTCTTAAGAAACCCCTTCATCTCACTCCAGTTCAAAAAGGACCACGAGAGTAATGCATCCAGTTTGAGAAGCCTTTTCTTTCTCAAGTTTTCTTCTTTTTGTTTTATAAACAAACATTCATTGATGTTTCTCTTTTAGAACGTCTTGTGCTGCAACTACAATATCCATACATGGCACTGGAAGGAATCGGGATTGGGGAAAGCTGCTCAGAAAAGCAGCTGATATTCTGCTTGCTGCTCCCCCACCCCATGTGAGGCATGTCTTCTGGCTGGTATCACTGGACCTCTTCCAGAACAGAAGGCAGAACCCCTTCCTATAGGTGGGTCCCAGCAGCCTCCATATTAAAGCCCACACCGCAACTCCTTTCTGACCTTCTTCTTGCTGCTCCACCATTTTAGGTGAGGCTTGCCTCCAGCTGACATCTGGAATGACAAATATACTCAACAAATTGCATGCTGCTCACAGTTATTCTTTCTGGCATTCCTTGAGGAGGGGGCAGAGCATCTTCCAGGAGGTTTAACTACAGCGACTCACCCCAGCATAGCAAGAATGCTCAAAAACTAATGGGGAAAACATGGAGACTCCACCAAGCTCAATGAGTGAAAACATCATTGAATACATAAAATGCCATAAATCCTCAGTGTCTTTAGCGGCACTATGATGAAGATGTTCAATGAGTTCAAAGAAATGGTAGTACAGGTAATTAGCAATGTATAAGAATTGAAATAAAAAAATACTACAGTAAAAAAATAACAAAAATAAACATGTTAGATGATTTTTTAAAAAAGTCAATAGAAGCTCTGAACAACAGAATAACAGAAGCTGAGCAAAAGAATGAGAAGCTCCAAGGTGAGAAAGAGGAAACTACTAGGAATCAGCTGAAAGTGGAAAATAGTCTAAAAAGAAGTGACCAGCACACTAGAGAACTATAGAGTAGAGTACTAAGAGATCAATGTAAGAACAATATAAGAACCATCCGAGTTCCTGAAGAAGAGGAAGGCAAATGTGATGAAGAAACAATAAAATCATCAATCAAAACTTTGGAAAGTTAAAGATTATGGGCACTGAGAACCAAGAGTGACCAAGGTTTCAGCGAAAACAGAAACCCAATAGGGAAAATCCCAAGAGATATTGTACTCAAAATGACAAAATTAAAAATAGAGACAGAATATTAAATGCAGCAAGATCATATAAAGAACTTTTATACAAAGGAAAGCCCTTAAGATGCATAGCAGATCTGAAACTGTGAATCAGAAGAATATGGGAAGATACTGTACAGACATTCAATGAAATGAACACCTAACCAAGAACACTCTACCCAGATAGATTATCACTCAGATTTGAAGAAACTGTACAGAGCTTAATGGATAGGCAACATCTTGAGGAATTCATAGTCTTGAAACCAGCTTTGCAAAAAGCATTAAAAGAATTCCATGAAAGGACAGGAAAAACTTCCAATCATGTGACACTGAATATGACACTCAGTAATGATTCATAAGGCTGTCCCGTGCAAGATTTAAAAAGTTGTTACTGTGTGTTTGGCATATCGAATACTCTCGGTAGCTTGCTGGGCTCTCCGAGAGGGGTGGAGGAATCGAACTCGGGTTGGCCATGTTGGCCGCTTGTAAGGCGAACACCCTACCGCTGTGCTATCGCTCCAGCTTAAGCCCTTCTAAAATGTTCAAACATGCGTACCTGAGAAGATGCTGGCAAAATGAAAAGATACATAGCAGTGCTTGGAGATGTACTGAGTGTCCCTTAGTGCTTTCTACTTCTTGAGAAGACAGAACTCTGGCTGTCTTCTCAGATCTGAGGAGAGACTATTTTGATCTAATTTTCCTCCTATCCCTTGATATGCTTCCAACCTCCATACTATTGAAAATTATCAACATCATAATGATTTTAAAGTTATAACAGTATCCCAAATTTCTCTCCTGGCCCCCAACATAATTCCATATCTGGGGCTTATTTGATAACATTACTTGAGTATCTGTAGGAATCTCAAACTTAATGTGTCCAAAATCAGTTCCTGATCTTCTCCCAGATACTACTTCTTTCATGAATTTTTCCCTCTTGCCTCCCTCCGCTGATGCTTCTGTGGTTCGTACATGTTTGGCTGTGCTGCTTCAGCATTTTAGTTGTGAGCTTTCTGGGAGTTCCCCAACAGATTGTTGTCTTCACACACTCAGTTAAAACACTCACTAGGTCACAATCTTAAGTTATGGTGCTCAAGAGCATTCTGGTTGTAGTGTTCAACTGTAGATTACTGCATTGTTCACACACAAGCTCACTCACTAGGGTCACACTCCTGACCCTAGTTTGCATGCCATTTTAGTTGTGGTGCTCACTAAAAGCTATGGTCTTTCGTTGGAGGAGTTGAAACCTTTTAATTTTGACACTTTGACACGCCTAGCTGAAGTATGGCCAGAAATATCTTGTGGCACTGGGAATAACAGACAGCAAAGCAGACAGACACAAAGACCAGAGCTGTCAAGACTATGTTCAGTAAAGGTGTCAGCATGGGAATCAAATTTTGAGTCACCCTTGCAGTGCATACCCACTGTGTCATCTTCTAGCCCCCTTACCCTGTTGTTTAATATCAATTATTTCCTTCAAGTTGCTTAAACCAAAAGCAATCTTGAAGTTCTCTAATAAAATTTTATACACCTTATACACTTAGTTTATCATCATATGCTGTTGGTTTTATTTTCAAAATACAGCTAAAATAAAACTTTCATCCATGTCAACACATACTATCTGCTGAAGATCAGAAGTCATTTGTACTAGTTCACTAACCTCTTTTTAAAAACTTCATTTTATTGTGTGTTTGTTTGTTTGGGGGCAATACTTGATAATGCTCAGGGATTACTCCTGACTCTGAACCCAGGAATTATTTACTCAGAAATTACTCCTGACAGATTCAGGGAACAATATGGGGTATAGGAGATTGAATGCTGGGTAACTGCATGCAAGGCAAGTGCTATTTCTGTACTATTTTACCACTGTACTATTTCTCCAGCACCCCCAAAATTCATTTTATTTGTCAAAATTTTTTATTAAATCACCATGAGATAAACAGTTACAAAGTTGTCCATGACTGGGTTTCAGTCACACGATGTTCCAACACCCATCCCTTCACCAGTGTACTTTTCCCATTTCATTTTATTTCTTATTCTTCCTTTCTCTATATTGCGATGATCAGCAGCTGCACACACCTGACTGCAGTGCCCAGGCCTATTTTAGTCTCTGTGTACATGCTTATACAGGCTGTTTTTGGTGTGCCAGTAATCACATGCTCTGTTTTAGTGCCAGGGATCCCAGAATGCTGGGATCATTCATGGCGCTAGTGGAGTAGTGGTGAGAATAAAACTTGTGACCTCATGCTTACAAAACGAGGGTTCTACCTTGAATTATCTCCAGACTCAGTGAAGCAAATAATCTCTTAACTCCTTTATTCACCCTTGCATCCTACTCCAAATACATCCCACCTATCCATTCTTTTGCAGAGTGGTCACACCTGGTAGTACTTGGGGAATCCCCCCAGAGAACAGGAAACCATGTGGTGGCAGGGATAGACCCAGAGCTTCCACATTCAAAGCACGTGCTCCATCCCTTTGAGTCATCTCCAAGGAGTGACACATCTGTTTTTTTTTTAATTGAATCACTGTCACCAGGAGATACAGTTATAAAGCCATCATGACAGGGTTTCAGTCATACAATGTATCAACACCCATCCCTTCACCAGTGTGTATTTCCCTCTGCCAATATCCCAATTCCCTCCACTAATGTCCCGATCCAGTATTCCTCCCACCACCAACTCTTACCTCTAGGCAGGCACTGGTGCTCTCTCTCTCTCTCTCTCTCTCTCTCTCTTTCTCTCTCTGTCTCTCTCTCTCTCTCTCTCTCTCTCTCTCTCTCTGTCTCCTCTCTCTCTCTCCCTCCCTCTCTCCCTTACTCCCCCGCCCCCCTCTCCCTCTCTCTCTCTTCCCCCACCCCCTTTCCTTTTGAGCATTATGGTTTGCAATAGAGATACTGAAAAAAGGAAAAAGAGTGATCCTTACAAATATAAAGTCCAAGAGCCAGAGAAATATTATGAGGTCTAAGACACTTGCTTTCCATGAGGTTGACCCCGGTTAGATCCCTGACACTTAATGCGCTTCCCAAATACCACCAAGAATAATCCTGAGCACTACCAGGTATGACTCACATGCCTCCCCTATCCCTACCAAAAAGAAATTTAAGCTCATACACAGGAATCCCCTGCTCCCACTAAAATGTAAAGTATGAAGTCTTCAACCAGGACTCCAATCCTCATGCCTTGAGTAACCCAGCTCTCACTCAGTCACCTCTAAGAATTACCACCCTGTATATACTCTCTTTGTCCAAGCTGCACTAAATATCCCCAGTATGTTCAGGCCTGAATACCTTTGCCCTTGCATTCTGGTTAGAATGCTTTTTCCCTAGGAACCTACCTACACATTTGTTCCCGCATGTCTTTTAAAACTTTCTTATATTTCCCTCTCTATTAAGACCTTCCATGATTATTTAATTTAAAATTGGGACTCCTCTAAAATTACTGCATATTTAATTTAGTTCTAGTTATGTGTGTCAACCTCAACTAGAGTGTAAATTCTATGAGAGCATAGTCGGCTATCTTTGCTGATTATTATATCTCCAGGTTTACCATTATAGGTTGCTCATACATGAATAAAATTCGTATATTATTAATATGCTAAAGGGATCTGATTTGAAGGAAGTGCCCTTTAAATTTTATACAACAGCAGTGCATCCTGGAGAAGATTTCCAAGCTTTGAAACATCATCACCTTATAATACACAATGAGTCCCTGAACAACTCAAAGGCTGTAGGCACTTATTATGGCTAAGTCAGCAAACATCAGAGATGTCATCAACTTTTTAATCTCAGATCTTGCCTAGGGTCCAATGAAGGACAAAAGTTCCTCTAAATCACTGGAACCAATTTCTATCTATATCTGAAACACAGAATCTAGGCTCTAATGAGCCATGAACACCACTTAAGAAAAAAACATAAAACTTCCTTCATCCCTTAAGTCAGAATCTTTCCCTATTCTGATTTGGAAGAAAACCAGAGGTATTAAAACTGAACATCTTGACTGAATTTCCTCCAGGCAACTTTCCCTCTACTAACTCACTCCAACAGTACTGACCCTCCCACAATTCAGTTAGAGGCTGACTTCTCAGTGATTTGGTCCAATGCAGAGCTCTGCCAGTGGAGCCAAAAACTAATTTCAAACTGCAACATCATTTCGAGCTGGCTCTGTGCCTGTTACCAAGAATGACAACAGTTCTTTAAATCACACCCACTGGTAGCAAATGAGGAACACACCAATTTAGAAGGAAATCCACTTTCCTTAAAGCTTAAGTTTGACAGAAAAGAAATCAATACTGACTGGAACAAAGCAAAATTCACCAGCAACTTCTCTAGAACTACTTTTGGAAACAAAAATTCTAAGATGCTAAAAAAAGAAAAAACTCCCAAGGGAATGAGATCCAACAACACAAGGATTCATTTCCTATCTTCTCGAATCAGTACCACCACCTGGTTCTTATTTGGTGTAAAGGCCAGGCGGGGTGGGGGCGGAGAGGGTGGGGAGCGGAGAACTGGGTTCCAAGCAGGAATCCCAGCTGCTCCTCTGGCTAGCTGAGTATCCTGGGGAAGTTCCTTAAGCTCTCTGAGTCTGGGATAGAATTCAATGGGATAGAGTACATACTCTAAACACTGACTTCGATTTCCAGTATCACATGGCCCCTGAACACTGCCCAGTACGTGCCATGTGTTCCACTTGGCACAGCATGCCAGAGCAGTCCTGCATTGCCAAGCCCAAGCATAAAACTATCAGATACATACCTCAAGGTTTAGAGTAACCAGTAATGGCATCATACCAGCCAGACCCTTCTTATAAAAGAAAACAGAAGTCTCCAGGACCAGGGATACAGTTCAGTGGTAGAGGAACCTCCTTGCCATGTGAGAGGCCCTGGGCTTTATCCCAAAAATCATACACACAAAAATCTTAATTCTTACACTTATCTGAAAAAAAGGAATATACCTAGCCAGGCTGTTAAACTAAATTAAAAAGTCTGTGTTAAAGTGCTTTGTAATTATTATAAGGGACTAAACAAAGTTATCACATATATTCAACACCATTTATGTTAACAAGATTCTATGAACAACATGAACAAGTGCCACAGAGAGAAATAAAATACAGTCATTGCCCTTGTATTCAAGAATCTTCAACTTCAGCTAGGAAAACAACAGGTGCAGTACTGTGAAAAAATATATAGCGTTTTAAAAAGCATCATCCCAAGAAAAAAGCACACCTCCATCAACTGCTTTCATCCAAGTGCCTTTGGGTCTGCTTTTTGGACTCTAGTATCTGCCTACATATCCAGTAAAATGGCTACTTTATGGACTATAAAGGGTCTCATATATTTATATATGAGTATACAATGTAAATTTATATTATATAAAATAATATAAGTGTATTTAGGTATGTAAATTCATACCAGAAGGGATAACAGACTCAGTGCAGAACACATCCTTCTCTACAAAGGTCTATCCAGGCTGACTGATCCCTAACACCCAACCAATGCTGCCAGACACCCTCCTCCACAACTTGCCCTACTTTTCTCAAGCATGCCTGACATGACATTCCATCACTGTCCATTTCAGTATGGCATCCTACTGAATGAGGAAATGAGAAGGAAAAAAAGGAATTAAAATACCGTAATTAGCAAATGAGAAAAGAGGAATCAGAGGAAATAAATCAGAAAGCTAAAAAAATCAAAGGAAAAGTAAGGAACACACATAACAATCATTTAATATCACACTTCTGAAGAGCCTGAGCTCTCTTCTGATTTATACCCCATAAAACACCCCGCAAGGTTGAGTGTAAAGAAGACAGAGAATGTTATACCAATTTAGGGTATGAGCAAAAAGATTAGCAGAATCTTACTGACAGAACAAAATGTAGAAATATAATCCTGCCTTTGAATTTCATATCAAGTGTTTTTCACAACACTCCAACATAAATCAGTATTTGGAGGCTCAACAGAAAAAAAAAATAGGTGCATAGTACCAGTTATAACAGCCGGAATGTGGAGATAAAGAAAATAACCATGAACTGATAAATGGATGTTCATGTATATTTTCCATGTAATAAAATCTTACTTTTCTGACAAAAAAATTAAACCCTGATATATGATACCGGGTGCACGAACTGTGACTGTATCATGCTAAGTGAAAGAAACTAGACACACACACACACAAATGAGTTCCCCCCCCCACAGTATAATTTAATTTCTGTCAAATGCATAGAGCAGACAACTTACAAAAACAGAAAATATTAGTAATTGTTATATACTGGGCAGAGGAATGGAAAAGATAGCTGAATGGGTACAAGGTTTCTTTTTGAGATAGTGTAATTTCCTGGAATAGGTTTGTGGGTGTATAATACAGTAAAGGTACTAAATGTCACAGAATGACAATTTCAAAATTATAAATTTTAAGTTATGTGAGTTTATAAATTTTGAAAGTGCAATGGAGGGGATGAACAGAAAGATTATAAAATAAAGTTGAATGCTGAGTAGGAGGAGTGGAAACAAATCAAAGATTCTTCGGCAATTCATAAGTTTCCCCAAATCAGGGACTCTTCTCTACACTGCACATGAGACCAAGGACAATATAACAAAAGATTTCTCCTCTTACACTGAAAAAAAGTAATAAAATGCCATAATAAGGACTCACAACCCAAAAATAAATAAACAATCAGCAGCCTGGACAGGAAAATACAAGTTAAAGCTTGGGGTTCACATCATGTAGAACAAGCCACTAACAATCCCACTGGGAAGTGTTCAATAATTACTTGTCCTTTCTAGTGACAAAATAATCATTCATTTCTCAAAATAATCATTCATTTCTCAAATATGAGTAACTCTGAGCCAGTCACTGTCATCAATGTGATACTGCAGTGACCTCTGAGTTAATTAACCCTGTCGAAGAGGAGCACTTTATTTAATATAACTTGTGGTTCCATTCTCTAAATATAAGCAAAAATCTAAATCTTTTTTTTTTTTGGCTCAAGAACATTTCTTCTCTAACTTCTAACTCAATTTAATCACATCTGGGAGCTGAGAGATTAGAAACCTATAAGAAAACACAGAAACTACAGGAAGTCATCCCACAGAATGAACTCTAAAAAGAACCTGTGGAAATAGAGAAAATCATGTATTTTCATTAGAAGTTTCTGGATTTAGTACTAGAATGAGTACTTTTTCCTCAGGCTATTATTTCAGTTGAATTTATCCATTCACAACAATCCTGTACAGGTCTCAATCCTGGCAAGTTTCAGTTATCCACCAGACGGAAATCTTAAAAGGAGACATATACATTCTACTGGTGACATATACAGTGTATAGCTAGAGGCAGTATTAAGAAGAACATAGTATAAGAGGAGGGCCAAGAACGTATCACAGGAGTAGAATACCTGCCCTGCATGTGGAGGGCCCCTGGGTCCCTTTCCCAGTACAAAAATGAAGGAAAGAAGAGAAGACGGGAGGGAAGGCAGAGTTTTGCTCATTTTTTGTTTGGGGGTCACACCCAGCAGTGCTCAGGGCTCACTCCTGGATCTGACTCAGGGTTCACTCCTGGTTGACTTGCGGGACCATATCATGTACCGGGCATCAACCTGGGCCAACTGTGTTCAAGGTAAATGCCCTACTTGTTGTACTCCAACCCCAATTTTGATGATTTTGTTTTAAGCCTATATAAATTACATAGATAAGTCTCCTACTAAGATCCAATTGAAAGGGGGCACATGGAGAGAGTTAAACAGTCCAGGCATGCTTTGTGTATAAAAAAGCCCAGGTTTTGTTCCCTTGCATTGCATGGTCTCCTAAGCATGTTCAGGACCCACTCTCAATCAGTGACCCTATGCACCTCCAGGTATCTCTGCAAACCAAACCAAACAAGCAAAAGGTCCAGCAGAAATCCTTGTATAAGTGTTCCTGGCTAGCCAAAATTAAGGCTGCAGGATAATACACAAAAATGCATTGCCTCACTATTTTAGGGGCTGAAGTCCAATTCTGTGGGATCAACAGTGTTAGCTTCTTCTGAAGTCTCTTTTCTTGGCTTGTAAACAATCAATGTTCTTTCTCTTCACAGGGCCTTCCTTCTGAGTGTTTCCTCTTCTTTTTAGGACACCAGTCATATTGGAAAAGGGCCCACTTTAGTGACTTTATTTTAACTTAATTACTTCATTAAAAACCCTATATTCAAAAAATTAAAAAAACACAAGTCCTCTCCTTATCTTTCATAATTCATCCAAGTCATCAGTCACCAATATAATCAAGCATGATTTAATGACACTTTAGTCAATAGACCATAATAAGATGGTAGTCCTAAGAAGCTCTACCCTCTGGTAAAGATGTAGAGAAGTGTACAACATCTGGGATTGTGTGATTACATTTCGTGGACAATAATAATATAATGATACTATTCTCTGAATATATCTCCTTCATTAATGAAGGCATGACTATATTCACTTTAATACATTTTTACACTCGAAATAATCTTGTTCACCCCATCCTTCCCTGGACCCCAACTGCAATCAGACTCTAACTTATACAGTTCTTTAGTGGGTGTTAAAGGGTGTGCTTTCATGTTTAGTTGTCTATTTCCTTTCTTAGTTTCCCATAGATGTCGAATCAGACAATAGTCCTAACAACAGGGAGTGAGGGTTCCTTTTTCACTGTTGCTTCCTGCGTGCACTAGTTATTTTACCCCAGCTAGTACTGTTTGGTTCTCAGTCTTTAGATTAGGGCTATTCCTACTGATATGAGATAAAATCTCATAAATTTTCTGATTTACATTTTCCTAATAGTCATAATGAACCCTTTTCATCTGACTAATTGCTGTATGTCTTCATTCGTGTGTGTTCAGTGCCCTTCTGCAAATTTTTGATAGAACTGTTTATTTTATTGTTGTTGAATTTAGTGAGTGGTTTATAGATCTTGAATATTAGCTTGTTTTGAGATGCATGGTTGGTCAGAAAACATTTAAGTTTTAATTTCTTTCTAAATTACTGTACCTTTTGAGTCAAAAGTCATAGATACCCTGGTAAAATATACCAGGGTAGTTACTGGAATTTAAAAGACATTTCTTTCTCTGGAGGAGTACAGGGTGCACAGAGAAGAATGAGGGGCACATATCAGACAAATAAGTCACTTTAATTCAACTTGGTGAGTTTCATTTCAGTAAGAAGTTCTGTGGAAGTCCCTGGGGAGGATAACTGACTCAGCTGGGAAGGAATCAAGAGCCACACTTGAACTGGGTGTGGATAACTGAGGTAGGCAAAGATTAAAGGATAGGATTATGAGAAGGGACTCCAGAAGCTGCAGCTGCACAAATGCACAAGAGTAAAAAGATGAATGCAGAAGAGGGTAGATGAAGAGCCAGCATGGGTGACCAAGTAGAGTGGTCACAGTACATGCTCACCCCACAATCAGCACCTTGAAAATAATTGTGGAACCAATGGGGATTAGTCTATTGAACTCAGCTGAGTTCAGCATGAATGACAGTATGAATGACCATAAGAAGAAACAATGAACATGGCAACATTAGCCCTGTATCTAGGACTCCTGGCTCAATTGGAAATAAATATTTACTGAGGATCAGGTTAATGGAAAACTTCAGTCCAGGGATATGTCTCTTGTCTGCAGGAGGCATCCCAGCTTTTTTTTTACTAGAGGCTCAGCCATCTAAGAACAGCCACAATCACCATCATTCCTCCTCTCTTCAACAAATCAGAAGAAACTCCTTAAAAAGACTCTATGGTTACCAATCATCCCAGCTGCATGGCCCATTGTAGCCCTTTCCAACTTGCCTGAATTTCACATCAGTCTTCATTTGAAAGACACTTGCAGCTGTAGCTAAGTGTGTGTATATATATAGTCCTGATGATTTACAGTGAAGCATTAATTTATACCTCATACTGCTTCTCAGAGAAATCACGTCTCCAATAAAGCAGACCAATCACTCAGGAACAAAGCACCCCAACCAATCTTACAGGATTCAAAAGCAAACTGGAATGACACCCACATTTGGCACCCCCTTGAGTAATGCTGACAGGCAGACAGCAATGTTGGCATTTAACATTCCCTAACACTGAGTTTTTCAAACTGTGTACCACAGAACCATAAAGTTTCTGGGAGGAGCCCTTTGGAGATGGTACAAAAGAAAAGGGTGCAATACAATGTGTATACCACCATCTATCAGTGAGGTGAGCAGCTGACAATTTGAGTGAAAACCTCCCTGGGAGGTTAGCACCTGTGAGCACAAGGTCTGGGAGACTGCAAACTATCAGACTAAGTTCAGGTCCCCAACTCTCTCCACATTTCAGCATCACTGTATTCCTGTTTGGGGGGCCATAATCAGGCACACCTGTTTTTACAGTCTTCCCGGAGTACTTGGAAATGCCTGGGACAAGTCCAATACCCAAATTTTCCCCATCAGGAGGGTTACCTTCTCACAAAATATGCTGAGGGAGGATTCCAAATACTACTGACTATATTTTCATGCTATTTTCTCCTGTGTGAGGCAAAGGCAGTCCATCTGAACTTCTTAACTGTATCAGGATTTCCCTGGTCACATCCACCACTGAGCTCCTTAAGAACATACGTACATGTCTCTTGATGATTTTCTCCTTACCCACAAAACCCAGTTCACAATTTATGGTATAATGCTCACAGAGTTTCACTGTTGTGTTCACACATGAGTTGTCAGAGGTCGCACTTCCTGGCTATGACACTCACACATCTTTTTCAGTTACATTATTCTCTGCAGTGTCACACCTCTTTTGTGGTACTTACATTCCTAGCCGTGGTGCAGCTTGAAATCACTCGTGGTGCCAGGAACTGAAGACAGCAGAGTAGCAGGCTGAAATAGAAGACCTGTTAGGATCATGCTGAAAACCTGTGGGACATGAGGAATTTGAACTCAAGACAGGTGCAGGCCTGAGAAAACCATTTTTGGAAATGGTACAGTGGTTGGAAACTCCTATCAGAATCTCCTATGAGTTAATAAGGCTCCCTGAGTATGAACAGATTAGAATCTTAACTCCAGAACAGTAAGAGGAATATTAGAGACTATGGCAGATAAGCCAGTCAGTAAAAATATTTGTGCAAAATTTTATCTAGTGGCCTCTGAACAAGACACTGGTCAGTGCAAGGGTAAATGCACTCCTCCATTTTAGGATCACAGGCCCCCCAAAATTGTGTATCTCAACTAATAGTGTTTGTTCCAGTGAGCACATATGCAAGCACGACAGGGAAAGGAGTGCAGACCTTAGTAAGCACCACGGTTAAGTGTGAGCAATACAGCCAGATGCGCAAAAAATTCTGTCAATTCCATAGCTAATATTGTGTGAGCACCACAGCCATGGCTAACATTGTGTGAGCATCACAGTGAGACATGACACCAACTGCAACAACAATGAAGGGAGGGGGGGAGAGAATAAAATTAATATATCTTTTTAAAAATAGGCCAATTAAAATATAATTTCGAGTGTGTGTATTGCACTAAGATGAAGATGCACTAAGACAAAAATAAGGCAATGACTTCCTTGCTCAAACACAAGTCTTCAATGATGATATTGTACAGTTGGTAAAGATGGACATGGAAGAACAAAGCTAGAAGGTAACAGTGGCCAAGAGATATGAAAGCATCTCCACCAGAGATGATAACCAAGAGGTATGGAGTGACTCTGGGAAACAGGCATCTTGAACTAAGAAAAAGCAAATAATGGCTCACACTGAGTGAAGGAGAGAATAAAGAATGTGTGCACCTCACCCAAATATAGTGAGCATAAACACCAAGATCTCTGAAGAACAATTGTTAAAGGAGATAATTCTAACTTTCACAATGATCCTCTGATGCAGAACTTAACATGCCCACTTCATTTTCTTAACTTATTAACTAATTTACTCTATCAAGAAGAAAGTAGAGGTAAATTTCATATTTAAGCCAAAAGCTAAACTCTTCCTTTGTATTATGAAAAGTATTTTCCACCTAAAATATTATAGAAATAAAGTGACTGAGACAGTTGACTGTAAAATATCTCCGGGGGGCAGCCAAGGAGAGGCCCCAAAGGCTCTTCCCCTAGCCACCCGCATTTGGGGTGGGCCCAGGGCTGCTCCCCCAGCCAGGGTGGCAAGGGTCATGGGGCAGACGGAGGGCCAAGCCAGTTGATTGATCAGTTGCCCTTTATTCCATTCTCCCCATGCGCCTGCCCCAGTCTCTCTGAGCCTCTCATTCTAGTCTCACACTCCCCTAATTCCAGTTTCCTTCTGTTTTTCCCGCTCATTTCTCCATTCTCCATCTCGCAGCCTGGGCTCTCCCTCTCCACGCACCTGCTCCAGTTTTCTTCTTCTACATTCTTCTCTCTCTGTTCCCCTTGCTAGCCCCTTGCTAACCATGGGTCCATCTTGCTGCCCTGGTCTCTCATCCCTCCAACCCTCTAGTCTCCCCAACTCTCCAGCACTCTGGGCCAACACTGCCCCCAGTCAGGTAGCAAAATCAACATAAGAAAGCCCTTCCTGAGAGCCCACCAGGCTCCAAGGAAACACCACCCAAGAGGTATTCCAAAACCCTTTCTGACTGCCCAAGGGCAAAATACCTCTTAAGGTGTTTTTCTCCTTTCCTCAGTCCAATAACTATCAACCTCTTAATACTAGCTATTTTTGTATGGACACAGTAAGAGATAACATTGAGGCTTGTGGGGCAGTTCTCCTGGGAACATCTTGCCACAGACTCAAACTACAGCGCTCAGGCCAGATTAATCATTCCTAACCCTAGCAGGGTCCACTATGCCCATTTTAAAGATAAGAAAACTAATTTCCAAGGTGAGATAGACAATGTACCTAAAGTTGCATACAGTGAACAATCAGGTCTGATCTGTTCTTAATATTATTATATCAGAAGGCCTCCCACAATGCCACCAAGTGAGAATACTACCATTCTAGGAATACAGGGATGATCCTCTAACCAATTTACTGCAGAGAGAATGCTTGCTTATTTTTAATCAACAGAGGAGAGAAAACAATAATTTGTTCTCCTCTGTATACACGGTTGCAATCAGAGAAAGTTTGCTCCCACAGCAATAATGTTCTAAGAATGTTCTGTTCTGATAGTGCAAACTCTCTTTCCCAATGTATCTTATTACTTACAGTCCATGTAAGTACGATGCCTGGATGGGTAACACTTTGCAGGGATAGAGGGATTGCACAGTGCATAGGAGCTTGCTTCACAAGCAACTGACCCCAGTTTCTCCGTACCAGATATGGTTTCCTGAGTACGCGTATGGTTTCAGAGTGATTTCTGAACACAAAAGGAGTAAGCCCTGAGCAATGCAGGGTGTGGCCCCCAAACCAAAATAACAATAATAATAATAATAATGCCATTTTTGCAAATTGTGTACTCATTTATATATAAGTTATTAAATGTCATCCCTAAAAAATTTTAACAGCCTAATTAGATTTTGCTAACTTATGCTGGAGTTCTTCAAACACATGACAAGCAAACGGGAATAAAAGAGGTAAGAAAGTATCTAGCGGAGCCCTCTGGCTACTGAACAAGCTGCTTAAGCCATGATCCCAGAGACTCAGAAACAAATCTCAGAACCCAGCAGCTTTTGGCAGAAATACCTATGGACTCTGCATTAGGTTACCAGCCCCAGGCCTCCCCAGGTGGGAAAAGGTGCCAACCCACCGCCTGTTCCCCCTGGCAGCTCAGGGTCTGCCATCTTCCAGAGGCCAATGGACAGCCAGGTAGGGGCCCCGCAGTGACAAGACATGCAGGGCCTCACAGGATGGGCGTGGAGCTGGCCCTTTCCTCCTCTGTCCCAACAAAGACCCCAAGTTGAGGCCCACAAACGGGCTCTCAGGCTACTAAACAAGCTGCTTAAACCATGATCTCAAAGTCTCAGAAACAAATTTGGAACCCAGCAGCTTTTGGCAGAAATTCCTCCAGATTTAATTATTAGAATTTCAGAATTTCAAAACTGCGCAGGCACAGTATATACTATTCATAATCAGCAATAGAAAACAAATTGTCTAATGTTGCCTTTTTGGAAGATCTGAGTGTTGGGGTAAAATCCCAAATAATAATGGTGGGTCTGATGAAAGAGGAAAGTGGTCACTTTGGACCAGGACTAGGTGTTGAAAGGAAGTAAAACAACATGTACAATAACCTACCCATAACAGTATTGTAAATGATAGTGCCCAAAAGGGAGGTTGGAGGGAAAAGGCAAAGGTGCCACTCATAGAAGTAGACTGTGGGACAGGAGGGAAACTAGACATTGGTGAAGGGAAATGGATACTGTTAAAGGAACTGGTGCTGGAACACTGGATGCCAGAAACTCAATCATGAATAACTTTGTAACTTAATAATTCACAGTTATTTTTTTAAAATGTGGTTTTTTAAAGAATATACATTTTAGTAGAATTTATAAGCAAACATATTTTGGAACTTTTGTGTGTTCATTATATTTTGCAATAAACAAATTTGAGTACTATAAAAAATAATGGCGGGTCTGGTGTCAAAATATTGAATGTAATCAAAGTAGAGAGACAGTAATGTGGAAATCATCTGCCCAACAGCTAGGAGGAGGGTGTGGGATGGGGGGTATACTGGGGTTTTTGGTGATGGAAATTGTCCACTGGTGAAGGGACAGGTGTTTCATCATTGTACGACCAAGACTTAAACCCAAAAGCTCTGTAACTGCTCTCACGGTGATTCAATAAATAATTTTATAAAATTAAAAAAATTAAAAAGAAAACAAAAGAAACTATGTAGAAAAAAACTAGGATGTTAAATATCTGGAAAGGCTTTCATTCCAACAAAAAAAATGGCATCTCTTAAGAGAGGTCAACTTCAAGTCATGTTAGAGGAGCTAACATACCCCTAAAAGTTCTAGAGGATTGACTGTTTAATTCATTTCCATGTTTTCTCTATATTTCTAGCCCTGAAAAAAAATTCTTAATTCCTTTAGAAGCCACGTGCCTTTTGAATCTTGGACAAGAAGCCTTTTCTTCATTATATAAAGATCTTCTTTTGGGTACATCTGAATAGCCAGAAGATGAATAGACTCAGGTAAAAAGCTATTAAGCAACCTGAGAAATAGAGATAAGTTCAAAAAAAAATAAAATAAAAGTGTCCAGCAGCAGTTTTCCTAGCTTTACATGGTAGGACCTGTGTTCTGAAAATTACCCTCATCTAATCACTGTATCACTGTCATCCTGTTGTTCGTCGATTGCCTCGCACAGGCCCCAGTAACGTCTCCTTCATCCTAGCCCTGAGATTTTAAAAAGTGCCTCATTCAAGGCTCTTTCAGGGTCAAGAAAATGAGACCCATCATTGTTACTGGTTCTTGGCATACTGAACACACCACGGGGAGTTTGCCAGACTCTGCCATGTGAGCAGGATACTTTTGGTAGCCTGCCACATTCTCCAGAGTAAGAACTAGATAATAAGAAGTCGCTTCCTAGAGCAGGGTTTTATAGTCTCTGGGTCTTGGTCGTTGATGGGATTACACGACACCAGGGGCAATTTGTGGGTATAATGCCTACATACTGGAAGGTGGAGGATCTGGGTGGAGGAGGCCCCAGTCCCAATCCGAGCAGGCTTGGAGATCTACTCACTGGGTCCCACACACCTGGGTTCCTCTGCTGGTTCTTTCATGCATGAAGCTCATCCGAACGTGTGGAAAGTGGTCTTAAGCATGGCTGTGGCTGGAACCAGAGGACTTCAGCTGCCAGGGCTCTGCTTGGGTGGGGAGGGAAACTCAACCCACCCTCCTCCAAGGGGCCCCAGTGAGGACAGCCAGGCGCAGGGGGAGGAGACTCCTCATCTGGTACCCCAAGCATTGCCAGGAGCCATTTCAGAGTGCAGAACTCTTGAGCATCTCTGGATGTGACCCCAAAACAAAAACAACAACAAAATTGTAGATGTAGGGGTTGGAGCATAGTACAGCAGGTAGGATGTTTGTCATGCACGAAGCCGACCTGGTTCTATCCCTGGCATCCCATATGGTCCCCCAAGCACCATCAGGAGTAATTCCTGAGTATAGAGCCAGAAGTAACCCCTGAGCATCACTGGAAACGATCAAAAAAGAAAAAAAATGCAGATGTAGATATCACCCCAGACCTTCTGAATCTAACTCTGTATTTAATAAAAAGCCCAAGTGATTTGTGCCCGCCCAAGCAACAGAAGGCTGCTTCTGCAACCAGAGTCTTGCACTATGACCTCAAGGGACTCAAGGAGAAAAGTTTCCTGGTTAACTGGAAGCTCTTAGCATTCAACTTGGTATGATAAGAGTACCTTTAAGAGAGTATAAAATGTAACTAAGTTTTCTCTTTTCCCCACAGATCCTGACAAAAGGAAGATTCTATAGCTGGCTTAAGGGACTCAAAGACAGCAGGGCATGCGCCAGGATTTATACACAGAGTCATCACATTTCTGCACTGTACTCTCACTCATTACTCTGATCCATCACTATATTTTTCGTCCATAGCTAACTCCTGGTCTTGGCTTTTGCTTTTACCCCATGACTGAGTAACACCAGACACCCCATTCATTCTCCATCCTGTCTTCTTTACCATCTCCACTGTCCTCAGATTAAATGAATGCAAAGGGGAGCTATGAAGTAGTGCTGCATGTAGGGTGCTTACCTTTCATGTGCCTTGAGCAGGCCCCAGTAACCTCTCCTTCGTCCCAGCCCTGAGATTTTTAAAAAAGTGCCATATTCAAGGCTCTTTCAGAGTTAGGAGAATGAGACCCTTCATTGTTACTGGTATTTGGCATATTGGGTACGCCACAGGGAGTTTGCCAGACTCTGCCATGTGGGCAGGTTACATTCGGTAGCCTGCCAGGTTGTCCAAAGTAAGAATGAGATAATAAGATGTCTTCCGGGACTGGGTTTTATAGTCTCTGACTCTTGACCATTGATGGGATTACACAGCGCCAGGGGGCAGTTGGCAGGTGTGACCCCCGCCTACTGGAATTTGGAGGATCTGGGTAGAGGATGCTCATCCCCAATCTGAGTAGGCTTGGAGATCTCAGCCCCGGGACCTGCGTGGCTTTGTTCCCCTGCGGGTACCTTCATGTGTGTGGAGAGTGGTCTCAGCATGGTGGTGGCTGGTTCTGGAGATGTTCGGCTGCCGGAGCCCTGATTGGGGAGGGGAGGAAAACTCAACCCGCTCCCCTCCAAGGGGCCCCGGCGAGGACAGCCAGGCACGGGGTCAGGAGACTCTGTGCTGTTCTCTTCCAGGAGCTAGGTTTTATAGTCTCTGAGTCTTGGCTGTTGATGGGATTACACGGCGCCAGGGGGCCAGTTGGTGGGTGTGACCCCTGCCTATTGGAATTTGGAGGATCTGGGTGGAGGATGCTCAGCCCCTATCCGAGTAGGCTTGGAGATCTCAGCCCCGGGACCCGCGTGCCTTTGTTCCCCTGCCGGTACCTTCATGTGTGCGGAGAGTGGTCTCAGCATGTGACTTTTCATGTGGCAGATCTGATTTTATCTGTGGATCAAATTGCTTCAGAATATGAAAGCTATTTAACCATTGCATGTTTCCCTAACATTGATGGTATCTAGCAAGACCACATGAGCTCTCACTGCCATCATGGTTAACACTGTCACTCATTACTCTGCCCCCCCCCCCACATTATATAGGGATTACCCCAAATAGTCCTCTAAGCATAATCAGAAATGATCGCTGAGCTCAGAACTAGGAGTAAGTCCTGTGCAATGTTGGGTGTGGCTCAAAAACCCAAAAGAAAAAAAATAGATGCAAGGAGAGGTCTAATTCCAAAACTTGTTCTTTCTGTGACCCTGTACAGCTTCAAATAAGCTGCCTATTTAAAAAAAGTAAAATAAATATAATCTAATTATAAGATTTAATCATAGTTTGCAAACTTGTTTCCTTAGGATACTCAAATGTTCTGTTATTCAAACTGTAATTCACAGAGCAGCAGCAGCTGAAGTACATAGGAATTTGTTAAAAAATGCATGTTCTTGGGCTGCAACCTAGACTTAATGAACCTGAATCCTAATACAATCGCAAATGATACACATGCACACTATTCAAGAGATACTACTCTTGAACACAGTCTATGCTGTGTGAATTCTGGTGAATTCTGGTGTGACCAGACAGAGGTGAGAATCCAGTTATTTGAAAACATCTTCATGATTTGAAAATAATGGACTACATATTAAACTAGTAGGTTTAATTTTAAATATATACTTGATCATTTCAAAGTCAACAGTTTTATTTTTAATTTCAAGGACAAGGGCTTATCTATCAATGAAACACTTGATATTTTAATTTCAATGACAAGGCTTATCAATGAAACACTTGCTAGGTAAAAACAGTAGACTCAAACCTCTTATTTCTGTTTCTAAATTATATGACCAATAGAAAGCAGTTACATTCTTCCATAAGCCACTGCTAAAATAAGAATCCTCATGGTGTCTCACTAATAAAAATTAAAAAATAAATAAATCATGGTCATGGTCATGGTCCTCCCGTTATTCATCGATTTGCTCGAGCGGACCCAGTAACATCTCTATCATGAGACTTGTTGTTACTGTGTTTGGCATATCGAATACATCATGGGTAGCTTGCCAGGCTTTGCCATGCGGGCGAGATACTCTCGGTAGCTTGCCGGGCTCTCCAAGAGGGGCGGAAGAATCGAACTCGGGTCAGCCATGTTGGCTGCGTGCAAGGCAAACACCTTACCCACTGTGCTATTGCTCCAGCCCAGATAAATAAATAAATAATATAAAATAAAAATAAAAAAATAAAATAAGAATCCTGTGCTGTGATTAAATTAGTACTCATTTCTATGTAAATTTAAAATATTAATGAGAATGAGAAAAGTAAGAAAATACCTGAGAAACAACAATGGATGCTTAATGTCTGGAAATACCTTTATTTGAACAAAAGTATGTAACACAGGCATCATTTAGAGAGGTCACCTTTAAAGTAGGTATATCCTCAGAGTACTTTATAGTAGGTATATCCTTTATAGTAGGTATATCCTCAGAGCTACCAGAGGATTTACTGTTAACCTCAGTTCCATGTCTTTACCATATCCACAACTTTTGCCCTGTTCCTGGCACACAGAGGGTGTACAAACAAAAGTATTTGCTTTTTGTTGAACTAAAAGTTGTGACAAAAGTCACTGTCACTGTCCTCCCGTTGTTCATCTATTTGCTTGAGCAGGCCCAGTAACAATGGAGATTGTAACACTTGTTACTGTGTTCAGCATATCAAATACATCACAGGTAGCTTGCCAGGCTTTGCTGTGTGGGTGAGATACTCTCAGTAGCTTGCCAGGCTCTCCAAGAGGAGCGGAGGAATCAAACCTGGGTTAGCAGTGTTGGCATGCAAGGCAAATGCCCTACCCGCTGTGTTATCGCTCCAAATCAAATAGCATAGGAAGTCTGAGAGAAACGTCCACATCTGTTCAAAATGTAAGTAAAAATAAACTAATGTGTCCAGCATTTCCTAGATATCAAATAACTTGAAGAGGAGAAAACAGACCTGAAATGACAATGTGAGATGCACCTGATTCTGAGGAGCTAACGGCAACTGCTGAGGGCTATAGTTTGTCTGAAATACTTACAGCTGAGGGAGCTGTCATATATGCACAATTTCAGACTTCTTCTCAGACCTACTGAGTCAGAATCTTTAGTCAACAGTTTCGGGAATTCATGTTGTGAAGTGTTAAACAAATCAGTTTGAGAGGCACTATTCCAAAGCTGGCCATAAAATAACTGTGCTCAAAATGCATGCTTAGCATGTGGGAACCTCCAGATTCAACCCCAACACCACCAAGAGTCAACCCAGACACCATACCATGTAGCAGCCCTGACTACTGCTGGGTTTGGTTCATAAGTCCAAAATAGAAAAAATTGTGACTAAAAAATGGAACATGCCCACAACAGACTGCACATGCAGTGGTTGACAGAGCCAACCATTTATGTGGCTCCCTCCTCTTCTTGGCACGTGATAGGATTTTCACTTTCCCATTCACTTAAAGAGAGTTGTGGCTATGCTTTCAACACTAAAATATCAGTGTAACTGTCACTAGTCACCTCCAAGAGAAGCTTTCAGGACCACATGCTATTTGACATGGTTATCAACAAGATATTGGGTAAGTGAATGCTCTATTTCTCTTACATCCAGGAGAGTCTTGAAGTCCCAATCCAATTTGCAACTGAAGATTTTCAGCTGAAGAAGTGAACAGACATTGTTTTAGAAACTAAAATTTGGAGATATGCCAAACACAGTAACAACAAAGTCTCCAATGGAGACGTTACTGGGCCCGCTCAAGCAAATCGACGATCAACGGGAGGGCCTTTACCTTTACCTTTACCTTTACCTTACCTTTGATGGCAGCATGTCCTTACCCATCCTAACTAAATTAACATGTATGCCCAGATTGTCACTATTTTTATAACATTTCTGTTTCTCTGCATTGAGATTATTCAAGTATTATTGTACCACTGTCCTCCTCTTGTTCATCGTTTTGCTCGAGCGGGCCCAGTAACATTTCCATTGTGAGACTTGTTATTACTGTGTTTGGCATATTCAATATGTCACGGGTAATTTGCCAGGCATTGCCGTACAGGCAAGATACTCTCAGTAGCTTGCTGGACTCTCTGGTGGGCAGAGGAATCGAACTCAGGTCAGCCTGGTCAGCCTCGTGCAAGGCAAATGCCCTACCTGCTGTGCTATTGCTCCAGCCCAAGTATTATTACCCAAGGATAAAATATTTTTTGGAGAAGGTTGTTGGACCTCACATGGCTACTTTTGGATGTGTTCAAGAGTCACTCCTATTGTTGCGAGGGATAAAACAGGAGCTGACTGCATGCAAAGTAGTGTTAAATGTCTTAACCCCTATACTAGCCTTTGGCCCTAAAAATCCCTTTCTAAAAATAGTAAATAGCATTATTTAACTCAATTATCCTCTTCAATAATAACACTTTAGTACAAAATTCAGCTTATCATCTCCTTTCCCCAGATTTCCTCAAGCATTTATACTTTTATTCTAACATATGCTTTTTAGTAAAATGCTTTAAAAAAATTTTTTTCCAGCAAGGTGATAGACTGAGTGTCACACTAGACTTGGCTGCACACGAATTTTGGCTGTTTCCAAATCTACCTCTTAAAAGAAAGATTTGCTCTCACTGAGGATAGACATACATACATATACACATATATACATATATATATATTTTAAATGTGGCTCTGGACCACCAATTCCTTCAGCCAATTCTTTCCGTAGAATACTTGCATAATGCATTCAATCTTTACTTTTATAAAAGAAACTTATTCCTGAAAACAACATCTCTTTTCACTTTGCACAGGGAAAATATAAATTATGTAAAGTCCATGAAAAGATTTAGAATCATGAGCTGGAGAGGCAGTGCAGTGTTTAAGATGCATTCTTTACATGTGGCTGAACCTATTTTGAATCCCAGTATTGCATATCCCAGAGCATAACCAAGAGTGATCCCTAGGCACAGAGCCAGAAGTAAGCCCTGAGTACCATTAGGTGTGGCCCCCAGAAAACAAAACAAAACAAAACAAACAAAATTTAGTACAATGGGTCAAATGTTTTGTTTTGATTGTTTTAGGGGCTTTGGGGTCAAAACCAATAGGGCGCAGACTTATAGGTTAGTGCAAGAAACTGAACACAAGACCTCACCAGTCTCACACAAGCAAAGCTATTTCCTTACTGCTGAGCTATTCCCCTGGTCCAGAGGGTAACTTGCTTTTCTGGGGTAGGAATATAGTTCAAAGGATACTGTACATGTTTCACATGACAGAGGCTCCGGTTTAGTGCCCAGTATTCCATCATCCCCAAAACATCTCTAGGAATGAGCCCAAGTCAATACATCCAGAATAGCACCTGATCATAATGGGTATTTGCAGCAAAACAAACCAAAAGTGTTGCAATTTTTGATTACTGATGAAACTGAAGATGTTTATGATTTTGTATATGGTCTCTATCCAAGGTATTTTCCTATTCTTATATGACTGTGATCCTTTTAAAATATTTTATAAGCACTTTCTGTGGGAAAGAGGGTCTTACAATAGGTAAGGTGCTCGCTTTGCATATTGCTTACCTGAGTTCAGTCTCTGGCACTATATAGTGTCCCCTGAGCACATAGTCAGGATTAACATCTGAGGCTGTGTGGTCTTGCCAAAAAAAAAAATCAATCAACTACCCTCCCCCCCAAAAAAAACAATAACAAAAAGCACTTTCTACATTAAGTACATTAACCTTTTCATAATTTCCATTTTCTTCTACCCCATTTTTAAAGAAGAGAGGTTTCTAGTGGCAGAATTAAGAATTAACAGATGGGAAACAAAACACAGTACAAATAGTGGGCAACAGCCAGCTGTGCACAGGCTTACTCCTGGCTCTACACTTAGGGATCACTTTTGATGGTGCTCTTAGAACCGTATGAGATACCAGAGACTAAAACTGGGTCAACTGATTGTAAGGTAAGTGCTGTAATATCACTCAGGTCCCTATTTCTACCTCACTTTCTTCAAAACTCGAGTTATGTCACTTTGCTTTTATTAAAGATCTACATTTGTACAAATTTTTGGTAATCAGAAAGAAATGCACAGAGGATTTCTACTTTTATGATGTCACTGTCCTCCCGTTGTTCATCAATTTTCTTGAGCGGGCCCAGTAATGTCTCCATTTTGAGACTTTGTTGTTACTGTGTTTGGCATATCGAATACATCACAGGTAGCTTGCCAGGCTTTGCCGTATGGACGAGATACTCTCAGTAGCTTGCCGGGCTCTCTGAGAGGGGCGGAGAAATCGAACTCGGGTTGGCCATGTTGGCTGCGTGCAAGGCAAACGCCCTACTCACTGTGCTATCACTCCAGCCAACATGGCCGACTTTTATGATAAAAGACAAAAACCAAATAGTGCCTAGCATGTATTTTCCAACAACCCCTCTGGAGGCAGTGGTATTATGAGAAGAATGGTTTGCCCTACCATGCCTCTTCAAGGTAATTACTTTACACAGGTTGTGTTTTTACCAAATTATTTCTTCTTTTAGTAGTATAACTGTTAATGTTGATTTTAAGTGTTGCTTTCCATAATTTGGTAGATTATTTTGAGGATCTAGGAATATTTTAAAAATTCCAAGAAATGGATGATGAGAATTGTTTCTTTACTTGACATTACAGGAATGCTCTGCTTTTAGATAGTGAGGAATACCTATACAGTGATCCAGGAAGTTAAACTAATTAAAAAAATCATTATCCAATGATAGGAAAGAAGTGAAATGTGAAGGAGGAAGTGGGTGAACTCTCTTAAGATTCTATAAAAAGCTGACAATTCATTCAACTACTCAACCAAACCCCAAACCTGTAGAATATCTCCCATGCTCTGCTTACTAAAGGGTAAAGTGACTGACCTTTCTACTACTCTCCACAGGCATAAACACAATCCCACAGGCATTACTGTTGCAGGAAGAGAAGAATATACTAATTTTGCAATTAAGTCCAAGGGATCAGTCTTCACAGTCTTTAAAAAAGAAAACCCAACTTATCATTTATAGCCAAGCTACTGTGAAAAATAAGAGTAAAATAAGAAAGAACAATGACCCCAGAAGTTTGATAAAAACCCTAATACATAACATCCTAATATGTATATAAGACTTTTTGGTTTACACACACACACACACACACACACACACACACACATACCAGCAAATAATGGACTATGCTCACATATGAGGCCATCAGAAAAAATCTGGGCCCATATATGCTGAGTTCAAGCAGGTCAAGCATCTCATTCATGAGTCTAAGTAGGTAGCAGGCAGCATGGATTCACGAAGCAGTTAACAGATGTTGGGGATTTCTGCCAAATTGTTGCTAAGGGAACATGTGTGAAGATGCCCTGAATCTAAAAAAAAAAATTGCTTGCTTTGAAGATCCTGTGGGTTGGCCACTTGACCAGACTAGCACACAACCTTACTAAAGAGGAGGGGTGTGAGGGGAAGTGGTCTAGATGATGGACTAAAGATAATAGGTTTGCAAGCAGCAGGAAATACAAATACAGCCCCTACATGAAAGGGAAAGACAACTTAGTGAAGATATCAGAAAACACCTTTGTCTTTTTGGTCACAATAACACCATTCGTAATTATATCTTGAGTGAATAGAGTTGATGGTTACCTTAAAAAAAGGGCAAGAGGGAAAAAGTCACACCATTTTAGGTAATTTTCACATTGCAGAGAAAAGGCCTTATATAAAATCAATATATTGTATCAAGCATCTAGAAGATGTCAGGCAGTTCAGATGAGCCATTCCTATTAATATCAGCACCAAATAGCACTGACCTGAAATGGCTATACTGGTATGTCAGTGTCCCAGAGGAACAGGAACAGGAAAAACTGGTTTTAAATCCAGTAGCATCATATCATTTATCATATAGCCTGTATAAAAATATCTCTGGCACCTTTAAAAAATATGGAGAAATGCCAAGTCCCCTGCACTTTTATTTCCTCTGTGGCTTTCATCAGTCTAGTCAGGTATTGTTTCCCTCTAATAGATTATACCCACCCACCTCTTTCCTGGGTGTCTTTCTCTACCCATCTGAAGTACATTCTGCAAAAAAGGCCCTTGTGAGTTTTGCCTCCCTGAATCAAACTTTTACGCACTTTCATCCCCATGAATCTATAATGGCCCTGCATATCACTTCACCAATAAAAGATAGAAGAAACTAAGCTTTTAAGAAGACATGGAAATTTGTATTTGGTGATACTGGAATTTAGCCAACATGTAAAAATTCTAACCACCCTGCAGAAGAAAAAGAACATTTGGAAATGCCCTGGAGGACAAGCTACCAAGCAGAGAAAACGGTAACACAGAATGCCAAAACAACAAATATATGAGTGAAGATGCCATTTTGGAAGTTCCAGTCCACCTGAGTTTTTAGTACTCCAACCCCAGACATCATCTCATTGCAACTGCATAAGAAACACCAAGGCCGTCAGACATAAAAATCATCTATCTGAGCTTCATCAGCCCACAGAAATGTGTAAGATAATAATAAAAGGGTTTGGGATGAACTGCAATAAAAAAATCTTCTTTCCCTATTATAAGCATACTTGAGAATTTTATTAGCATGACATGATCACAGGTACTCCAGCAGAAAATCAGAGGGTGGAAAGAAGACCCAGTTCAAGGGAGACACATTGCAGTCAGAAAATACTATGTCTCTTACTACTTCTTATCTTTTAGACTTATCTTAGTACTTAGTACTTGTCTTTTAGTACTTCTTACCTCTGGATCATCCTGCCAGAGCTTGGATTCTAAGAACAGCAAGTGAGGTCAAGAAAGTTCTGCTGTATGCTGAAAGTAGACTATAGACCAAACATGACTGCCACTCAGTGCCTCTTTTGCAAACCACAAAACCCAAAAGAAGAGAGAGAACAAAAGGGAATGCCCTGCCATAGACGCAGGGTGTGATGGGGGAGATGGGGGGTTGGGAGGGATGCTGGGATCCATGGTGGTGGAAAGTGGGCACTTGTGGAAGGACGGGTATTTGATTATTGTATAATTGAAATCCAAGCACAAAAATTTGTAAGTCTACAACTGTACCTCATGGTGTTTCACTAATCACTGTCACTGTCACTTGTCCTCCCATTGTTCATCGTTTTGCTCGAGCAGGCCCAGTAACATCTCCATTGTGACAATTGTTACTGTGTTTGGCATATCGAATACAACACGGGTAGCTTGCCAGGCTTTGCCGTGCGGGCGATATACTCTCAGTATCTTGCCGGGCTCTCCAAGAGGGGCACAGGAATCGAACTCAGGTTGGCCATATTGGCTGCTTGCAGGGCAAACGCCTTACCCACTATGGTATCGCTTCAGCCCGTTTCACTAATAAAAATTATTCTCCTAAAGAGCCTTGAATATAATCTCAGGGCTAGGATGAAGGAGACGTTACTGGGGCCTGCTCAAGGCAATTGACAAATAAAAATTTAAAAAAAAAAAAGTTCTGCAATTATATTCCAGCCTTCTTAATTCACCCATTCCACCTCCCAGATTTCCCAAATGCTCTGAAATTTATTTTCCAATGAACTATCTTCCAATTAACTAATTTCTGCTCTTAGCTCAAAGCAAGAGTAGCTAATAAGAAATTCAATGGCCAGGGTCAGCTCTTCAGCTACTGGGTCTTTCCAGGTATTGAAAATGATGTCTGACACTCCAGCTTTTCCCTGGGAAGGAAGATCAGGGCTTTTTCTTTCAGCTATAATACTTTTCTCACTAGCTGCTTCTCAGTCTTCCTATATCCCAAAAGTCTGGTGGGAACTCCGCTAAAGGGCCTCCATATCTATGAGGTAAACTCAGGCATAACTTGATAGTGGCAAAATATGTCTCTAAAACCTCCACTCATTGCCCATCCCACATTTCTTAAATAATAGAAGCGTTCTCAGCTTCTCTCCTTGTTCATTGTTAAACTAACTCTTAAGAAAAAAATTTTCACTGTTTATATGTTAGAGTCCATCTCATGGCAGCTGTGGATCTTACCTATCAGGTCTCCTCCCTTTTCTAGAAGGAACATGTTGCCAGATACTTGATTACCAGAATGCTTGTGACTAGTCCTTGACCACCAGAGCCACCATATGCCTCCATGTGAGCCAAGGATTCCCTAAAGGCCACCACATTTCCTTGGAGTCTTGATCAAAGAAATTTCTCCAGTAACTGGGATAAGAATCCAAAAATGCTATTTCTCTCCTGGGTTGCTGGCCACAAGAGCAGATCTTTCAGCTTCTTAGAACTAGTTTCTAACTACCCCCTATGTGGTGTATTTCCTGCAAAAGCCCAAACCTATTAGTTTCTCCCTACTCTTTCTTCATATGAGTTAAGAAGTCCGCGAATGTCATTTTTGTCTCTTCAGCTATGCAGTCTCTTCCCAACCCTCCCACAGAAGTTCAGTGGAGACTATTTTCTCTATATTTGCCTCCCCAACTACTCCCTTGAACCTCTGAACTCCATGTCCCAAGCAAGATCAGTGTTCAGGAACCCTGGATATTCTGTGAAACTTTCCACCTTCAGTCAACATCTGTGGACCCTTTTCCTGGCCTCTGGCTTCTACATTAATACCTAGGCTTGATAAATACCTAGTAGGTATTTCTCCACTCTCTAATTTCAATCGCTGGCCAGTCAACCATCAGCAGCCACCAAAAACAACATAAGAACTCTGTATGCCTGTCTTTGATCACATACCATTCCTAAGAACTCTGGCTGCTTATCCTCCAGCCCTTCAGATCAAATCTGCTTAAGCACAAAGTTTCAAGATGGAAAGACCTATTAGCTTCCTATCAACTGCTCTACTGGAACTGTATTACCTGGCCCAGAAGCATCCCAGGCCTCAGGGCTCAGGTTTACCACTGTCATTCACCAGTGGAAAAGCCAGCAGTCACCAAATGCAATGAAATTGCCTGGTTACCAGTAGACATGCTCCAAGTAAGGAGCAGCACCAGCAGTTTAGTCTGTAATTATGGGATGTCATCACCAGTTGACCTCAGGGGTCATACTGACCCTTTTCAAAAGAATCTAGGCTTCCCCTCATAGTCTTTTAGCTCTGAAAAGCAGACTACCCTTACTCAGTCATCTGACCTGTTAACCAAATATACAAGCATTATCCTCTGGGCAATTTCCTTTACCTTTCTCATATGCATTTTTTGTGTCTATAAAATAAAGATTGTTCCTCCCTCTTCGCAGAGTTTCCAAGAGAACTGGTAACAATGCAGAATAGTAGTATTTGTTATACTACAGCAGAATAGAACAAATGGAACTCCCTCTCATGGATACCATTCACTGATGGACACTTCAGCCCCATCTTACCATAAGGAAGAAATCTAAAAAGTCCTTAGGAACCAGAGATTTTCTAAGTATGTTTATGGCATGAGAAACAGCTGACCCACTCAAGACTGCCTGGGTTCATCATTCAACTTGTTCCCTGGATCAATTCCATCCTCCCTTTCCTCAAGGAAGAAAAAAGAAGAGCCATTACACTGTCAAAAGGATCACTAGCATTACCATCACCCTGAATCTGAGTGTATCCAGGCTGAGACTACCTAGGATATACACCCCACAGGTCAGACATTCAACAGCTGAATTTTCCACACAAGTATTTCTTGGAAATGAATGGATACCAAAAGAATCCTATAACTGAAGTGTATTTCTGTGGGGCTTGACTTATCAACGACTCAGAGCTTTATAAAAAGGATTGACTTGCTTTCTCTCACATCTGAATTCCCAAATGGAGCTAGGAATGCTGAGGAACATACCTGTGTCTCTGCTATATGTACAGGTTCTCAAAATACTGAAGGAGAGCGTTTCAGAACATGGACTTTGAAACCTTTTAGTGAAAGGTCCATGGAGCATAACCTTGGGTTAAATGCGACTAATTTAAAGAAAGAATTTTGTTGCTCTCTGATTCTGAAAGAAACATAATGTACCTCACTGAGGTCAGGCTCTATTTTTAATAATAGAGTCTATTTCCAAAGGATACTTCTCCAGCAAACTTACTCTCAAATCATTTCACCCCTATCTTTTTTTGTACTGCACAGACCATTCTCGGTAGAATCTGCTACTTTGTTGTTTGCGAAGTAGGTGCAGTGTTCAATTCTAAATGAAGTCCATCTCCACGACCTGGGCTGTGTTTTACCAGAGCATTTCTGCAGACTTACACGCTCACAGGTAACCACTCATTTGGTCTTTATAACAATACCAGGCCATGAAAGCTTTTACTAAAGGCAGTGTCCTAAAGGGCATTCCTCCCCTCTCACCCCGCCCAAAGGACTTTAGAAACTTCGATTCCACTCAGCATATGACCATGAGCTCAGCGATTAGCACAAGGCCTCCCAACTGTCACTCGGACAAAAAACAGCCAGCCGACTTGGCTCAGCCCTGGGACCCGGCCAGAAGAAGCCCAGAACACAGTCACACCCAAGTTCGGAACTGAGATTTGGGCCAGCAGAGAGGGCACTCACTTGGGCCTCAGCACCACCACATGTCCGGGCAGGCTGGGCTGCACAGTGAGCAGCGCCGGCAGCAGCCCGTGGTCCCTGGGTGGGCAGGCCGTGCCGCTGACCCGGGGCCACCTCCGAGCATCTCTCCTGCAGCGTCCACCCAGGAGCCCTTCGCAGGCCCCGCGGCCAGTCCCCGAATCCACACACGCAACAAGTCGCCGCTCCCCCAGGCCCTCCCGCCTGCCCTGACAGCCCGGCCCGGGGCGCCCGCCTCGCGCTGCCCACGCCTGGGAGCCGGGGCCGAGGCGCTGCTGGCACTCGCACCCCGGACCCGCGCTGCCCCCGCGCCGCCCCCCGCGCTGCCCGCAACAGGTCGGCGCGCCGCGCCCCGCGCCCGCCCGCTCACCTCCAGCAGCTGCACGTAGCTCGCGGGAAACCAGCCGCGGCCGCCGTCGTCCTTCTCGCCCTCCCACCAGCCGCCGTCCGGGACCTGCAGCAGCGTGAGCAGCTCGCCCTCGGCGAAACGCAGCCCCTGGCCGTGCCGCTCCCCGGAGAAGGGGTACAGGGTCCGGCAGCGCGCGCCGGACATGGCTCCGCGCCGCTCACCACACGGCCGGCATCCCCGCCGCGCCCCCCTCCCGCCACGGGAGACGCGCGCGGGGCGCGGGGCCGGCGCGGGCTGAGGAGACGGGCGGCCGCGGCGCGGGCTGAGGAGATCGGCTGCCCCGGTTCGGGCTGAGGAGACCGGCGACCCCGGCGCGGGCTGAGGAGACGGGCGGCCCCGGAGCGGGCTGAAGAGACCGGCGGACCGGCTCCGGGCTGAGGAGATCCGCGGCCGGGGTTCGGGCTGAAGAGACCGGCCACCCCGGCTCGGGGCTGAAGAGACCCGCGGCCCCGGTGCGGGCTGAGGCGATCAGCGGCCCCGGTTCGGGCTGAGGAGACCGGCGACCCCGGCTCGGGGCTGAGGAAACCCGCGGCCCCGGCGCGGGCTGAGGAGATCGGCGGCCCGGGTTCGGGCTGAGGAGACCGGCGGCCGCGGCTCGCCTGGGGGCGGGGCCCGGGGGGGAGGAGACCGAGGCGCCGCGGGCTCCAAGGCAACTTCCCGGGAGCACCGAGAGCGCCAGGCGAGCCGGGGGCTGGCCACGTGCGAGCGCCGCTGCCCAGGGCGTCCGGCGCCGCGCCCCCGCGACCAGGTTTCTCCGCTGGTGGGTGGCCTGGCGCGGTACGGCTGAGGAGGCGGTGGCCTGGATGGGAACTCCCCGCTCACAGCCGCACCACAGAAACCCCTGAGTAGAAACCTCTGTTGGCCTCGCTAAGTGGTCTGTGAGGGAATGCGTTTGTGGCCCTCACTATCGAGGTAGGACCTGGGGATGAGCTTGCCTCAGCAGAAGCTAAACAGTGGGTGAAAGACAGGTTTGGAGGCTTATGTCTCAGCTGTGGAGTCTGGCATCAGGCAGTGTGTTCGCCCAGAAAGACCAAGCAAAGAAGCGGTGGAGTCGGAGTTGAGAGAATTGGAAGCCGACCAATGTGGATAAAATGGAAGAAAAGAGAAAAGAGGTTGAAGAGGTAATATAGGGCGCTCCTTGCACTCAGCCAACCCAAGTTCCATCCCAGCACCCCATATGGTCTCTTGAGCTCTGCAAGGTGTGATTCCTGAGCTCAGAGCCAGGAGTAAGATCTGAGTACAGCCTGGTGTGAGAAAGGGAGGAAGGGAGGGAGTGTCTCCAACTTCTTTGCCAGGGAAGGTAGGCTCACCCAAGGTACCTACTGTTCTGAAGTTGACCTTGAACAAGAGTTTAGAAGTAAAAGAAATCTGAGTTTGCTAACTTACTCTCTGGTAAAACAAATTCATTTTCTTAAGTTGTAAAATATCTGAACCCTTTTAGTTCTCTCTATGCTTCTAATACCTTACTTTACATCCTGGTTATTAACCTTCCGTAACTTCTAATAGTTCATTAAATCTAAATTTCTCAGGCTATGAATTTCTGTTTCTCCACAAAACCTACCTAGATGCCTTTTATGTAAAAATACAGTCCAGCTTGTCCTGAAAAGAATACAACTGGTAGGGCACTTGCCTTGCTGATGCCTGACAAGTGGGTTCAATCTCCAATATCCCATATGGTCTCCCAAGCTCCACCATAAGTGATCCCAAGCACAGAATCAGGAGTAAGCCTTGAGCACAGCTGGGTGTGGCCCCTCTCCAAAAAAATAAAAAACCCAAAAAACAGCCTGGCCAGACTATAAGATCTTTAAAGTCTTGCACATTTTATTAATGCATTGAGTCAAATTCCAGCACAATCTATCCTTTAATAGAACAGCTCTATTGCAACTCAGAATCCTCTAAGGTTCTAATGAGCTAGGTAGTTGTGGTGCACTTTAAATTAATCCTGCACAACTTCCCATATAGTTTAGCTCCAAATGATTCAACAGAGCAGTTCCTGCAGCACCAAACTTGATAATGTGTATCACTTAATCACTTAATCACTTAATCCCCGTTATTCATCGATTTATTCGAGCGGGTGCCAGTAACGTCTCCATTCATCCCGGTTGTGTGCTAGCATAGCACAATGGTATCTGTTCGTTCTAGGAACATGCAGAGCCTCAAACCAATCATTTAGGGTCTTGACGAAGAAGTCTGACCATCTTATAGGTGGGCGTCCACGTGATCTTTTGATGTCCCGTGGAATCCAATCAGTAATGGCTCTAGTCCAGCGGTTGTCTGTAAACCTCATTACGTGTCCAGCCCATCTGATTTTTGATGTCTTGGCAAATGAGACAGCGTCCCTGATTCTTGAGCGTTGACGAAGATCAGAACTCCGGATTCTATCCCTCATTTGAGTGAATCGTGATATTCCAAGCATAGCTCTTTCGATTCCTCTTTGAGAGACCCGAATAGCGTTCTCATCCTGTTTTCGTAGGGTCCAGGTCTCTGAGGCATATGTTAATGCAGGAAGAATAGTGGAATCAAAGAGATGTGCTCATAGCTGGAGGTTCTTTGTCCTTTTAGTTATTTCTTCAATGCTCTTGAAGGCATTCCAATGTGTAATTGTAACAATTGTGTAACAATTTATTTATTTTTATTTCTCTAATCTTATAGGCTGTTTTGGTTTTTGCTCCCAATTTATACGTAGAGAAAATAGACTCAACAAATATGACTTGTCCACCATGAGACAGCTAGTCAAGGACATGACCAGGTTCTGGTATCAGACCTGGCACATTGAGTGCTGCTTCCTCTAGTCAAAGTCAGAAAATATATCTTTGTGGTTCATTCCCAAATACAAATTAAGAAAGCACCCTCTGGTTCCTAATAACAATGGATACCTAATAACAGTGTAATAAAAGTAAGAATGAACTAACCAGCAGTGCTGTCCTTGACCTCAAGTGACCTCAGATAAGTCTTCTAACAACTTTGGGCCTGGTCCCCATCTGTGATTGGATGTTGAATCCTGTAACTGGAACATAGGACTTAAGATAGTTAAATTTAATTACGAGTTGAATGTATGGGCAGGCTCTGGATTCCCTATGTTCAATCCTCAGCTCTACTGCTTCGTAGCTGTGTAACTGCTCTTTGAAAATTTCTTGAATCTCTTGAAGTTCTGCTTTTCTTCATCATTAGAAAATGATAGTAATATTTAAATCATAGATATTAGGTCAAGTAATCATAAAAAGAGTGCCAGGTGGTCCATCTAACATCTTAAACTCACTTGTGTGGACCGAAGCAGGCTCTTCAGCCTCGCCCAGTCTAAAGTTTGACACCCACACAAAGGGAAGGCTGGACCCTCAGCTTTTTGCGCCCAGAATTACCCCTCATGGCATCACTTTAAAATCTGTAACCCAAAAAGCGTGCCAACCCTAGTGTGTCTGCATGAAGAAGTTACTTCATCTATGTCTTATATTAGAGTTACCAGTAACCCCAGGCCTTGAGTTTTTCACCTCTCCATAACTCACTGTAACAGCCAAAGACAGAACAACTATAGGGTTCTAAGCACAAGAAACAACACCAAACCACAAAGGTCACAATGGAAAAACATTGCAGAAACTCACCACGCCTAATGAGTGAAATAGCCACCCCCGATGAACTAAATATTAATAATGAACTAAATATTAATATATAACCTCTCAGATAAGAAATTTAGAATGGAGCTGTTAAGAATGCATAAGGAGCTCAAAGAAGAAATGGAATGTACTGTCGTTAAAATACAAGAGGATTTAAGAACAGAAATGAGGAAAATACAAACTGAAATATAAGCAGAAATGATAGACCTGAAAAACTTGATAGGTGAAGTAAATAACTCACTGGAAGGTCTCATCAGCAGAATAAAAACTGCTAAGAACAGAATCCAAGATGTCCAAACAACAGCAGAAGATGAAAAAGAATGTAAAAGTAAACTCACAGATATCAAGAAGAAAATGGGATGGAGTCAATAGGAATAACATAAAGATAATTGTAGTCCCAGAGGAACAGGAAGAAAACCCTGATGAAGAAGCAACTAGCAAAGCCATCATTGCTGGGATGTTCCCAGAGCAGATGAGCTCATGCACCCAAATTCAGGAGGCCTGAAGGGTACCAACTAAAAGAAACCCAAATAAACATACTCCAAGACACATACAACCTAATCAGAATGAGGAAAATTAGAGATAGAGATAGAGATAGAATAATGAAAGCAGCAAGATCAAAGAAGGAAATTACTTAAAAGGAACATCCTTAAGATTTATCTGGTGAAACTCTCTGGGCCTGAAGACATTGTGGGATATAGTGAAAAATCTCAATGAAATGACTACCTCAACAAGAATATTTTACCTAACTAGACTCTCATTCATACTTGAAGGAACAATACACAGATTCACAGACAACTCAGGAATTTCATAGACTCACAACCATGATTATTATAGGAAAAATGAAATGGGATACTTTACAACAAGAAGAGCTCCTTTCAAACACACAAAACTTTTGCAGAAATATGGAACAAAACTCCATAACAATGATATCTCTGAGTGTCAGTGGGCTAAACACACCAATTAAAAGACACAGAGTGGCAGGATAGATCTGAAAATTGGGCCCAATATTCTGCTGCCTGCAAGAAACACACCTGACAAGTCAAAGCAAACACAGACTCAAAGTCAAGGCTGGAAAACAATCAAAAAAGTTTTACAATAAAAAAAATGCCCTCAAAACAACTGGGGTGGCCATACCACATAGACTCCAGACTGAAGAAGGATATGAGACAGTAAAGATCATTTCTTAATGATCAAGGGATCTGTACACAAGAAGAATTCACTTTACTTAATGTATATGCACCTAATGAGGGACCAGAAAAATACTTAAGGCAATTGCTCATAGACTTGAAGAAAGTCACTGATAGCAACTAAGTAGTTGGAAATTTCAACATCACTTTATCACCTTGGGATAGATCAACCAGACTAAGTTCAGGAAAGACATACTTTATTTGAGGGAAAAAAATGGAAAGGAGGTAATTAGCATATGTATATATACTAATATATTTAGTGTATATATGTGTGTGTGTGTGTATACACACACACACACACAACGTTTTATCCCCAGAAAGCTAAATAAGCATTCTTCTCCAGAGATTATGGGACGTTCTCCAAAAATAGACCACATACTGGGCCACAAATCACACCTCCATAAAATTAAGACGATAAAAATTATATCAACTAGCTTTTCAGACCATGAGGCACTGAAAATACAAGTTAATCACACATAGAAACAGATAATCAAATCAAACACCTGGAAATGGATACACACACAAATCTTGCAACTGAGCAGCTTGCTGCAGAGATGTCTGGAGATTTTGCAATAGGTTGCTTTTACCAGGCCACTCCAGATGGGAGCAGGTGCCAAGTAAGTCATGATAAATGAGACTACATTAAGCTAAGAAGCTTTTGCATCTCAAAAGAAGCAGTGACCAACGTACAGAGAGTTCACGGAATGGGAAAATTATTTACCCAATACCCATCAGATAAGGGGTTAATATCCAAGATTTATAGGACACTTGTAGAACTTTATAAGAAAAAAAAAACCCAACCCCATCAAAAAATGGGGAGAAGAAATGAACAGAAACTTCCTCAAAGAATGTTGCCAAACGACACATGAAAAAAATCCTCTACATAAGGGAGATGCGAATTAAAACAACAGTGAAATATTACCTTACATCACAGAGACTAGAACACATCACAAAGAGTAAGAACAACCAGTGCTAACATGGATGTGAGGAGAAAGGGACTTTCCTTCATTGTTGGTGGGAATGCTGAGTGGTCCAGCCTTTTTGGAAAACATTATGGACATTCCACCAACAACTAGAAATTGAGCCTCCATATAACCAAGCAACATCACTTCTGGGAATATACCCCAGGGTGCAAAAACACACAGTAGAAATGACATTTACATTTGTGTGTTCACTGTAGTACTGTTCACAATAGCCAGAATCTAGAAAAAACCTGAGTGCCCAAGATCAAATGACTAGTTGAATAAACAATGGTACATCTACACAATACTAAACAGATGTTTGAAAAAGTGAAGTCATGAAATTTGCTTATAAATGATGGACATGGAGAGTATCATGCTGAGAGAAATAAGTCAGAGATGGACAGAAATAGAATGATTGCACAAATTTGTGGGATATGGAAAAAAACAAACATGATATGAACCAATACCCAAGGACAGTAGAAACAATGGTCAGAAGGATTGGTCCTAGGTTGGAAGGGACCATTATGACAATGATGGTTGAAGGGATTGCTCTCGATTGGAGATGTGTGCTGAAAATGGATAAAGGACCAAACATTATGGGCTCTCAGTGTCTGCATTGCAAACCATAATGCCCCAAAGGGGAGGAAGAGAGAGACAGACAGACACACAGACAGAGACAGAGAGAAAGACAGAGACACAGAGACACAGAGAGTCAGAGGGACAGAGAGAGAGAGGAGGGATCGGGATATATTTGTGGAAGGAAATAGATGGATGTTGAAACATTGTATGACTGAAACCCAATCATGAAAGCTTTGTAACTGTATCTCATGGTGATTCAATTAAAAAAATGAAAAATTAAAAAAACAAAACAGTGCTATGCACCTTAGCATACTAATTTCAGCAAATTAATTTTAACTACATAGAAGGGTCCTGGATTTGAATTATCTAAAATTTATTATTATTATTACTGTTATTGTTATTATTACTGTTTTCTCCTTTTCCTTCATACTTATTTTTGGTTTTGTTAGTGTTTCAATGATGTAGGCCATGGATACCTGGCTACTGTGCTCTCACATTCAGTTGTGGTGCTTGCCAAGGTTCACACATGCAGTTGCAGTTCTCATACAATAGGTCTAATTATATGAGTAGATGTACAAACCTCCTTTAGTTGTGTTGCTTGCACACACACTTGTTTTTCATAGTCACACTTGTTTTTGGCTATGCTTTTGTTTTTTTGTTTGTTTCTTTGGGACCATACTTGGATGTGCTCAGGGCTCGCCCCTGACTCTGCTCTCATGGATTACTCCGGAAAAGGTTTTGGGGACCAAATATGGTGCTTGAGGTTGAACTTGGGTCAGCTGTGGTGTGCAAGACAAGCACCTTCCCTGCTGTACTATCACACTGAACTCTAGGGTCACATTTTTTCATTGTGCTGACAGATATTCCCCAGGGGTTATAGCTCCTAGCTGTGGTGTTCATGCATCTTTTACTTTTAGTGCTCACCAGGGTTCATGCTCTCACACATACTCCTCTAAAGTGTGGGGCATCCAGATATTACTATGGTACCACAAATAACAGGCATTATAGCTGCCATGTTCAAATAGGAGAGCTGCCAGGTTCATACTTGGATAGAATATCAAGGATAGAACTCCCACCTAACCTCTCGACTGAGCTATTTCCTGGTATCCCCAAAACTTCCTTTTCAGAACAGTAGTAGAAGTGAAAAGTTTTACAGCTCTAGGATGCTGAAAAGATAGAAGGAATCTAGATTTCTGTTTTCTTGCAAGATCTTAACAAAAAATTAGTTTCTCCTTCTGGTCTTTTATTGCTATCTTGAGATTTTACTTGAAACTTTAATTATTTAACTTTGTTGAGAACTAAGACTTATTTTACTTACTCAGAAGAGAGATAAAATACTTGCTTTAAAGTTGCTTCTTTTTCATAATGCTGAAGTGCATGTTTTGCATGCAGGAGGCTCAGATTTAATCCCCAGCACTTTATGGTCTCCCAAGCACACTTGGAAACAACCCTCAAGAAATGAGCAAGACTTAAATCCAAACACTACTGGGTGTGGCGCCAAAAGAGAAAGAATTGGAAAAATAGATTTATTTCTACATTCCACTAGACTGGGGAAATTGGGGGATTTTGCTGTGGTTGTGGTTTGGGTTTTGGTTTTTAAACCACACCAGGTGGTACTCAGGGATTACTTCCTGCTCATTACTAATTGGGATTCATTAGTAGCAGTGCTGGGGCACCATTCAATGCCAGAGATCCCACTAGGGTCGCTTGCATTCAAAACCTGCACTCTAAACCCTTGATCTATTTCTCCAGCTTGAAAATTTGAGTTTTGTTTTTAAAGCTGCTGTCCCTCCCCCTCCTCTCCTTAATTTCCCCAAGCACAGAAAGAAAAAATTTCCTACATCCCCTCCCTGTGGAGAAATCCAGGCAGTTTAAAAAGCCTGTGAATTCCAATTTTGTATGTCAGAATGGGGCTACAGAGTAGTGTTCGAGAATTGTCATGGCAACATGTTCCCTGGTGGGTCCTGGGCTGCACTCCCAGGCAGAGGAAACTCCCAAGTGGATTTCTGACCCAGAGCGGGAATCAGAGGGAAAGACTGCACTGAATACTAAAGGATCTATGACAGCAAGACTTACACACTAACTTATCATATGGTCCATTTCTAGAAGTTGAATGCCAAGCAGGCAAAGTCAGTCTAGCAGAAGAGAGGGATAAACTTTACTACCCCTTAGAGTTCCCTATGTTGATAGATTATTGTTTCCCTGTGTACTTTATTATTATTGTTATTATTTTTGTGTGTGTGTGGTGGTGGTGGCGGCGGTGGTGGTGGTGGTGGTGGTGGTGGTGGTGGTGGTGGTGAGAGGATTGGGCGACACCCAGTATTTTTCAGAGTTTACTCCTGGTTTCATGACAGAGATTCACTTCTGGTAGGGCTTCAGGGTCATATGTTATGCTGGAAATTGAACCTGGGTCAGTCATATGCAAGGCAATTGCATCTGTCCCTCCTCGTTTTATTTTTACTCCCTGATGATGGTGTCCATTTTGAGATACAGGTAACTTCTGTCTGTGAACATGAAGTAAAGCAATATCTATCATTCTCTATAATAGGGTTCTAAATATGGCTATTTATAAGTGACATCAACCTGGAGATTTTTCAAAAATATTGATGTCTGGTTCCACCCTCAGATATTCTTCATCATATATGGAGTATAGCTTGTCCATCAGGAAATATTTTATCACCAGTGATTCTATGTACAGCAAAGTGTAGGAAGTATAACACTACCCCATGTATTCTTTACACCCATGGATCTCAGTCAGGTATGTACACAAGAACCACATACCTATATGTACATACTCCAGGCTTCCTTAACTGAAAGTTCTAAAGTTGAGCTCAAATATATAAATCAGTCACATTCCCAGAGATTCTAGTATAAAACCCACTGGGGTTTTATGTTAATAATCCAAGGCTTTGTTGAATTACTACAAGGCTATATTCAGTATAAGGTCATACTTTATAGACTGATGATCCAAAAGGAATTTAGGAGTAACAGGATGCATTTGTTCTTTCCATTAACTTCACTCTATCTCTTAGGGAAAGTTTTAGATAGGGTATTTTTCATTGAAACCATAAAGTTAAAATTATATGGAATCATTATTTTTAAATAGAATTTTATTGAAATCTTGGGGATAGAGTTTCAGACCACTCTGTTATGTAGGTCTTACAGAATCCACCATCAAAGTCCTAGTGTCATCACTATATGAAAATAACTTCCTTTAGGGTTAAGGCATTTGCATGTTACATGATACAGGGGAAGTCCTTGAGCACCTCTGGCTGTGGCCCCTCGAATAGCTCCCCACTCCAAAATGACTCATTGTACTATTCATCCATCCCACTTTCCCTTTGATAACCACTGTAGAGAATTCGAAGTGGTTTGGTTACATTTTTCCCAGTTTGTTTGTTTTATTTATTTATATACCATGTATGGAAATTTTCTTCCACTTTCTGACTTATTTCACTTAGCATAATCACCTGAAGTTCCATACCTATTGTTGCTAAGGTCAACTTCATCTTTTTAAATGGCTGTTTATTAGGGCAATGGTGATGCCAGCAGGTCAACCTGTACCTGCGAGGCAAGTGAATTAGCAGCCTGACGGTTCCTTCAGACTTCCTGATACCCCCAAATTGCTACTGTGCCTTGGGCCAGACCCAAACAACATGGGGCCAAGTTTACCAAGAAATTAAACAAAGGGCCAAAAGTTAGGTATGTGGTAGCCACACCCACACCTCCGGCTAGGCTATACAAGCTCATTTGTTGGCCTTATTTCAGAGACCCATAAATCTCAAAAGAGATCAAAAGATGCAGTTAGGGCTGAGGGTGCAGAGCAATGTGGGTGAGTGGACACACCCTGCAGGGCATATGCCAATAGTTTATTTCTCAGGAAAAGATGGGGGAAAAAAGACACACAAAAAAAATCTCTGAACCAAGCAGGTCACTGCAGAGATGCCTCCGGATTTTAAGCCAGACCAACTTCACTGGGGCACCTCAGGCGGGGACAGGCATTGTCCCTCTACCTGTTTCCTAAAAAAAAAAAAAAAACCAACGGCCGCCAACTTGCAGAACCCAGTGAGAAGTGCAGGTGCACAGGTTCAGTGACGGCAAACTCCAGGTCTCAAGGGATAGGGGATGGGCTGGTCCCTCTCAATTCCCCACCTTCTGTGCCCATGGAACTCTGGAAATCATGCCCACAACCTGCCTCTGGCTGCTACTTAAGCTCCTTAACAGCCATGATCCAGAGACACACAGAAAAATCTCTGAACCAAGCAGCTTGCTGCAGAGATGCCTCCGAACCAAGCCAACTTCAGCAGGGTGCCTCAGACAGGGGCAGTGGTAGTCCCTTCACCTGTCCCCTAAAAATCCCAGTGGCCACCAGCTTCCAGAACCCAGTGAGAAGTGCAGGCTGTCTTCAACAGGGATCTTGGAGGGGTCCAGGTTGAGTTTCCCTCCCTGCCCCAAGCAGAACCCCAGCAGCTGAAAACCTCTAGAACCCAGCCACCACCATGCCCAAGGCCATTCTCCACACACTGGGATGAGCCTCACCTAAGAGGATATGAGCCTCACCCAAGATGGGATGAACCTCACCCAAGAATGGATAGGCAGAAAATCCCAGGTAAGCGGGAACCTGTGACTGAGATCTCCAAGCCCACTTGGATAGGGACTGGGCCTCCTCCCCCCAATGTTCCCAGTTTTCCAGTAGCTTGGCAGTCACACCCACAAACTGCCACTGGTGCCATGTAATCTCATCAATGAGAGACCAAGATACTATAAACTAAAGCTCTCAGAAGAGAATGACACAAAATTTCCTGGACATTATATTCTATCCATAACAAGCAATAGGAAAGAAATCATCTAGCATTGCCTTTTCAGCAGATTTGAGTGGTGGTAGGACTGGTTTTGAAATATTGAATGTAACCAAAGTAGAGAGAGAGTATGGGGCAAATTGCCTGCCACACAAGCAGGGGAAGGGTTGGAACAGGGTGTTGGGGAGAGGGAGAGGGAGAGGAGATACTGGGGATTTGGTGGTGGAAAATGTGCACTGGTGAAGGTGTTTGTCGATTTTATGACCGAAACTCAAACATAAAAGCTTTGTAACTCTATCTCATGGTGAATCAATAAAAGGGAGGAAAAGATCATAAAAATAAGATAAAATTAATATTCTGAATTAAAAAATAATGATCCAGAGAGTTCATGCCCAATTCAATCAGCTTAATCAATAAATAGCTGAATAAATAGCAGTGCCCCTACATTAAAAAATTTTAAAAATATATCTGTTTATTATTCTGTATCACTGTAGCACTGTCTTCCCGTTGTTCATCCATTTGCTTGAGTGGGCCCAGTAATGTCTCCATTGTGAGACTTGTTGTTACTGTGTTTGGCATATCGAATACATCACAGGGAGCTTGCCAAGCTTTGCCGCACAGGCAAAATACTCTTGGTAGCTTGCCAGGTTCTCTGAGTGAGGCAGAGTAATCGACCTCAGGTCGGCCGTGTAGGCTGCGTGCAAGGCAAATGCCCTACCCGCTGTGCTATTGCTCCAGCTATTGAACATATACATCACAACCTCCTTAACCTTCATGGGTATTTACATTGATTGTATTTTGGCTATTGAAAATAGTGCATCTGTGGAAGCGCTTTTCAGTGGTTTACTATAATAGTAACTCACTGGGGAAACAATTATTTCAAGAAACTTTTTAAGATATTCACAAAAGCATGAGAATAGGGAAAGGGATGGTCAGAGTTCAAGGATCCTTGTAGTTTTATCAGGATATGTACTGTGATAGCAACAATTAAAGCACATATTACAGCTATCTTCCTATTGTTAATATTTCACTCCATCTGTGGAGTACAGATATTGATTCTTTGACATATTCCACATGCCAAACACAGTAACAATTGTCACAATTGGAGACGTTACTGGGCCCGCTTGAGCAAATCGATGAACAACGGGAGGACAGTGACAGTGACAGATTGATGTAGGCACTGACCACCTTTTGTTGAGAATTCCCAACTCTGTACTTACGTGATGGGCTGGAGCCATAGCACAGTGGGTAAGCATTTGCCTTGCAAGTGGCCAACAAGGCTGACCCGAGTTCGATTCCTCCGTCCCTCTCAGAGAGCCTGGCAAGCTACTGAGAGTATATGCCAAACACAGTAACAATTGTCACAATGCAGATGTTACTGGGTTCACTTGAGCAAATCGATGAACAACTGGAGGACAGTGATCAGTATTTAGGTGAGCTACAGGTTCAGCCCCTATGAGAGTGTTGGTGTCTGAATCTCCTGATTTACTAAAGGACAGTATATAAAATTTTATGTTCATTTCTTTCTTGATTACTATTAGTTAATACTCTTTCTGAATATTTTTTGAATAATAGAAGTTATATGACCTCATTGTAATTACTGAAATGAGATTTGTAAAGAAAAGTAAATTTGGGGTCAGAGTGATTATACAGTAGGTAAGGCATGTGCCTTGCATACTGCCAACCTGAGTTCAGTCCGCAAATCCCATGCCTCCCCAAGGCCACCAGGAGTGATCCCTGTGTACAGATCTAGGACTAAGTTCTGAGCACTGCTGGGTGTGACCTAAAAGCTGAGAGAAAGAAGAGAGAAAGAAAGAAAGAAAGAAAGAAAGAAAGAAAGAAAGAAAGAAAGAAAGAAGGAAGGAAGGAAGGAAGGAAGGAAGGAAGGAAGGAAGAAAGGAAATGTTTGTCTCCTATTTTATGTTCTCCCTTCTATTCCCAGAAATTTTGCCAAATAACAACTGTTAGCAGGAACTTTAATTTCAGTTTAATTTTTGTTCAGAAGTAAATTTTTCTTGGTAAATAAATTTACCCAATAATAAAAACTATTCCTTTTATTTACCAATACTGGATAAAACTTGAAGAAGTTTATTTGTGATGGATAAAGACTGCTATTGATTCTGTCCCTGCAAAATTCCTTCGGAAACCTAATTCTCAATGATAGTATAAAGAGGTGGAGCCCTTGGGGCGGGAGTGATAGCACAGCAGGTAGGGTATTTGCCTTGCATGTGGCCAACCCAGGTTCAATTCCCAGCATCCCATATGGTCCCCTGAGCACCGCCAGGAGTAATTCCTGAGTGCAGAGCCAGGAGTAACCGCTGAGCATCGCTGGGTGTGAAGAGGTGGAGTCCTTACGAGGTAATTAAGACATAAGGGTGCAGTCCCCGTGAGTGGGATTAGTGATCTTATAGAAGAGAATTCAGGAAGTTCTCTAGTCCTTTTGTGACATAGGAACACAGAGAAAGGGGTTGGGAGATACTTTAAAAGGATAGTACATTTGCTTTTCCATGTGGGATGCTTGAGCTTAAACCCAGGACACAAGCAATCCACAGCACCTCAGCAACACTAGATATGCCCTCCTCACCATCAAAATAAAAAATACCAAGACAGACTGCTTGCTCACCAGGAGGGTGTTTTCCAGACACCAAATCTATTAACATCTTGATCTTAGACCTTATCCTCTGTATCAGAGCTACTAGAGATATAAATTTCTGTTTATAAGCTGCCTTTTCTATGATATTCTATTATAGCTACCCAAGCTTATTAAGACAATGGTCATTCAAAAAACATGTCGCAGTTACTAAAAATTGAGAGACTCAGGAGTTTTGTCAATCTTATTATACTTTATCTTTGAGATATTTATAGTTCTTTTTTTTTTTTTTTTGCTTTTTGGGTCACAGCTGGCGACGCTCAGGGGTTACTCCTGGCTTTGCACTCAGGAATCACTCCTGGCGGTGCTCGGGGGACCATATGGGATGCTGGGAATCAAACCTGGGTCGGCCGTGTGCAAGGCAAACACCCTACCCGCTGAACTATTGCTCCAGCCCCAATATTTATAGTTCTTAAGTCACAGATTACTGCATTTTCTGCTTTGGCTTTTCTGGTGGGCCTGTAAGAGAACCGGGACAGACTTTCTGTTGTACAGTTGAGAAAACTGACTATAAGGGGAAGATCCATGCTGTCTTCTACATCAGCTTAGTTCTCATTGTATTTTGCCTCTACTGCGTATGTGACTATAAGTTGATGAACATCCATTCAAAATATTCTAGGTGCTCTTGGAATGACTCTGGGATAAAATCCATTTTATATTTTTCAGGTTTTTAAAAAAATTAATTCTCCCTAATCCTTCCACCACTAATGTCAGTCTTACACATGTCAAACTGAGTCAGTGTTTTCTCCTACTTTTAAAAAGTATACTTTACATACTATAGATCAGAAGACTAGATTAAAAATTTAGTTTGTAAGTGCTGTTTGAAAATGGCAAAACCTCAGAGATTCTGATGGGGCTTTTTTAATTGTTATATGGAGTAGGTGTTATCAGTTGCTATTTTTCTTTAGTGAATATCCACTTGGCATATTTGCTTCCAGAATGCAGAAAATTATGTGACATTTGTATAAAATGTGAAATAATCACCAAGGCATTTTCCAGGTATTCTTGGATCTTCGTTTTCTCTATGTAAACACCATGGTTTACAGAGTTCTTTATAATACAGTGGTTATGGGATTCAATGTTCCATTTCAATCCCATCTCCAGTGTGACCTTCCCTCCACCATTGTTCCCAGCTTACCACCCCCTCTCCAAGCTGACCATTCAATCAGACTCACAATAATTTATATTGTTTGTTACAAATAAATTGTTATGGGATTTAAAAAATACTCCAATAAAAGAAAATTTGTGAAAATTATTATATCTCACCATTGTGTCATTTAGTCCTTGTCTGAGGGTTAACTGAGCTGTTTGTTGCTAGCTAAGACTTCTGTGTTATTGTTTTGGTTTATTGAGCTTAGTAAGATTCTATGTTACTTTCCTATCTAATTTGGTGGGCTTCTACTGGAATGTCAGTATTGTGGAATTTGGAGATACTAGAAACTCCAGGATCTATAGAATTTGTCCAATGAGTTTACATGGCAGTGGCTGTGGGATGTGGGTGCTGCTGCCAGGGCTTTGGCAGGACAGGAACTCTGCCTGCCTCCCTTCTGAGGGTGCCCCACAGTTTTTAGCAAAAGGCCAGTGTACCCATAAATTTTAGCAGTTTGGCTTGTGTCTCTTCTGAGATTAGCAATAAATCAATAGAGATATCACTGTACTAAGATAGAAGGCCAAATCTGTCATTCTGTATGCTGGTTGGCTCTAATACATAAGGAACAACTATGTACTTCTTCATTAATATTGTATGGATCTCAAGCAGAAAAGGCAGAGAAGTTACATCATAGCTATGTTTTCCCACCAAAGTTTGTAACATCCCTTCCAGGATGGCATATGTAGTGTAAGGTCTGCTATTGCTAATGCCAGCTGTGTTACAATGACAGGTGACAAATCTTTCAAGTTCTGGATGTGAGTTAATAATGAGTCCTATAAAGAGGCATGAAAGTCTATGAGGAACTCATAAAATGACATATGAATCTTCGCTTGTATGATCTGGATAGCAAAATAGTATGATTCCACACCCTCTGTAATAACTGGTCTGAAACCATCCATGCATAAATGAATGCTGTAGTTCCCTAAGACAAAATGAGAAGCACACCTCTCTGCTGAGATCTGGGTCATGGTAAAGCACCTGCACTGCCTGGTACCCGAGATGCAATGTCAGCTTTGCCCCTACCATGTTCATGGCAGTGGTGATGACAATGAGGACTCTAGCACTCGTCCAGAGAATTATCAGGTAGTCCTGCCTCTGTGCTTCCTCATGTGTCAGCCACAGCCTCTCTAAATGGCATCATCTCCTTTTTCTATCTTTTGCAATTTTTTAAATTTCTAAAGCAATCTTTTCCCTAATCACCTTCTCTTATTATCAAATTTTTCAAATTAATATAAGTGTACAGTAATGAACCCCTATTATTAAAATATCCCAATTAAGAGTTAACAATATCACACACATTATTTGCCTCCTTATTTCAAGTTCTAGTCGGAGTCTGGATTTCTTTTCTTTCTTTTTTTTCTTTTTGGGTCACACCCAGCAATGCACAGGGGTTAGTCCAGGCTCATGCACTCAGGAATTACTCCTGGCAATGTGCAGGGGACCATATGGGATGCTGGGAATCAAACCCAGGTTGGCCACAAGCAAGGCAAATGCCGTACCCGCTGTGCTGTCACTCCAGCCCCTGGATTTCTTAAGTATCTGGATATTTATAGGTTTTGTGTTATTCCCCAAAGTGAATGTGGTGTCAGATATGGCACTTAGCACCTTAACATGCAAAGCAAGTGCTCTACCACTGAGCTGGATCAGCTCACTAGATGAGTATTTCTATTCACTAGCTGAGTATAGCTGTTTCGTTATCAAGTTTGAATGCCCTATCATGTGTCCTTTAGTTTCTAGATGTTGCTGGCATGGGAAGCTTTGAGGAAAATTTATTAGAAAATTTGTATCAAGCATGTTCTGCCTGATGTCTAGGCTGGCACTCAGGTCCACATGCTTTTCAGGCTCTGATCCTCAGGTGGCTATGTGAGCACCTTCACTGTCTGACTTAGTGACCCTGCTGGAGAAGAGGAATTTCAACCTGGATCCTAGTTCCTTACCAAAATGTTCCAGAATGCTCTGAAAGGAGTTCTTAATAGTCTAGAGTTGAATAAGCATTATTTTAAAGACTTCATTTGGCCCCAGATCTGGAACTTTCCATAGACCACATTTGGCTTCTCAAATTCAGGAACTAAGTTAATTCCCGATATTTGATAGGAGTGGACTCAAGACTAATACCAGACCCAGATTTCCTGCAATCCTTTCCGTGGTCTCATGAAATAGGCATTACCACTCTTTTTCTGGAGATGAGGAAATGAGGATTTATTAGAGGTGAAGCCACTTGTCTCAGGCCTGTAATTAGTAAGCAAAAAAGTTGGGATTCAGATGAGCATAATAATTTGAGTCTTAACTAATAAACGAAAAGCTAATTATAGTCATTTGAAGAGACTGTTCCTTTTCTATTGTGATTAATTCTAAATTTATTTTTAGTTCAGAAGAATGGAGGCTGTGGTGGGGTTTTATTCTGAGCAAGAAACAAGCTATTCCTCATGGACTTCTTCCCAACAAGAAAAGCAGCATCCAGCAGTCAGATCATTTGAGTGTATTTTTAAAAATGTTGAGAGTCTAGAGGTTTTGTGCCAATCTAAGCTCTTCTTATTGAACATTTAAGAACGACTTTTTCTATTTTTATACCTGCAATTTAAAACTCCAACTTCAACCATGCTCTTGAGGTTTGTCTTTGGTGCAAGAGTAGCAGATTGGGAGAAATCATCAGACGACAGTTGTGTATGTGTGAAATTCAGCCCACTTTGGAAGGATTTTTCTGCAATTTGGAGTGGTTAATGGTGACCATATAGTTGGAGTAAGATATGGGACCTAGAAGCTTACTGCCTCTTTAAAGTTATTTTGCATATCTCTCCTGTGTTCTTTGTTGGCTATTTTGTGGTTATTACTCCCAAAGGGTAATTTGAATTCTATACTTCCGTTTCATAGCCTCAGGCAGTAGGAATAGGGCAAATTATGTGGGAATGGCAACACCCTTTGCTACCCACCATTCAAGACCAGTGAAAAAGTACAATTCTTTCTTTCCTTCAAAGCTGTTCTTTCTCCTTATCTTCTTGCTCTCTCTTTTCCCTTTCATCATATATATTTATGTGTTAGTGTACCTCTTGGAGAGCCTGGCAAGCTACCAAGAGTATCCTGCTTGCACTGCAGAGCCCTGAAAGCTACCCGTGATGTATTCGATATGCCAAAAACAGTAACAATAATGGGTCTCATTCCCCTGACCCTGAAAGAGCCCCCAATACGCCATTGGGCTACACTAGCACGGAAACGTTGGAGACGTTACTGGTGCCCGCTTGAGCAAATCAATGAACAATGGGACAATAAGTGATACAAGTGATACACACACATATGTATGTGTATATATAGGATGTTTTTTTGCAAAGGACATCTCTAGCTTTTACCAGGGAAGTATGGTGAAGCCAGTGTCTCCCGGGCTGGAGACTAGGAGTGAATGATTGGTAAGGTGAAGGACACATGTAAATGGTAGTAGTGCAAATTTTGGGAATAGATATAGCTGGTAGAAAAGTGGGCTTGTTTTCTTCTACTCCTAATTTCTCACCAACCCTTTACTTCTATTTTTCACTTAAAAAAAACCTCTATATTCTATCTCTTCTATTTATCATAATTGTTTTCTCTTTTTTATTTGTGTGTTGGGGGTCCTAACTTCCTGCCTGTTTCTGGCTCTGAGGTCACATTTTATTTAACTTTTTTTTTTATAAATTTTTATTAGTGAAACACCATGAGGTACAGTTGTAGACTTACAAATTTTTGTGCTTGGGTTTCGATTATACAATGATCAAATACTCATCCCTCCACCAGTGCCCATTTTCCACCACCATGGATCCCAGTATCCCTCCCACCCCCATCCCCCATCCCACCCTGCCTTTGTGGCAGGGCATTACCTTTTATTCTCTTTCTCCTTTTGGGTCTTGTGGTCTGCAAAAGAGGCATTGAGTGGCAATCATGTTCGGTCCATAGTCTACTTTCAACATACATCTCCCATCCTGGAAGGATACTCCAAACACCCTTTATTTGGTGCTCCCTTCTCTATCTGCGCTGCCCTTTCCCCTGGAATGCCCGCTTGGCCTCTAAGCCAAGGAGTAATCCTGTTGGTACTGATCTTCACTATTCTTGGGTATTAATCTCCTATTTTGTTACTTTATGTCCCCCCAGATGAATGTAATCTTTTTATGTCTATCCCTCTCTTTCTGACTCATTTCGCTTAGCATGATACTTTCCATGTAGTACCACTTGTATGTAAATTTTATGACTTCATCTTCTCTAACAGCTACATAGCACTCCATTGTGTAGATATACCAAAGTTTCTTTAACCAGTCATCTGTTCTTGAGCACTCAGGTTTTTTCCAGATTCTTCTGGCTATTGTGAAGAGTGCTGCAATGAACAAGTGCAGACATCACTTCGAATATACATTTTTGCCTCTCTGGGATATATTTCCAGGAGTGATATTGCTGGGTCAAATGGGAGCTCAAATTCTAATTTTTTAAGAATCATCCACACTGTTTTCCAAAAGGGCTGAACCAGTCGGCATTCCCACCAACAGTGAAGGAGTGTCCCTTTCTCACCACATCTGTGCCAGCATCGGTTGCTTTTGTTCTTTTGAATGTGGGCCGGTCTCTGAGTGTGAGATGGCATCTCATTGTGGTTTTTATCTGCATTTCCCTGATGATTACTGATGTAGAGCATTTTCTCATGTGCCTTTTTGCCATTCGGATTTCTTCTTTGAGAAAAAATTTTTTTTTGGTCATACTCAGCAATAATCATGAACTACTCTTGATTAGGTAGATGAGGATAGAACCATGTGGTTCTTGGGGGACCTGTAGTAACGGGGATAGAACCGGGGTCTTCCATATGCAAAACCTGTGTTCCAGCCCATTGAGCTTCCTCTCTGGTCCCTGGGGCTGCTTTGTAAATGTTGGTCTGTCTGGTACAATATCGATGCATTATTATTTTATTTAATGGTGTCAGAAATACCTGAGGACACACCAATGAGATTCCTCCAGACCTTGTGTCAGACTTTCTTCACTGGGGCAACTCAGAGAGGGGCAGGTGAGTTTCCCTCTCTGTTCCAACAGAACCCAAAACCTCCAGAACTTAATTGCTGTCATGCTCATGGCCTCTTTCCACAGGCTTGGACAAGCCTCAACCATAAATCTGCTGTATAATCATTCTAAATTTTAGAATTCTTGGAGCGGCAGTCACATGACCTCTCATACTGTACACCACTAATGTACCAAGAATAACACACAACATTTGATGGGGAGTAATTAACATGTTAGCAATCTTTTATACAAGGGCTTAATGGCTCCAGGATGAAATAGAACAATCTTCACACACTTTCCTCTAAGAAAAATTTATTGGACTATTTCTAGCAGATAGTACATAACAAGCAACACAAAATTATTTGTTTTGGTTCTGCTTTGGGAGCACAGTTTGGGATTTCAGGTGTAAATATTCTAAATATGGTTGTGGTAAGGTGCAATGGTGGTGAATTGGTGTTTGAATATTAAATGTAATGAATTATTGTTAACAACTTTAAAAAATGAAATAAAATTTAAATAAATTAACAGGACTAATAATAAAACAGAAGCATTATGCCATGCAGGTGTGATACTCTCGGTAGCTTGCTGGGCTCTCCAAGAGGGGCAAGGAAATCGAACCCGGGTCTGCTCGGGTCGGCTGCGTGCAAGGCAAGCACCCTACCCGCTTTGCTATTGCTCCAGCCCAATACATGCAAGATAAGTGTCTTAATGCTTATACTATCTCTGGTCCCAGAAATCACTTTATTTATTTATTTTAGGTTTTTGGTTACAACAGGTGGTTCTCAGAGATTACTCCTGGCTCTGAAGTCCTAGCAGGGATTAGGGAATACTCCTAGGAGGGATTAGGAAGCAATATGAGATGCTAGAGATTCAACCTGGCTTGACCATGTGCAAAACAAGTACCCTTCCTGCTGTACTATCTCTCCAGTCTCCACACCAACACACACACACACACACACACACACAAACACACACTTCAATTTCTTATGTCAAGAATTATTACTCATAATTGTTGTCATAATATTCCCAGAGATAAATGGTTGAAGATGGATGAAGGAGATAGAAGAGAAAGGCAGGGATAAGAAGAAATAAGAGAGGACCTACCTGAAAGTTTGCACCAGAGTGATTCTTAGGGGAAAGTGAAACTGAAGGAAGAGGATCATATCAAAGAACTGCATGGCACAAGACATGGGTAGTCTAAAAAAAGAAATTAGAGAATTTAGCTGAGAGGAAGACACAAGGTAAAATATCACTGATACAGAAGAGTATGCTAATGCCTATTGGTGTCATTATTGCAAAATTTAGTGGCAAACAAAATATGTATTTATTATGTACAACTTCTAGGATAAAGAATTCAGGAGAAACTTAAATGAAAGGTTTTCTGGGGGGCGAGGTTAGGATGTTGCAGGACCTACGTCATCTGAAGTCTTCTGTGGGGGCTGGAACTCCTGCTTCTAAAATGGTGCATTTATATGACTGTGAGCTAGTGATGGCTGTAGGCAGGATGCTCTATCTTTTCAACATGAAGTGCTCTCCATAAGGTTCCATAAGTCATATCATCATGGCATAGCAACTTTCTTCCCCCAGAGCAAGTGAGTAGAGATCCAATAAGATAGTTATGATATCTTTTATTACCTTGTGTCAGAAGTTCCATGTCTTATTTCTAAAGTATCTTATTAGTTATATGGTCAGTCTTACTCAGGACTTGGAGGAACTCATACACAAATGTGACTATCAGGAGGTAATAATAATTGGGGACTTACTACTACAAGGGAATTTTTTTTCTGAGTTATGGGACTGCTAAGTATAGGTATACAGAATAATCCCTATGCAAGGTGGAACAAGTAGAAACTTATTGTAATTCGGGTTGAGCACTAATAGTCTAGCAGGACTGACTATAGTCTAGTAGGGACTGATAATAATTTGGATTGAGCTAATCACCTAGCATATTCCAACAAGAAAAACACCCCTTTTGGTAATATGCCTTCTTGGAAAAGGTACATGCACTATTTTGATAAATATTCAGCTTACCCTTCAGCAAGAAACTTTTTAAATGTAAGCAAAAGAAAAGTCAACTTAAAAAAAGAATATACTGATTCACATAAATGCAAGGTGCTTGAGTATGAATCATGAGGCATGACCATATAAAGGTTTTTAAATGATCTTAGGACCTTATATTCTTCTTTTTTCTGACTCACTATACTTCTGTGTCATCTTTCTTGTCAAAAAGCTCTTTCATTGCTATTCCACAGAGTAACCCCAGTCTTACCTACTCTCATGTTCAGACTAGATATGGAGAGTCTTTCCTACATTTCAAATAAAAGCTCTGACTCTTGGGAGACATGGGGTGAGCCCCTGTTTTGCATGTTGGAGACTGGGTTTGATCCCCAGGATACCATGATCTCCTGACAATCTAGGGGAATGAGCCCCTATGCCCCTAAAACACAGAGTCAGAAGTTTGCCTCCAAGCATCACTGGATTCAACTCAAAACAAACAGAAAAAAAGTTTGACTCACTTTGACCCCTTCTACTGAACATTCACTGTGGTCAGGGAGAAGGCATAATGCAGATTTGCTTTATTTGCAACATATGGCCACACGAGAAATTGAAAAGTTTAGCTTCACTCCATGCAATATTTTCATTTTTCTAAAAGAAGTTCTTGGACTCCAAAAAAGAGAGAATTCTGGGAAGGTAAAAATCAGAGCAATCGACTGCAGTCCTGAGTCAGCATTTCGCTAACTCTGGAAAGAGTCCCTCTTGAAATTTGGGATTGGCACTAGCCTTCAAACCACAAGCCAGATGTACCGAAGCTTCAATAACTACTCATCTGTTTTCGGGCACTTGGGTTGTTTCCAGATTCTGACTATTGTGAATAATGCTGCAATAAACATACAAGTACAGATGTCATTCCTACTGTGCTTTTTATGCATCCCCAGGATATATCCCCAGAAGTGGTATTGCTGGGTCATATGGAAGCTTAATTTCTAATTTTTGGAGGAATGTCCATTTTGTTTTCCAAAAAGTCTGGACCAGTTGACATTCCCACCAACAATGAATAAGAGCTGGTTCATCTACACAATGAAATATTATGCAGCTGTTAGGAAAGAAGAAGTCATGAAATTTGCTCATAAATGAGTGTACATGGAGAATATCATGCTAGGTGAAATGAATAAGAAAGAGAGGGACAGACATAGAATCATTTCACTCATTTGTGGAATATAAAATAATATGAGACTAATACCTAAGGACAGTAGAGACAAGGGCCAGGAGTATTGATCTGTGTTTTGGAAGCCTGCCTCATGTGCTGGGGAGAAGTTAGTTCGGATGGAGAAGGAACCACTAAGTCAATGATAGTTGGAAGGATCGCTCGGGAATGGAGAGTGTGCTGAAAGTAGATTAAGGACCAAACATAATGGCCTCTCAGTATCTGTATTGCAAAGCATGATGCTCAAAAGTAGAGAGTAAGAAAGAAGGTGTCTGCCACCAAGTCAGGAGGTGTTATGGGGTGGGGGTGGTGGGAGAGATATTGGGACATTGGTGGTGGGAAATGTACACTGGTGGTGGGATAGATGTTTGATATTGTATGACTGAAAATCAATCATGAAAGCTTTGTAATAGTATCTTACCGAGACTCAAAAAAAAAAATCAAAAAACAAACCTAAGCCAGATTAGCACCCAAGGTCAAAGATGAAAGAGAGTACATGTGACCCTTCACTTATATGAGGTCAGAGGTATTGCTTCTCCCTAAGTTTCTCTGATGAAGATTTCTTCATATTTAATATTAGCATTTTAGTATCAAATTAATTTTCTCAAGAGTAGAACAATGTGAAGGTATGGTACTGCCAGCTGGTCAACCTGTACCTACAGGGCAAGTGCATCAGCAGCCTGATCATGCCTTCAGGCTTCCTGATAACCCAAAATTGCCCCTGTGCCTATGACCAGATCCCAACAACTTGGGATCAAGTTTACCAAGAAATTAAATAGCCAAAAGTAAGGTATGTGGGAACCATGCCACACCCACAAACCACCTCTGGCTCAGCTATACAAGCTCATTTATTGGCCTTATCTCAGAAACCCATAGACAAATCTCGAAAGAGATCAAAAGCCACAGTTAATATCAGACCCACCCATGGCTGAACAGACTGGAGTAAATTAGAGGGGCAGGGAGCAGGTTGGCCTGGTGCCACCCAAGCAGAGAGCCCCAGCAGCCACTTGCTTCCACAATCCAAAATCTCTGCTTGATTCCACCATCTGAGGACAGATCTCACCAAGATACAATCTGCTGAAAGTTTGGGTATGCAGATTTTGTGACTGAAATCTCCAGGTTTTCTCAGAGTTGGGGTGGGTTACCTCCCTCCACTTCCCAATACACATGGAAGCACTGATAGTCACCCCCACGAACCAACTCCAGCACGACCCTGTAAACTCTATTACTGGCTTTGCTTCAGAGACCCTTAAATAAATCTCAAAAGAGATCAAAAGCTTCAGAAAAGCTCTGACCCATGCATGCCTGAACAGACCAGGGTAAATTGGAGGGGGGCAGGTTGATCTGTGCCCGCCCAAGCAGAGCCCCTGGCAGCCACTTATTTCCACAATCCAAAATCGCCACCATATCCCCAATCTGACTCCACCATCTCAGGATGGACTTCACCAAGATATAATTTGCTGAAAATTTTGTAATGTGGATCTTAGTGCACCAATAGTCCTGAGCCCTGACCCAGAGACACAACAGCAGGTCCTAGAAGACACCAAAGTGCTGGGGATCTCTCCGGGTTCCATACCAGGCCAATTTCACTGGGGCACCCCAGATGGAGTAGGTACAGTCTCCCCGCCTACTCCAGATGGAATCCTGGTGACCAAGAGCTTCCATGAGCAAGGTCCAGGTATGTGAGTTTCAAGTCTGAATCTCCAGGCTGCATGGCAGCAGAGGACCCAGGCTATCCTTCTCTGGGTTCCCGCCCACCCAGCAGACTGGCTGTCATGCCCAGGTGTTATAGTATCTTCCGATCTTAATTTTATGGTTAATTTCTATCTGCATGGCATTGTGGTCCAATAGAATGCTTGGTATGATTCTTATGCTTATGAATTTATGTAAGTTAGACTTATGAATTTATGCTAGGCAGATGTGCTAAAAAACCTAAAATTCAGCTTTTTGAAGACCAAAGACCCTGTATTAATTCCTTAATTCCAGCTCATCTAGTTCTCACGTAGGGCTTTTGTCTCTCTACTGATAACTTGTCTAGTGGAGCCAATGGTGACACTGGTTTGAAGTTTCCCACTACCAATATGTTTCCATCCAGGTATTTCTCTAGGTTTTTAAGCAAAAGCTTTACAAACTTTGCTGATACAATAATTGGTGTGTATATCTTGATTAGAGATAGTATTTCTTGGTCTGTTTTTCCTTTAATCAATAAGTAATGGCTCTTCCTGCCTATAATTACTTTCTTTAGATTGAATGTAATTTGTTCTTATACAAATATGGCTGTCCTAGCTTTTTATCTTTCTATTGTCTTGTTTAATTGTTTTTCATCCTTTTGCTTTGAACTTTTGCATAACTTGTGATTTTTAGATATGTTTCCTGTAAACAGCAAATAGATGGTGTTTGTCTCCTGATCCAATCCACTACTCTGTCTTTTGATGGGAGAGTTTATTCCATGACATTCAGGGATATAATTGATATAAAGGTCTCTGTTGCCATTTTACCATGTAGGGTTGTGACTTCTACAGTTGGCTATTTGGTTTATATAAGTGGCCTTTCAATGTTCATTCAGGGTCAGTTTGGTTATCACAAATGTTGCCTGCTCTTGTTTGTCTGAGAATGTTTTCCTCCCTTCCATCTAAATGAGACCTTTCCTGGGTAGTGGACTCTAGGTTGAAAGTTCCTTTCATTCAGTAATTTGAATATGTCATTCCATTCTTTTCTTGCCTGTACCATTATGTATGGGAGATCTGTTGTGGGCTTATGTTATTCTCTTACACTTAAGACTTTTCCTCTTTCTTGCTGTTTTAAGAAGTTCATTCTCTCTCTTTGGTTTTTCCAGTTTGATTACTATGTGTCTCGGTGTTGTTCAGTTTGGGATTATTTTGCTTTGTACTCTTTTGGCCTCTTGAATCTGTACAACTGCCGTCCTGCAGAAAGTGGGGAAATTTTCAGCTACTATTCATCCCCCCATTCTTTCTTTCCTTTCCCTTTTGTTTGCCTTCTGGTATTCCTATCATTCAGAGATTAAATTTCCTATCTTTGTTTATAAAGTTCTTTGGATTTTCTTCCATTCTTTTATTCCTCTTTTGCTTTTCACTGCTTTATCAATGCTGTCCTATCAAATGCTGTCTTCAAGTTCGTCTAAACTGTTCTCCACTGTGAGAATCTATTACTATGGTTTTCTAGTGTTTTTTTTTAGCTACTTCAGTTCCATTTTTATGAAATCTGTGATCTGAAAAAGTTCATTAAAAGTTCATTAAAAGTTTATTAAGGGACCTTAATAAAAATAAAATTAAGAATAAAAGAGTAGAGCAATATTTAAAGTAAAACAAGAATCTATTTCTTAGTCTCTCTTATCAAATTTGAAACTGTCTGCATGACTCAGTGATCTATGCTAAAACAATGTCAAAGAAATGGAAAAATATACAGCAAATCCAGGATTTGTTCCCTTTACTAGGCCTGCTCATTGCTGCTATCATGGGGATCATTGCAGTGACACTGACAACTGCCATGGCAGACTTAGCTCTAAAGCAAGGAACATAGACTGTGGAATCCCTTTAGAAATGGCGTGAGAACTTTGGGAAATTATGGACTATTCAAAGACAAATTGACTCTAAACTGCAGTCTGAATTGGCTGATGTGCCCTGAAATGGTACTTTGATTGGTGAATAGTCAGCTAGTCTCCGCTGTCAGATGTCTTTAAAATGTGATTGGAATACTGCTTTATTCTGTATAACACCAGTTCTGTGTAATGTGACTGAGTTCTCATGGAATAAGTTTAAAAAACATCTCTTAATGCATAAGGAAATAATAACTAGAATACTGGATTTGTAAATTCATGGTACCTGTAATAACTTTCTTGCTGGTATTGGGTTTTCAGAAATATGGCAAGGCATTTCTGATTATTTAAATTCTTTAAATTTAAGGGACTGCTGGGAAGATCTGTGAGAATGGCGTTCTGCTCTTGTTATTGGCCATTTTGTGCCTAACATTTTATTTTAAGGTTAAGGGATTCAAAGTTAAAACCCAATAAGGAAAGGCAGTTTGAATTGTTATGATGGTTAAAATCCATCATAAACAAAAAGGGGGAGATATTGGGGCTGGACTGAGCTATTAGGTTGAGCCCATGTAGATTGCACTGCACATCGGGCAGGTACATAGGGACCCATGAAAATGGGCGAGATTTCTCCGGTGTCCTGAGTAGTTTGGATGAGGCTGAACATTTTTCCCCTTCAAACTGCCTTCAGTAAATAATTTCAGTATATTGTAAGGGGCTATAAAATCCAGCTCCTGGACGAGAACAGTGCAGTCTTCTGCCCCCGCGCCTGGCTGTTCCTCACCGGGGCCCCTTGGAGGGGAGCGGGTTGAGCTTTCCTCCCCGCCCCGACCAGGGCTCCGGCAGCCGAAGACCTCCAGGACCAGCCACCACCATGCTGAGACCACTCTCCGCACACATGAAGGTACTGGCAGAGGGACAAATCCACGTGGGTTCCGGGGCCAAGATCTCCCAGCCTACTCGGATTGGAGTCGAGCATCCTCCACCCAGATCTTCCAAATTCCAGTAGGCGGGGGTCACACCTGCCAACTGCCCCCTGGCGCCGTGTAATCCTATCAATGGCCAAGACTCAGAGACTATAAAATCCAGCTTCCGGAACCACGTGGCCGCGAATGTGGCCGCACGACATCTTATCAGGACATCTTTTTATGACATCTTATTATCTCATTCCTACTTTGGACAAACTTGCAGGCTATCGAATGTAGCCTGCCCACAGGGCAGAGTCTGGCAAACTCCCTGTGGCGTACCAAATATGCCAAATACCAGTAATAATGAAGGGTCTCATTCTTCCAAAGAGCCTTGAATATAATCTCAGGGCTAGGATGAAAGAGACGTTACTAGGGCCTGCTCTAGGCAATCGACGAATAACAGGATGATGAATGAATGAATGAATGAATATTGTAAAGGGCAGTTTTCCTTTTCTCACAGAAACATGGCTGGTCTTTGACATGCAGATCTCAGGTGCTAGCCAGGCCTGGTCTTTATTTTGTAGATTCCAGGCTCTAGCTAGACTAGTTTTGGGGTGCAAATTCAAGTGCTTGTAGCCCAAGAAAGTTTTCAGTTTTGGTTTTGTATCTTCTTTCCTGAGGCCAAAATTACTGGCCTGCAGATGCAAAGAAACAATGTATGTTTTCTGCCTCAATGTTCTTTCTGTAACTTCTTTTGATGATGTCACTGCATTGTGCCCTTTAGAGGTACTATGATGATTAAAAGGAGATTTGGGGGCTCTCTACCTTTGTCACAGGTTTGAGGGAACCTGGGTCCTCTGTGACAAAAATTTCTTTTGCATTCCTTGTCTCAGCGCCTCCGACTGAACGAACGTTCATGCAACAGACAAGTACTCAGTTACCATAGTGGTACAATAGTTTGGAAAGTCCAGAGCAAAAAATAAACTTTGTACAGCTGCATCTACATACTCCAGAGCTTTCATTGAATGGATGTTGTTTTCTGTTCTCACCTCCCAATCACTGAAGACACTGGGTGAGGGGGATATAGCAGGAAATTCAATTGATTTCAGGCTTTTACTTTTTTTGAAGAAGACACAATGCAAGCCTGTTAGGGCACGGATCAAAATATCCCTTTAACGAATAAGAGACTCCAGAGACTGCAAATAGCAAGCAGGGTTTATTGTAAGACTGTCTAGCCAGAGTAGAGCCACCTACGTGGACATGAAGGTCCAGCAGGTTGGGCAAGACCCTGAACTTCTCCAAAGGAGATCTTATATAGGCCTTTACCAGCTGTTACAGCAGAGCCCACGCATTTCATATCAGTAGATTTGTAATAACACATACATTCCTAACCAATCCATTTAAAACTACATTACTCCTTAGCCTACAGTTTAAAGATCAGCATTTGCGTCAGTGCTTAGGAATGTCCTGGTTTTTAGGACAGTCCTGGGTCTTGTGAGAGACATCTGGTTATCTGGTCTGATCCCCACCCTTCCCGTGACTTACAGCTCGGGGCACCTGTATCCGAGTTCCTTGCTCAGGGGCAGAAAAACAAGTTACAAGTTACAAGAAAAACAAGTTACCATAGTTTTGCAATGCTGGTTCCTGTAAAGGATCTGAAAAAGCTATCTAGACCTATTCCTCACATTCTTAATCTAGAAAAGACAAGTTGGTCAGTGTTCATCTGGTTCAGGGCCTCATTCCTCACAAAGCCCTTACATTCATCATAACCTCAGAGTCTTGGATATGGTTTAATTTACTGGTGCATAGGTTGATGATAAACTGCTACCTAAAAAACCTCAAATTTTAAATTGCCCAAGTTCAAATGAACATTGTTTTACTTCACACCTTCGGGTCTCCTCTCAGATTTGCAGTTATTTAAATTGCGTTTGAAACATTAATCACTAAATGTTAATAAACAATATAATCAGACTTTATTTTATACATGGATTTTATTTATTAAAGGGAACTGATAATATTCAGGATTCCAGGAGGAAGCAAGGGAGTTACAAGAAGTTACTTTCCTTTATGAAATTAACAAAAGCTTGTTCTTATTGCAAAACCAGTAAATTAGAAACAGGATTATCACATTTCAGGGAAAGGTGCTGTAACAACTTTCTCACTTGATCTGATTCATGCAGTCACAGTGTGGGAATGCACTTGGGAACCTTTATGGAAGTTTTTTTTTCAACTGAACTTGCATAATTTAGCAAGTTGAATTAAAGTATGTAAGAGAAGAGAGTGGTAGAGGGAGGAGTAGTATATTTCAGTTATCTTTATAAGAGCTGGCAGGGCCCATCCTCTGTACATCTGCATAGGACTATATTTGCTCTGACTCTAGTGGCACCATAAGAGAGAATCAGTCACATCTCTCTTGATCAAGCAGACAAAAACAAGCCAGAAAGCTGTGGAAGAGAGGCATGACTGTCTGAAGCTAATACTATCTGCAATCTATTGTCTAATGAGTAGAAGAAGCCAAAATATCAGTTAGCTTTTTCTCTAGAACTTAGGCAGAGAATCTTTTTCAGGAATGCCCCAAAGTGTGTTCTGACAATTATTGGACACTACTCCTTTGGGAGTTAATTAGGGTGAGTGATTAATGCTGGCTCAGATCCACAACAAAGGACTGTTATCATTTTTAAATTTAGCTTCTGCTTTTCCTGATTTTGGTCTAAATCCCAGTGTAGGGTATTTACCTTTCTGTAAATGGAATATACAGTGTTTAAAAATAGAAGGTCTTTGTTGTTGTGATGGGGTCTTCAAACACAGACCAGACCTCTCAAAGAAAAAGGATGCAGTTGTTCAAAGACTTAGGTTATGGAGAAACAGAACTCTACTCAAAGCTGCTCATGACACAACAGTAAGAACACTTAGCTGGCATTACCCACAGACTTTTTCACCCATTACCAGTGAATAAAATAGAAAATGACTTTCTTTGTGTTTTGTTTGTTTGTTTTTGTTCTGGGGAATGCCAGAAGTTCTCAAGGATTATTTCTGGTTCTGTGCAAAAGGATCATTCCTGGTGGTGTTCAGAGGGTAAATGAGCTCAGTAACCCTAAGGAATCCTTTCCTCAAATCTGACCTGTAATTATTTCACCCAAACATTTCTTATGCTCAGAGCCCTGTATCCAAATCAAGTCTCAGCACTCAAAGTTGTGTGGCCTTGGATCTGTCACTTCTCTTAGTCTCTTGTCTAAGACTCCAGATTCTTTTGTGATATGGTCAGTAATTATGAGAACTAAGAACATTGGGCCAGGTTTCCAAGTTTAGCTATTCCATGTTGGTTTACAAATCAGTTATTTAGTATTCCCTGTGTGATTATGTATGAAAGCTTCTAGTCCAAAATCCAGTTTTGATTTTTCCCCTTTCTTCCTGATATTCCTTATCTCACCTCCTACTTTATAGATGGACACTACTCAGGCACAACTGGAATTTGAGAGGCAGAAATCCAACAAAAGGAGCAAGAAAATTCCAATGCATGCTCAATAAATGTCTGAGTAGTCACAGGGATTCTAGATACTGAGGCAGTTTTTGCTTATAATACAATTTTTTTTATCTCCCCAGAAGTGTCTTTGCTTCCTTCAGTGCTTCCTCTTTTGGGGGGGGGGGGTTACCTGCTGTGACACCTACTGGCCATCTATAAGCGTGTCAACAGGTAGATGTTCCGCGAGGGTAAAGGGGCTATCTTCACAGCACATGACCTCAGGCATGGCCTAATTTTTTCTTAGCATGGTTTACAAACTTGACTACTGCAATTTTACACAAAAGAAGAGACCATGAATTAGAAATCAGTGACCTCTAGCTTCTTCAGTCAATTTATGTCAAATGATTTTTTGTTTTGATTTTTGAGCCATACCCAGCGATGTTCAGGGATTACTTCCTGGCTCTACATTCAGTAATTACTCCTGGTGGTTCACAGGGGATCATATACAATGCCAGCAATCAAACCTATGTTGGCTGAGTCAAAGGCAAGTGGAATCTTCAGCCTCAAAGAAAAGTTTCATTAAGTGCCAATACTTAAGTATGAAATTTGACATAAAAATAGATATAAAGGTAAAAAGGTAAAGGCCCTCCCGTTGATCGTCGATTTGCTCGAGCGGGCCCAGTAACGTCTCCATTGGAGACTTTGTTGTTACTGTGTCTGGCATATCGAATACTCTCGGTAGCTTGCCGGGCTCTCCGAGAGGGGCGGAGGAATCGAACTCGGGTCGGCCATGTTGGCCGCGTGTAAGGCAAATGCCCTACCCGCTCGGGGAAATATTATGCAGGTAGGGTTTTTGCCTTGCATGCTTTCTAACACAGGTTTGATCTTTGGTGTCATATATGATTTCCTGAGTCCCATCAAAAGTGATCCCTGAGCACAGAGCTAGGAATTAACACTGAGTACCAACAGGTATTACTCCACCCCCTCCCACCACACCCCCCAAAACCCACCCAGATACAGGATTTCTTTTGAAATTAACACCTACCCTCTCCCATCTCAGCAGCTCTACTAATACATCTCAGATGCTCAGACCATACATCCATCCTTCCAGGTAGGTTAACCTCCCAATTTACATCCCTGGGAACTTTTTGGGTCTAGAAAAAGATTTCCCTCCAGATTAGGAGCCGTCTCCTTGAATCAGAAAATGGCTTCAAATCCACATTATTTAAAACTGGTAACTAGGGTACGAAGTAAGTGATCTAATCTCAATTTATTAGGCAAGAGTCAGCAGCAGCCTCTTGTCTAATAAAGACTCAAACTGTAGTGTCCTTTCTATATAGATACTGTGCATGTACTTACTATTGCACCCTCATCTTTCCTCTCCCATTTCTATCAGTGTCCCCTTCCTGAGGTCCAAATCTTAATTGAACCTCCATATCCTTGATTTATATATTTGAAAATTATCCTTGGGCTAACATTTTCTTAAATACTAGATTTTTAAGTACTCTAAATTAATAAGCTAACTGGTCTCTGCAATTTCACATTGATCATTGTGCAGAGTGTGGTGTCAAGGAAATTTAGACTATAAATTCCAGGTTCTGGCTCCTGGTTTTTGGCAATTTCAACTATCCTCACATAAATATTCTAACAAGAGATTTGTTATCTTAATTAAGCAAAATATATTAAAGACCAAGTCACATGCAATCAGGACAGACCTGCAGAAAGGCTACTATTCATCAAAACCTCATCAAAAATCCAAGTTGAAGGACTGAAAGCAAATGGGTATTTTACAAACTCAGCAGCTGAATCTTTCACCGAAATCCTAAAATTATTACTGCTCAATTCAACATCTGGGAGAGAATGACAAATATTAATAAAGATTTTTTTAAAAGAACAGATGCTGGGCAATTACCAATTTAAATATGGATGGGGAATATAAATTCTTTGAGAGTTGAAAGACAAAAATATACATGAACTCATAGTTTTAGGACTATATATTTCATCCAGCTGTATCCACCATTGTTTTAGTTAGAAAATGTACTGTATAACCAATGAACACAGTTGTGTACAGGTTAATGTGGCATTATGGTTTTTGAATTCTTACACTTCCATTTTTTATTTTGGTGCCAGGAATTTAATCTGGGGCATCACACATGCAAATTATGTGTAATATCACTGAGCTATATCAGTTAAAGTTACCAAATTTCACTGAACATTGATGATGAAATAAAATTTCTGAAAGAAATATGGTGCTTACACTTGCTTACTGGTCTCACTCTTTAGTTGAGACTTGCATATTTTAGTTGCAGTGTTTGCTGGGAACAGTCATGGTGCTTTTCACATGAGTGCTTTTCATGTGAAAAGGGGTGCTTTTCACCCCTTTGTGGTGTTTATACATCTGACTCTGCTGTAAAGAATTATAGAGAACAGAACGTTTAGTCTCAAACAGCAGAGCTGCCAGGATTGAGCTTAGTGCACGCATGTGGCAGCACCAAGGATTTGACCTTGTGATCACATATTTGTAAGGCAGACATTCTAAGATATTGCATTAGTCCTTATGTTTCCATCACAGAGTTTTTATGTACATTAAATTAGTTCCTACTCTCAGCTTCTTTAACTTCTTTAACTGAAAAGGGAATAATACCCACATCACTGATTTATGGTATATTGTTAGGATATTACTATTTAAAAAATATTTATGTTATTGATTGTAATAGAAAACAAGATTTAGCTTTAAAATGTAAGATATTGATTGTTTTTTGTTTGTTTGTTTGTTTGTTTGTTTTGGGTCACATCCGGAAATGCACAGGGGTTACTCCTGGCTCTACACTCAGGAATCACTCCTGGCGGTGCTCAGGGGACAATATGGGGTGCTGGGAATCGAACCTGGGTCGGCCACATGCAAGACAAATGCCCTACCCGCTGTGCTATCACTCCAGCCCCTAAAATATAAGATATTGAATTGTCTTTGTTAATGAGGAAGTAGTAAGTAGATGGTTCCAACATTGGAGCAATGCAAATGATCAGATCAAGAACTTTGAAGTTTGCAATTTGTATGACTCTTCTCTCTAGTAGCAAAATAGCTACTGTGTCGAGCATTTTCAGGAAAGAGCACCCAAAACATGAAAGGAGAGGAATCTTCACACATTGCTTATCAGTTGAAAACATTTCTTAGACATCTGTATAGTTGCCTTTACATCTTATTGGCCATAAATGGCCCCTTGCTGCGAGGCAGGCTGAAAAAGTGGATATCTAGCATTTCCCAAAACAACGTGGAATCACTTTTATCAGTTAAGAGGGAAAGAAAGAAGAATTATGAATGTAGGAAAGAAAACACACTGGACCACCACTGTGACATATGTGAGAGTACTAGATTACAGGTGATATTAGTCAATGGAGATAACTCTATTGAGCACTTACTGTGTGCCAGACATCGCAATAAATATTTTCCATGTATTATGTATTATAGTACCCTTTCAATACCCTACAAAGATGTTATGTACGTAGAAAATTAGACATGGAGAAGATGATATTATTGCCTACACTACAAGTGAGTATTGAGACCAAGATTATTTATTTATTTACTTTTAGGCTTTAGGGTCATACATCTGGTTCTCTGGGGCTATATTAATGACTCTTGTGCTTTTGGATCTCTCCCTTCAAGTGCTCTATGTGCTTTGGGCTTGGATATTTGATCCGAGTCATAACAGACTTAATATCCATACTCAATATGCTCAGCTCACTTGTAAGATCTCTCTTTTCCTGATTATCACCTCAAGATCGAGTGAATTTGAATTGCAATGTGGTTATTTGATTACCTAGCTATCTACCTTAGAGATTAGTACCCTAAAATAACAAAATATTTTATTTAAATTTATTATAGTTTAGTTGATAGAATTACATTAGTGTTCAAGTTTATGATATTGAATACAAAGTTACTGCCTATCCCCACTATTGTCCATACCCAGCCAGGACCCTCCTCTCCACCCCTATGTCCACTCTGGTCCACATTCCTTTCCTTCCACTCATGCTAACAATTATTTAGTTGATAGTTATGGTTTTGATACATATTGTTACCTCCTTCAGCACCACCCAAGTGCTTGAGACATTCTACTTCTGTTCCTGTGTTTTCTTTCTGGCAGCTTATTTGTTTCCCTTAATTCTTCCCCCTAATCTGGTGCTCTTAGATCTGTACCCTAGTATCAAAAGTTTGTTATCTATTGATATTATCCATTATCGTGATTTGTTTGGTTAGCATGATACTCTCCAATTCTATCCAAGTTACCACGACTTCATGACTTATTTTTTTTCTTGTGACTGTATGGTATTTCACTGTGTGTATATATGTTCCACAACATCTTTTCATCTATTGTTGGACATTTGTATCAATTCCATATCCTGGCTATTATATTTAGAGCTATAATGAATATAGATGTACAAACATTTTCTTGAATTAATGATTTTATATTTGAGGGATAGATAACTAGAAGTGGGATATCTGGGTAAGATGAGCGCTCCATTCCTACATTTTTTTTTTTAGGAACTCCATATCGTTTGCATAGAGATTAGACCGGATGAAATTTCCATCAGCAGCAAATGAGATTTCCTTTACACCATAGCACTGCACTGTAGCACTGTCCTCCCGTTCATCGATTTGCTCGAGCAGGCACCAGTAACATCTCACAACAAATTGTGAGACTTATTGTTACTGTGTTTGGAATATTGAATACGTCACGGGTAGCTTGCCAGTCTCTGCCATGTGGGCAGGATACTCTCAGTAGCTTGCCGGGCTCTCCAAGAGGAGTGGAGGAATCGAACCTGGGTCGGCCGGGTCGGCTAGGTCTGCCGCATGCAAGAAAAACACTCTACCCGCTGGGCTATCGCTCCAGCCCCTTTACACCATATTTCCGCTAATACTTGTTGTTCTCAGCACTTTGTATGAATGCCATTCTCACCGGTGTGACTTTGTTTTCATTTTGTGTTTCATGATACTAAGGGTAATGAACACTTTTTCATGTACTTATTGATATTTGTCTTCTTTATGGAAGTGACCATTTGTATAACCAATAATTAAGTGAGAGGTGTGGTGCTCCCCCTCCATGTGTGTTCGGTGGTCAGGCCATATTCCCACCCCTTATGGACAATGGCGATGGGTGAAAGAAGGAGAAAACAGGGGTCAGGCTGATTGGTGATCAATTGCCATTTATTCTTCCTCTGCCTTCTTTCAGTCTCACTCACTGACCATATTCCTCCTCCTCCTCCTGTCCCTCATGTCCTCTCCTCTTCTGAGCCCAGTCTCACAGCCTTAGTCTAGAGCCCAATCGCCAAGCATTAGGCAGAGCAATTCCACACAGGTCAGATAGCACAATCAACATATGTAAAGCCCTTCTCTTCCTCTGGGGAAGCTCTTTTAAGACAAAGATCTCCTGCTAGGAGATCCGACTCAAGGATGGAATATCATCAAAGGACATACCCTCTTTTTCTTAGTCCCTAAACAATCATCTTAGATTTACTTCTTAATAATCTTTCTAGTCATTTTGTATGGACACAATCAGAGATATATTAAGCTTATAGAGTGGCTTTCCTGGAGGTATCTTGCTATAGATCTCAGACCACAGTCCTCAGGCCAGATTAGTCCTTCCTAACCCTAGCAGGTCCTTGTCCAGGTTCATGATAGAAATCGTCCATGACTTGGCCCTTGGTCTGTCCCTATTCAATGCGAGGGTAGCTTACAGCTTGCTCTGGGTCCATCCAGTCCCTTCGTTGGGACCCTGCTTTTGGGGTGCTAGGAACTAAGGGAAACTGAGGCTTAAGTTGAGTAAATATGACAGATGCTCAGGAGTAAATAATATTTGGAATCAATTAACTCCCAAGTCACAAATGCATAGCATTAACTATTTTCCTGTGTCTACACAAAAAAGAAATTGCTCTAAAGTAAACTATGCAAAGAACATCTGGGAAAGAGAAAAGCAACATTTCACTTACAAATGAAAAATCCAGAGTTCTTAGAAGGATCTGACCTTACAAGTCACAGGGCCTGATTTAGGGATATAGGTAATTAACAGATAGGGGAGGCAGAGCACAGAGAAGAGGTTAAAGATGAACAGAGAGTTTATATAGGGAGATAAACAGGGATTATATATATATATATATATATATATATATATATAGAAAGAGAGAGAGAGAGAGAGAGAGAGAGAGAGAGAGATTAACAGGGAGTGTCTCAGGAGCACTGTGATGGGTGTAACCCAATAAACCTAGGCTCCCTACAGCAAGGGAGAAAGGACAAACCAATGTTATCCTGCACCACTGATCATCTCTTCTTCTCATATTTTTATGGGTTATTGAGGTTTTTGTTGAACTTGGAGTGCTTTGTTGAGTTTGGATTTTAGTCCTTCAAATGAAGTATTTTATAAAGACATTTTATCCTAGTCAGTTGAGTATCTTTTAATTTCAGCCTGATTTTCTTTTGCCATGCAGAAACTTTTAAATTCCATAAAGTTCACTTGCTTTTTTTGTTTTCATTATTTTTGCCAGTGGAACAAAGTCACTTGAAGTCCCCTTTGATGTCCAGATCCTGGAGAGTTTTGTTTATGCTTTCCTCAATATATTTTATTTTATTTCATTGAAGTTATGGTATACCCAGATATATTCAAGCTTACTCCTGAATTTGGGCTAAGAACTAACCCCTGTGGTGCTAGGATTGACCCCTGTAAACCAGGATCAACCACATTCAAGACAAGGGACTTACCCACTGCACCAATAAAATAACAAGTACAAATAAAATAAAATATTTTATTATTTATTATTTATTTATTTTAATGTAGGAGTACTGCTATTGGACATGAACTCCACCTTACTTTTTAATTCATTTCATTTCATTTCATCATCCTGTTAATCGTCGATTGCCTCGAGCAGGCCCCAGTAACGTCTCTTTCATCCTAGCCCTGAGATTATATTTAGGGCTCTTTAGGAGATTATATTTAGGGCTCTCCTAAAGAGCCCTACTTTTTAAAAATTTTTTATAATTTTATTTGTTGAATCGAGAGTATACTGCCCTCACGGAAGAGCCTGGCAAGCTCCCTGTAGTGTATTTGATATGACAAAAACAGTAACAACAAGTATCACAATGAAGACGTTACTCATGCTCATTCGAGCAAATCGATTGACAATGAGAGAGAGAGAGAGAGAGAGAGAGAGAGAGAGAGAGAATATGCCTGACACAGATGCGGGGGTCATGTGTTGGGGGTGGCAGGAGGAATACTGGGAACATTGGTGGTGGAGAATGGACACTGGTAGAGGTATGGGTACCTGTTCATTATATGACTGAAATGTAATCACGAAAGTTTCTAAATCTGTAACTGTATCTCATCGTGATTGATTTTTTAAAAAAGGTCAGTATCAATTGGGAATAAAATAGTTCACAAACTTCGCTGCAAAAAAATGTCTCGGCAAAAGGAATTGTACAAGAAGTTATGATGTATGCAGCATGTCCAAGAAGGCTAGAAAGTCAAGTTTGGGTGCTGCACCATCAGGAACAACATAATCATAATATAGGACTTTTCTAGTTTTGAATTATGAATGAAAAGATATTTAGACTGTTTGAAGACTGCATGGGAGGTAAAAAAAAAACAATTAGGTACAGATGAAAAGAAACTTACCTCAAATTATAACTGTTTAGACTGGAATAAGTAAATGGGGATTCAGTTTATAATTGTTCCTACTTTTCAAAACATTTGTTGAAAGTCAGGGATGTGATTTGCAAGGTAAAGGATATGATTTCCTGGGTGAGACTGTGGGTTTGATTCTGGCACTCTTTGCTTGTGCCAAGCAAGCACTGCCAGGCCTGTGCCAGGCCTGCCTTGCCTGTGAAGTACTGCTGGCCCACAGAATAACTTACAGCATTTATTGAAATATACTTTACTCACCATAAAATTTACATATTTAAAGAGAAAAATAGTATGATCTTTTCTGGTCATTGTTTATGGCATTGAATAACCATTACTACAACCTAAATTTAGAACGTTTTGGATGCTGGAAAGATAGTAGATCAGATAAGGTGCTCACCTTGCATGCAACCAACCTGGATTTGATCACCAGCACTTCATATGATCTTCTATCTCATATGAGCACCACCAGAAGTAATCCATGAACACAGAGTCAGGAGCAACCTCTAAGCACAGCTAGGTGTGTCTCTGAAGTAAACCAAAATTTTAACTTAGACCATTTTTATCAACTATGAAAGAAATCTCATATCCACTAGTAAGGACTAGCCTTTTTTCTTCTTTGAAACTCTTGATAATTAGTAACCTTTGTAGTTTACTTGCACAGCAGAGCCTGGAAGCTACCTGTGGCATATTTGATATGCCAAAAACAGTAACAATAACAGGTCTCATTTCCCTGACCCTGAAAGAGCCTCCAATCACTGGGAAAGACGAGTAAGGAGAAGCTGCTAAAATCTCAGGGCTGGGACGAATAGAGACATAACTGGCGCCCACTTGAGTAAATCGATGAATAACAGGATGACAGTGATACAGTGTTTTACTTATAGATTTTGCTTTCCTGGGTATTTAATATAAATTAAATCATGTAATATATTGTCTTTTGTGACGTGCTTCTTGCACTAAACAATGTTTTTCAGGTTATTCTTGTAGTGCATTTATCAGTACTTCATTTTTTATTGTTGAGTAATATTCAATAATAATAAAATAATGTTTAATGAATATATCACATTTTGTTTATCCACTCATTTGTTGATGGTTCTGAGGTTGCTCTTTTTTACCTCTTGATTATTTTGAATAACATAACTATGAATATTTGTCAAGAAAATAGCCTTTTTGGGCACATGAAAAAATGCTCTATGTCACTAATCATCAGGGAGATGAAAATAAAAAAAAAATGAGGTATCATCTTACACCACAGAGACTGACACACATCAATACCACTCCTGGGAAAATATGCCATAGATGCAAAAAAAAAACACAGTAGAAATGACATCTGCACTTGTGTGTTTATTGCAGCACTGTTCACAATAACCAGAATCTGGAAAAAATAATGAGTGCCCAAGAACAGATGATTGGTTAAAGAAACAATGGTATACACAATGGAATACCATGAAGCTATTCTGTCACTGTCACTGTCCTCCCGTTGTTCATCGATTTACTCAAGCAGGCAACAGTAACATCTCACAACAAATTGTGAGACTTGTTGTTACTGTTTTTGTCATATTGAATACGTCAAGGGTAGTTTGCCATGCTTTGCCATGCAGGTGTGATACTCTCGGTAGCTTGCCAGGCTCTCCAAGAGGGGTGGAGGAATCAAACCCTAGTCGGCTGCATGCAAGGAAGATGCCCTCCCCGCTGTGCTATCACTGTAGCTATTAGAAGAGATAAAATCATGAAATTTTCATATAAGTGGATGGTCATGGATAGTATAATGCTAAGTGAAATTAGTCAGAAAGAGAAGGACAGACATAGAATGACTACACTCATTTGTGAAATATAAAGTAGCATAGTATGAAACTAACACCGAAGGGCAGTAGAGAAAAGAGCCAGGAGGATCACGCCATGGTTTGGAAGCCGGCCATACATGTTGGGGGAAAGGGCAATTGGGATGGAGAAGTTTTAGAGTCTTAAATTCTTTAATATAGAATTTATATATTCCAATGTTGACAATAAAAGAAACTAGCCTTCCCTGGACCAAATAGAAAATGATTGTGGTCCATGGCCCATTTTTATTTTATTTTACGTTTTGCCTTGAATCAACATTGCTGACCCGGGTTCGATTCCTCCGTCCATCTTGGAGATCCAGGCAAGCTACCGAGAATATCTCACCTGCACGGCAAAGCCTGGCAAACTCCCCATGACGTATTCGATATGCCAAAAACAGTAACAACAAGTCTCACGATTTGTTGTGAGACATTACTGGTGCCCGCGTGAGTAAAGATGAACAATCGGAGGAAGTGCTACAGGGCTTATTTTTGCTGTTCATTGACAATCTCCACTTCCAGGTGAACAGCAGTCTTAGAAACATCTGAAAGTTAGTTGATGTTTCAATTCCACTGTGTGCTTCTGACTCTGGGTGGAAAAGAAGAGAAAGATGGTTTAGGCAAAACTTTAGGAATTACTTTATTTGCAGAACTGTCAAAACCAGAAAGAGCTGGCTGGCGATGTAGAAAGATTCACTTCATTGGAGGATTTTCAGCGGATGCTGGAGAACTTCTTGGAAACAACTTCTAGGCTTTCCTAAGCCCAGGATGTCAGAAAACTGGGACTGTAAGAAAACGATTATACTCACTGATTCTGTGATAAATTGCTGAAAGAGACCTTGTAGGAGGTGAGAAGGAGGGAAGACACAGAGCATCTGGTTTGTTAGAGAACTAGTAACCCTCCAGTTGCTGTGTGCCCATCTCATTTAAAATAGATAGTGGGAAAGGGAAATATCAGTACCTTTGAGATGACCTCCATGCAGTTAACATGTAGGAACAGCAAGATTAACTTCCTAAATTTCTCTTTATTCATTGTATGAGTATACAAAGTATGTGGCCCCTTTTTCTCTTGATTTCAAAATTATACACTCATATTTGAAACAGCATGATTTACAATATTGTTAATGATTGAGTTTCATGCATACATTTTTCCAAAACCAAACCCACATCTGAAGAACTCCATAGCGGATGTGCCTGCGTGCCCACTGCAGGACCTTGGTCTTGTCCTTGAGGTCCAGGGACTGCATGGGCCAGTTCTGCTGCTGCCCGAAGAGCTCCAGCAGGTTGTCATAGTTGGTGGTGAGCACCAGCGTGCTGCGCTCCATCAGGCTCAGGGTGAACTGCAGCACCAGCGGGTTCTGGCTGTGCTGCTCCAGGCTGTCGAACACCTCCATCAGGCAGTCCTGGAAGAAGTTCGGCTTGGTGTCGGCTTGGTGCCGCCCGTGCGAGGGGACATCTTCCGGATGAGGTTGTGGGCCACCACCAGCAGGTCCCTGTCCTTGGTCACCTTCCTGCGAACTCCGCGATGTCCCCGGGGTGCAGCACCTCCAGCTGCTCTGCCGCCTTGATGACTGCCTCAATGCAGCTACGCCAGGAGCACAGGGCGGGGATCCCGGGGGCCACCGCCGTGCTCACTCCCAGTCTCAATGACCAGCAGCAGCTCCTGTGGCTGCTTCCGAATGAGACTTTTTAAAAACTTTATTGATTTCTGTTCACTTCAATTTGCTGTCTTTTCCACAGAATCCATCTGGGAATCCTGCGGGCCTCAGCGCCTCGGTGGGCTGAGGGGAGCAGGTTGAGAGCCCAGGGGGACACAGCAGCCTCAGGAGCCGCTTCAGTCGCTGCCTCAGTCGCCTCAGTCACCTCAGACTCAGCCTCAGGAGCGTCAGGAGCCGCCTCAGTCGCCTCAGCTGAGTTTATCATGTCTGAGTTCATCATGTTGACCAAGACCATCGATGGTAACTCACAGTTCCAGAAGGCAGAATCTAAACGTTGGACATGGGAGTCTCTGGGTGGATGATTCCACAACGAAATAGACCACATCATATTCAATCTATGGTTTTGCCTGAATGATGTCACTGTTGTCCCAAAATTCCGAACGGGATCGGACCACCGTATCCTTCATGCAAAATTCTACTTCACAGAGCGGGGAGAAAGGGCTGCAACGTTTAAAAAGAGAACTCCCAGAATGACCACCAACTGGGAGCTCTTTGGCACTATTGCGGCAACATGGGAAGATGCCATTGTTGACAACATTGACGAGGAATACGATCGACTGGTTCAGCACCTCCATGATTGTGCGAGGAATGCCAAAAAGAGAGATAGCCACAAAAAAACGCCTGTCTTCCAAAACTCTTGAGCTTATTCGCCAGCGTGGTTTGGTGCATTCTTCAGGCAACCGCAAGCTAATGTCCGAGCTCGCAAAGCAGTGCAGAGATGCGATCAAGGAAGACCTCAAAGAGAGAAGAGCAGAAGTGCTGGTAGATGCGGCAGAAGCCAGGAAAAGTATTTGTAACGCCCGCCTATCCTTCGCCAGCTACAAGACCAAGATGACTGCCCTCCGACGTCCTGATGTATCTATCACATCCTCCAGAATGGCAACGGAGAAGATTATCCATGACTTCTACTCAAACCTCTTCGATAGCCATGTCCACTTGTTGACATACCAAATTCCACAGGATGGATATGTTGTTCCCAATGTTCTCCCTTCCAAAATCCTACATGCCATTTCATCGGTAAAGAAACGAACAGCACCCGGCCCAGACAAGGTCAGACCTGAACACCTGAAGAACCTGCCGTCAGTACTCATCAATACACTGGCTCGGCACTTCACTCGCTACCTGTCTGAATGCAAGGTTCCGTCCCAATGGAAAACCAGCAGGACCGTACTACTGTTCAAGAAGGGAGACATCCATGACATTGGCAACTATCGCCCAATCTGCCAACGTCTATCATCTACAAGTTCACTCGAGTCATCCTAAATAGGATTGGCAGAACACTAGATGAAGGACAACCATGCGAGCAAGCCGGGTTCTGCAGAGGATTCAGCACTATCGACCATATCCACATGATAACCAAGGGAGTTCAAGATGCCGCTCTGTTTAACGTTCATTGATTTAAAGAAGGCCTTTGATTCTGTTGAGATGGAAGCGATCATTGAAGCCCTAGTCAGTCAGGGCACTCAAGCCCAATACATCAAGATCCTCCATGAGCTGTATTGCGGATTCACTACCAGTATCTCACCATTCTACAAAGAAGTAATCATCCATGTCAAGAGAGGGGTTCGACAGGGTGATACCATTTCACCGAAACTCTTCAGTGCCACCCTCGAGAACATGCGATGACTGGAATGGGAAGGAATGGGAGTGAAGATAGATGGTCGGCAACTACACCACCTCCGCTTTGCTGATGACATTGTTTTAATAACACCAAACATCAGCCAAGCGGCACAAATGCTGACCGACTTTGAATGTGAGCGTGGAAAGGTAGGACTACAGCTGAATCTTACGAAGACAATGTTTATGAGAAACAGCCTCGTTCTTGATGCCCCATTCACTCTCAACGGAACGACCATCTCCAAAAGCAACAGCTATGTGTACCTAGGTCGAGAAGTCAACATGACAAATGATCTGGCACCCGAGCTGAGCAGGAGGAAGAGAGCGGCTTGGAACGCCTTCAAGAGCGTCGAAGAAATAGCTAAGAGGATGAAGAACCTCCAGCTCCAGGCACATCTCTTTGATTCCACTGTTCTTCCTGCATTAACATATGCCTCAGAGACCTGGGCACTACGCAAACAGGATGAGAACGCTATTCAGGTCTCTCAAAGAAGAATTGAAAGAGCTATGCTTGGAATATCACGTTTCACTCAAATGAGAGAAAGAATCCAGAGTTCCGACATCCGTCGAAGATCAGGAATCAGGGACGCTGTCTCATTTGCCAAGGTGTCAAAAATCAGATGGGCTGGTCATGTAATGAGATTTAAAGATGACAGCTGGACTAGAGCTGTTACTGACTGGATTGCATGGGATGTCAAAAGACCGCATGGCCGCCCACCTACCAGATGGTCAGACTTCTTCATCAAGATCATGAACAATTGGTTTGAGGCTCTTCATGTTCCTAGAGCGAACAGACGCCATTGGGCTACACTAGAACGCGACAGGGACAGATGGAGATGTTACTGGTGCCCGCTTGAGCAAATCGACGACTAACGGGAAGTTAAGTGATTAAGTGATTATATGACACCCACATCTAGCATGCCCACTTTCCTCCAACAATGCCCCCAGGACCACTCCTATTCCCAGGTAAACTCAGCTTGTAGACTAATTGTCCACTTCTGTTGACATTGGTAACTTGTTTCTCCATTATTATTTTTATTTCTACTCTACACAGGAGGGAGATCATTCTGTATCTATACTTTTCCAGTTGAATTACTTCACTCAATATGTTCTCTTCTAGTGCTATCTATGTAGCAGAAAATTGTAAAAGTTTATTCTTCTTATCATCAAATATATTATGTATGTATATTTTTATATGTGTATGCATATATATATATATGCACACACACAACAGTTTCTCTATCCAGTCATCTGTTCTTGGAGAGTTGGGTTGTCCTAGATCCTGAATATAGTGCATATTAAATTCATTATAGTGAATGCTATATTCATAGTGAATATAATATTTTCTATATTTACAATATTCACTACATTTGTTCATAGTAAATGTTATAGTAAGTCTGATGAATATAGGTACACAAATATCTTTTTGGAATAGAATTTTGGTCTCTTGGGATAGATGCCAAGAAGTGGAATTGCTGGCTCACATGAAAGTTTGATTCCAAGTTTTTTGAGAAGTGTAAATAAATATTGTTTTCCAAAAAGCTAAATTGGTAGATATTCCCATTAGCAATGAGTGAGTGTCCCTTTACTTGATTAAGTATCTAAACTTTTAAAAAAGTTGATTCCCAAGTGCTTGCTTTTATGAAGCACAGTTGTTAATGGTGAAACTGTTTCTATTTTATCTATCTTCTACTGCATTGGTTGCATAGGGAAAAGCCATAAATTTCTTATATTTTAATTTTTCTGCCTTATACTTTACTGTACAAGTTTGATTCTATTTTCTGTGGAATCTTTGGAATTCTGGTATTGTGTAACCTGAAAATAATTTGACTTCATTTTTTAAATATGGATACCCTTAATATATTTTTCTTATCTAATTGCTGTGGCAAGGATTTCCAATACTTTGTTAAATTATAGTGGAAAGTGGGCAGCCTTGTCTTGTGCCCGACCTTAGAGCAAGGTTTTCAATTATTCACCATTACATATGATGTTATCTGTGGTTTTGTGGTATATGGCTTTAATTATATTGACAAAAGCTTCTCTTTCCATTTTACTACGAATTTTTATTATAAGTGCATGTTTGGTCTTGTCAAATATGGTTTCTGCACCTATTGTTATGATTATGATGTACTTTTCATATTTACTTATATTGATAGAGTGTATTCTTTTATTGACTTGATTGACTGTTGTATATATTAAAGCTACCTTTTTAATCCCTGGTATAAGTGCTGCTTGATCATGGTGTATGATTTTTTGATGTATTGTTGAATTTAGTATGCTATTATTTTCATAAGGATGTTTGTGTCTAAATTGATCAGTCTACAGTTTTCTTTTTGTGTGGTGTCTCTGATTTTGGTATCAGGGTAATGTTTGCCTTATAGCAATTATTCATGAGGATCCCTGTTTCTTCAATCTTCTAGAATAGCCTGAGAAGGATTGGAAATCTTTCTTTAAAAGTTTAAAAGAATTAGCAGTAAATCTATCGGTGTCTGGGCTTTTGTTTAGGGGGAGGCTTTTGTTTATTATCAACATTCTTTCTTATAATTGGTCTATTAGGCACTATGTTTCCTTTTGCTTAAGACTTGGAAGGTAAGAAAAGTTTTAAAACTTATTTCTTCTAAGTTCTCCAATTATGTGGTATAAAGGTTTTCGTGAAAAGCATCTTGAATGTAATTAATAGTAATCCTTTGAATGTCTGTGGTATCTGTTGTAATTACTTTAATTCTGGTTCAGATCATAAGAGTTTCATCTCTTCCTTTATGCATCTAGCTAATGGTTCGCCAATCTTGCCAATTTTGTTTATTCTTTCAATACACAAATTCTTTTTTACTTTGGTTTTTGGGTCACACCCGGCGATGCACAGGGATCACTCCTGGGGTCACTCCTGGCTCTGCACTCAAGAATTACCCCTGACGGTGCTCAGGGCACCATATGGGATTCTGGGAATAGAACCTGGGTTGGCTGCATGCAAGGCAAATGCCCTACCCGCTGTGCTATCTCTCCAGCTCCTCAAAACACCAATTCTTGGTTTTGTTAATATTTTGAATTTTTGAGTATCCGTTTCATTAATTTATGCTCCCGGCTTTATTATTTACTTCCTTCTGATTACTTTGGATTCTATTTGTTGGTGTTTTTGTAGTAAATTAAGCTGTCGTTAGATTATATTTTTGGGCAATGTCTTGTTTTCTGATGAATTCTTGTGTTGCCATGAACATCCCTCGTAACATCATTTTTGCTGTATCCCATATATTTTGATAATTTGTGCCTTATTATTGTTTCCAGAAAAATTTTGATTTCTTTTTTAATTTCCTGTTAAATCTACTAGTGATCTTTCTAATAAAGGGCAATTTTGATGATTCAATTCAATTTATTTATTCATCCCTCAAGGTCTCACTTTATGATAACACAAAGCCCTCCCCATTTCATACACAAGGAATCCATGTTTGGTTTAAACTTTTTTATGTTTTTTTTTAACAGTCTTAGATATGCCAGACACAGTAACAACAAAAGTCTCCAATGGAGATGTTACTGGGCCCGCTCGAGCAAATCGACGATCAACGGGAGGGCCTTTACCTTTACCTTAGTGTTGAAAGGGAACTCCCAGGTAAAGTCTGCAAGACAAGGGGCCCCTTCTAATGATTCTTAAACAAGTGTGCCTACAGTTCAATGTAAAGGCTCCAAGATACAATACCACTTTGACTTTGCTGTGGCAGAGATTATCCATGCAACCCCAGGCATACAAAGGGAGCTTTTACTTTCCTCCCCAACCAACAAGACCAAGAGTCCCTGCCCACGAATGGCCTCTCTGGCTCCTGATCAAGCTGCTTAATGGCCATGATCCCAGAGACTCAGGAACAGATCTCAGAACCTAGCAGGTTTTGGCAGGAAATCTCTCCAGATTTAATTGTTAAAATTTCGGAATTTCAAAATTGCACAGCCACTACTGCAACCACATGACGTCATATATTATTCAAGACCAGCAATAAAAAACAAATGGTCTACTGTTGCCTTTTCGGCAGATCTGAGTGTTGGGGTAAAATCCCAAATAATAATGGTGGGTGTGGTGTCGAAATGTTGAATGTGACCAAAGTATAGAGAGAGTGATTTGGAAATCATCTGCCCCACACATAGGGGGAGGGTGTGGGATGGGGGTCTACTGGGGTTTTTGGAGGTGGAGAATGTGCACTCGTAAAAGTACAGGTGTTTCATTGTATTACCGAGACTTAAACCCGAAAGCTTTGTAACTGCTCTCACGGTGATTTAATAAATAAAATTATAAAAAATGGGGAAAAAAATAAGGTGGAGTTCATGCAAAATCCAATCGGCCTAATCAGTGGCTGAATAAATAGCAGTACTCCTACATAAAAAATAAACAAACAAACAAGGGGGGGCCTTTAAACCTGGGATTCAAGTAGAGTCAGTTGCGCACAAAGCATTCACCTTAAACACTGTACTGACTCTCCAGCCCCATTAATTGTTTATGAGCACAGAAATGTATATCTTCATTTGTTCATTGGGTCCTAAAATTATGTAGTTTGTCCTCCATATTTTTTTACTCAAGATGTATTCAATGTCTTTTAAGTATATTGTATTAAGGACAGAGTCATATCCATATCTGGAAAAAACCAAATACTATAATATTTTCTATGTCTTACATATAATCTTGACAGTGAAATCAGTGGGAAAAGAAGACTATTAATAATGTGAGAAATTATCTGCACATAATTCATCAGATAAAGGATTGAAATCTCAGATCTATAGAACACAGACAAAACTCACAACAAAATGTCTGGTAATTTTGTATCAATATTGCAAAGTATCAATATTACAAACCACAATGACCAGAGAGATAGAGACACAGAGAGAGAAGAAAAGTATCTGCCATAAAAAGGCAGGCAGGGGGTGGGGGGTGATGGGAGGGAGGGAGAGAGGGAGGGAACCTAGGGACGTTGGTGCTGGGAAATGTACACTGAATGGAGGGATGGGTGTTGTAATACTGAATGGAATGACTGAAATCTAATCATGAACAGTTTTGTAATAGTCTATCTCACCATGATTAAATGAAAATTTTTTTCCTTTTTGGGTCACACCTGGCGATGCACAGGGGTTACTCCTGGCTCTGCACTCAGGAATTATCCCTGGCGGTGCTCAGGGGACCATATGGGATGCTGGGAATCGAACCTGGGTTGGCCGTGTGCAAGGCAAACGCCCTACCCGCTGTGCTATCGCTCCAGCCTCAAAATGAAAAATTTTTTTAAAAAAGAAAATATAAGAAATTAATGGTTGAAAAATGCCCAGTGACCCATATATATATGTACATACATATATATTTATATATGTGATAAGGGAATGAACAGATGCTTCCCTTAAGGCTGGTCAACAGGCATATGAAAAAGTGTTAATTGTAACTCACAATTAGGAAAATGCAAATCATAACAACACTGACGTATCATGTCTCATCTGTGAAAATGTCACATATCAAAAAGTCTGGAAACAGCCAATGTCAGTGGGATTATGGTGAGAAAGAAACCTCATCCGCTGTTAGTGGGAATGTGGTCTGATTCAGCCTTTGTGGAAAGCAATATTGAGCTTTATACAAAAATAGGAGTAGAACTACCATACAATCCATAGATACAACATCTTGACATTTGTCCCCAAAATACAAAGCATAAATTAATATTTATTAAAATAATTTGTATTACAAATTATAATGGACATGTGAATACCTAGATCCATCGCCACACTAAGTACAATAGCCACGAAATGGAAATAACTCAGATGTCCTACTGTAGGATAACACTCTTTTGTCCTTCCTCAGGTAGCTTAGGTTTGTCAGGCCACACCCATCTAAGGACACTGAACTTGTATTGTAAGCAATGTCCTTTCTGTGTGGACACAGGAAGACAGTTAATATTATGCTTTGTAACTTGGGAGTTGATTGACTCCGAATAATATTTACTCCTGGGCATCTGATTTCTTGACTCAGTTGCCCTTAGTTCTTAGCACCCCAAAAGCAGGGTCCCGATGAGGGACTGAATGGACCCAGGGCAAGCAGTGAGCTACCCTGGCATAGAAATGGGCCAGGCCAAAGAGCCACGATACTCAACTATAAGTTGAGGGCATGATCATGGACAAATGTTGTCATGATCCAAAAGTAAGTAACGATGAGACTAGGACCCTGCTGGAGCTAGGAAGATTAACCTGGCCTGAGGACTGCGAAATGTATGGTGAGATGTTCTCAGGAAGAACCAAACTAAATTTATATCTCTTACTGTGCTCATACAGAATGACATTGCTAGAAATATTAGAAGTAGATTTATTACAACTATTTAAGTAGATTACTAACTGAGGGAAGAACACACCCTTGTTGGATCCCACCCTTGGGTGGATCTCCTAGTAATCTGAAGTAATCTCTGTAGATGAGATTTTATCCTTAAATTAATCTCCTGGAGGAGTGGTTTTACCTCTCTTTGTTGATTTGTCAGTATTCAATCCACCTTTATGTCACCACCTTATGTGACTGCTATATAAACTAAGACGTAAGCTCGGAGAGGGAGTCAGAAGCGAGAGAGCTTGGGCTCCAGAGATCCACAGTCAGAGCCAGAAGGAGAGAGGTTCCAAGATTGGGGCCCAGGAGAGAAGGAGGCAGAAAAAGACAGGAGTGAAGAGGATTGGAATAAACTACTATTGATATAGACCGGCCTGGCCCTCGTTTCTTCTTCCATTTGCCCTTGGCCAACAGCCGTTCCGATCCAGGCCACACACAGTGGCTCAAGAGCACCGAACGCAGGCAGTGAGACAGTGCCATCCAGTGAGCCCGTGAACACACAACCTTCGGTGTGATAAGATTTTACATCCTACTATGATTAATAGTTCAAGAAGTTGTGCTATGTATGCACAAAACAATACTATAAAGCTCTAAGAAAAAACAAAATCATGCAATTTGCAGCAACAGGGATGAAACTAGAGGATAACTGATGAGTGAAGTCAGTTAGATGGAAAGGGATAAATAATGATCTCTCTCATATGTGGAACTTAAAGATACATAGCAAAATAATAGAAAAGGTCTGAAGGTAACAAAAAAGGGAGAATTGAATCACACAACTGTGTTGTAGGGAGATTGAGAAGGAGATGTATTAGTGTCTTTGGGAGAGGGAGGTGAGTACACTGCTAATGAGTGTGGTGTTTGAATTATGTGCATAAAACACATTATTAATAATATTGTAAACCATAATCTCAATCAATAAAAAAGGGAGAATTGAATCACACAACTGTGTTGTAGGGAGATTGAGAAGGAGATGTATTAGTGTCTTTGGGAGAGGGAGGTGAGTACACTGCTAATGAGTGTGGTGTTTGAATTATGTGCATAAAACACATTATTAATAATATTGTAAACCATAATCTCAATCAATAAAAAACATTTTGGGTATTTTTTTAACATAAGAGATAGGTACAGTTACAAAACTTTCATGATAGAGTTTCAGTCAATGTTCAAACCCATGTATCCCTCCTGACAAAGCACCGCCCCCACCCCTCTTCTCATCCAGCCTGCCTCTCTGGCAGGCACTCTCCTCCTCCTCCTCCTCCTCCTCCTCCTCCTCCTCCTCCTCCTCTTCCTCCTCCTCTTCTTCCTCCTCCTCCTCCTCCTCCTCTTCTTCCTTCTGCCTCTTCCTCTTCTTCCTTCTTCCTCTTCCTCTTCTTCCTTCTTCCTTCTTCTATTCTCTTCACCTTCTCCTTCTCTTCCTCCTCCTCCTCCTTCTCTTCCTCCTCCTCCTCCTCCTCCTCCTCCTCCTCCTCCTCCTCCTCCTCTTTCTTCTTATGCACACACACTTTCTTCTCCATTTGGGCATTATAGTGTTTGGTCCTTTACCCATTTTAAGCATACATCTCCAATCCAGAGCAATCCCTTCAACCATCATTATCATAATGGTTCATTCTCTATCCCAACTGCTCTCTTCCGCAGCCCTTAAACCAGGTTCCCATCTTGGGCCACTTGTTCTGATCTTTATTTCTACTGTTCTTGGGTGTTAGTCTCATACTATTTTTTTATATCCCACAAATGAGTTGCAGTCATTCTATTTTCCTTGTTCCACTTCATATTTTTTGCTTCTTTATCTTTCTCCTTTTGGCTTCTTTCATTTAGCACAATACCCTCCATGTCCATCCATTTATAAGAGAATTACATGATTTAATTTTTTCTAGCAGCTGCATAGTAAATCATTGTGTAGACGTACCATTGTTTATTTAATCAGTCATCTGATCTTGGGCACTCAGGTTGTTTCCAAATTCTCTGACTATTGTGAACAGTGCTGCAATGAACACACAGTGCAAATGTCATTTCTGTTGTGTGTTTTTGCACCTGGGGCTATATTCCCAGAAGTGATGTTGTTTAGTTATATGGAAACTCAATTCCTAGTTTTTGGAGGAATGTCCATATTGTTTTCCAAAAAGGCTGGACCACTCAGCATTCCCACCAATAATGAAAGAGAGTCCCTTTCTCCTCACACCCATGTCAACTCTGGTTGTTCTTATTCTTTGTGATGTGTTCTAGGCTCTGTGATATAAAGTGATAATTTCATTGTTGTTTTGATTTGCATATTCCTGATGATTATGAGACAATCATCGGAGCTGGAGCGATAGCACAGCGGGTAGGGTGTCTGCCTTGCATGCGGCCAACATGGCCGACCCGAGTTCGATTCCTCCGCCCCTCTCGGAGAGCCCGGCAAGCTACCGAGAGTATTCGATATGCCAGACACAGTAACAACAAAGTCTCCAATGGAGACGTTACTGGGCCCGCTCGAGCAAATCGACGATCAACGGGAGGGCCTTTACTTTTTTACTTTTATTCCTGATGATTAGTGGTGTAGAGCATTTTTTCATGTGTCTTTTGGCCACATTCTTTGAGGAAGATTTGTTCATTTCTTCTCCCCAATTTTTGATGGGGTTGGAGGTTTCTTTCTTACAAAATTCTACAAGTGTCCTATAGATCTTGGATATTAATTTCTTCTCTGATGGGTATTGGGTAAATCATTTTTCTCATTCCGTGAGCTGTCTCTGTATCTTGGTCACTGCTTCTTTGGAGGTGTAAAAGCTTCTTAGCTTAATATAGTCCCATTTGTTTATCATAGTTTACATATATAATAAAAATATATATAAAATGAAACCCTCTCTTCTATTTCTTCCCTCTAATAAAGTATGCCCTGCTGAACTTTAGTCCGGTTGATTTATTGAGAGGTGATAAAATTATGTTGAAATCTCCAACTATCAGCATGTTTCTTCATTATGTCTTTCTTCAAGTGTATGAGCAGTTGTTTTAAGTATTTCGTTATTCTCTATTTAGTTGCATACACATTTAGGAGTGTGAGTTCTTCCTGATGCACAATCTCTTGATCATTAGGTAATGATCTTCACTGGGTCTTATAACTTCTTCAGTCTTAGGTCTGTCTGGCATGACCACTACAGATTTTTTAAAGGAGTTGACTTGTAGAATTTTTTTTCAGTCTTTTCCTTTGATTTTGTGTTTGTGTTTACTCTGACTGTTCAGATGTATTTCTTGCAGGCAGCAGTGTGTTAAGTTCAGTTTTCAGATCCATTCTCCATTTTATGTCTTTTAGCTAGCCCAGTGACAATGAGAGAGACATTGTTATAGAGTTTTGTCCCACATTTCTGCAAAAGTTTAGTGTATTTGAAAGGCTTGTCTTATTTTAACATATCCCCTTTAGCTTTCCCTGTAACCCTAGTTTTGACTCTATGAATTTCTTGGGTTTATCAATTTTTTTCCCTTTTTTCTGTCACACTCATCCGATGCTCAGGGGTTACTCCTGGCTCTGTACTCAGGAATCACTCCTGGTGGTGCTTGGGGGACCATATGGGATGCTGGGAATTGAACCCAGTCGGTCGCGTGCAAGACAAATGCCCTACCCGCTATGCTATTGCTTCAGCCCCTTGAGTTTGTCTTTGAAGCTCTGTATTGTTCATTTAAGTGCGAATGAGTGTCTAGTTGGATACAGTAATCTTGGTGAGGTATTCATTTGAGTTTTTTGACTATATCCCCCAGTGTTTTCAGGCCTGAAGAGTTTCATGAGATAAGTTTGCTATAAAACTTAAGGATACTTCTTTTTAAGCAATTTCCTCTTTGATCTTGCTGCTTTCAGTATTTTATCTCTATGGTTTTCCTTATTATGATTAGGATGTATCTTGGAGTATTTTTCATTTGGGTTTCTTTTAGCTGGTACTCTTCAGGCCTCCTGAATCTGGGTGCAAACGCTCATCAGTTCTGGGATTGTCTTAGCAGTGGTGGCTTTGACAGTTTTGTTTCTTCATCAGTGTTTTCTTCCTCTTCCTCCAGGACTCCAATGATTCTTATATTATTCCTCTTGGCTTCATCCAGATTTTCTCTTGATATCTCGTAGTTTATTTTGAGGCTCTTTTCATCTTCTGTTGTTGTCTGATGTTTCTCTGCATCTCACTGGAGCTCCCTGATTATGTGCTCCACAGCTGTTACTCTGATGCTGTGGCCTTCCAGTTTTTTGCTTCACCTACCACGTTTTTTATGTCTGTCATTTCTGCTTGTATTTTTGTTTGTATTTTCCTCATTTCTGCTCCTATATTCCTCTTGTACTTTATTGGCAATGCATTACATTGCTTCTCCGAGCTTCTTATGTATCCTTAACAGCTCCATTCTAAATTCCTTATCTGAGAGATTATATAGTTCATTATTAATGTTTGGTTCATCTGGGCTAGCGACTTCACTCACTGAGACTGCTTACTTTCTGCATTGTTTTAACATTGTGATTTGGAGTTATTTACTGTGTGTTGTTGTATGGTTAATACCCTGCAGTTGCTCTGTCCTTATATGTTACAGTGAGTTATGGAAAGGTGAAGATATGTGAGGACGGGATTCACTGGTACTTCTAATATCAGATATAGATGAAATAACCTTTTCACTCAGACACACTAGCTTCTGTGTGGTTTTTTGGGTTGAAGATTTTAAAGGAATGTTATAAGGGGTAGTTCCCATTCATTCGACTCTGTCTCAGAACTGCTCCACAAAACTTAAACTACTGGGTTCACGGGTCTTTTTCATAACTTATTCTACCAAATACAATGAGTAAATGGGAGAAAGACATGTGATTAAAGGAAAGAAGATAGATTTCAAAGAAGTCAGGTGAATGTTAGCTCGGTAAAGGAATTGTAAGTGGTGACTATAATGTTACTGGGGCATGCAATCAACGAACAACAGGATGATCGTGATCGTGATCATGACTATAATGCTGAACCAAAGGGAGGAGGTTGGTGTCTTAGCAGCACTGGCTTCAATAGTAAAATACTTCAGAATGGTGACTTAAACAATAGAGATTTATTTTTTTATAGTTTGAAGACTATAAAGTCCAGAATCAAGTTACCTAAAGACAGTTTCTGGTGAGATTCTCTACCTGAGTTCTAGACCTTCTCTTTGGATTGGAGAGAGAAAGCTTTAGTTTTCCTTCTAAAAAGGTTTCTACCCATTCCATCAAACATAGCCCTAATTATCTCTCTTTTTTTTAATTTATTTATTGAATCACTGTGGGAAAGGTTACAAAGCTTTCAGGTTTATGTCTCAGTCATGCAAATATCAAACACATTTCCCTTTACCAATACTTATTTTTTACCCTGAAGAACCCCAATAAAACCCCACCCACCCCCCCGTCCCTGTGAGGCAGATGAATTCTAGTTAACACTCTATCTGCTTTGATTAGATTCATTGTTTCAATAAGATTCACCACTATTATTTAGAGTTTACCCCCCCCCCCCAATCAGACATGCTGAAAAAGCATTGTGAAGTGATTTGCTTTCTACAGCTGGGTTCAAGAATTAAATGTTGGTTTTGGATTTCTGTTATTTTACCTATTGACACTGGAAGTATTTCTACTGAAAGTCAGATAGTTAAGAAATTGGTTTCTGTGTTCTGGAGTCGTGGCCGTGCTGGAGAGCCGCTCGCGGGGGGCAACCGGTGGCCTCGGTAGGGCGTGAAGGGCGGAGCGAAACGCCCCCCTTCCCATGAGGTTTTAGTCACCCCCACACTCCCGGCTCATACCTGCTGTCCACAAGGCTCCCATGTGGCCGCCATCTTTCTTTCCAGAGAGGAGAGGGTGAATGGGGCAACACCCTTTCCCCTCCGGCAGACTTGATGGGCTGGATCAACGCATAGTCCGTTCACTTTTCTGCTCCAAGCTGCTGGGTTCTGCATTAAGTCCTTGTGCTTCTGGGGCCATGGCCGTGCTGGAAAGCCGCTCACGGGGGGTGACTGGTGACCTCGGTAGGGCGTGAAGGACGGACCGGAACGCCCCCCGACCCATGAGGTTTTAGTCGCCCCCACTCCCCCGGCTCATACCTGCTGTCCACAAGGCTCCCATGTGACCGCCATCTTTCTTTCCAGAGAGGAGAGGGTGAATGGGGCAACACCCTTTCCCCTCCGGCAGACTTGATGGGCTGGATCAACGCATAGTCCTTTCACTTTTCTGCTCCAAGCTGCTGGGTTCTGCATTAGGTCATTGTGCTTCTGGGGCTGTGGCCGTGCTGGAGAGCCGCTCGTGGGGGCAACTGGTGGCCTCGGTAGGGCGTGAAGGGCGGACCGAAACGCCCCCCTTCCCATGAGGTTTTAGTCGCCCCCACACTCCCGGCTCATACCTGCTGTCCACAAGGCTCCCATGTGGCCGCCATCTTTCTTTCCAGAGAGGAGAAGGCGAATGGGGCAACACCCTTTCCCCTCCGGCAGACTTGATGGCCTGGATTAACGCATAGTCCTTTCACTTTTCTGCTCCAAGCTGCCGGGTTCTGCATTAAGTCCTTGTGCTTCTGGGACTGTGGCCGTGCTGGGGAGCCGCTCGTGGGGGGCAACTGTTGACCTCGGTAGGGCGTGAAGGACGGACCGGAACGCCCCCCTTCTAGTGAGGTTTTAGTCGCCCCCCACACCCCCGGCTCATACCTGCTGTCCACAAGGCTCCCATGCGGCCGCCATCCTTCTTTCCAGAGAAGAGAGGGTGAATGGGGCAACACCCTTTCCCCTCTGGGCAGAAATGATGGCCTGGGTTAACTCATCGTCCGTTCACTTTTCTGCTCTAAGCTGCTGGGTTCTGCATTAAGTCCTTGTGTTTCTGGGGCTGTGGCCGTGCTCCAAACTTAACTCTGATTTTCAGGGAGAAAGATTGGGTGGTTTACTTCTCATTGATCACTTTGTATATACGCGGCCGCGCGGTTTTGAGAAAAAGTCCTCGTTCCCGCATACTCGAGCTGTGTTTGTAGAGGCTTCTGGTCACCGGGGTTCCATCTGGGGGAGGCGGGATGCGGCACCTACTCCATCTGGAACTTGCTGGTGATCTCGGCTCTTTTTGGAACCTGTTTTTTCTTTTTTTTTTCCTCCGGGATCCCGCACCCTCCATGTGTTCCTTCTCTTATGCTGAACGCTTCAAAGATGGCGCTGGGGGGCGGGCTGTGGGCGTGACTTCCGGAATCAGAGGTTACCTGGGAGGTGTAGTCCGGCAGATTTGAGAAAAAGTCCTCGTTCCCGCATACTCGAGCTGTGTTTGTAGAGGCTTCTGGTCACCGGGGTTCCATCTGGGGGAGGCGGGATGCGGCACCTACTCCATCTGGGTGTTCCTTCTCTTATGCTGAACGCCTAATTATCTCTTTTAGAACTCATTTACAACCTTAATATTATAGGGAGTTACGGATTCAACATATGAATTTTGGATGAGTGGGAAGGGGGAAAGATTCAGTCTATCACAGATGGGAAGAAGGAAGATTAGTTTACACCTTAGATCTATGTGCCAGAACCTTAATTTCCAGGCAAGGAGATACTTTGGATGCATACTTTGAATTTCTTTGAATTGTTGAAAACTGAACTAGGAAGCTCAGGAGGTGAGATTTTTAAAAACACCCTTTTTTGTTTTTTTTCAGATTGAGTTTCAGCCTGGTTATTTTTTTGCCACTCTGTTATATATTTTACTTTATATTCTTTTATTTGATTTTTAATTTTTTAGAGCATTATAAAACCATTCATGATTGAATTTCAGTCATACAGTATTCCAACACCTATCCCTCCACCAGTGTACATTTCCAAGCACCAGTATCCTTAAGATCCCTCCCATCACCCCCATCCCCCACCCCTGCCTGCCTCTTCGGCAGATGCCCCTTCCCCTCATTTTGGACTTGGGCATTGTGGTTTGCAATATTGATACTGAATGGTTATCAAGAATATCCCTTACCTATTTTTAACCCTCAGATCTCATCCAGCATGATCATTCCCAGCTATTATTGTCATATTTGGTCTCTTTTTCTTACCTATCCTCAGCCCCACACATGCTTGTGGTTAAATCCAACCTTTGACTAGTCTTCCTTAACCCCTGTTTACCTTGGTCATGGGTATTCTTCTATCACTTGATCACTTAATCTCTTGATATCTCATTACTCATCGATTTTCTCGAGTGGGCACCAGTAACGTCTCCATTTGTTCCTTTTGCATGCTAGTGTAGCCCAATGGCATCTGCTTGGTACAGGAACACGAAGAGCCTCAGCAGTTTGTTCAGGGTCTTGACAAAGAAGTCTGACCATCTCGTAGGTGGGCGGCTACGCATTCTTTTGGCGTCATGTGGAATCCAGTCATTAACAGCTCTAATCCAGTGGTCATCTTCAAATCTCATTACATGTCCAGCCCATCTGATTTTCGATGCCTTGGCAAATGAGGTAGCATCCCTGATTCTCCATCGTAGATGGAGGTCAGACCTCTGGATTTCTTCTCTAAATAGAGTGAAGCCTGATACTCCAGACATAGCTCTTTTGATTCCTCTTTGAGTGACCCTAATAGCGGTCTCATCCTGGTTTCATAGGGCCCAGGTCTCTTAGGTATATGTTAGTGCAGGGAGAAAGGTGGAGTTGAAGAGATGTGCTTGGAGCTGTAGGTTCTTCGTCCTCTTAGCTATTTCTTCAATGCTCTTAAAGGCGTTCCATGCTGCTCTCTTCTTCCTGTGCAGCTCAGGTGCCAGGTCGTTCATCATGTTGAGTTCTCGACCTAGATACACATAACTGCTGCATTCAGAGATGCCCATTCCATTGAAAGCAAATGGAACATCAGGAACTAGTCTGTTTTTCATAAACATTGTCTTTGTGAGATTCAGCTGTAGTTCGATCTTTCCACACATATCACATATCATACTTCAACACATGGTTGAATTTGGCCAGCATTTGTGCTGCTTGACTAATGTTTGGGTTATTAGAATGATGTCATCAGTGAAGCAGAGGTGATGTAGTTGCCGAATGTCTATCTTCACTCCCATTCCTTCTCATTCCAATCGTCGCATGATGTTCTCAAGGATGGTACTGAAGAGTTTCTTTTCCTATATATATTCTTATATACCACAAATGAATGCAGTCATTCTATATCTGTCCCTTTCTTTCTTACTCATTTCACTTATCATGATACTCTTTGTGTTCATCCAATAATAGGGAAATTTCATGACTTCATTATTCCTGACAGCTGCATAGGATTTCATTGTGTATGTATGCCAAGGTTTCTTTATCCACTCATCTGTTCTTGGGCACTCAGGTTGTTTCCAGATTCTGGCTGTGGTGAATAGTGCTGCAATGAACATAGGGGTGCAGATGGTGTTTCTGCTATATGTTTTTGGGCCCCCAGGGTATATTACCAGAACTGATATTTCTGGGTCAAACAGAGCTCAATTTCTAGGTTTTTGAGAAATGTTCACATTGTTTTCCAAAAATCAGCCTTGTTATTTTTTTTAATTTATGAGATAGTTTAGAAAAATAGGCCATAATACAAAAACAGTTATAATCCACCACCTAGTTAAAAATACACTATGAAGTCCTAGTTGTTCCTTTACTGATCATAACTTCAGCTTAGGTTTTATTGATTGATCTTAAGGTATTCGAATAGCACAAGAATAAAGAGAGGAAAAAACATTATTGAACACCCTGCATGTCTTACTTAGTCCTCTGCTATGTATTTTAGAGTGCGTATACTGAAGAAGCAGCCATGTGTGGAAAAGATACACAGAATTTATACATTCCTAGGAAGTGACTTCATTCTAGATAAGTTATGGCATGCATGGAGTAGTATCTAGACAGATTTGTATAGAACCCCCAGTCACTGATTATTTTTTTTTCCTGATTCAGGTTTAAATAAATGTGCAGTCAAAAGACACCTAAACTGCCTCCTGAAGTTTTAAAGTTCTTGTGTGTGGGGATCGGGTTAAGGACTTGGGCCAGTAAGTTCAGGGCTTACTCCTGACTCTGTGCTCTGGGATCACTCTGATGATATTTAGGAGAATCTATGTGGTGCCAGGGATCAAACCAGAGTCAGAATGTGCAAGCAAGGGCCTTAATCTCTGCACTATCTTTCTGGTCCAAGTTAAAGTCTTGAGAAGGACTTTGAAAAGTTTTGAGAGGATTTGGAAACACAGGTGGTGTTCCATATTTTCATCCAGCTGATGGCTGTGTGTTTGAAAGAGAAAGTAGAGAATATTGGGAGTGAACAGCTGGCAGTGATGATGGTGTTGAAGAGGATTTTATTTCCTGGGCAAAAGCCCAAGCTGATAGCATCCAAGACTTCTGGCAAGGAATGAAGAGTTCCACAAAGACAGGGAAGAATGTGTTTGGCAAGATATTTTACAACGGCATCAAGGGCATTTAATAAGATCGCATAGTAGGTAGATGTTTTTTAAATCTGCTTTGCATTCACATATCATCTTAAAAATCTTTATTTTTGAAGGAATCTATATCTTCTATTAATAACCATCTTATACTCATAATCAAAGAGAGTTGATCTAATCCTTTAGTACCAAGGGTAAATATTTAAACAACCAATAAAAATGTTTATCAAAATCCATTACTATTTTTTTTTGAAGTGTTTGTGTTAAGATTCAGTATACTAAGAACTGTCTCTGGGACTTTAATTTAATGAGTGAGAATAAAGTATGATTTATTTCTTTTTTAGAAGTGCTAAGACCCTAGACAGTTGATAGAATTCTTTTCACTGGACTAAGAATGAGTTAACAGCAGAAAGTTGAGCCCAATAGTAGAAATTTCTGATAACACCAGAGCACATTGATATCGCCATGTCTGAAGTTAAGCTAGCCCCTTCCAGTGGTGTTAGTCAGTATATTACCTGATCTTCTGGTTTAAAGTAATTTCAGCTGTCTTATTTGATAGTTATGGAGAAAATAGAAAACAACTTTAGCTAAAATAAGACAACAGGGACAGAAATATAATTTCCGAAGAAAAATGAAGACAAATGAACCAGAATTTTCTTTATGACCTTATATAAATGTAATTCTCCCAAAGCAAAAGAAATAGACTTTGCAAAGCATGATTTTTCATATTACTAAAAGAAGAAAAATGTAATTTTTAAAGTATCACTAATATGAGGGAGTTTATAACAGGAAGATAGTAATGGAAGGGTATAGGCTATTTCAAGGATGCAAATCTACTAGAAAAAAATGTATAGCATCCTTTGAAAAGAATGTTTGTCCATAAAGTAGAAATCTTTAGAGTAAGCTATATAAAAGAGAAACAAAAGTCTACTCCATCTCCAGGCCAGAGGAAATATTCTAGAGGAAGCTTTCCTTATCACATATCACAAAGGCCACAAGAGAGAGTTTTCATGGAGAATTCCACTTATTAAGATATAAGATAAATTTCTTCTTTTGCTCAAGTTTAGACTATCTTCTAAACTTTTACCTAGTCATTGACAATTTCTCAGAATAAAGCATTGGAAGATGTTATTTAAATGTTTATTGAAGCTCCAGCATAAAGTTGAGACTAATAAAATTAATTTATGATTGATAAAGTCATTCATAGTTGAGTTTTACGTGTACAATATTTCATCACTGATCCCATCACCAGTGTCAACTTCCTGCCAACAATGTTCTCAGGTTCCTTCCACTCCTCGTCCACCCACAATCTTCCATCTTGATATGCACCTTTTTAAGTTCTGTTGTTAAAGTTTGGGTCTCATGATGGATTCAAGTACAGAAAGGTGTTAAGGAATCATAGAGCTAAATATCCAAACCACACAGTCAACAAGAATTCCTTTAGAAAGTTGTTTTACTAAAAGACTGACTTGAGAGATATTTCAGTGAGTAGGGTGCTTGCCTTGCATGTTGTCTACCCGGATTTGATCCCCAGCACCCCATATAGTCCCCCAAGTGCCACTAGGAGAGATCCCTGAGCATAGAGCCAGGAGTATGCTCTGAGAATCATCTTTTGTAAAGCCCAAACCCCTCACAGTTCATTTTCTTTCTTGAATGTTGAAAGAATACAAAGTCCCCTTTGGAGAAAATTGGATAATTGGTTGTAAACTAACATAAATATTTTCTCCAGATACAATTGATGGGATTTGTTTTGTGCGACAGATATTAAATACTTCAGACATAGGCTCATTTAAGTATTCTTAGTGATTTTAAGAGTTCTAGTGTAATTCTCATTTTGAAGGTAAGCAAACTGTTTCAGCACAGCTAAAAAAAATTCTCTAAGAGCTTGTAGATGTCTGCTATGTCCAGAATTTGACTGTAGTCACGTAGCTCACCATTCACTACACTACATTTTGTATTTCTTTGCACCAATATACATTTTTCACTTTTTGAATATTTTTTATTTTGTAGCTCGATTTCCTCCCTTTACCTAATATTCTAATACAAGCACTTATTTTATTCAAAGTATTGTCTTTAGGGGCTGAAAAGATAGTGCAGTGTGAAGGTGCTTGCTATACACTAAGGAATCACTAAGGGATCAAACCAGGGATCAAATATGGGTCAGTTGCATGCAAAGCAAGCATGCTATCTGCTGTACTATTTCTTTGACCCCCCAATTTTTCTTTGTTAGGGGGACATACCTCGTAGTTTTCAGGGCTTTCTCCTGACTCTATGCTCAACATCATGCCTGGTGGTGTTCAGGGAACCATAAAACTAAAACAAACAAGCAAACAAAACCAACCTTATGAATTTAGAAAAAAATAGGAAAATTCCCCCAAATTGTTTTGAATCATTTGTACATAAAAAATCACTACACATTTGTATAATTTAATTTACTTTATCTTATTATTATTATTGTATCTTGGGCCATACCTGGTAATACTCAGGACTTACTCCTGGCTCTGCACTCAGTAATCACTCCTGGTGGTGGTCAAGGGAACATATGAGATGCTGGGGATTGAACACAGGTCGACCATTATAAGGCGAGAGCTTTACCCACTGTACATACTCTGCAACCCCAAATCTTAAAGACAGCATTTATAATCTCATCAGGGTCAGATATTAAGGAGTTATTTAGTTGCATAGTTTAAGCATATCTCGTTAGATTTCACTCAAGTTGTTGCAGAAATCTTTAGTCATTCTCAAGTTCATTCATTCAGTCATTTTCTGGAGGGTTTAGTTTTATTCAGGCTTTGGGCAGGAGACCTCAGCTCCTAGTTTTGTAGGTCTCCCTACTGCTCATAAGGTAACATCTGTCTTCTCCAAGGTCAAATAATAAAAAAAAAGAATAAAAGAAGCTTCAGTATCTTTCATTATTTAATCTCAAAGTCACAGATCATCTCTTATGCCATATACCATCTCACATACCATCTCTATGCATGCAGCAGGTAGGGATTATCAGGGTCATAGTGAAAGTAAGTTAACACAGTTATGAACTGATGAAACTCTTTTTAAAAATGCTTTTTTATAACAATACTTTATTATTATTTTTATTTATTTATTTATTTATTTTTTATTATTTGATTGAATCACTGTGAGATAGTTAGAAGCTTTCATGTATGGGTTACAATCACACAATGATCAAACACCCATCCCTCCATCAGTGCACATTCCCCACCACCAATATCTCTGATATACCCTCCCTTTGCCTCCATGGCAGACATGATGCCCCATCATCTCTTTCTACTTTTGGGCATTCTGGTTTGCAATACAGATTCTGAGAGGTTATCATGTTTGGTTCTTTATCTACTTTCTGCACATATCTCCCATCCCGACCAATTCCTCTAGTCATCATTTTTTTAGTGATCCCTTCTCTCTTCCAGCAGCCTTCTCCCCTTTGCTCATGAGGCAGGCTTCCAGCTATGGAGCAATCAATCTAAAACTGACGAAACTCTTGCTGAGTTTTATTCTTGTTGATCTATCTTGAGGCAATAAGGCATGAACTAATGAAACTCAACAATAAAGTCCCTAATATTTGATTAAATAAAAATTAAGGTAATCAAAAAATGATTTCATACCCCAAAGGTTAGAAGGCTGGAAACTATTAGTTGGTACAAGAACACCAAATGTTTGTAACAGTGCCGGAAAAGGAAACTTGTGGTGCTGATAGGAGCACAATGGCACTACATGCATTGTTGACAAACCAACTTGTCTACCTTGCGGCTATAGAAGCAAACTCAGAATGGAAAAGTAACTGCCTTGTTGAATAACATATAGTAGAAGACAGTCATCAATTTCACTTCATGTCGCTTTTAGAAGAACACTTGAATTGTTCTCATGGAATTTTATCAGTCAGAATAGACACCAAATGTCAAACTATAACCTCATCCTGCAGTATCTCTTCTGATATGTAGCACTGCAGCAATGTCGTCCCATTGTTGATCGATATGCTTGAGCAGGCACCAGTAATGTCTCCATATATAAAGGATCAGGAAGACCATTCTGCGTACTCTAAATGATAGTACAGTGGGTAGGGTGTTTGCCTTGCATGTGCCCGACCCAGGTTCGATTCCTCTGTTCCTCTCAGAGAGCCTGGAAAGCTACCAAGAGTATTTTGCCCACACAGCGAAGCCTGGCAAGCTACCCGTGGTGTATTCGATATGACAAAAAAAGTAACAACAAGTCTCACAGTGGAGATGTTACTGGTGCCCACTCTTATGATATACCGATTTGAAACAGTGAGATGTAAACTGCCACTAACGAGGGTAGTTGGACTTGCAGATTGTCTCTCAGTCTGAAGACATATGGGGCCAATCTTTGGCTGCATTCCATTTACCAATGTTATCTATAACTAGGAAGAAAATATAGATAGGACATTACTCAGATTTGCAGGTGAAGAAGCAAACTCAGAATTGGAAAGTAACTCTATATATGCCTTACTGTCAAGATTCTCAATCTCATACTTGACTCTTAAGAGTTCCAGTTATAAGATAAATAAGTTTGGGGGAATCTAACATATAGCATGTTGATTACATTTAATATATCTGAAAGTTTCTAAGAGAGTAGATCGTAAATGATTTCATCTTTTTAAAAATGTAATTTTATTATTGGAAGTGAGTATTAGATTTCAATAGTGGTAATCATTTTGTTGTATACAATTGTATCAAATCAACCTTCTCACTTTAAATATGTATTCCAATTTTATCTCAAAATATCTGAAAAAATAAAACATAAATATATAAAGAAAGATCTGTATGAATATGTATCAAATAATTATTTATAACAGTAAAAACTATAATTAAAAATGACAGTGTATGGCAAATATATAATATATACAAGAATATATATCACATAGAAGATATTATGTGATAGACATAAAAATAGTCTAGATGATTTTGTAGAAATATATTAATAATAATAATCACTATGTAGTGAAATGTGAGCGTTTTAGAATTTTTTGTTTGTTTTAACTTACGTATTCAAAGACTGAGTTATTAATATTATGAATCAGTGAGATAAAGTTAATTTTAGTTCATCATGCATCTAATATAATCCGACAATGATCACTAAAAAAAGTGATCATTTTATTGAATTAGGGCAACAGCAGTCAAATGCTCTACCACTGAGCTACACCCCCTCTGCTGGTGGGCTAGAGCGATAGCACAGCGGTTAGGGTGTGTTTGCCTTGCACGCGGCTGACCCGGATTCAATTCCTCCATCCCTTTTGGAGAGCCCAGCAAGCTACTGAGAGTACCCCGCCCGCACAGCAGAGCCTGGCAAGCTCCCAGTGGCATATTGAATATGCCAAAAACAGTAACAAGTGTCACAATGGAGGTGTTACTGGTGCCTGCTCAAACAAAGTGATGAACAACGGGAGGAGAGTGCACAGTGCAGGGCAGGGCAACAACAGAAATAACGATCCCATTGTACTCCTCATGTTTCTCTACTTTTGTAATTTTTATTTTTTTATTGAGTCACCACGAGATATGCAGTTGCAAAGGTGTTCATGATCAGGCTTCAGTCATAAAATAATCCAACACTTCATCAGTGTCCATTTCGCACCACCAATGACCTCAGTTTCCCTCCCTCCATTCCCCTCCCTCAGCCTGCCTCTATGGCTCTATAGCAGGCACTTTTCCTTCTCTCCCTCCCTCTCTCCCTCCCTCCCTCCCTTTTTCCCTCCCTTCCTTCCTCCCTCCCTCTCTGTTTTTCATTCTCTCTATGTCATTTCTGTCTCTGTCTCTGTCTGTCTCTCTGTCTCTCTGTCTCTCTGTCTCTCTGTCTCTGTCTCTCTCTCTCTCTCTCTCACACACACACACACACATACACACACTCATGTTTCTCTTATGGATTGGGGTATCACATTTAAGGCATCAGAAAGTGGTACTAGTATATAGATGAATTAGAAAATCATGTTCCATAAAGAAATGCTGAAAAATCAAGTCAAGTTTTCCTAGAAAATAAATGACTAAGGAAAAGTATAATGTCTTCAAGAGTGTGAAGATCTGCCATATGGAGAATATTGGTTAGAGTTTCTCCAGAAAACAGAAACTAGTTTCTCAAAAAGCACAGACTCAAAAGCACTGAGATCATGAGATCTAAACTATAAGCAACAAAGTTTGAAATGTGCCTGTCAAGGTGGAGATGAGGGTGGGGGTGGAGGGGCCTTGAGGGAGCACGGAAACTCTGGTAGAGGGAAGTTGACACTGGTGGTGGGATTGGTGTTCAAATATTATATGCCTAAGATTCATCTACCAATAACTTTGTGAATCATGGCTCTTATATTAAAAATAATTAAAAAATGTTTTTTAAAAGTAGAGGCCTCAGAAATCTAGAATTATAAACCACATGGAGGAAGAGTTCTATGTGCTATGAGGAAGAACAACTAGGAATTGTTTCAATTACCATTTGAATTAATTTAGTATTTTAAACAGAAGCAAAAGATATCTAAGATTCTACATAAAAATCTCTTAGAATCTTATATTAGAATAATTTAGTACCCTTCTCACTACATACTGTTTTGGTTTAGTGAAACAAAAACTTTGTGAAGTAAAACTGGTTTTATTTGGAAGTTGAGAGAGAGAGAGAATGAGAGTGAATGATAGAGAGAATAAGAGAGAGAGAGAGAGAGAGAGAGAGAGAGAGAGAGAGAGAGAGAGAAAGAGATGGGAGAGGGAAAATAACACACTCAGGAAAGAACACAGATTTCTCCAGGGTGGAAAGAGAACCCCAATATACCATCCCAGTGTTAAAGTATTTAGTTATGAAAGTACACATCTTGGGCAGGGGAGGGCAGGGTGAACATGTGCTTGGGCACCACATGCATTCTACAGCAGCACATGGGCTGGCACAGGCAGCACATGTGCTCGAGCAGCATATGCGTACCAACAACATTTTTTTATTAGAATAAATTTATTTAAAGAAGTGTAAGAGGGACGAAATAGAGAAATGCTGTTTAAGAGAGAACAAGGGCTTGGAGAAAAGTCCCTCTTGATTTATTTATTTGTTTAATGATGCTGGGGATTGGATTTAAGTCTCCTGAATGCAAGGCATACTTTATCATTGATTCACTCCTCATCTTTGGCATCAATGTCACATCTGAAGTTCCTGGAAAAAAAGTTAATAAATATGCCTTGATCAAGAGAATGAAGAAAAATCTTAACAGACTTAAGATATCATAATGGAAGAGGGAGAATAAAAGACAGAGATAGACAAAGAAAAGACAGAGTAACCAGAGGCATAGACTTAGAGAAACAGGGACAAAAAGAGAGAAGGAAGAAAAGAAAGAAGAGGGAAAAAAGGAGTGTGTGAGAGAGAATACAGGTAAGTTGCTTTATTAAGAAATAAGGGGGCGGGAGCAATAGCACAACGGGTAGGGCATTTGCCTTGCATGCGGCCCGACTTGGGTTTGATTCCCAGCATCCCATATGGTCCCCTAAGCACCACCGGGGGTAATTCCTGAGTGCAGAGCCAGAAGTAACTCCCGTGCATCGCCGGGTGTGATCCCCCAAAAAATGCAAAAAAAGAAAGAATACATTCTGGGGACAAATCAACTGAAGTTGAAAGACAACATGATTCTTTGGGTTTCATCAAAACACAGGTCAAGTGACTAACCGAATAATGATAACTATTTACTTGGACTGTTGTGAAGGATATGCATATTGGATTGGTTGGGGAAATAGTGTGTACTAAATGAGATCTGTGGTCCCATAGTAACCTGGTCAACACATTAGTCTCTCTCTTAGTCATATTTACTTTAATTCAAAAATATTAAGGACACACATCTTAAAATGTCGTTTCCTCTTTATTATTGATAAAGATCCTTTATCTATTAATTCAACACTTAATGAGCCCATATGTATTTGTTATATATTTGTTATGCTCTAGCTACTCTGGGTAGCAAATTAGGTTATCAATTTATGGCATATAAAAATACTTCTGTTTCTTAGTCCCCCAAATTCTGCTTTCTAGCATTCATAGACATCCTCCGTTGTCATATTTTGGGTTTTGGTAAATAAGTTTATATTTTTCCCAAAATTTCTTTTATCTTAAAAATGAACTGAAACAAAAGAAAATAACCTGATTTTCACTCCCTCCACATCAGATGTGCTACCTGTGATTTTAGCATGTGGTAGATCGATATTTTCTTTAAAAGGGTGATGTTTTTTCTACCATAGATCATAGCATCAGGCAGTTAAAATAAAACGTGGGTGGATAGAAAGAAGCTGAAAATAAGGAATGAAGAGAGAAATGAACCAGTCTGAAATTCCCATTCAATATCAGGCAGAGGTGAAGCATTTGTTAGGGTTCTTAATTACAAGCACCAAAAATTACTGAAGCAGAAAAAATTCATAATTTGAAGACTACTGAATTAGTCCACAGAACACCTCCCACCAAAAAAAAATCAGACAACCAATCAGAGAAAATAGGCTGAAACGAGTTTTAAATCAAAGGACAACTGATTTAAGAATCTCAAGAATTTAATTGTGTTGGTAGCACAGGCTTGTCGTGTTGGGGTGTGATTGGTGCTGGACCATTATATACCTGAAAATCTTTTATAAACAACTTTGTAAATCACAGTGCCTTAATAAAAATAAAAATAGGGTCTAGAGTAATAATATCATGGGTAGGCCATTTGCCTTGCACACAGGTGACCCAGGTTCAGTTCATAACATATGCACCCCATATGGTGCCGCTAGTCGACCAGTAATCCCTGAGTAGATAGCTGGTACCACAGAGCACCACAGGGTAGATACCAAAGCTATATATATATATATATATATATATATATATATATATATGCATACATTCTGCATTATGTCCATAAAATAAGGTTTTACAGAGTAAAATGATTTTTATAAGATAAAACCAAATTTTAAGAGTGGTGGTGAGTTATTGTCACTCTAGTGGTAGAGATAATAATGTATCGTAAGTACAGAACAATATGGAAATTTTTAAATCATCACATATCAATAAAAATTAGAATTTCAGTGTATACAAACTAAAATACTACCATCCCCACTGGTGAAAACCAACCTTCTCTGGCTCACTATGGTCAATGCTTCAACCATGATACAAATTGTCTCTCCTTTTTCTCATTAAAAATAAGTTTTGTTTCATTTTTTTTACATTACTGCTAATACTATTGCTCTTTACTTATGGTGCTCCTACATCATCTTCCACCACTATCTCTCCACCATTATCCTAAATTCCTTGTTTTCATGGCTCTGGCACTCTCTGATCACTGTTCTGTTGACTATAACTTGGAGATGTTTCCATTGGAGATGACCTGATTCTTGTTTTTTATTTTATTTCTCACCTGAGTGAGATCATTTAGTATTTGCCATTTTCTTTCTGAATCACGTCAGTTAGTATGCCACCATACAATTCTATCCAGAACCCAGAAAATTGAAAAATTTTACTATTTTTTTCATATAGCTAAATAGTATTCCACTATATATGTTCCTCAAATTCTTTATCCACTCATCTGTTGTTGGCTTTTTGGATTGTTCCAAGATCTTTTTTATTTTAATGCTTTTTGAGTCACACCCAGCGATGCACAGGGGTTACTCCTGGCTCTGACTCAGGAGTTACTCCTGGCGGTGCTCAGGGGACCATATGGGATGCTGGGAATCGAACCCAGGTCAGCTGGGTGCAAGGCAAATGCCCTACCCACTGTGCTATCTCTCCAGCCCCTGTTCCAAGATCTTGACTATTTTATTTTTTTATTTTTTTATGTATGAGTACTGCTATTTATCCAGCCACTGATTAGCTGATTGAATTGGGCATGAAATCCACAATCTTTTTTTTTTTCCCCCTTTATTTTATTTTATTTTTTTTAAAGTTGTAGATTTACAATTTTTTGTGCTTTGGTTTCAATTATACAATGATCAGATACCCATCCCTCCACCAGTGCCCATTTTCCACCACCATGGATAATATCCCTCCCACCCCCATCCCCCCATCCCCCCTGTCTCTGTGGCAGGGCAATCCCCTGTGTTCTCTCTCTCCTTTTGGGTGTTGTGGTCTGCAAAAGAGGCATTGAGTGGCAAACTTGTTCAGTCCATAGTCTACTTTCGACATGCATCTCCCCTCCTGGGAGGATCCTCCAAACATACTTTATTTGGTGCTCCCTTCTCTATCTGAACTGCCCTTTCCTCTAGGATACCTGGCTGGCCTCTAAGTTATGGAGTAATCCTCCTGGTGCTGATCTCAGCTATTCTTGGGTATTAATCTCATACTTTGTTACTTTATATCCCCCAGATGAATGCAATCTTTCTATGTCTATCCCTCTCTTTCTGACTCATTTCGCTTAGCATGATACTTTCCATATTGTACCACTTGTATGTAAATTTCATGACTTCATCTTTTCTAAGAGCTACATAGTACTCCATTGTGTAGATGTACCAAAGTTTCTTTAACCAGTCATCTGTTCTTGGGCATTCAGGTTTCTTCCAGTTTCTGGCTATTGTAAAGAGTGCTGCAATGAACAAACAAGTGCAGATGTCACTTCGACTATACATTTTTGCCTCTCTGGGATATATTCCCAGGAGTGGTATTGCTGGGTCAAATGGGAGCTCAATTACTAATTTTTTGAGAATCGTCCATACTGTTTTCCAGAAGGGCTGAACCAGTGGACATTCCCACCAACAGTGAAGGAGTGTCCCTTTCTCGCCACATCCACGCCAGCATCGGTTGCTTTTGTTCTTTTGGATGTGGGCCAGTCTCTGAGGTGTGAGATGGTATCTCATTGTGGTTTTGATCTGCATCTCCCTGATGATTAATGATGTAGAGCATTTTCTCATGTGCTTTTTTGCCATTCGGATTTCTTCTTTGAGAAAGTTTCTGTTCATTTCATTGCCCCATTTTTGGATGGGGTTGGATGTTTTCTTCTTGTGGAGTTTAACCAGTATTCTGTATATCCTGGATATCAACCCCTTGTCAGATGTGTATTCGGTGAATATCCTTTCCCATTCTGTAGACTGTCTTTGTATTTTGGTTACTGTTTCTTTGGAGGTGCAGAAGCTTCTTAGTTTAAGATAGTCCCATTTATCTATCTCTGTTTTCACTTGCTCGGCCAGTGGCGTGGCATCTTTGAAGATACCATTAGCTTCAATGTCATGGAGGGTTTTGCCAACTTTATCTTCAATGTACCTTATGGTTTCTGGTCTGATGTTGAGGTCTTTAATCCATTTTGATCTTACTTTTGTACATGGTGTTAGGCAGAGTTCTGAGCCTATTTTTTTGCATGTAGCCGTCCAGTGATGCCAACACAATTTATTAAAGAGGCTTTCCTTACTCCACTTCACATTACTTGCACCTTTATCAAAGATTAGATGAGCATATGATTGAGGAGAGATGTCAGTGTATTCAACCCTGTTCCATTGGTCTGCAGTTCTGCCTTTGTTCCAGTACCATGCTGTTTTAATTATTACTGCTTTGTAGTACAGTTTGAAGTTCGGGAGGTTGATTCCTCCCATTTTCTTTTTCCCAAGAATTGCTTTAGCTATTCGTGGGGGCTTATTGTTCCATATAAATTTCAAGAGTGTTTGCTCCATTTCTTTGAAGAATGTCATGGGTATCCTTATAGGGATTGCATTGAATTTATACAATGCTTTCGGTAGTATTGCCATTTTGACAATGTTAAGTCTCCCGACCCATGAGCAGGGGATAAAATCCACAATCTTGACTATTTTAAATAGCACATTGATGACTAGAGCTGTGCATATATCCCTTCAGATGAGCATTTCTGCATTCTTGGGGGATACTTCCAGGAGTAAAATTTCAGGGTCATATGGAAGTTTTATTCTTAATTAACTGAAAAGTCTAAAAGTATTTTGGAATTGATCTTATTGCTCTGAGCCCATGTCTTTGACTCTTGTTATTTTAATCACAGTGTGGTTTTGATGTCTCTCTCTTTGGGTTTATGTGATTGGGATTTTTTGTGCTTCCTTATCTGGAAGTCCTTCACTTGCCTTGCTTCCTGGATTTGGAAGTTCATCTGCATATTAGGGAAGTTTCAGTAGTTTTCTAGCCCAGTTTTCCCCCCAAGCTCTTTACTCTCCTTCTAGGGTCCCTATAATTCTGGTATTATTTTTCATAAGGCTTCACATGGATATATTACATTTTATCCACTTTTACTTATTCATTTACCTTTGTCTTGGGGTAGTTTAAAGAATATTGTCTTCTAATAAGGTGAATCCTCCCTCTGCTTTTGTCATTTTTGTTGCTAACTACCTCTATTATGTATTTTAAAGTTATTCAATATTCTTCAGATTAGAGTTTTCTGAGGAAGTAATCTCATATTTTCCCTTTCCTGCTGTAAGTATTTTCAAATATTATATTAAATTCATAGGTTAATAATTGTGCTCATTTTGAAATCCTGACCTAATCTAGTAGACTGAAGAGGTCTCTGAGTTTTGCCTCTTTGGATCATTGTCATTGTCAGTTAGTACAGATGGAATCCTCTACTTCATTATATCTGTTGTTTCAGCTTCTTTCCCCAGTGAGGGTTGTGTGGAGGTCTTTGATGGATTTTGGTAGCAATCTCTTTGTTTGAGGCACAGATCTTTGCGGGGTTTGCCTGGGAGGAAGTAGCAGAGGGTGAAGTAGAGAGTTGGGCCTGTGTTATTTCTTTAGTTGACTTTCAGCATGCATCTCCTATCCTGGGAGGATCTTCCCAACACCCTTTACTTGGTATTCCCTTCTCTATCTAAGCCGCTTTTTCCCCTAGCATGTGCAGCTGGCCTCCAAGCCATGGAGTGAACCACCTTGTACTTATCTTGGCTATTCTTGGGTGTTAGTCTCCTATTTTGTTACTTTATATTCCCCAGATGAAGGCAATCTTTCTATGTCTGTCCTCTCTTTCTGACTCATTTCACTTAGCATGATACTTTCCATGTAGTACCACTTGTATGTAAATTTCATGACTTCATCTTTTATAACAGCTGCATAGTACTCCATCATGTAGATATACCAAAGTTTCTTTAACCAGTCATCTGTTCTCGGGCACTCGGGTTTTTTTGAGATTTTGGTTATTGTGAATAGTGCAGCAATGTACACAGAAGTGCAAATGTCACTCCTGGGAATGTATCCCGTAGAGGCAATAAAGGGCCTGTGTTTCTAAGTGAGGGTGGGTGACAGTCAGGGACTGTCTAAGTGAGGGACAGTCAGGGAGGTTTCATATGACTCACTTACACTGAATCTTGAAAGTCAAAGTGATATATTGAGTGAATCCTCATTCATGCTTTCAGTCTTTGTTGAGCAGCTATGGAGAGGGCACATTCCAATAAGGTGATTCTCCTGTATCTTTCCATTTCAGATGATTTATCTAAACTGTTTCTCTTTCAGGGGCTGGAACAATAGCACAGCGGGAAGAGCATTTGCCTTTCTTGAGGCGAACCTGGGTTTGATTCCAAGCATCCCCTGAGCACCGCCAGGGGTAATTCTTGAGTGCAGAGCCAGGAGTGACCCCTGTGCACTGCCAGGTGTGACCCAAAAAGCCAAAAATAAATAAATAAATAAATAATAAACTGTTTCTCTTTCAGCAGATTCATGGATCCTAATGAAATATGAAGAGAGAATATGAGGAGGATGCTTTAGGACTTGGTTGTATCAGAATATGTTATTGAACTGCCATTTTTCAACCTTTTCAAGAGTACAATAACATATTTGTATAATGCAATCTGTGACATAGGACATCATAGATCTTTGAGAATCTGATTATACTATGCCTGGAGCCTAACTACTCCTTAGTAGCCACTTAGGTGAGATAATAGGTGACTTATTGTGTAAGTCCATTTTAACTGGGTCTCTACTCTTTGCAGGAGAAATCATTTTTACTTATTGTCCAGTTAGCTAAAATGCAAATATAATAAATTTTTCCTCTGTAATTTTTATAGCCATTAAAATCAGTTTGACATAGTTCATACATTGCTTACTAGTTCATGTAACAGTACCTAATTCTCAAAATCTATCTTTCATTTTTGCCTGATGTTCTTAGGTTGTAATCAGACAATTCTATTTTCCCCTTGAAATTTTGCTGTTTTTACCACTATAATGTTCTTTTCTCTTTTCTAGCTTCTGTATGTCTCATAGATTTTGACAACTTGTTTCTTTATTATTATTAATCTCAAGGAGTTTTTAACCTCTTCCTTGATTTCAGTCTCTAGGTGTTAGAGTTTCTCCACATCTATTTGTGATTAATTTCTATCTCTGTGATATTGTGATCTATAGGATACTTGGTTAGATTTCTGTATTTGTGAATTTATGTTGGTTTATCTTATTCCCTAATGTATGATCTATCCTGGAAAATGTTCCGTGTGCAGTAGAGAAGAATTTGTACTTGATTTTTTTGAGGATGTAAGGCCCTATATACAGCCACTAGTCTCAGCTCTTTTAGTTTTTCACTTTGTTCTTCATTATGTATTTATTGACATTCTGTCTAGTTTATCTATTTAGTGTGGAAAGCAGCATGTTGAAGTCCTCATACATATTTTTCTAAAACATATTTTTCTAATCATATGTTTCTTCAGCTTTCTGAGCAAATGCCTATCAAACATTGCTGACCCTACCGCTTTGTGTGTATGTTAATTAAAGTTAGTACTTCTTGATCTATTGTTCCCTTAACCACTAAGTAGTGTCAATCCATATCTCTCATTACTTTCCTTAGATTGAATATATTTGGTCTGATACAAGTACGACTGTCCCAGATTTCTTTTTGTTTTCCATTAGCTTATATAATTGTTTTCCATCCCTTTACCTCTGTCTATCTTGTGACTTTACATGTGTTTCCTGTAAACAGCAAATGGTTAGATTTTGTTTCCTGGTCCATCCCACCACTTTGTGCCTTTTGATGGGAGATTTTAGTCCATTGACATTCACACTATTGACATTGACACTATTGACGTAAAAGAATGTGTTTCCATTTTACCATGTAGAGTTGTGACTTCTACAGTTGGCTATTTGGTTTTTGTAAGTGGCTTTTCAGAGCTCGTTCAGTGTTAGTTTGGTTGTCACAAATTTTGCCTTTACTTGTTTGTCTGAGAATATTTTTATTCCTCCCTTCCATGTAAGCGAGAGCTTTTCTGGGTAGTAGTCTCTAGGTTGAAAGTCACTTTTGTTCAGTAATTTGATATGTCAATCCACTCTTTTCTGGACTACCATTATGTTTGGGAGATCTGTTGTGGGTTCTTATGCTATTTTCCTTACACTTAAGACTTTTCTTCTCTCTTGCTGCTTTAAGAAGTTCATCTCTCTCTCTCTCTCTCTCTCTCTCTCTCTCTCTCTCTCTCTCTGGTTTTTCTAGTTTGGTTACTATATGTCTTTTTGGTGTTTCATTAATCAGGCTCAAGTGTTTTGATGGGCTTGGTGACTTGCCTGGGTTTCTGTTCCTATATGCGATTGTAGCTGATCCTTGGTTTTCCATTGTTCTTCAAGTTTTGTCAGTATTAATGGTGGAATTTAGATGCCCAATTACTTGATAACTGATCTGTTGAGTTGTTTGTACTAGACTGCTACTTCTGTTGTTCAGGTTATTTTTTCTTAATATGCTGTTGAGTATGCTCTGAAAATTGTGGTACTGAGTTGACTTACCTGTGACTTAAGGCTGTTTACTCTCTGGGAAATAGGAATTTCATACCTTCCTTCCTTTAATATAAGAGATGTATGTAATAATGTCTTTGCCTGGATGTGGGAGGGATCCTGTGGTAGGCTCTGAAGGCACAGGACAAGGAATAGGGTCCAGAAGCTTCCTGGGCATACAGCTATGCTACCCTGGATGTCAGGGCAGGAAGAACCTCCTCTTCTCATACTACTACCCCTAATATGTGCAAGGTTTGTAGAATAGATAAGGACGGCTCTGGTGGCAAGTTTTTACCATACTATTTTCATTACAATTCAAGATGCTTAAGACTGACTCACTTTTCCAAAAATCTTGAAGTGTTATAATCCAGTTTTACAAATGAGGAAATTAAACACAGGGGAGCTAAGTGTCTTGTCTGAGATCATCCAACTTTTTGCATGATCTTTTCTGAATTTTGTTAGACTTTTCCTCATGAATGCATATATAGGGGATATGACTATGAAGAATTATGACTGATATATTTAACACATTCTGAAGATTTTTTACTGAGCCTCTGTGGTGTGGTAGCTACTGGTTCAGGTACTAGGAACATTATATTAAGCCATTCTGGAAAGCTATCTGTCCTTCTGCAACTGGTCCTAGTGAAGTGAAATTCCACAAATAATTGAAAAAAATCAATGGATGAATATTTACAGAAGTTAGGCATACTTTGAAGCATCAGAAAGAAACTTCCTAGGACTGAGGAGTGAGAAACTTATGGACTTAATTGCAGATGCTACCATTAATAGCAGAGCTGCAGGACAAAAATGAAGGAATCGTTACTACAATTGTGCCCCAAATTAGTTCTATTGAAAACTTCACAACAGATTTAAGATAGAGATGGATCTTAATCATGCAAGGAGAGGGAAAGAAGGAGAGTCTGGGGAGCGGAGACCCTAAGCTGCTGGGGAGAACAAAAAAGGATAGAAAAAGACTTTAAGGTATTGTTAAGGAAGAAAGAGGAACTTGTGATAATGAAAGGAATTCTTGCAAGTGCCTGTAAATACACTGGTAATAATTTCAGGCTAAGGCTTAAAAAAGACTTTGTTCTTCTGCCAACAGAAGAAGGAAACCATTATGAGCTGTAGGGAATAGAAAGGCTTAAGCGTGTGTGTGTGTGTGTGTGAGAGAGAGAGAGAGAGAGAGAGAGAGAGAGAGAAAGAGAGAGAGAGAGAGAGAGAGAGAGAGAGAGAACCACAGTCACACTATATCAGCAACGGGGTCTTGAAGCCCAGTTTTGAGCCCAATATCTAGAGAGTATACATAATACATGTGAGAGGGAGAAGGGGTAAACTTCAACCCTGAGAATTACCATAGATTTTAGAAAGACAGAAACAAGGAGCACTATTCCGCAGATGCATTGAGAGAGTTCCTTGATGCCAAAGTCTGTGTGCATCTGATTCAAGCCAAGTCTATATAAAGTACAGAAAGCCTCATGCTAGAACGTTATGTTTCCTTTTATTAATGGAGTACACTTAAGTGCTGTAGAGTGCCTGCTCTGAAGTCACCTGTACTGCCAAACCTTTCTACTTTATTCAATATTATTATTTAAAGCTTTTAAAAAATTAGACACCATGATTTACAAATTTGTAATTTTTAGTAGAATTTCACCATTAGGGACTATATTCCTCCACCAGTGATACCAGGTTCTCTCCCATCTTCAAAATTGTCTCCTTAACAGACACCTTTTGCAGCAGAGTTTGAGCCACATCTAGCGATGCTCAGCAGTTATTCCTTGATCTGCACTCAGAAATTACTGCTGATGGTGCTTTGAGATACCAGGGATTGAACATGGGTCGTCCATGTGAAAGGCAAGCACCATTCTTACTGCACTATCTCTACAGCTCCTGACAGAGACATTTTTAAGTTTAATCATGTAGCTTGAACCCCGTGATTACAGAAGTATTGGGCCTATACACACATACAGATATCTTGCATCAACATTATAAGGGGAGCCAAATACCCCTGCCCTTTGCCCTTATGGTAATCCCAGATGGAATTTTTCCTGTCTCCCTCTATTTCTCTCCTTCCCTTGCATTTATGTTTTTGTAATATTGAGCCAATAATTCGCCCAGTTTTGATATCTATCATTCCTTGACATAGATTAGTGAAAACACCTGGTATGTGTCTTATCCTTCTGATTTACTTCACTTTGTTAGGACACACTTAGCTGATGAATCTCAGACAGGAGTACCAGAAGCTCCCAAACCCTGGGAGCCTACACTTGAGTGGTCAGAATAAGGAAGATTCCTCATTATAAATAACTAAAGGGGACAATGTTAGGACCCACTTAGCCAGAGAATTGTCATGACAGGCTTTGTGGCCTTCTGAGTGACCTCGGCTTCTTCCAGGAACAAGAAAAGCAGAAAAACCAGATGCTTTTGTCAAAGATTATATCCTCGGAATACGATTAGATCTCCAGAATGTAACTGTCAGGGAGGTGGGCTGGAAGTTGTGGGCCAAAACAACAACAACAATATATATGTGTACTCTGTAGGTAAAAGAAAATTGCTGAGTAATGCTTACTTGCCAAAATGAAATACAAGAACTTGCTGAACCTAGTGCTCCGGGTCCTTGTTGAAGCCCGCTGCGTCGGGCAGATACTTGGACCCCAGCTAGCTGGAACAATAAACCTCGCTATGTGATTTTCATTATTGCCTTTGCTCTCTGTCCTTGAGGAGTGGCCAACTCCCCGCTCTAAAAACTTACCATGATATTTCCAATTACATCCAAATTGCAGTGAATAGCATGATTTTTATTAATCTTTCTGACTACACGGCATAAAAACATATGCCACAACTTCTTTATCCTCTCTTCAGTTGTTGTTTCTATATCTTGACTATTATGCTAAAAGCTGCATTGCACATAGATGTGTGTATATATATGCATATATAAATATACATATTTCCCTAATGAATGCTTTTTGTGCCTTGAGAAACCATGATAGTGGAATCACTGGGTCATATGGGAGTTCTATTACTGGTTTTATTTTAAGTAATCTCCACATTGGTTTCTACAAAAACTGAACCAGATAGCACCACCACGGGCAGTGCATAAAAATTCCATTTTTTCACCACATCCCTGACAACACATGTCATTTTAGTCCTTATTATATAAGCCATTCTCACAGTGTGAGATAATCTCGTATTATTGTCTTTACATTTTTCTGATAATGATAAACATTTTAATATGCCTACCGCCCATCCATTTGTCTTTTTCAGAGAAGTGTCTGTTCATTTTCTTTCCACATTTTTTTGGGCTAAATGAATATTTTAGTGTTGTTGAATGTTTTTTGTAGGATTACATTGGTTAACAAATTATTGTGAGGCTCTATTCCTGCATAGCCTCAGGTAATTTAGGTTTATTGGGTTGCTCCCATCACAGTGCTCCCATTCCCTGTGTTTATTTGTAACTTTTTTCTTTGTATTCCGTTAACTTGTAAATACTACTTTCTCTTCGCCTTAAGTTCTTTGCATAGTTTATTCAGAGAAATGTCCTTTTAGTATGAACACAAGAAGACAGTAAATGCTATGTTTTTGTAATGTGGGAGTTTATTGTCTCTCAATAATATTTTCCTCCTGGGCATTTGTTCACTTGATCTAAGACTCAGCTGCCCTTACTTCCTAGCACCCCCAAAGGTAGGGTCCCGATGAGGGACTGGATGGACCCAGGACAAGCTGTAAGCTATGTGCATCGAGATGGGCCTGGCCCATGTTTAACTGAGCTTGGTCGTGGACAAATGCCGTCACAATCCAAAAAGCAGTAACTAGGTTCGGACCCTGGTAGGGTTAGGAAAGATTAATCTGGCCTGAGCATTTGACTCTGTGGCAAGATGTTCCCAAGAGAGCTACCCTACAAGCCTCAATGTATCTTTTACTGTGTCCATAAAAAAAAAACAAAACCTAATATTAAGATGTTGATTGAGTTATTGGACTCGGAAGAGGAGAACACCTCAAGAGGTATTTTAGAAGAAGCCTAAGTCACTCAGAAGGCCACAAAGCTTGTCAAGGCAGTTCTCCAGCTAAGTGGGTCCTAAAAGAGAGAGCCCAGGCTGCGATACGGAGCTCAGAGAGATGAGCGGGAGAAACAGAAGGAGACAGGAATGAGGGGCAGTGTAAGACTAGAATGGGAGGGGGGGCTCAGAGAGACTGGAACAAGCATGTGGGGAGAAAGGAATAAAGGGCAACTGATCAATCAACCGTCCTGGCCCTCGTTTCCTCTTCCATTTGCCCCATGGCCCGGGCCACCTTGGCTGGGGGAGCAGCCCGGGCCTGTGGTGGGGGGGAGAGTGACCGGGGCTCTCCCCCGCCATCCCTGGGAGATTATACAGGTTCTGTTATTTTTTGCAAGGGTCTTATAATTTATCTTGGGTCTTAGTTTTATATCTAAATGTACTGTGTGCATTATCCATTCATTCAGTAGCACTGTAGCACTGAAACTGTTCATCAATTTGCTTGAGCGGACCCAGTAATGTCTCCAATGTGAAACTTGTTGTTACTATGTTTGGCATATTTAATATGTCACGGGTAGCTTGCCAGGCTCTGCTGTGTGGGTGAGATACTTTCAGTAGCTTGCCGGGCTCTTTGAGAGGGGTGGAGGAATTGATCCTGGGTTGGCCAGGTTGGCCATGTGCAAGGCAAAGGCCCTACCCACTGTGCTAGCCATTCAGTAGAGTCTATTAATTTTAGCCTCTTTTCCCCATGTAGTTGTTAATTTACTATTTTCTTTATTTGCTTATTTTATTTGTTAACATTAACAATGAAATAACATCATTAAAAATGCCTTCAAGATCCAAATCCTGGAGCATTCTGCTTATATTTTTCTCAGTTTATTTTATCGATTCTCGTATAATCTCAATGTCTTTGAATTGATTTTTGTGTAAAGTTGAGATACATATCCAGGTTCAATATGCTTTTTCTATTTTATTTTTAAAATTAAATCACTGTGATATATGTAGTTACAAAGTTGGGTTTTAGTCATGTAATATTCCAATAATTCCATTCCTTTTTACTTTGTCTTAAAATCCCTGTTTGTTGTATTTTGTCATATGTTTTGTTTGAATTGGTTAACATAATGATATGATTTTTGGAGAAATTTTTTTTGTTTTATTAAACAAAAATTAGCTGTCCATATATCTGAAGACTTATCATTGGGTTTTCATTTCTAATCTACTAATTCTAAAATTTATCCTTATTTCAGTATTATGCCATTTTTGTTGCTATAGCTTTATGGAATAGTTTCAAGTCTATTTGGTGATATGTTATAACCATTACTCATAATTTCATATTTTTCAGAATAACTATTCATTGTGTTGTTTTTGATTCTATACAAATTTTATTAGTAATTATTCTAAGTCCTTGAAAAATGTTATTGGGATTTTAATGAGGATTGCATTGTATCTATAGAATAATTTTGAGTATAACGGTTATTTTGATAACATTCATGCTTCTAATCTATGAGCATGGAATATTGTTTTATTTTCCTAAGCTCTATTCTATTTCTTTACTCAATGACTTCAGATAAAGGTCTCTTTTGTTGATTCCTATATACTTGATATTTTTAATACTATTGTAAATGGAATAGACATTTTAATTTTTATTTCTCTTCTAGTTCACTGTTTGCATTAAGGAATGCAACAGATTTTTGTGTATTGATTTTGAAGGCTGATTATTTTCTGTACTTGTTTATTGTCTCTAAAAGTTGTTTTTAGCGAGTTTCTTAGTCTTTTATATATAATAGTGTTATTTACAAATAGTGATTATTTTACTTTTTCTTTTCTAAGATAGATCCCTTTGATTTATTTTTCTTGTCTTATTATTACAGCTAGAACTTCTAGTAATATATTTAATAATATGAGAGAAAGTAGACATCTTTATCTTGCTCCTGATCTCAGAAAGATTTTGTTTGTCACTATTGAGTATAATGCTGGCTGTGGGTTTGTTGTAAACATCCATTTATATCATGAGACTGTTCAAACAAACATTGTTCTCCTATTGTTCATCGATCTGCTCGAGCGGCCCCAGTAATGTCTCAATTTTGAGACTTGCTGTTACTGTGTTTGGCATATTAAATACGTCACGGGTAGCTTGCCAGGCTTTGCCACGCGGGCCAGATACTCTCGGTAGCTTGCTGGGCTGTCTGAGAGGGGTGGAGGAATCGAACCCGGCTCGGCCAGGGTGGCTGTGTGCAAGGCAAACGCCCTACCGCTGTGCTATCGCTCTAGCCATGTCATGAGACAAGTCCCTTAAATCCCTGTTTGTTGTATTTTGTCAAATGTTTTGTTTGAATTGGTTGACATAATGATATGATTTTTGGAGAATTTTTTTTGTTTTATTAAAACACCATGTTTTACAAAGTTATTTATAGTTGAGTTTTAGACATAAAATATTGCAGTACTGATCTCAACACCAGGGCCTACTTTATTCCCACAATGTTCTCAGCTTCACTCGATAAACGTCCTGACATTGCCCCATTCATTCTGACCTCTTGACAGGCACCTTTTGAAGCTCAGCTATCCAAGTTTGAGTCTCTTGATTTCAGTTCTGTTGACTCTGTGGTTTGCATATTTGGCTCTATTATTCCTTAATACCACCTTTGTACCTCAGTCTCCTGATCCCATTTGCTTCTCATCTGTCTCTTCTCTTCCCGCAGCTCTTTTTTTCCTTCTTGCACTTTGGGGCCAAGGTTGATCTTCTCATCCCCCCTTTAAAACGCTGTATTTTCTCACCCAGTTATTCTAAATACATATAATTGGTATCGTTGTGTTTATCCTTGTTCTTCTGACTTACTTCATTCAACATAATGTCTATCCTCAGTTTCTCTCCTACCTACCCCCAGCATACATTTTTAGCAGGCACATACCAAATTTATTTTATATTACTTGCTCCAAGAAAACTTAAAATAGTGGCAAATGCAGGTATAAACAAATAAAAGTAAATTTGTGATGATTGATTGCTATATAATTTTAACCTATGTAAATAAAGACATTGAAATACTTTAATACAATATAATATAATGCCTGCTCACATTTATATAAGTTTCCAATTCTGGTACTGAAAATATTCTGCAGTAACTTTTATTTTCTACTTGGGTCTCAATTATGGTATTAATCATGTCTTCCCTGCCATCAATAAAAAGTAAGTAAAGTAAAGTAAAGGCCCTCCCGTTGATCATCGATTTGCTCGAGCGGGCCCAGTAACGTCTCCATTGGAGACTTTGTTGTTACTGTGTCTGGCATATCGAATACGTCACAGGGAGCTTGCCAGGCTCTGCTGTGTGGGCGAGATACTCTCGGTAGCTTGCCGGGCTCTCCGAGAGAGGCGGAGGAATCGAACTCCGGTCGGCCATGTTGGCCGCTTGTAAGGCAAACGCCCTGCACAGCGGTAGGGCGTTTGCCTTGCACGCAGCCATCAATAAAACGATTTAAAAATTATTTGCTTATATATTTTGAAGTTTGCATGAAATTGGTATGGCCTACAAATGTAAATTTTATTAAGAGTAAAAGGAATTAAGAAAATTTAAAGGGGAAAAATCTGTAATGGCCTATAAAAGTACAAAGTGTCTTATCCTGTAACACTGTAGCACTGTTCTATTGTTATATCGATTTGTTCAAGCGGGCCCAGTAACATCTACAATGTGAGACTTATTGTTACTGTGTTTGGCCTATCAAATACCTCACGGGTAGCTTGCCAGGCTTTGCCGTGCAAGCAGGATACTCTTGGTAGCTTGCCGAGCTCTCTGAGAGGGGTGGAGGAATGGAATGCTTGTCAACTGGGTCAGCTGTGTGCAAGGCAAACGCCCTATCCGCTGTCTTATCCTAAGAAAAGGAATATTAAGAGATAATATTAATATTTATATTAAGAGAAAAAGAGAGGAGGTGCCTGCCATAGAGGCAGACTGGGATAGGGGATGACTTGAAGGGGTGAGAGGGAAACTGGGGACATTGGTGCTGGGAAATTACACTGGTGGAGAGATGGGTGTTGGAACATTATATGGCTGAAATGCATCATGAACAATTTTGTAATGCTCTATCTCAAGGTGATTCTATTAAGTAATTTTCAAAAAGAAAAAATAGAAAAGGAAAATTGATTTTATATTAGAAAATATTATAGACACTATTTAAGTGTCTGCTAACGCAAAGAAAAATTTCATTAAAAACTATAAAATTTAAAATAAAAGACTAATAATACAAATAGTTTATGGGGTAAGCAGAACACAGTAGGCACTCAAGTTTTTTGTTATTTGTTATAGGCCACATCTGGTGGTGATTAGAGACGATTCTTAGTGGACTTAGGGAACCATGTGGGCCTGGGGATTTAACCTGGACTCTGCATACAAAGCGTGTGCTCTAGCCCACTGAGCTCTCTGTCCAGTGCAGAGTCTTTAAGGTCAAGTCCCAGACCTCTTAGTTTCCTCTTTATTTCTCTTTGTTCTAGGTAGTAATATAGGCTCTCTGCAAGCAAGTCCAGCATGTCATTCCCTTCAGAAAAAAAATCTAATAACTGGGTGACATTCACCAAGTGATTTGGGCAGCAGCTACTCCCTGGACCCTAGGAGTATACTATATTGTAGAAAACATTTTAATATTTATAATAGTTATAATCCCTCTCAGAGAGCCCGGCAAGCTATCGAGAGTATCCCACCCACACAGCAGAGCCTGGCAAGATCCCTGTGGCATATTCGATATGCCAAAAACAGTAACAAGTCTCACAATAGAGAACTTACTGGTTCCCGCTCGGGCAAATTGATGAACAATGGGAGGACATTGCTACAGTGCTACAATAGTCATAATACTTAATATTTAATTAAATACTTATTTTTATTTTTTAATATTTATTTTTAATATTTATAACACTGTAGCACTGTTCTCCTGTTGTTCATCAATTTGCTCGAGCAGGCACCAGTAACGTCTCACAACAAACTGTGAGACCTGTTGTTACTGTGTTTGGCATATCGAATACATCACGGGGAGCTTGCCAGGTTTTGCCGTGGGGGTAAGATACTCTCAGTAACTTGCTGGGCTCTCTGAGAGGGACGGAGAAATCGAAGCTGGATCAGCCATGTTGGCCGCGTGCAAGGCAAACGCTTTACCCGCTGTGCTATTGCTGCAGCCCACTTAATATTTATAATAGTTATAATTCTTTATATTCCTTGTTCAACAAAATGGCAAATGGAATGATAAAAAAAAATACTTCAATTGGGGCTGGAGTGATAGCACAGCAAGTAGGGCATTTGCCTTACACGCAGCTGACCTGGGTTTGATTCCCAGCATTCCATATGGTCCTCTGAGTACCGTCAGGAGTAATTCCTGAGTGCAGAGTCGGGAGTAACACCTGTGCATCACTGGGTGTGACCCAAAAAAGGCAAAAAAAAAATCAGTTAAAGTCAGTTTGGGATCACTGTTCTGTCTCACAGTGTTGTTGCTAAAGGTTTTGTATTGAGGACTTACTGAGTGGTTGGGTGCTAGTTGGGGTTGTTTTCTCTCATCGAGCTCTGCCATCTTCTATGTGACATACCCATCAGATTTGCTGTGCTCCTACTGGGCCATCAGTCCTAAAAAATTTGGAGGTGTTGCTCAGCCACACATGCTTCTATGTGGTCCACAAGCTGCTACAGTTTGGTGGCTTGGTGAAATGATGAAATTCAACTGTAGAACTGAAGATGTCAGGTGTGGGTAGGAGCTGTAGACCTTTGGCAGAGAGGGGGATCTGTTGCCCCTGTTCCTGCAATGTCCCAGTATTTTCAGTCCCAAGACCCTTCCTCCTGGGAAAGGTTAGCTGCTTGGCGTTCTTTCTGGGATTATTCGCAGAGCTGGGACATTTCTATGCTGAAGGCTGTGGGTGGGACTTCAGTGTCTTCTGGCTGGGAGGGGAATCTGCCCACCCCCATTCCAGGAAGCTCTGGAGTTCTCAGCCTGAAGTAGTCTACCTGGGATGAGGGTCCCACAAATTTTCGAAGTGAGTTTCCACCTTTCTGTTTCTACCTTTCCCTCCTTGATACCTTTCTTCCTCCACCTCCTTTCCCCCCATCTCTGATTCCAACATGTTCAGACTGAGGAGGAGGGAAGAAGAGATGGGGAAGTCGGGGGGCGGGGCACCTAGGGAGAAAAGGAGAAAAGAGAGGTAGAAGGACATGGGGGTGAGAGCCAGGATGGGGGAAAAGGGAAGAAGGGGCGGAGCTAAGACTCTAATGTCCCTTTTCTACAGACAGCAGAGCAAAGTCTGTCCTGTCCCAAGGAGAGAGGGACTCAGGGCAAGCTATTTTGATTTTCCCTGTGTATTGGGAGATAGCAAAGAGGGTAGGGTGTTTGCCTTGCATGAGGCTGACCCAGGTTCGATTCCTCAATCCCTCTCGGAGAGCCTGGCAAGCTACCGAGAGTATCCCGCCTGCATAGCAGAGCCTGGCAAGCTCACCGTGGAGTGTTCGATATGCCAAAAACAATAACAAGTCTCACAATGGAGAATGTTACTGGTGCCCACTCGAGCAAATCAATGAACAATGGGAGGATTGTGCTACATAATACTTACATAGTTATGCAGTTGTTGCCTTTTAGAACTGTGCCCAGCCTATTAACACTCCTTTTTGTGTACTCTTCCTTTTCTCTCTCAAACCCTTCGAGAAGACTGGGACAGGGAAGTGATTTGTACAGTATTTGAAAACAGAATTTTGGCTTTTGTTAGATGCTAGAGGTCTTGTAAAGGACAAGTGAAAAAGAGGAAAAGAACAACAGGAAGTGTTCTGAAATCCCCAATTTTGTCTTGGCTCCTATAAGGAATCCTATTCACTAGGAAGTTCATCCCTACCTCCCATAAGCCTTTGAGTGCTTGGGGCTAATTTGAGGCTGATGCACAACTCTGGAAGTCCCAATGGCTCCCTTGAGTCCACCATAGGATGTTAACTATGTAAAGAAGATGAGTTCAGAGGAGGATGGTTCTCAGGATGTGTTGATGGCCAGAATACTTTGCAGACCAGGAATTCCACTGTGGCCATCAGCCCTTTAATCTTGTTTTGTCTTTTTCTTAGATGCTTGCTGCTATCTAATACATTAAGTGGGACAATAAAGGCAGCAACCTTTTCAGATGCTGTGAGAACTGAATGAGTATATATGTAAAGTAAGTTTAGACCAGCACCTGGCACATAAACAATAAATACTAATTATTTATTGACTTATTATTAATTAATACTGAGATACACTGCTTGTTAAAATTAAAGTAGCTGATTTGTAAAAAAATAGATCTTTCCTAGTGTTCCATGGGTCACTTTTGGTATATAATATTTTCCATATTATTCTTTTTCAATTATTCTTATTCCTAGCAAGATACTGAGAGTATTCAGTATGCCAAACACAGTAACAAGAAGTCTCACAATGGAGACTTTACTGGGCCCACTCGAGCAAATTGATGAACAACGGGAAGACAGACAGGACAGTTATTATTTATCTTGTGAATTTCCTTAAATAATTTTAAATTGTGTTTTTAATGATCTCTTCAAGTAATTAAGTTTTTTAATCAACCAATATTCTTTTTTTTTCTTTTTGGGTCACACCCAGCGATGCACAGGGGTTACTCCTGGCTCTGCTCTCAGGAATTACCCCTGGTAGTGCTCAGGGGACCATATGGGATGCTGGGAATTGAACCCGGGTTGGCCGCGTGCAAGCAAGCGCCCTACCCACTGTGCTATTGCTCCAGCCCCTATCAACCAATATTCTATAAGTATTTTTAAATTGTTATTTTTTAAATTTTATTGAAATGTTGGGCTGGAGCGACAGCACAGCAGGTAGGGTCTTGCACACGACTGACTAGGCCAACCTGAGTTCAGTTTCTCTGCCCCTCTCAGAGAGCCTGGCTAGCTACCTAGAGTATCTTACCTGCATGGCAAAGCCTGGCAAGCTACCCGTGATGTATTCGATATGCCAAACACAGTAACAATGAGTCTTACAATGGAGAAGTTACTGTGCCCACTCAAGCAAATTGATGAACAAAGGGAGGACAGTACTACAGTGCCATTGTGCTACACGAAGTTACTCATAGTTCAGTTTCATACATGCAATATTATAGTACTGATCTCAGCAACAGTGTCAACCCTTGCTCCACCAGTGTTCTTGGTTCCAAGACTCCTGTGTCTTTCCTTATCCCTTGCCCCCACCCCCAGCCTTCCTATTGACAGGCTCCTTTCTAAATTTGGTTGTTAAAGTTTGGTTCTCTTGATTTCAGTGTTCTTGAGTCTGGTTTGGATATTTGGCTTAACACCACCACATCGCTTCTCTACCTGCCCTGACCTTGTCTTCATATTTCTCATCTTTCTTCCTCTACCCCTCGCCCCACCCCTCCAATTTTCTTTTCCATTTCTGCCCTATATTCTGGGGCCAACTTTGATCTAGGCATTGCATTCCACTCTTTCACAATTCTAAAAACCACTTATAAGTGATATAATCCTGTGTTTATTCTTCTTCTTCTGGCTTACATCAGTTAGCATGATGTCTTCCATTCCATCCATGTTGCAACTTATTACATGATTTTACCATTCCTTACAGCTGCGTAATATTCCATTTTGTGTATATGATGGAATCTTAATAGTTTGATCTTCATGATTCACTTATCACCTAGTTTGATTCCAAGTCTTAGATATTGTACTGAGTACAGCAATGATATATATATATATATATACACATTATATATGTATATATAAATGTGTATATATACACACACACACATATATATATATATATATATATATATATATATATATATATATATATAAAACCCGGCTCACCATCTCACCTTAGACAGTGTGCAGCTCAGCACGCCAGGAATGGAACTCTACACATGATCCTTGCTACCTTGCTAGAACTCTACACATGATTCTTGCTGGTCATCGCTGGCTGTTTTGCAAGATTTCGACAAAATGGCATCGGTGGGGCATAGAGAAACCTTGTGGCGGCCACAGCGTCGTCACCTGGCCTGGCTGGGCCAAGTCACAGCTCTGTTGGACATAGGGCCGTGGTGGCAGTGTGAGTAGTGGCTCATCCACTGCGGGGTGTTATCAGCCAACTACCGGGTGACCTGGGACCTAACACAGATGTTCGACCTGGCACAGACCCTCCATGATGGGGTCCTGCTCTGCCAGCTGCTTAACAAGCGCTGTGCGCACTCCATCCACCTCAAGGAGATCAACCTGAGGCTGCAGATGTCCCAGGTGCTGCCCAGAAATGCAGGCAGGTGCATGTTTCTCAGATAGTTACAACATGCCATTCAACCAAAAGCTAGCATTTGGTACACTGGGAATACATGCAAAGGCGATTAGAGGTCACCCCAAAAGCCTCCGTCCCTCTTGGAGAGCCTGGCAAGCTACTGAGAGTATTCCGCCTGTGGCAGAGTCTGGCAAACTACCGATTGCGTACTCGATATGCCAAAAACAGGAGCAATGACGGTCCTCATTCCCCTGAACCTGAAAGAGCCCCCAGTATGCCATTGGGCTACACTAGCACATGACAGGGATGAATAGAGACATTACTGGCACTGCTCGAGAAACTAGATGAATAACAGGATGACAGTAACAGTGATACAGTGATATTCTTTTGCATGAATGTTTTTCTATCCTGGGGATAGATACTCAAAAGCAAAATTCTGGGGTCACATGAAAACTCAGTCACGGTCACGGTCCTCCTGTTATTCACCTATTTGCTCGAGTGGGCCCAGTAACATCTCCATCATGAGACTTGTTGTTACTGTGTTTGGCATATCGATCATGTCACGGGGATCTTGCTAGGCTCTGCCGTTTGGGCAAGATACTCTCGGTAGCTTGCCGGGCTCTCCGAGAGGGGCGGAGGAATTGAACTCGGGTCGGCCATGTTGGCTGCGTGCAAGGCAAATGCCCTACCGCTGTGCTATCGCTCCAGCCCATGGAAACTCAATTTTTAATTTACCAAGTTCCCTCTATACTGGTTTTACTAGGTGTTAGGCTAAACAACAGTCCCACCAGCATTGGACGAGAGTTCCTTTTTCACCATATCCCCGCCAACAGTGATTGATCCCATTACTTTTGATATGTGCCATCCTCACTGGTGTAAGATGTATCTCATTGCTGGCTTGATTTGGATTTCCCTAATAATACTTTGAAAAGATGGGGGCTATTGATTCATGGAATGTTCAAATAGTCACCACATATTGTTGGAAGGGCTGGAGCGATAGCACAGCGGTAGGGCATTTGCCTTGCACGCAGTCAACATGGCCGACCGGAGTTCAATTCCTCCGCCCCTCTGAGAGAGCCCTGCAAGCTACCGAGAGTATTTCGCCCGCACGGCAGAGCCTGGCAAGCTACCCGTGATGTATTCGATATGCCAAACACAGTAACAACTAAGTCTCCAATGGAGACGTTACTGGGCCCACTCGAGCAAATCGATGAACAATGGGAGGACAGTGACAGTGACAGTGACAGTAATTTTGTATGATATAAAGATGGATGTCCCAGCCTCTCGCCACCCCCACCTCCCTGCCTCATTGGCTTATATATTTGTTTTCTAGCCTTTTACTCTAATCCCATGTTTATCCTGTGATTATAGATGTGCTTCCTGAAAGCAGCAAATGATTGAATTTTGTTTTCCAATCCATTCTGCAACACTATGTGCCTTTTGATGGAAGAGTTTAGTCCACTGACATTCAGGAATATTATGGATATCAAGGGTTGTATTGCCAATTTACTGGGTATGGTTGTGATAAAACTTTACACAGTTTCACTGTCAACCCAGGGAAATTCCATCTCCAGAATCTCTGGAACCCAAAACAAAGGACTATCTACCTGAGTCTTGCTAACTGGTAGGTACCTGAGTAGCAGGTAACCAGGCTGGGAGTCTGATCATCATTGACTTAGTGATCTCTTCTCTGTCCCAGCTGCCTTCTTTCCCAGCTCCTGAGGCAGGCTTTCAACCATGAAGCAATCTTTCTGAGCCTTGTCTCTCCTTGGGTGTTAGTCTCATATCATATTATTTTATATTCCACAATGAGTGTAGTCATTCTATGATTTTCCCTCTCTTTCTCACTTAGCATAATATTCTCCATGTCTATCCACTTATAAGCAAATTTAATAATTTCATCTTTCCTAACAGCTTCATACTATTTTATTGTGTAGATGTACCATTGTTTCTTTTTTTTCTTTTTTTTTTTATGTAGGAATACTGCTATTTATTCAGCCACTGATTAGCTGATTGAATTGGGCATGAACTCCACCTTGATTTTCCCCCCATTTTTTATAATTTTATTTATTGAATCACCGTGAGAGCAATTACAAAGCTTCCGGGTCTAAGTCTCGGTCATACAATGAAACACCCATACCTTCACCAGTACCCATACTCCACCCCCCAAAACCCCAGTATGCCCCCATCCCACACCCTCCCCCTACCTGTGAGGCAGATGATTTCCACATTACTCTCTCTCTACTTTGATCACATTCAATATTTTGACACCAGACCCACCATTATTATTTGAGATTTTACCCCAACACTCAGATCTGCTGAAAAGGCAACAGTAGACAATTTGTTTTCTATTGATGGTTATGAATAACATATGATGTCAATGGCTGCAGTAGTGGCCACGCAATATTGAAATTCTGAAATTTTAATACTTAAATCTGGAGGGATTTCTGCCCAAACCTGCTGGGTTCCTAGATTTTCTCCTGAGTCTCTGGGATCATGGCCGTTAAGCAGCTTGATCAGGAGCCAGAAAGGCCGTTCATGGGTGGAGACTCGGGATCTCACTGGAGCGGGGAGGAAAGGGCCAGCTCTACCCCCATCCCACGAGACCTTACATGTCTCGTCACTGAGAGCCCAAACCTGACTGTCCAGTGGCCTCTGGAGGATGGCAGCCACCGAGCCACCAAGGGGAAGCAGGCGGAGGGACAGCACCCTTTCCCCCCTGGGGTGGCCGTGCGACAGTGAACTACTGTGGGGTCTGGACGCATTTCTGCCAAAAGCCGCTGGGTTTCGAGATTTGTTTTTGAGTCTCTGGGTATATGGCCGTTAAGCAGCTTGATCAGGAGCCAGAGAGGCCCATTCGTGGGTAATGACTTGGGATCTCATTGGGGTGGGGAGGACAGGACCAGCTCCACCCCCATCCCGTGAGGCCCAAAATGTCTCCTCACTGTGGGCCCAAACTTGACTGTCCAATGGTCTCTGGAGGATGATGACCACTGAGCCGCCAGGGGGAAGCAGGTGGAGGGACAACAATGGCCGTTAAGCAGCTTGATCGGGAGCCAGAGAGGATGTTTGTAGGCAGTGACTCGGGGTCTTGTTGGCATGGGGAGGAAAGGGCTGGTTCCACCCCCATCTGGTGAGGCCCCGCGTATTTGGTCACTGCAGGCCCAAACCTGACTGTCCAGTGGCCTCTGGAGGATGGCAGTCACCGGGCCACTAGGGGGAACAGGCCAAGGCATGAAACTTATTCCCACCTTGAGTGGCCTAGCGCCAGTAACCTACTGCAGGAAGAGGAAGCATTTCTGCCAAAAGCCTTTGGGTTCCGAGATTCGTTTCTGAGTCTCTGGGATCATGGCCGTTAAGCAGTTCAATCAGGATCCAGAGAGGCCATGCCTCCAATTATATAGCTGAGCCAGAGGTGGTTTGTGGGTGTGTCTCCCACATACCTAACTTTTGGCTGTTTACTTTCTTGGTAAACTTTGCCCCAAGTTTTTGGGGTCTGGCCAAAGGCACAGCAGCAATTTTGGGGTATCTGAAAGTCTGATGGTGCCATCAGGCTGCTGATGCACTCACCTCACAGGTACAGATTGACCTGCTGGTGGCAGCATACCACCCATTTGTATTTTTTTTTTGAGGAAATTTCTGTTCTTCTCCCCATTTTTTATGGGGTTGGAGGTTTTCTTTCTTGTACAGTTCAACTAATTTCCTGTATATTCTGGATATTAACCCTTATTTGATGGGTAAGGTAAAGGTAAAGGTAAAGGCCCTACCGTTGATCGTCGATTTGCTCGAGCGGGCCCAGTAACGTCTCCATTGGAGACTTTGTTGTTATTGTGTCTGGCATATCGAATACTCTCGGTAGCTTGCTGGGCTCTCCGAGAGGGGTATTGGGTAAATAATTTTTCCCGTTCAGTGAGCTTCCTCTGTATTCTGATCCTTGTTTCTTTTGAAGTACAGAAGCTTCTTAGTTTAATGTAGTCCCATTTGTTTATGTTTGTTTTCACTTGCTAGACCAGTGGTGTTTCATCCTTAAAGATGCCTTTAACATCAGTGTCATAGAGGGGTCTGCCTACATTTTCTTCTATTTTGTATAAAATTTAAAATATATTGGAACAAAACTTATGGATTCAGGTCTGATATTGAGGGTGTTTTTAATTCCATTTTGATCTGATTTTTGTGCCTGGTGTTAGACAGAGATCTGAGTTCATTTTTTGCAAGTAGCTGTCCAGTCCAAAATTATATTTTTTATTACCAAAAGCCAATATTTCCTTTCTGAGGCTATAAACACACTTTCATGCTTTTATAGACTTATTAAGATTTTTCTCTTATTTTTTCTTAATTCTCGTCACTCTTACTAAATTTTACATTTAAAAGATTTATCCATTTTGTATAAAATTTAAAATATATTGGAATAAAACTGCACAGAATTATTTATAATATTAATTTTTAAAACATATACCTGGTAAAATACTATTTTTGATAAAAGTTTTACTTTATCACTTACCATTAATTTACAATTTTGTAGAATTAAAGGAAATTAGCTCTATTAATCTATGTATAGGTGACATTAACTTCAACAATTGAAAAAATAGATCTTCCCCATACACATAGTAAATAAGAAATATAAAAAGGGGAAAACAAATGATCAAAGAAATCAGAATTGAAGATTTTTTTTTAATAGAAATGAGCTTACATAGGGGTTGGGTGGGCAGAAGGGGTCCTTAAGACACTTGTGTAAATAAGCGAGCTCTCTAGTTGTGGGTGTGATGCTAGTCTAATATATGCATTGGAAATATAATGAATAGTATTATAAATCCAGGTACCTCAATAAAATGTTTTTTAAAGGTTATATGGTAGAATTTTTTTTATCTCATTTCTCAAATGTTAACCAAAATATTTTGTAAAATAACTATCAGTTTACCATCATACCAAGCTTCTTCTCGAGGCTAAATCTCCTCAGTTTCATCAACTATTTGCCTGTTGTTTGGTAGCAATGTTCACACACACACACACACACATATGCAAATTCACACACACTTGCACACAGAATCACACACATTCTTTGCCCTGCTCAACTTTCTTTTTTTGCCAATTTATTCCCCTGGCATTGCAATCTAGTTCCTTTAATATTTCCTAGGTCAGTTCCAGCTCTTGGGGATTTCCAGACTTCTCATACTTCTTGGAATCTCTTGGGGTGAAGGGTCAAAATTGCACAAGAATGGACAGAACAATGTATATCTGGCCAGCCTGTCTTCAAGCTTTATTAGTCTGTCCCCAAGTCCCTCCCAAATATTCTTGCCTACCTCATCTAAATTGTCCTCAATTTTAACACTAGTAGTCTGACCTTTTCTATTAAGGCACTTAGAGATCTCAGGGTTGAGCAGTGGAGCAGGTTCCACTAAAAATGGATTTGCTGGGAAATGGCAGAACCGAGCCAGTTTTAATTCCTAACTCAGCAAGAACTAATCTATGTAATCAGTGAATACGTTTAGTAAAGGGTATATAGGTATATATTCTTTAGACTAGTTTGTTGTATTACTGTAGTTATTAAAATAAAAACTCTTAATGTGTGAGAATTAAGTTGCAAAGAAGACTGAGGAAAGTCTGAGAATATGTACATTCCTGTTCTTTCCATTTTCTTGGGAAATAAAAGGAAAATATAGTTTGTGTGATTGTGGTGTATCTGTGCTTAATTTATTCACCTTTAATAGATTTAAGGTATTAACAGCGATAGCACAGCGGGTAGGGCGTTCGCCTTACAAGTGGCCAACATGGCCGACCCGAGTTCGATTCCTCCACCCCTCTCGGAGAGCCCGGCAAGCTACCGAGAGTATTCGATATGCCAGACACAGTAACAACAAAGTCTCCAATGGAGACGTTACTGGGCCCGCTCGAGCAAATCGACGATCAACGGTAGGGCCTTTACCTTTACCTTTTTACACTGTTATAGTGGATCAGATATTTTGTAGGGATTTTAGAAAATAATTAAGTAATTGGTAGAATAAACAGTGTGTAGGAAAAGTGAGCAGGAAAGAGTAAAACAGCTTCTGAGGAGAGAGGATGCTTGTGGAAGGTAAACTTTGGAACCTGCATTCTGATTGGAGGGTAATGAGTTAGAGTTCTCTGGAATTGCTGACTCAGGAGAATTTTCTCTTTCAATTCAGACAGCAGTAGATGTATCAGGCTGTAGGATGAAAATGGAGACCTGGTCTATGTAAAACAAGAGCGGTTTTCTGTTTATAAGACCGTGTTTTATGATTTTTACACTGTTCCATATCAAGGCCAGACTAGCTCTGCTGCTTGCCCTAGGTCCACCCAGAGATTGCTCGGTGGGACTCAGTTTTTTGAGATACTCAAAACTGCAGCAACTGAAGCCTGAGTCAAGTAATTTTATAATGGATGTTCAAGAGTAGATATATTTCAGAGTCAATTAACTTCCAAATATTAGGAGCAGAGCATTAATGGTCTTTCTGTGTTTAAGCAAAGAACACAGTTCTATAGTAAAGTATAAAAAGATTATAGAGGCAAGAGAAAAAGAACCAGTTCACTATAGATACAGTGTCCAGATACAACAGGTTTGGCTTTATAAGTACACATGGCTGGCTTGGGGAATATAGTAGCTACAGAAGGAGAGGTAAAGCACAAAGGAAAGGTTAAAGATAAACTCAGGGGATTAGAGTTGCTTGTAAGTGCACTGTAAGCTTCTCTGGAGGAGGAAAAGGAGCAATTCACTGATGAAGCCTAAAACACTTGGGGGTGATATCCAAGACTTGATTATGGTAAAAACCCTTGTCAAATTGATATATGTAGTGAACCTGCAGATGAAATTAACTATCTGAATGGGATTTATGGTCTAGATATATTTGCCCGCTGTAGTGAGATAGCACTTTTATGTGGCATAATGAACAGGTCCTGCTCCATCAGGGTGTCAGAAAACAACTGATATATGTGTTCAGGGCAGGACTCTGGCAGAAAATAGATGGCATTTGTAGCTTAGAATAATGTAAAGAGTGTTTGAGGGAGAAACTTTTAACAAATATGCTGGCAGATATAGAGAAAACAGCAGTATAGTAGAACACCTGGTCCAATAGTTCCAGGATTCCATTACCTTCTCTAATCCTAAAGATGAAAGCAGAGGACAAGGCTCGAGTTAATGAAGATAAAGGCAAGGATGGTAAAGAGAGTAGGGCCTTAATGGAAAAGAGATACATGTAGGGGCACAGAGATATGCTTCCAGACTTCACTATTTCCTCTGTTCTTCCTTTCTAGCTTCTCATTAGCTTGGTTCAGCCCAATAGCCAAAAGAAAGGAATCGACACAGAAAGATTGCATTCATCTGGGGAACATAAAGCAACAAAATGGGAGACTAACACCCAGGAGTGGCTGAGATTAGTACCAGGAATTTTGTTCCATGACTTGGAGGCCAGCCATATGTGCTAGGGGAAAAGGAAGCTCAGATAGAGAGGAGAGCACCAAATAAAGGGTGTTGTGAGGATCCTCCCAGGGTGGGAGAAGCATGCTGAAAGCAGACTATAGACCAAACACGATTGCCACTCAATGCCTCTCTTACAAAACACAGGACCCAAAAGAAGAGAGAGAGAGAGAGATAGAGAGAGAACAAGGGGGAATTCCCTGCCACAGAGGCAGGGTGGGATGGGGGGGTGGGGGGCTGGGAGGGATGCTGGGACCCGTGATGGTTGAGGATGGGCGCTGGTGGAGGGATGGGCACTCAATCATTGTATAACTGAAACCCAAGCACAAAAATTTGTAAGTCTATAACTGTACCTCATGGTGTTTCACTAATAAAAAAATTTAAAAAGTAGAAGTTATAATAAAATATTAATAATAAAAATAATTTTTGTAAAAAAAAAAACAAAAACAAAAGAAAGGAATCCCATTACTTGGGGGTGCTGGAGAAGAGTAGAAGGATATGATGATCCTGACCTTGGGATTCTCACCAGGGCCCAGATACCCTGATCCATGGTCTAGGGTCTAGGAAGAGAGCAAAGGAATCTTTGTTTAGAATACCGTGTCCCACCATTACTCCAGAGATATTCAGTTTCTGTCACCTGTGGCTAGGTGCAATTTTTGGAGGGTCACTTTCTTCTACCCTGGGACTAGACTTCTCAGATCTTGGCAGAACTCCTGAGATAAGGAGAACAGGTTGTGGGGAGCAGACCTCTGCTGCCAGCCATCAGTTCCCACATTTCTTCTGCCTGGCTTTTCCTAGGGTCTATCTCAAGACTCTGCAGAATTTCTTTCTATGGATGTTCTGTTGAGGGAACCTTGGTTTGGAATTCAAGAGACTAAGGTGTATGGCTTTGAAATTCTACTTTGAGGGGTGAATAAAACCATTCATTCATGTGAATCTTCCCATCTGTCAGACCAGAGCATGTACGAGATAATCATGACTCCAAATATCTAGTTACCATAACTTTATACAGCCAGAGGGTGGCAGCAAAGCTTTATTTTCAGAAGGGATGTGAGGCACAGCATGCTCTCTAAGGCTTCAGAACTTGAATCAAGATTTGTGAGGTAGGTGGCACTCCTGAATACTACTATTGTTACTACTATGACTGCGATTACTGCTGCTGTGAGTACTGTTATTAGCAAAACAAAAGAAATGCCATCTTCAATTTGGGAAGTACTGAATAGTTAAGGAAACCTTTTGCACGGTTTTACACAAGAATTGCTCAACAACTTCCTTGTATCATTCAATGGTTGTCAGCACTGTCAGTTTCCATATTGATACTCAGGAATATTCCCTAATTTGTCTAAGACTTTTATATGCTGTTTCAAGGGCTGAAACGTTGTGTCTATGCACTATATTTTACTGTGAGGGAGATCTAAAAACAAAGTCCTCTCAGCTTTACTCTTCATTTTTGCAAGAAAGTTAGAGCCACAAGAGCCTTGGAGTCTGACAGTGGGAATTTGCACACTGAGCATGACAACTCGATAAAAAAACTTTAATTCTTTAGGTAAGAATATAAGACCTTTCTACAGAAGAGGGCCAGAGTGTGCTAATAAATACAGTAGACCAAGGATCTTAGTGATTAGGAGAGTTTATTTTTCATAACATCTTTCCTCCATTCTCTCTGTGGAAACTGACATCAGGAGGAGGGCATCAATCATCCATCTTCTGTGAGAGGAAAAATTGCAACAAAGGAAATGAGCTAAATTAGAGGAGAGATAGAAGATTGTGTACAAATAGAAAAGGTAAATTTCAGAAATTATTAAGCCATTGCGTTGTTCACCTTTATGCTTTACCCTTGTTCTTGTGAATCTGAAACTTTGGAGGCTAACCTAAAGATATTGGTAATTGGCTGCTCAGCAGTAAAGTACCAGTGGGCACCTCTGCCCAGCTCTTTTGGGTGCCCTTTGCGTCCAGGTCTCTGGACTTCTGAGAAAGAAGCCAGGTCTGGCTATCCTCACTTCTCCCCCAACATCTCAGCAGAAGTCACGTCTGTCTATTCTCACCTGGACACCCACATCTCGGCTTTTGGTGCGCAGCTTGTTGACCTGAGTCTCAGCGATGTCTGCTCTCTCCTCAGCCTCCTCCAGTTCCTGCTGGACTCGCCGGCACTTAGACAGCTGTGTGTTGGCCTGTTCTTCCTGAACGGAAGAATGTAAGACTGAAGATAACTCTAGGTCTGACTCTGAACTCAGTGAAAGTTCGTGAAAAGCTAGAAAATGTGACCAGTTTGCTGGGGCAGAGGAAAGAAAGCAGATGAGGCAGGCCAAGTGTGCTAATGGTATTCTAGCTCCTTCCCAGCTACCTTGGACTTCTTGATATCCTCCCTAGACTATGTGACTCTCGAGAGAAATTCATTTTGTTTTGCTTTCTGTGTACACCTGGCAGTGCCATACAGTTCTGGGTGATTGAACCAAGGTCTCCTGCATGCAAACCATGTGATCATCCTTTTAAGCCATCTCTCTGGTTCTGTTCAGTGGAGATATTTTGGACAATACCCAAGCTCAGAGACTCCCAAACCATCTGGAGGTGGCAGAGAGCAATAACCTAGTTTTCCTGCTTTGTATCTGCAACCAGCATCTCTGCTTAAAATTAGGTCCTTGTATAGGTCTACCTGAGAATGATGCAGTGTTCCTGACAAAAATAGCTTCTCCCACTGTACTAATGGTATGGGCATGGGTCCCCTTTTTACCCTCCACATGTAACTGCTTTGCTGAGATCAAGATAGACTCAGAAACCCCATGGGCAGGGAGCAAGAAGGCAAAGTAAGAAGTCATATGCTCAGGCATTTACAGGGACAGAGCCTCTTCAGAACACTAATCTTATGGGATGCTATGTATTAAAGGAAAGGGCTCTGAGGTTCATTAAGAAAGGGGAAATATTGCTTATAAGTGGATGGATATGGAGAGTATAATGCTAAGTGAAATTAGTCAGAAAAAGAGAGACAGACATAGGAGGACTACACTCATTTGTGGAATATAAAATAATATAATATGAGATGGACACCCAAGGTCAGTATACACAAGGGCCAGGAATATTGCCCCACAATTGGAAGCCTGTTTCATGAGCTTGGGGAGAAGGCAGCTGGAACAAAGAAGGGATCACTAAGTCAATGATGATTGGAGGAATCATTCGGGATGGGAGATGTATACTGAAAGTAGATAAAGTTTATCAAACATGATAAACTCTCAGTATATGTATTGCAGACCATAATGCCCAAAAGTAGAGTAAGAGTATGGGGGAAATTGTCTGCCATGGACACAGGGGGAGGATTGGAAAGGAGAGTTATACTGGGGACATTGGTGATGGAGAATATGCACTGGTGGAGGGATAGGTGTTTGATCATTGTATGATTGAAACTAAAACATGAAAGCTTGTAACTATATCTCATGGTGATTCAATAATAAAAAGGTAAAGGTAAAGGCCCTCCCGTTGATCGTCGATTTGCTCGAGCGGGCCCAGTAACGTCTCCATTGGAGACTTTGTTGTTACTGTGTCTGGCATATCGAATACTCTCGGTAGCTTGCCGGGCTCTCCGAGAGGGGCGGAGGAATCGAACTCAGGTCGGCCATGCTGGCCGCTTGTAAGGCGAACGCCCTACCCGCTGTGCTATCGCTCCAGCCAAAAAGGGAAGTATTAACTTTTAAAATGCCTTTCTACTTTTTTATTTAGATTTTTATTAGTGAAACACCATGAGGTACAGTTGTAGACTTACAATTTTTTGTGCTTGGGTTTTAATTATACAATGATCAAATACCCATCCCTCCACCAGTGCCCATTTTCCACCATCACGGATCCCAGTATCCCTCCCACCTCCCATCCCCCCATCCCATCCTGCCTCTGTGGCAGGGCATTCCCCCTTGTTCTCTCTCTCCTTTTGGGTGCTGTGGTTTGCAAAAGAGGCAGTGAGTAATGCCTTTATACTTTTAAGAGTCAAACGCATATGCAACTTGAAAAGTCCTTTAACTGAAGTTAAGCTTTGTTTAATTCAGAGCTTCCAAAACTATTACTTTTCTATGGAAAAGAGAAAAGTGCCTTCTCTACCCCTTGCTCCTTGTGAGCTGCTGCACTCCTGCCGTCTGTCTCTTTGTGAGCCACACCATTCCTGTAGTCTGGTCCTGTAACTAATGTCCCTCATTAGTTCCCAGAAGGTACTCTGGGAAATACTGGTCCTAAACAATTAGATTTCCTCCTTGCTGATTTTAGCTATCTGATCAAAGACATATCATACAGAATAAAATAGAGAAGGGGAATGTGGGTTGCAGTGAATTAGGATGAGGTTCTAAGGTTGAATAAGGCCTAGAGAGGGCTGATAAAGTGAGAAAAGATGGTAAAGGGGCGGGTCAAGCTATGTAGCAACATTCCAGGGTAAGGAGAACTCACTCACAGGGGTAGGGAAAAGTAAGGTGGAAAGGAGAGGAACAGTAAGCCTAGCCCATCAACCTGAGGACATAGAGGAGAGAGAGGTGGGTATTTGGTTTAACACAGATGAGAGGAGGGATAAGGACAGCTTGTTTGTTTTATAGCCTGAAATGAAACCCAGATCTTAGGTTCCACAGACTCCATGAAATAAAATGCATTCCATTTCAAAATTAGGGATCCTCTAGGTTGGCACGGGACCAACCCGCTCTCCCAAACCTCTTATACTCACAGCCTCTTCAGCCTGTCTCTTGTAAGCCTTCACTTTGGCCTGCAGCTTATCAACCAGGTCCTGGAGCCTAAGGATATTCCTGCGATCTTCTTCAGCCTGTAAAGAGAGCATCTGTGTCAGAGTGCCTGATGGGGTCTGATCCACAAGACACTGAGTTTTTAAGATATCTACCTGAAAAGACATTTCTTTAATCTTTCGATCATATTTATGGGCACCCTTTAAGGCCTCCGTTCCTCTCTTCTGCTCAGCATCAAGCTCATTTTCTAACTCCCGCACCTGGGCATGGTGAAGAGAAGACAACTGAAGTCAGATTAAGCAGATTTCTCTCAAGGATTCACATGTAAGTCATTTCAAGGTGAACTCACAATCCTCTGTTGTATTTTGAAAAGGTGTCTCCTCCTAGGGAGACATGTTTTATTCATAAGGCCACCACTGGCTCATGCAATAGCTTTGTGCAAATTCGAATAAAATGACCTCACTGGGAGATAAACAGATCTTTTAGTACAGAGGACATATGTATTGTCAATAAATATATGAAATTTGTTCCCCATCACTTATGATCAAGGAAATTCAAATGAATCCACAATAAGATACAATCTCACACCAAAAAGAATATCAAAAAGACTAGAAACAAAAAATGATGTATAAACATGGAACTCTCACTCTCTGCTGGTAGAATATATTTGATTTACCCTTGGTGGAAAACAGCATGGAGACACTTACTTTTTTTCTTTAAAAAAGTAAGAATAGAAATTGCATATAAGCCAGCAAAACATTCCATTTCTTGACCCTTATCACCCACACAAAAAAGCACAAAAGAGATATATAAACACTGATGATCACTGCAGTGTCTAGTGCAATAGTTAGGGTGTCGAAGCAACACAAATTTCCAATGACAAACAAGTGGATAAAGAAGTTGAGGTACATATATATTCCATTATATATATGTATATATGTATAAAATGCAACACTATGCAGTCACAAAAATTATAAAATAATACAGTGCACTGCAACTTGGATGGAGCTATAGGATATCACATTAAGTGAAGTAATTCAGAGGGAGGACAAAAACCATAAATTCTTTCTTATCAGTGTTATATAGTAACAAGACAAAAGGATAAAAGATAATTATGTGGGCAAACCCTTGGCCTTGGGTTATATAAGTGAAAATGTAAGTCAAGAAAGGATGGAAGGATTAGTTAGAAAGAAAGAGGATGTGCACAGGTGGTAACATAGGGCTTAGGTTCTTTGATTATGTAGATGTGAAGTAATTGTATACATCAAAATTATAATACCAAAACTATAATAATTAAGTAAAAAGTGAGGTTGACATGGAGATGGAGTGGAATGAACCTCACCTCATTTTCCTGGGATGCTGACAAGAGTTTGGAGTGGAACATTGTATGTCTGCAACTTTATTATTAACAACATTGTAAATCAGGGTGCCAAAAACAAAAATATTTTTAATAAATGGAAAATATGCACTCTATGGGCAGAGGGAACTCCGGTATTGTTTACAAAATATGTCCCTTCCCATGGGCCTGCACAGGTCAGGAAGTGTTGTGCTTTGTGAAAAGTGCAATAGTGTTCATGGTAGCCCTGATTCCTAACTCAATAAATCTGAAGGGGTCATGGGGAGAACAAAACTATGATTAGTTGCAGGTAAATTCAAGTCCAAACTCCAGCTTATTTATCCAAAACCAATTAGCTGCCATCTCTAAGTATGGGTTTCTATGTATTTATGATGGAAATTGCAATTCCTACCCAATCTTGATTGACGGGGATAAAATTAGATAAAGAATGTGAAAGTATTTTTAAGTGAGACTACACTTTTCAGGTCTTGTTGATATCACAATGTTTTGCCATTTGGTGATATCTTGAGGGGAGCAGACAGCTACTGAGAATATGTGTCACTACTTGTTGTCCTCACCCCACAATTTAAAAGAGTAGCTAGTCTCTGATAATTGTGTCAGAGACAAGTGGTAACATAGTGCTTTAAGTTCAGAGAATAGCAAGTCTCTGAGAATCTCTGAGTGGCCACTCACAAGGACTGACTTTGAACTTACAGACTCAATAGATAACCTTAAAATCTACTAGTGTACTTGCTATTCAAGGGTCCACCACCACCCATGGGTCCTGGGATACTGTTTTCTTCAGACATTAGAAAACATACTTTTTTTTTTTACTTAGAAATTCTCCATAGGACCCTTTAAGGTGTAAAACTAAGATAGCTGAATAGTTTATAGGATAGTCTAGATGCCTCACTATTGAAAATGAAGAGACTTGAAGAAAGACTGGCTAAGGGTCTTGTGCCAATGCAGTAATCAAAGAACGATAGAGAGTATATGATATATAATCCTTCCCCGAAGAGAGGGATTTGTGGGTAGGAAAGGCTTAGCCTCATTTTAATGGAATTGGATAAAAATAATTAAAAATAACCATTTAAAGATTCTTTTGGAGAAGCTTTAACACCCTTGGTATTTACTTCTATTTTTTTTAACGTGTGTGTAATCGCAATAGCTTTTAGCCAAAAATTCCTTTCACTGTCAAAACATACAAGAGCCGATGACCATATCCCTGAGAGTGGCATGCAAAGTGACCACATTTGGGGACTTTCTTGCTGGGAGAAGTTGTTCTCTTTCTTTGCCTTCCACTCATTTATTTCCTCTTTCTGCAGACAACAAATATTGTGATAACCTTCCCTATATAGCTCTTGAAAAATATCAACTGGTGACAGAGCATTAAAAAAAACTAACTGATTTAGAGAGAAAAGACAGGAGTAAAGGAAACAAAGGAAATTATTATCAAAAGAATCAAGCAGCTGCAAAATACGACCTTGGATAAAGCAGAAACACTGCTGCTCCAGACATTAGATGTTTATGGTGCTGTAGCCTGAGAAAAGCCTACTTGTTTTCCATTTAGGATGAAATACAAAATACACTATAACTGAAAATTATATTAAGAGATTAGGACATCTGAGATGGGAAGGAGTCTCAATAGTGGGAGACAAAGGAAGACTATGGAGTTTATGTATGAATATTTATTTTTTATCAAGTTGGAGTGTGATCCTAAATAAAATTCAACTGAAATAAATAATTTAATAATCATAAAGTATATTTCTATAAGTTATATAGATATAAATATTTGTAAAACATGAATATTAGACAATAAATATTTAAAATGCCATTACACTGTATATAAAAGTGATTGCATACTTTGGGGATAGGGGTCCACAAAGGAGAAAGGTTTAGAAAATTGAACTCATAGGATGCTTCCAAGTATAGTGGACTCTTGAAAAATTTTCTGTTTAGAGGCATTGACCTTCTAATACATTTTATAACCCCACTCCAGAAAGAATTCCACACGGAGTCAAAAAATCAAGGTATAACTTATAATAAGGTCTTTGTATCCATTGACAAAACTGACTGATATCCCAATTGGTTGAATTCACGAAAGTGGAATCATTGATACAGAAAAATATCTTGTATTTTGGAATTTGAAGAATTCAAATGCTTATTTTTTTCAAGGATCAACTGTAGTCCTCAAACTAAAATTTCAGTATATCCAATCAGTGGTCTCTGAAACAACCTACATTTCTAGATTGTAGTTCTAACTGACATGGCTAAGCCATTTGTCACTTTGAGAAAAGAGTCTCCAAGGTACTCTACCCGGTTCTCCAGTTTCTGGATCTGTTTCTTCCCACTCTTCATGGCCAGCTGCTCAGCCTCATCCAGCCGGAGCTGCAGGTCTTTCACTGTCTGTTCCAGATTTTTCTTCATCCGCTCCAGGTGGGCGCTGGTGTCCTGCTCCTTCTTTAGTTCTTCAGCCATCATGGCAGCCTGGTTAGGGTCAAAGGGAATGTCAAAGGGCTCTCTGTCAATCCTTCCTTACAGCACAGGAAGAAGTGCCTGACGATACTGCTGACACTACCTCCCTCGGGCATTGCTTGTGACTTTTTTTCTCCATCTTATCTCTACTAAGGATCCATCTCATTCTCTCTCCAAGAAGTTATTACTAACTAATTTTGTGGATTTTTTTTTAATGATCACAGTGAGAAACAGTTACAGACTTACAAATTTTTGTGATTACATTTCAGTCATAGAATGATCGAGTACCCATCCCTCCACCAGTACCCATTCTTCACCATCAACATTCCTAGTATCCCTCCCACCACCCCCACCCCACTCCACCCCCATCTCTGAGGCAGGTACATTCCTTCTCTCTCTCTCTCTCTCTCTCTCTCTCTCTCTCTCTCTCTCTCTCTCTCTCTCCTTTTGAGTGATATAGTTTGCAATACAGGTACTAAGCAGCCATCATATTTGGTCCATAGTCTACTTTCAGCAAATATCTCCCATCCCGAGCGAGCCCCCCAAGTATCATTTATTTAGTGGTCCCTTTTCTATCCCAACTGCCTTTAACTGTGTGGTTCTTAAGGACAAGAAATATGTTAACCATACCCAAGTACATTAAACTCTTTATTATCTCCAAAAATCTGTAAAGAAAAAAAGAGCTTACATCTGTGATGGCCTTCTTGGCCTTCTCCTCTGCATTTCTGGAATCCTGGATGGAGTTCTCCATCTCTGCCTGGCACTGGGACAAGTCAGCTTCCAGTTTTTTCTTGCTATTTATTAGGACTGTGTTCTGTCAGAAAAATTAGGGACCAGGGAATTTTATTATATTTGGAACCTTTAAAAATTGAACCAGGAGGGGCCGGAGCGATAGTAAAGAGGGTAGGGTATTTGCCTTGCACGTGGCTGACTTGGGTTTGATCCCCGGCATCCCATATGGTACAGGAGTGATTCCTGAGTGCAGAACCAAGAGTAACCCCTAGCATCACTGGGTGTGGCCCAACAAAAGAAAAAAATTGAACCAGGAGAATTGGGCAGAGAGAAAACCAAATAATAATGATACTTATTTAATATTTTTCTCAAGAATGATATGCTATAAATTATTTAATTCTTGTTGGTGCAGAAATTTCTGAAACAGACCCAAACATTATACATGTAAGATTGAATAAATCATAAATGTAGAAATTAAAATAGTTAGGAATGATAGATCATTCAAATAATAGATGATGAAATAAAGAAAGTATAGACAGGTTAATCCTGGGAATATTAATAATAGTCATAAATAGAATTGTAAAAGTGGTAACAAATTATAAAATATTTGCAATTACAATACTGAAAGTATATTCCCTTATTTACGTATAATGAGGCAAATCAATTAGAAAAGGGGCAAAATTAGCATAAATAGGTAATACAAACTAGAAGAAACACAAAGGAGTAAAAATATCACGAGATATTCCACTGCACTAGTAATCAAAGAGATAATTTTTAAAGTGCTCTTTATCAGTTATCTGGGGAAAGTGTAAATCAAAGAAGTTTGTCATTTCACACCAGAGAGACTGGAAAAAAGAAAAAAAATAATAAATAACTAGTGCTGGCATAGATGTGGGAAAAATGGTGGGAATGTTGGTAGGAGTGTTGACTGATTCAGTATTTCTGGAGAAAAAGTATGAAGATTTCTGAAAACGCATAGAATCAAGCTTCCATATGACTCAGCAACTCAAATTATTGCCATCTAACACCAGGGTCATCAAATCATCCAAATTCTGTTTTGAAAAGACATTTGTGCTTTTTTTTTTTTTTTGCTTTTTTGCTTTTTGGGTCACACCTGGCAATGCACAGGGATTACTCCTGACTCTACACTCAGGAATTACTCCTGGCGGTGCTCAGAGGACCATATGGGATACTGGGATTCGAACCTGGGTTGGCTACGTGCAAGGCAAACTCCCTACCCTCTGTGCTATCGCTCCAGCCCCAAGACATTTGTGCTCTTAGTGTTCACTGCAGCATTATCCAAAATAGTCAAGAAACAGCCCAAGTGCATTAGAACAGATTAGTGGATAAAGAAAATATGGTATATACACACAATATAATATTCCTTAGCTACAACAGTCTTACCATCTAACCACAGAAAGATACCTATACTCATATCCTCTTTCCCCCCCCCCCCCATTTTCATTGAATAACCATGAGATGCACAGTTAAAAGTTGTTCAAGATTGGGTTTCAGTCATATGATGTTCCAACACCCATCCCTTCACCAGTGTATATTTCCCTCCCACCACCCACCCCGGCCCACCCTGCTTTTATGGCAAACACCTTTCTTCTCTCTCTCTCTTCCTCTCTCTCTCTCTCTCTCTCTCTCTCTCTCTCTGTTTTCTTTCAGGCATTGTGGCTTGCATTACAGGTACTGAAATGTTATCATGTATATCACTTTATCTCCTTTCAGCACTCAGTTCTTGTCCACAGAGCTGAGCTTACCTGAGTGTGAGGGTCTTTGAGACATTGTGAAGTTAAGTGGGCATTCCTGTGGCTGGTGTGATGTTGAAATGATGTATACATGAAACTTTCATCAATAGTATTATAAATCATGGTATCTCAATAGGGGAGAATACCCCGAGATGGAATTGAATGACTTTAAAAAATGAGCAATTATTTTAAAAGACAATCTTAACCTCCCATGACGCAGTTTAAATGTTCCTTTCTCTCCCACTCCCTTTATGCAATGCCATTCTTCCTTGTTCTGATAAACATCTCCCCCTTTCCCCCCCATACTTTTCCATTTTCAGCTTAAAGGAAAGGTTACGAATCTGTTTGTCCAGAGTAAGACTTATTTCAGGCAGTAAACAATATCATTTGGTGCTGACTGCTGGTATGGTCCACGTAGTGCTCCATTCCGCAACCCAGGTGGGGATCCTGCGGCCCGGGGGTCCCTATCTGAAAGCAGGTACACTCACTTGGGCGTGCAGGAGCTGCACCCGCTGACTGGCGTCCAGCAGCTCCTGCTCCGAAAGCCTCCGGGTCCGCTCCGTTTGCTCCAGGGCCGCCTTTATCTCCTCTAGCTCCTCCAGTAAGAGACCATTCCTGCGCTCCACAGCGGCCAGCTGCTCCTTGAGGTCCTCATTGCTCCTCAGGGTGTCATCCAGGTGTAGCTGGGAATCCTTTGGGCAAAAGCTCATCTTAGTCCAGCACCCAGGTTTGGCTGAGAAAGCAGCGAGGCCATCACAGGCTGTTTGCTCACCTTGAGCTGTCCTTGGACGGTGCGCAGGTTTTTCTGGGTCTCTACCACCTGGCGATTGGAATGGCACAGCCGAATCTCCATCTCGTTGAGATCTCCCTCCATTTTCTTCTTCAACCTCAGGGCATCATTGCGGCTCTGGATCTCAGCCTCCAGAATACTCTGTGTGGCCTCTGCTGCCCTCTGATTATTTCGTTTCAGTTGCTGAATCTCTTCATCCTTCTCAGTAATTTTGTGGTCAAATTCAGATTTTACCTGATTTAACTCAAGCTGAACACGCAAAATCTTGCTCTCTTCATGTTCCAGGGAACCCTTAAATAAGTAAAGTAACAACAGTGTATGTTATGGGTCTAATGATGAGATGCTACTGAGACTCTGTGCTGCTGAGGACCACAAGAGCAACCCTTGATGCTCTGGGACCCTGCAGTAGTGTGGGGGGGGGGGCAGTACTCAGGGATTGAATCTGGCCCTCCTGCATTCAAAGCATGCAGGTCTGGCCCCTCAGCTATCTCCCAGCCTCTGAACAACCCTCTAATTGAATGACCATTTTCATGCTTATCATGATAAGAAAAAGTTCTTCTCTATCTGAGCTTCCTTTTTCCCTAGCACGTGTGGCTGGCCTCCAAGTCATGGAGCAAAATTCCTGGGATGTTGTGAGGATCCTCCCAGGGTGGGAGAAGCATGCTGAAAGTAGTCTATAGACCAAACATGATTGCCACTCAATGCCTCTCTTGCAAAACACAGTACCCAAAAGAAGAGAGAGAGAGAACAAGGGGGAATGCCCTGCCACAGAGGCAGAGTGGGACGGGGGGCATGGGGGGTGGGAGGGATGCTGGGACCCGTGGTGGTGGAGGATGGGAACTGGTGGAGGGATGGGTACTTGATCAATGTATAACTGAAACCCAAGCACGAAAATTTATAAGTCTATAACTGTACCTCATGGTGTTTCACTAATAAAAAAAAGAAAAAAAGTTCTTATATTCTTGTACACATGTCTTAGATAAGTACAGCAATTTTTAAAGATAAAACTTTCTACTTTCAATGTTCCCATCAGTTATGAAACAACTTAAAATTTATATTTGTTATTAATAAATAATATTGTGTCTTAAAGGAAATAGAGCACACTTTTAAATCGGTAAACATTTTATTGTGTCTGTTTAATTAAATTAATTTTTTTGAGAGATCATGTGGTGCTGGGGGTTGAACTTGTACCTTCTATGCACTCCAGTAAATTGAGTTGTCCCTCGGCCCTTTGTGTCTTTTTTCATAGTGACCATACCTTAAGGACCAGCCAAGTATCCACAGGGATTGAGCACTTGCTATTCTCTTTTTTCTGTTATGATAATTACCCAGAAACATATCAGTCACCTGCTCTGCACTGACCCTGAATGTATCAGTGTGTTACACATCCTACGTCAGGACAATGCTTTCTTCATAGAGAATTCCTAATAGATACGGGCTGTGGTGTATGATGTTAAAACTGAAGGAGCAGAGAGATGGTGAGCTGTTAGGACATTTACCTGGCATGTGTTGGACTTAGGTTTAATCCCTGAGCATCGCTAGAAGTGAACTCTGAGCACAGAGCCAGTAGTAAGCCCTGAGCACTGCTAAGTATGGGCCTCCCCTTTCCCCCTGCAATCCCCCCCAAAAAACACAACCTGACGGTTAATTTTTTTGAAATATGGAACACTTCATGAATTTCATGTCATCCTTGAGCAGGGAACACGCTAATCTTCTCTATACTATTCCAGGTTTAGTACGTGTGCTGCTGAAGCGAGCACAAGGTGAAGAAGTCTGAAGCACCTTTCAAGATGTTTGCTGATTGATTTCTTACTTACTAGAAAAAGACATTGGAGACACATTCAATTTATTTCAAAAGGGTAAGTGTGGTGAGGTGGAGCAGGGCTTCTTAAATTTTTCCACTTACAACCGCTTTTTGCTTTTCTCTCAGGCTCCTTTCTGCAACATGAACTTACTGTTGCCAGAAATAGCTGGGATTCAAAATTCAGTTGAGTTTGAATTCTTGGTTGATATATATTCAAAAATCCTTTACTGTTGAAAAATGTTTCTGTGACTCCCCCACAACACATTCCTTTAGAATAGTCAATGTGGGATTACAACCCACAGTTTAAGAAAGTAGGGACAAAAGAACACCTAGAAGATGAATCCGAGGACACTAGGATTCCCACAGGCACCCAGAATTCTTCCCTGGGAAATTTCAGCCTCTCCCAGTGGTCCTCCCTCCTCCAGGATTCAGGCTTCTTGTGCACCCACTGTCACACCCTACATACTTGCCTCCACCTCTTCTAGTGCAGCCTGGAGATCTGACTTTTCTTGTTCCACCTGCTTCTTGTTTTTTTCTAGTTCCTGAAGATTCTTGCCAGTTTCTGCAATCTGCTCTGTTAAATCAGAAATCTCTTCTGCAAAGGAAGGGCTCAATTTAGGTTGCTTTATCTGGCAATACATGAATTTGCCAGGAAGTATAGGGGTTGGTGATTCATTCTAGACACTTATACAGGAAAAAAAAAAACAGTGATGCCCATCGGGTGCAGTATTGACATAGAACAGATAATTGTGTTGTTTACCTGAAATTGAATGGTATGAGCTGAAAATTTCGTAGAGTATATATGAAATGCTCACAAAGAATACCAAAGAAGATATAGTGGAGGTATAGTGCACAGAATAATACATAGTCTTGGGAATTGAAAGAGCTTAGGAGGCATTTGGTGTAATCTAATTTTGAGGTCAGGGGTCTGAAGTCTAAGGGATTTCACATGTCCAAGGACAAAACTGTTTGAAAGAGAACCCCTGGAGGGTCCTAATTTCTAATACTGCAACCCAAATTCTCAAGAACATTTATTTTAGCAGAGCAGAATTAAGAGTAAACCAAGTCTATATGAGGATTTTGTGAAGTGGTGGGAAGCTGGAAGCTTTTGGAGGTGGATAGTGGCCAAATGGGGAGTTGGGGTTGGAGAAAAATCACACACTGCCGCAGGGAGAAAAGTCACCTTGCAGATTTTTATTCTCCTGCCTCATCATCTCTAATTGGTTCACCACCTCCTCATAGGCATTCCGCATCTTGAAAATTTCAGTACTCAGTGACCTGGACTCTTTCTGAGCAGCTTCCAACTCAGCTTGACTCTCACGTAGCTTTTGTTTCCACTCAGCAAGGACCTAAGGAATGACAAAGGGGCATGCAAGGAGAAGATAGCACTGAGAGATTTGTAAGTATGTGTGAAAAAAGGAGCATCAGCAAGCCACAGATTTACCCTTCTATCCTGAGGGATTCAAAAAATGAGAGAGTGGGTCCCATGGGCCCAAGGTGTGCTTTTCCTATACAACATCATTCTATATGTATATTACATGTAGTGACTATCACATATCATATATAGGTATATACATATATATAAACATATATTCCATGTAGGTACACACACAAACACACACATATATGACTTGCATATATATATACAACCCATAGACTCGCACATATATACATATATATGTATATATATATATATATCCAATCCATAACCAACCCATGCAAGACACTCTGTCTACTTATTCTATATTTTTAAGGATGTTTTGATTTCAAAGTGATCTGAATTAGCTTTAACTAAAAATGAAATCCTCTTTGGAGGGCTTGTCACAAAACTAAAGAGATACTCGATGCCCAAACCCACCATTTGGGCTTAGGGCCCTAGTGGATTGACCAAAGTGTGTATGCATCTCACTCTTCTATATGTGGAGACCGTTTGGCCCCTTTATCTGATTTGGGGAAACATTTTGGGGAAAACCTTGTCGAAACTCCTCTGTTTCTTGTCCAGGGTGTTACAGGCTGTGGTGGCCCGCTCCAAGTCTAGTGTCAGGTCGTTCACTTCTCCCTGCAGCCTCTGCTTGGTCTTCTCCAAGGAAGCGCACTTGGCGCTCACTGCCTCTGTGTTCTCCTCTGCTTCTTGGAGCCTCTGGGCCAGTTTTTTCCTAAGAGAATCAGACTTTGTTGTATCTTGGCAAAGATGAGGTGTTTCAAAAGTAGCATATCAAAAAAAAAACCAAATTGTACAAAGAATGGAATTTATAAAATCAAGACCTGAAGTTTGATGGATAGAGAACATTTAAGTATCACCTGAGGAATCCTCAAATGCTTGGTGGAAAGCAGTCATCAAGGAAATCAGGTGGGGGCACTGGAGCAATAGCACAGCGGGTAGGGCATTTGCCTTGCAGGCGTCTGACCCAGGTTTAATTCCCAGCATCCCATAGGGTCCCCCAAGCACCGCCAGGAGTAATTCCTGAGTGCAGAGCCAGGAGTAACCCCTGTGCATCACCGGATGTAAGCCAAAACAAAACAAAACAAAACAAAACAAAAAAAGGAGACCAGGTGGAATGAACAGTTTCCCAAGGGAAGACCATGGAGAATATAACTGCTTAAAACTAAGTCTGGAAGATTTTCTCAAGGTCCTGGAAGATATCCTCAAGGTGGAAGGAATTTTCTGTTCCACTACCTGTGCTTCAGTGTCAAGCCCTCTGCTATAACCCTAGATCCCGTACTTGGCCTCCTCGAGCTCCTCTGTGCGCTGGATGGCATCCGTCTCATACTTGGTCCTCCACTGGGCAACTTCACTGTTGGCCTTGGACAGTGCTCTCTGCAACTCAGCCTTGGCTTCCTGCTCCTCCTCATACTGTTCCCGAAGCAGGTCACAGTCGTGGCGGGAGGACTGCAGGGCGTGGGCCAGGGCATTCTTGGCCTATAAAATGACAGTAGTAATAGAATGTATGAACATTTGGCTATTTCCTAAAAGAATTTAGTATTTTTATTTAAACTGACATTCCTCAGTTCAACTCAACCCCAAGTTCTCTTTACAAACTTGACATAAAGTGGTTGTGTTTTATAATTTTATAATTTTAAGTTGTCTATTTTCTTATATACTTAATTCTTCCATTTAAATATTTATTTTACTATAAGCAGTAAAAACGATAGAAAATAAAAAGTAACCAATTTTTCCACTTACTAAAGGTTATAAGAATAAGTGCAGTGAAAGAAAAGCAATGTTATAATCCTCTTAGGTGGCTTGCCACTGTGCATCTGTGCCTTAGGCCTATTGTCAATGGCTTTAATAAGAAAAACAAGCAAGTTCTAGGGATGGTATCTGAACTGATGTCTCTTCCTTCATGTAATCAAAGTAATTTGTAACAGAATTAGAATGTCTAAAGTGTCTTTGGAAATACCAGCGCTGTGTTTTCAAAGCTCTGTCTTCTTCCCAAGTAGCAGAGACCATGCTCAGAACTTCTGTTACTCACTCCCATAGGGTCAGGAGGTAGTGTCGTTTATAAAGGGCAGAAAATATTTTCAGGTAATGCCAACAAAGACTATCTTGTGAAATATGATGAAAGTATACTCATCCTTTAAAAGCTATAAATAAACAACCAAAATGGTTCCAAGAATAAAACTTTACTTGCTGTTATAAAATGGTTAGTAACAGTCTCACTTTCATTCTTTTTCGTTTTGACTTTGGGGCCATCCCGGCAATGCTCGGGGTTTACTTCTGAGTCTGCACCCAGGAGGCTCTGTACTCCTGCTTGTGCTTTGGGGACCATATGGGATGTCGGGAATCAAATCCATGCCAGTCACATGCAAGGTGAGTACTCTACCTGCTGTACTATCACTCCAGCCCCTGGTTTTGGTTTCAAGGCCACACCCAAGAGAGTTCAGGGATTATTCTTGGATCTGCCCTTAAGAATCACTCCTGGAATGCTTTGATGGACCTTATATAGTGCTAGGGGTGGACCCAAGATTGGCTGTGTGCAAGGCAAGCTCCTTATACTCTGGACTATCTCTCTAGTCCCCAGCATCACATTTGTAATGGACTTTTTTACACTTTTGCTCAGAATTCCACTCAACATAACTCCTACCTCTCGGTTCACCAAAGTCTTTGTCATATATCTAAAAGTTGAAAGACAAATAGATTGCTTAGTGTTTTTCAGATTGTGGACCTTGGGGACTGTGGTGTGTGTGTGTGTGTGTGTGTATGTATGTGTGTGTGTGTGTATTCCAAAAGCAGTCCAGGAAATTTTGAATGGTGCATGATAATCTTCAGAAGCACATGTATGCATTTTTATGTACTGCTGGATTCCTGTTTCTAATGCTTGAAGATGCACTGGCAATTATTACTCAGTGCCTATCAAACATACTACCAAACAAAAATATCTAGGCATTGAAATAAAAACCTTGATGGCAATTTATGCATGTCCTACAGTTACCCTTTAAACCTAAAGTGTCTTTATATAAAAAGTAGAAAAATCTGTGTTGGCAAGGATGTGGTGTAAAAGGAAATCTCATCCAGTGTTAGTGCGAATGTCATCTGGCTCAATTCCTGAAAAAACAGTTTGGAGAGCTCTCAGTAAATCTAGAATTGCTCTGTCGTATGACCCAGCAATCCTACTCCTGCATATACACATCCAGGACCTAAAAAAAGACATATGCACACCACTATTCATTGCAATAGCTAAGGATAGATCAAATGGGTTCTGAATATGTGGTATATATATATAATATGTACTTCAAGGAATGATGAAATCATGCTATTTGGATGAAATCATGCAACCTGGATGAAACTTAAGATATCATGTTGAGCGAAGTATGCCAGAAGAAGGACAAATACAGGATGATCTCACTTATCATGCACCCAAACATTTAGCTTTGAAGTATAATACCATATCAGCATTTCTGGTTCAAATGAATTTTGCTATTCTTAAGTTGACATTCAATCACTAAAAATTTTGTCTATGGGAATATATATATATATATATATATATACATATATACATATATATATACACATCGGTCACAATCCTCTTGTTGTTCATCGATTTGCTCGAGTGGGCCTTATATATATATATATATATATATATATATATATAGTGTTATAGTGTTTTGAAGAGGAGATGCCTAGATCACTTGACCCCAGAGTATAGGGAGAAGTATAAAAATGAAAGAAAGTGAATGACGGAGGAAGATGATGAGGAAAGGAAATAATGAAGGAAGCGGGGGCAGGAACTTGGTTATGGTGGGGGACTAATGTAGCTATTATCCAAAACATAAATTCAACAACACTGAAAATACAAGATACAAATTATAACCACCAAACTTTAAACTGTGTTTGTCAAGGTGGCAAACTAGGGGTCAGGAGGGAACATGGGAACTCTTGTGAAGAGATGTTGGTTGACAATGGTGGTGGAATTGGTGCTGCAATGTTATATGCCTAAAACTCAACTATCAATAATTTTGTAAAACACATATCTTTAGTTAATTTTTTAAAAAGATTTTTAAAGTGTCACTGGACTCTTCACTGGATACCACAGGAGCTGGGACTGGGAAACATAAACAAAACATAAAATCACAGTGGTACTTTTGGGAAAGCGGTGCTCAGAGTCAGATGTTGTACCAGGAGAGCAAAGTATGCTGGAGAAGGAAAAAGGCATTTCTTCTGGATGGGATGTTACTGATGGGCATATAGAAAGAATATACAGAAGTAGAGATAGTCAAACATCTGCAGTGATAGGTTAAGGGCTGCCCTTCACTGGAAATGGGTTTGCTTTACACCTTGTGGGAGGCAATGGAGCCCAGAGGAAAGCAAACTTTGGTAAAATTCCTAGAAGGGCATCCTATACCAAGGCATTGCTTTAGTGACATACCACTATCCCCAACAAACTTCATGGATTTTAAGGGTCTATGTGACTTTCTTTTTTTTTTGCCTTTTGGGGGGGGGGGTTATACCTGGCGATGCACAGGGGTTACTCCTGGTTCTGCACTCAGGAATCATCCCTGGCAGTGCTCAGGGGACCATATGGGATGCTGGGAATCAAACCTGGGTTGGCCGCGTGCAAGCAAACACCCTATCTGCTGTGCTATCTCTCCAGCCCCCTATGTGACTGACTTTCTTAAGTAAAAAAAAAAAAGTATCTTTACCTTGACCTCTTCTTCCAATTGTCTCTTAAGTTCCTCCAGCTGGTGAGTGAGGGTCTGTTTATTTTTAGTTAGCTGTGAAATCAGAGACTCCTTTTCCTCCACTTTGTGGTTCAGTTCCCCTAGTAAACAGAAGTCGCCTCAGTTGGTTTTGTTGATTCCTTCTCTCATGGCCCAGATTAATTTAAGACCCCAATCTAGCTCACCGTTTTGGGTCTGCAGTCTTGCTTTTTGCATGTTCAGATCATGGATTAGCTGTGTCTGTTGGTCATCTTTGGCCTTTACTTCATTAAACTGATCTTCCACGGATCGGCACATTCTTTCCACATTACTCTTTTTTTAGAACAAAGTCAATGTTAATAAGAAAATAGATTCTTGGTGCTCAATAATGAACTGGAAAGTTTGATATTTTAGCTTCCCATTAGGTAAAATGAAACTTAAAGTAAAATGAAAATTAAAATAAAGAACACAAAACAGTTTAAAAATTATAACAACTTTACTATACCTTTTTGGGTGTTTTCTGCTTAATCAGCAGCACCTTAGATCTTGGTAGACAAATAATAATTTGTACACAAATTTTGGAGATGTCACTCAAAAGAACACCCGTTTTTACAAATAATTTTATAGCAATGTAAATCATATAACCTTCTAATGAGCCTATTTTCAAGCAATAGATTCATATGAAAATGTTCAACATTATTTTAAATTTAATGCAGGAGTATTTTTAGGTTTGAGATGTCATAGAGGGAATCACCTCTCTAATCTCTAAAATCTCCAATCTGTTGTATATTTCTTTATTTCTCCACCATATTTTATAACACAAAATAAGCATTTTGAGTGTGTATTTATCTTTATACTGTTCAGTATAAGATGGCAACAGAAGATGCAGTGATATTAGAGATGATCCTCATGAACTTAACCTAGCCTTAATAACATGGTATTATGACATGAGAAAATTAAATTATGGGCAGTTGAATGGTGGTTGTAATTCACCAGGAGAAAAATGAAAAAATACAACAGCTTAAATATCATAAGGCAATACTAAGTGCTTTATTTTATCCTGGATTTAAAAAAAATTGAGCATAAAGATATGAGGCAATAGAGAGTGAAGAGGAAGCTGGTTGAAGCATAGCTTTGGGGTGATGCTGCTGACAACCCAACAACCTGGCTTTGATTGCATCTGGGGAGGGAGATACGAGGGAAGGAAGGGAGAGAGAGAACACACACACACACACACACACACACACACACACACACACACATGCACACACCTTTGCAGTGGGAGGAAAATAAATCAAGGCAGGCAGAAAAATGCAAAAGCAGGAAAGAGAAAACAGAGTTGAGCTGCTGTCAGGAAATAAGGAAGAAATCAAGAAAAAGTATTGCACTGTGAAGCACAGTGAGAGGGACAATGAAGACCATCTTAATTCTTTAATCCATGTCTTAATTCTTCTCTTCTTTTACCCTTTAGACAATATTCTATATTTCGATGATATAGCTCCATATCATCCCAACCAGCTAATCAGCTCTCTCTCTCTCTCTCTCTCTCTCTCTCTCTCTCTATATATATATATATATATATATATATATATATATGGAGAACCCTGAAAAGAAGGTGATTCTTGAATCTTGAAATACTAGGTAACTTTCTGAGGCAGCTTTTGCTTTAAAGTCATGTATAGAGGCCTGTTAACCACAAAGCTGATGAATTTTAAGCTCAGGGTTCCCATTTGCCTGGGGTCTATGCTATAGTGACCTGAAGAGAGTTTCAGATGGGGCATGGCAGTCATCAGCAGAATATATATTTTCAGAAGATAGTCCTCAGAAGATAGGACTTTTTTTTCCAAGGAGCCAGCAGTTTGTAACTTATTTTTATCATTATAAATATTTAGCACAGCAGGTAGGGCGTTCGCCTTACATGCAGCCAACATGGCCGACCCAAGTTCGATTCCTCCGCCCCTCTCGGAGAGCCCGGCAAGCTACCGAGAGTATTCGATATGCCAGACACAGTAACAACAAAAGTTTCCAATGGAGACGTTACTGGGCCCGCTCGAGCAAATCGACGATCAACGGGAGGGCCTTTACCTTTACCTTTACCTTACTTTCCTATTTAATTTCATCATCATAATTTAGCATACATGATATGATTCAAGTGGCACAAAACCTGACACCTTGCTTTCATGCATAATTTCACATGGGTTATGTCTCCCAGCTACCAATTTTATAAGTTAAAAGGTTGCCTATAAGGTCTTTTGGTGCAGTCCTTCAACAGAATTAATTCCAGAAATTTCCAGATAGATGGCATGCCTTTCTGAAAGACTGGAAGAAGGAAGAGACCCTAAGTAACAGCAAATTACTGGATCAAGTGAATGACTTGAATGAATTTAGGAAACTGGGACGAACAGAAGAGGATTTTTATATAGAAAGCTCAGTGAGTTTGGAACATGAACTTATGTATATCCATAAATGACTTTCATTTGCCAAGGAAATAAAGGTAAAGTACCTTAGACTTGGAGACAGTCTCCATGCTGCTAGCAAGGTCATCAATTTCCATCTTCATTTCACTTTTCTCCTTCTCCAGCTTCTGCTTGACCCTCTGCAGGTTGTCTATCTGCTCCCTGAGCTCTGCCACACTGTCTGCATGCTTCTTCTTCAGGGTGGCTACAGTGGCTTCATGCTGCAGGGTGGCCTCCTCCAGGGACCTGCGAAGTTTCTGGTACTCGGCCTCCCGCTTCTTGTTCATCTCAACCTGGGCTGAAGTGGCTCCACTGGCCTCTTCTAGCCTCTCAGTGATCTCCTCCAGTTCCCGGGAGAGGTCAGAACGCTGCTTCTCAATCTTGCCTCTGAGTGTCTGTTCTGCTTCAATATCTTCTTCCAGCTCTTCTGTGCAGGCCTGAAAGGATAATTATGTCAGGAGTGCTGTAGGTTAGAAGAAATATATTTGTGTGCTACTTAGAAAATAAAAATATTAATTTTAATATTAAGGAAAGGATAGAATAGCTTCTCCAGCTCCAAGGGGTGAAAAAATGAAAGCAGTTAATGAAATGAGGAAAAAGTTAATAAAATGAATTTGCAGGACTGGGATGTCTTGGCATTGATACCTGAAGTTCTTTAATCTTCTTCTGTAACTGCAGATTATGAACTTGCTCATTTTCTATTTTGATTTGTAACTGACTAATTTCAAACTTCTTTCTGAAAAAAATATTTATAACATAAAATGCAAATCTATTAATGGAGAAAGTTGGCTGTCTGGTTCAAACACATAAGAAGAAAATAAAGGACCTGGAGATATAGATGAGTTTATATTTGCATGCAGGCATCCCAAGTTTGATCTCCAGCACAGTATGGTCCCCTAAGTACAGTGAACTCAAGCCCAGGTGGAAATAGCCCCCGAGTACTGCCAGGCATTCCCCCACATCCCACAAAATGTCTTAACAAAAATAAAATTAAAATATAAAATACTTTTCCAATTTTTCCTCAACTTGCTGTTTTTCATTCTCTAGATCCATAATGGATTCCTGAGACATTTTTAGCTCTCCTTCCAGTTTCCTCTTCACTCTTTCAAGGTCAGTTTGCAGTTTCTTCTCTTGCTCTAAGCTTCCTTCCAGCTGGGAAGACAGGAGTGGAAAGGTTGAGACCCCTCTGGAAATTTTCCCTTTCAGCCAGTGCAGAGGCAAACAATGCCCATAACTTTCCTGGGCTCTCTTCCTAGGACACTGTATGCCCAGTATATTCCTCCCAACTGCTTCCCTGCTCTTCTCTCCTCCAGCAAAGGCTGCCCCAGGGTAATGGTTGTTTGGGGAAACCCTCTGGTATCTCTTCCACCTAATTCCCATACAGTGGGTTCTAGGCTGTATTCTCTGTAGACACAAACCACCTCTAGACACATCATTTTTTTTCCTAGACAGGAACAATAGGGTTTTTATGAATGGGACTGAACTCACTAGATCTGTGAAGGTCTGTATTGCACACCACAATTGCACACCACACATTTAACTGTGTGGAGATTTTGGCAAATGATTTGTGTGGAGGTGGGGGAATATGTGGTGTATATGTATGTGTGTTTTTGTATGTATGTGTGGGAGAGAGATAGAGAAATAGAGAGAGAAAAAATAGACAGAGATACAGAGAGTGAGGAGTATAGGAGACAGGATACACCTACTCTAGACTCAGGAATATTAAAACAATCTGGGATATATATAGTGACAAGTCTGAGTAAAACATAAAAATCTTACTCCTGACACTTTTAAAATAAAATATAACGGCAAAGATGTGACTTAAGTGGCAGAACACATGGCTTGCATGATAGGGTGCTAGGTTCAATCCCCACATCTGCATGGTCTCCTGAATTTCATTAGTGGTATTCCTGGTGGACCCTGACTACCACTAATTGTGGTTAAAAGGATAAAAGAAATGTAACATGTTTAGGTGGGCAATAATTTTTATGACCACATGTTAGACCAGAATAAACAATTTAAAAAACCAAAGGACCTACAAATTAATGTCAATGATTAGTGGCTAATATTTTACTGAATACTCTCCATATGATGAGTTTTCCATGGAAACACTTTGAAATAGAGCTAATTGCATCCCTGTTTCATAGGGTTTAACTGAGATTGAGGAGGCTAAGAGGTTTTCTCAATATTACCAACTTTATAGGAATGGGTTGAGATCTCAGTTCAAGGATTCTGTTTTTACAGTCAGAACTGTCATCCCTATAGCTTATTTAGACCCTCCCTTTTTTGTAAATGGTAAAACAATGGTAAAACATAGTATTAAATTATGCTAACATCTTCTACTTGCTGCTCCAGTTTGACATTTATTTTGATTAAACTATTGACTTTGTCTTCTTCAACCTGAAGATCATCCAATGTTTGTTGATGGGCTTCTTGCAGAGATTTTTTCTCATTGGTCAATTTGGAAATGTTTTCTTCAAGTGCTGTCATTTCTTCAGAAATATTCTTTACCTAGGAGGAAAGATATCAATAACAATTTAATATTCAAATAATTAAATCAGAGGATTCCTGCAATAGTTATTGATTCTTTCCTCTTTTGTCATTTTTCTTCTTTGGTTACTTACAAACAAGTTCTCCCTGTGTCTGCATCATTTTGAGACAGACAGACTCTGAGTCCCTGATCTTTCTCACTAGTCTATCACACTATCTCAAACTCTCCATTAGGTTATTTCTCTAAAGGGGGGATTTATATCTCACTAATAAGTACAAAATGCTGCCTATCAAAGGTAACACATCTGTCTATATTTATGCATAATACATCCACGGGGATTTATGTATTATCATCCAACAGGAATTTAGAAAGCAGCAGAAAGGGTACAGAGAAGTATAAGATGCTACACAAAAAAATTAGAATGTAACTCCATATTATGGAAGTAGGAGAAAGGAGATAAACATGAAACTTTATGTAATGTAATAAAAATTTCATAAAAATATCATACATTCCCCCATGTATGATATGACATGTTTTTTAAATCAGAAATTTCTAATTTTTGACTCATGGGCTTACTTTCACCACAGTATGCTTTTCCTTAGTCTACATAATAGTTTGTAACTTCTTTCTTTGGTGGGGGGGTTGGTTTGGGATAACACCTACTGGCGCTTGGGGGCCAACTGTGAAAACATAAACTCTGAATGTCTGGTTTATGATGGGGGAATCAGACACTCTGGTAACTGTTGGAATTGCATGTCCATTTGGTTGGCTGAGGCTGAGTAACAGCTGCCATCTATGGTCATCTATGGACAGGACCAGTGTCTGACCTCTCCCTGTAATCTATTCTCCCAATTGCCTATCTGGCACTGACCTTGAATCATATTGAACCTCATTCCTTTTATCCTTCATTGACACTCTATATAAATCACAAATTTGTGTCACTGTCACTGTCACTGTCCTCCCTTTGTTCATCGATTTGCTCAAGTGGGCACCAGTAATATCTCACAACAAATTGTGAGAACTTGTTGTTACTGTTTTTGGCATATGGAATACGTCACGGGTAGCTGGCCAGGCTCTGCTGTGTGGGCAAAATACTCTTGGTAGCTTGCCAGACTCCAAGAGGGGAGGAGAAATTGAACCCGGATCAGCCACATGTTAGACAAACGCCCTACCCACTGTGCTATGGCTCCAGCTCGGATATTTGTAATTTTAGTTTTTATTAGTGGAATGATACTACGTTATTATCTTATTCCTCACCCCAACTCCCCACTCTGAGAAGTATGTCTACGTACATATTGTGGCTTTGTGTGTGCATTCCTGCCTGTTGCTTCTGGAAGATATATATTATTCATACTCCTCACTCATATTTTCACTCTCACTCCTTATTGGTCAACCAAATGTTGATTTCAGTTATCTTTCACCACAAGTAACATTGCTATGAACATCTTCACACATTAACTGGTGGGATAGTTCCATGGTTTGTACATCCAGAAGAGAAACCCTAACTTGAAGAACCTGTGGGTGCTTAGACCAGATATTTCTAGATAAATTTTATTAAATGTATATGCTTCCAATAATGCATGAAGCCCTTGTACCTCACATTGCCAATCTAACTGCCTCCTTTCCACTTTGTCTGCTCTAGGTAATTGCAAAATATCCTTAGTAGTTGTAAAATGTTCTTTCTCTGTGCTAAGATCTGTGATAAATAAAGATGAACAGATTATCTTTCTTCTTCTCAAAGTTCTCTTGAGGGGCTGGAGCGATAGAAAAGAGGATAGGGCATTTGCCTTGCATGCAGCCAACCCAAGTTCGAGTCCCAGAATCCCATATGGTTCTCCAAGCACTGCCAGGAGTAACTCCTGAGTGTAGAGCCAGGTGTAACCCCTGTGCATTGCCAGGTGTGACCCAAAAAGCAAAAACAAACAAACAAACAAAAAAACAAACAAAAATCAAAGTTCTTTTGACTTGCAAAATAAGAGTTTGGTTCATAAGTATGTGGTATAACCAAGAGAAAGGAGGAGCATGGGGAAAATCCTAAGGCAGAGAAGAGCACACTTGTGACTTAACTACTGCGAACTTTCTCCAACCTCTCATGTGCAGTCATTGGCGTGTTACTGGGACTTCTCTCCCACCAATCTCCTAACAGAGATTAAATAACTATTACTCAATAATCAGTAGTATTTCCCTTGGATTTGCCCACCTTGTTCTCAGTGGCATGCTTCTCCTTTTCCACTTTGGCGAGGGTCAGCTCCAAGTCATCAATATCTCTTTTGAGAGAGGAACATTTATCTTCTAGATTCCTCTTCTTGGCAACTAATTCAGAATTGATTACTTCTTCCTCTTCTAATCTTTCACTCAGATCCTTGACCTTGGCTTCCAATTCAATCTTGCTTTTAATGATCCCCTCACACCGTTCTTCAGCATCTATCAAGTTTTCCGTTTTCTGGAAAACAAAAACAATCATTGAAGTTTTGATCAGCATCTTGACAAACCCTCGAAGGAAGGACTTTGCTTTCGGACAGCCCATTATCTAGATGTATGCTATGGAATGGGCCATGAAAACACACACTTATATATCATACATATACTTTAAAAATATATTAAGAACATCATTCATTAAGTATAAACTTGCTTAATATAATCTCAAAGTTCATGAATGTGAAGGACTGGAGCAATAGCACAGCTGGTAGGGCATTTGCCTTGCACGTGGCTGCTATAGGTTCAATTCCCAGTATCCCATATGGCCTCCTGAGACTGCCAGGAGTAATTCCTGAGTGCAGAGCCAGGAGTAACCCCTGTGCATTGCCAGGTGTGACCCAAAAAGCAAAAAAAAAAAAAGTTCATGGATGTGAGAAATTGCCCCATAAATGCAGACAGTAAGGTGTGTGCCGTATCCTAAGTTAAGCAAGCTTAGTCAACGTACTGGCCCAAGCAGGAAACATCCCTCTAGGGAAAACATTGTCTTTAGCAGGAACCAACCTGTTAGGGGAAACACACAGGCATAAGCAGGGAATGGCCTTTAGGGAGAGTGGCCCAGGAATATAAACTCATGACAGGGACAGTACAGGTTTGAACATAGGTGCCTGCAACACTGAAGGACAGGGAGAGTCCTTCCAAAACAAGGAGAGCATTCTCAGACTCCAGATTTCTTCTTATCTACCCTGCATGCCTCGTGCCCACAGTTGTATAGTTTATTCTTAGTTCTAAGTACTAACTCATCAATAACTATGTATGTGATGAAAGGAAGGAGAGAAATGGAACTTGTATTGGTTAAAAAGGTCATGGAGCCCTTTTTTTGAGGCTATTAAGACTAACTTTTTACCTGAACAAAAAACTGAGCTGAACCTGCAGGATAGAGGTCAAATGGTAGATACCAATAATATAGTCAGTCAATTTAACTGACTATATTATTGGTATCTACCATACATAAATTTCATTAGCTCTGCAAATTTGCCAAATTTGGATGCCAAGTTATCCCATCCTTCCTCTATTACCAGTTGAAAACATCTCATCTATTCTATTGTTATCACAAACTAGCATTTCCAAAATATGATATGCTTTTAGCTCTCAATAGAAAAGTCCTACCTACATCACTATAGTTATATTTTCTTTTTTTAAATTTTATTTAAAAATTTTAAAAAAAATTTTTGAGTTATATTTTCTTGAATCACAGAACAGAAATTTAAAAATGCACATAATTAAGTGATTAAATAAACACAGGTACCAGAAGATTCTGTATTATCAGTCTCTTGGAAAGGTTATAAAACTGGACAAATATTTTAAGAGACTGATAAGAAAAAGCATCAGTGTTAAATGAATATGGACTATCAGCTAGACATTTCACATGTAAGAATTCATCTGATTCTTCCAACAAATCTATAGCAAGTCAGTATTTCTATACCCATTTTACAGATGGAAAAACCATAGCACATAAAGACATGACTATCTAATGTAGATCTGGGATGTGATTTAGTGAATTTCTTTCTATACTAGTTTTCTTCTCCACTCAACTTGAGAAAATACGCCCAATAACCATAATAACATATTCACTCCTGATTGAGAAGGCAGAGAAGTGAGGAAAAATTCTTTGCACATAAGCAAAAGATATTTGGCAGTTTATTTTAGAAAGGACACATGATAAAAAACTTTAGCTCTGCTAAATGAGAGTGTGTTTATGTTGTTGTCAGAGTACATGTACCATGTATATGATTTCAACTTCCCTACTTTCTTTCTTAACAACAAAAAATAATTTAAATGTTTGAATAATAATTTTATTGAAGAAAATTATATACAGAAAGCAACTCTTATTTCAATTTTAGTTATTTACTTTCACTCTTTATGTGGTTTTTAAAATAATCGTTGAATTCCTCCCCCCCTTGGTTTTTGGGCCACACCCGGTAGTGCTCAGGTCTTATTCCTGGCTCTGCTCTCAGGGATCTAGTGGGCTCAGGGAACCATATGGTATGCCAGGGATCAAACCTGGGTAGACCATGAGCAAGGCAAGTTACCTACTCACTGTACTATTGACCTGGCCCTATCTGTAAATTCTTTATGACTTTTTAGTATGATGACAGGCATATATCCACGGTCTAACTCTGATACTGATGACTGAAATCTGAAATAGATGCACGTTGTTATCAGGCAGGGTTAACTTCGGTTAAATGAGAGCTAGGGCCTCCTTTTATCATGTGCTGCTGCAATGCTCCATTTCACCACTGGATGACAGCACTGTCTCTTGAATAGACACATGATGGGCCTCACATTATTGCTTTTCTGTTCTTAGGAAAAAGAGACTTACAGATTGAATCTGCAGTTGGAGGTCATTCTTTTCCTGGAGTAGTAACAACATTTTCTCTTCTAGATCCTTCTGGTGAGACTCATATCTGGCCAGTTCTTCCTTGACTCTCTCAAAGTCTTCCTTCATGTTGGCCATCTCCTTCTCAGCTTCTGCATTCCTCAGCAAGGGTTTGACCTTGAAGAACAGACTCATCCAAGGCCAGTTCTTGACATTCATAAAAGAACGGATGTTGTATTGTATGCAGGCGATGGAATCTCTGTAAATCCATGAGGATTAAAATTAATAAGGCATAGAAAGTATGAGTCTCCACCTCCACCTGTTCCCTTGGGTCTAAGACATTCACTCTTCCATGCTAGGTGTGAGGTAGCTACAACCAAATGCTGCAGGACCTATGCACTCCAGATTATATTATGAAAATGAGGGCCAGAGGAATTTGGTGTGTAAGAGAGAACATAGGACCATTTGCGAATCTCCCGTTACCCTGGCTTTCACTTTCACCACCTCAACTTGTTAAAAAGCATTCTGCCTACAGTGTTGGTATACATAAAAAATATTCAGCTATCTGTCTATTAGCCATGAGGCTTCCAAGAATAGAGCTGTCAATTTTGGTTCAATGTTGGCTGTCAGTCACATCCCTGTAACATTTGCACTATTTTATCCTGACATAGTTCATGTGTATCTGAAAATATAGCTTTTCACTTAAACTAACCCCTTCTTTGGTATCAATGACCCCTTATTTTTGCGTTGTTGATCTAAATATGTAGCAATTAACCTTGATTATTTAGACCACTGTTGAAATGATAAAATTTGAGCTAGATCATATCAGGAAATTGTGGAGAACGGACTTCATCCAAAGTCTCAGTCTCTCTACCTCTCTTTCCATATCCCTATAACTATAAAACATAGCCAGTCATCACTAATGTGACTGATTTTTTAAGAATAGGGTTCTTAAATGTTTGTTCAATCTATCTCCAACTCTCTAACCCATTGAGCACTCCTGCTTTTAGGCCCTTGCCAACTGTTACCTGGACTTGTCCCCTTTGTCCTCTCAGGTTCACACTCCTTAGAGCTGCCGGAGACACACATCTCAGCTCCAAATCATACCTTCTATGAATCTCTATCAAACGGATGATCAACTTGGGTTCTCTAAAGGGGTATTTTTGAACCTCACTGCCTATTTCTTGCTACATGCCTAATCACAGTGATTTACTTGTCAGTTATCCTCTCAGAACATTAGGCCAGGCACAGCTACATTCAGACAAAACCTGCTTGCTCATGCCAACCCCAATCCCCTTTGACATGAGGAATAATTCTTGGAAGTACTGAATATTTCTTGAATTCTTGAATCGTACTGAATATAACACTGACATTGTGCTTGTTGCCTGTAAAGATTTAGTCACGCACATGCCTGCTTCATCATGAGCTTATGGAGGCCATTTCTGCAACACCTGGGCCAAATGGAGTCCCCCAGCATAGAGTAAGTGTGGGTTAAATAGATGAAGGAGTAAACCAGCATTCAGAGACTAAAAGCAGAAAGGTGATTATCAGCTGCTAAATAAGAGGGCAGGTTTAGGTGGAGGAAAATGTGTCACCTCCGCTCTGTCATCTTCTTGAACTCCATGCGCATTAAGTAGCCTCTGCATACTGCTTGTGTGTTTGTGATCAGGGTCACCAACTTCTCATCCCTCATCTCTTCCAAAAGCCCCAGGAGTCCAGCTTTAAAAAAAACCTGCATTAAAGGAGAGATGAGTACTGATTTGTCCTCAGAAGTGGTTCAATCTGCGCTGTTCAGTGGAGCCTTTTTTTTTTCTCCCTTTTTGGGTCACACTTGGCGATGCTCAAGAGTTACTCCTGACTCTGCACTCAGGAATTACTCCTGGCAGTGCTCAAGGGACCCTATGGGATGCTGGAAATTGAACCTGGGTTGGTTGCATGCAAGGCAAATGCCCTACCTACTGTGCTATCACTCCAGCCTCTGTGGAGACTTCTTTTGCTCACTACAAATCCTTGACTCAGAATCCTGGGTTAGGTCTAGTAGCCTTATTCCAAGGACTTACTTTTCAGAGTCTCTGTTATCTGAAATGGCCCCTCATGTGTCCTATTTCAAGTATTTTTAAGACCCCACTGGCCCACATACACTGATAGTGGCAGAGAACAAGAAGAAAATAGGAGGCCATAAAATTGTCAAAGAGTATATTAAGGGAGATATAGATGTGGGGGCTGAATTGATAATACAGAGGTAGGCTCCTTGCCTTGCATGCAGACAACTTGGGGTTGACCTCCAGCATCCCATAGTGCATCCATGAGTCCTACCAGGAGTGATTCCTTAGCACAGAGCCAGGAGTAATCCCTGAGCACCACTGGGTTTGGTGCAAAACCCCAAAATAAATAAATAAAATAAACATCTTTATTTTAAAAAGAGAGATCCAGATGCTCCTTTTTCTATCTTACTCTACCACAGAGAAGATAAATGGTGGTCACTTTAATTGAGTTATAATTATTATTCCTTTCAAGTCTGCACTGTCTCAGATCTTTTCTTTTTATCCTCTCTCTCTGGCTCTTTTCTCTTCTATGTGCAGGCCATTTTCTTTCCCCTTTCCATGACACTAGAGTCCCTCACTGTTTTCTTCTATTGTTTGTAAGGCTCAACTTCCAAGTAAGGACTCGATGCTTAAATCAACATGGAGATAGAACTATTGTATCTACACATACTTTTATCCCTTTTGTGTCATATTGGTGATGGATGGTCAGATTGACCAAAACAGGACAGAGACACATTCTTCTCACTATTTTACATAAAGCACGGGATGGGGATGGAGTCCATTTGTATTAGAATGCACCTTGGTGTGGCCAAACTTGTACTGCTCCTGGTCCACATCAATGGAGGTCAGAAGCTTCTCTGAAGCAATTTTGCTATCAATAGATTGTCCTTCTGGTATGGCACTAGCGTTGAGGATCCGGTACCTGAAAAGGCAGGGAAGCAGCTAAGTCAGTCCTTCCAGCACAGATGTGGAAGTAGTCAAGGAGAAAGAATCTTCCTCAGTGCTGTTTCCTTAGCATGGTGCCTATGACTTTCTTCTTGGAACTCTTTGAGGACAGAACCATAATTTATGTGATAACTTGGGCCTCCCAAATTACACATGCTTTTCCTTTCTTATGTGAGGCCAGGACAGGAGTAGGTGGTGCTAACTATACTTTGGAGGAGGCTGAGGGAAGACATGGATCCTAAGAGCCACTGCACATACTTGGCCAACACAATGCTGGTTGGGTATGAGGTTGTAGTTGAGGGACACATTTTGTGATATATATTCTATTTGTCAAAAAGACCTGGGATTGAAACCTTTAGAAATGTCCCTTGCTTAGGTGGGAAAGGAACACCGGTTCGATAGAGCAAGAATCTAGTAATCCTTTCTAGGTAAATCAGCTATGGCAGGAGGAAGAGAAACAATGACAATTAGCCACCTGAGTACTGGCTGCAATTTTTGTTTGGGAGGAAACAGTTCTTATCTCAACTAAAAGAGCCTTGAAATCAGCTTGACTGACAGGCCAATTATATTACTGCTTCTGCAGTGTCTATCTCCTCCTACACCCTGAACAAGAACTGGATTTGTAGGATCATAGCTGGAAGAACAATGTTTCTCCAGAGAAATGTGTCTCAACTATGGGCAACTTGTGTCCCGCAAGTAACCTTTCTGGAGGTAGTTTTTATGGTCACATCTTGAGAGAATGTGACCTGTTACTTGAAACTGAGCATAGCAGGGGCACAAAGAACAAACCATATAATAAAGGGATTGTTAATTGTTAAACGATTTGCTAAATCCATTTATTATATAATAGCACTGTCCTCCTGTTGTTCATCGATTTGCTTGAGTGGGCCCTGTAACGTCTCCATTGTGGAACTTTGTTGTTACTGTGTTTGGCATATCGAATACATCACAGGTAGCTTGCCAGGCTTTGCCGTGTGGGTGAGATACTTTCAGTAGCTTGCTAGGCTAATATATACAATCAAACGTCAATAGTGTGGATGTTGAGAACCCCTGGTCTTGAGTCACAAACAGGCTAGAGCCATTTGAATTGGAACCATCTCAGGTTGACCTAGTACTCACTCCTTCCAATACCTCCCTACTAGACTTAACAAAAGATCAAGCCCATAAAAATCTTTTTTTTTTAAATTGAATCATCGTGAGATACAGTTACAAAGCTTTCATGTTTGAGTTTCCATCATACAATGATAGAACATCCATCCCTCCACCACTGCACATTTTCCACCACCAATGTCCCCAGTATTCTCCCCACCCATACAATCCCTCCCCCTGCCTCTATGGCAGACCATTTCCCCCATACTCTCTCTAATTTTGGGCATTATGGTTTGCAATAAAGATACTGAGAGGCTGTCACACTTGGCCTTTTATCTACCTTAGCACACATCTCCCATCCCAAGCGGTCCCTCCAACCATTATTGACTTAGTGATCCCTCATCTATTCCAGGTGCCTTCTCCCACACATGAGGCAGGCTTCCAACCATGGAGCAATCTTCCTGGCCCTTGTCTCTACTGTCTTTGGATGTTAGTCTCATATTATTTTATATTCCACAATGAGTGTAGTCATTCTATGACTTTCCCTCTCTTTCTCACTTAGCATAATATTCTCCATGACCATCCACTTATAAGCAAATTTCATGACTTCATCTTTCCTAGCAGCTGCATAGTATTCCATTGTGTAGATGTACAAAATTTCTTTAACCAGTCATCTGTTCTTGGGCACTCAGGTTATTTCCAGATTCTGGCTATTGTAAACAGTGTTGCAATCAACATACAGGTGCAGTTGTCATTTCTACTATGTTTTTTTGCACTCTTGGGACATATTCCCAGAAGTGGTATTGTGGGGTCATATGGAAACTCATTTTCTAGTTTTGTAAGGCATGCCTATACTGTTTTCCAAAGAGACTGGACCAGTCGGCATTCCCACCAACAATGAAAGAGAGTCCCTGGGGCACGAGCAATAGCACAGCAGGTAGGGCGTTTGCCTTGCACGCAGCTGACCTGGGTTTGATTCCCAGCATCCCATATGGTCCCCCGAGCACCGCCAGGAGTGTTTTCTGAATGCATTAACCAGGAGTAACCCCTTAGCATTGCCAGGTGTGACCCAAAAAGCAGACAAACAAACCAAAAAAAAAAAAAAGAAAAAAGAAAGAGTGTCACTTTTTCTGCACATCTGTGCCAGCACTGGTTGTTCTTGTTCTTTTTGATGTATGCCAGTCTCTGTGGTGTAAGATGATATCTCATTGTTGTTTTGATTTGCATCTCCCTGATGATTGACGATTTAGAGCATTTTTTCATGTGCCTTTTGGCCATTTATCATTTCTTTTTTGAGAAAGCTTCTCTTCATTTCTTCTTCCCATTTTTTGATGGGGTTGGAGGTTTTTTCTTTTATAATTCTACTAGTGTCATATATCCTAGGTATTAAACCCCTTATCAGATGGGTATTAGGTAAATATTCTTTCCCATTCTGTGGGCTCTCCCTGTATTTTTGTCACTGTTTCTTTTGAGGAGCAGAAACTTCTTAGTTTAATGTAGATCTATTTGTTTATGTTTGTTTCCTCTTGGTCAGAGATGTTTCAGTCTTAAACATGCTTTTAGCTTCAATGTCATGGAGGGTTCAGCCTACATTCCCCTCGATGTACTTTATGGATTCAGGTCTGATATTGAGGTCTTTAATCGACTTTGATCTAACTTTTGTGCCTGGCATTAGACAGAGGTCAGAATTCACTTTTATTTTGCAGGTAGTTGGACAGTTTTCCCAGCACCACTTGTTGAAGAGGCTTTCCTTGTTCTACTTCACCTTTCTTGCTCTTTTATCAAAGATTAAGTTATCATATATTTGAGAGTCTGTGACTCTGTTCCATTAGTCTGTGTGTCTATATCTAGTCCAGTACCATGCTATTTTAATTACTACTGCTTTGTAGTATAGTTTGAAGTTGGGGAAGGTGATGCCACCTATCATCTTTTCCCCAAGAATTGCTTTAGCTATACGTGGGTGTTTATTGTTCCATATGAATTTCAGGAGTGTTTTTTCTATTTCTTTGAAGAATGTCATGGCTATCCTTATAGAGAACACATTAAATCTGTGTAGTGCTTTGGGGAGTATTGCCATTTTGATGATGTCAATTCTCCCAATACAAGAGCAGGAAATGTGTCCCTATTTCCTAGTGTCCTCTTTTATTTCTTGAAGTAGTTTGTAATTTTCTTTGTATATGCCCTTCACCTCTTTAGTTAAGCTGATTCCAAGGTACTTGATTTTATTAGGCACTATTGTGAATGGGATTGTTTATTTTAAAATATCTCCTTCTTCTCTTTTGTTATTTGTATACGGGAAAGCCATGGACTTTGGGGTGTTGATTTTGTAGCCTGTCAGTTTACTATACAAACTTATTGTTTCTAGGAGCTTTTTTGTAGAGTCTTTAAGATTTTTCAAGTATAGTATCATATCGTTTGCAAAGAGTGATAGTTTGACCTCTTCCTTTCCTATGTGCATGTCCTTGATATATGTTTTTTTGGCTAACTTCTATGGCAAGAACTTCCAGTACTATAATAAATAGGAGTGGCAAGAGTGGGCAACTTGGTCTTGTCCCTGATCTTAGAGGGAAGGCTTTTAGTTTCTCCCCATTAAGAATGATGCTTGCCTATGGACTTGTGTTAGATGGCTTTGACTATATTAAGGAAAGCTCTTTCAATGCCCAATTTGCTGAGAGTTTTCATCAAAAACGGGTGTTGGATCTCGTCAAATGCTTTCTCTACGTCTATTGATATGATCATGTTTTTATCTTTTCTTTTATTGATAAAATGGATTATATTGATTGGCTTGTGAATGTTAAACCACCCTTGCATCCTTGGGATTAATCCTACTTGGTCATGATGTATGATATTTTTGATGAATTTTTGGATTATGTTTGCTAGGATTTTGTTGAGGATCTTTGAGTCTATTCATCAGGGATATCGGCCGTAATTCTCTTTCTTTGTGGTATTTCTGTCTGCTTTTGGTATCATAGTGATATTTTGCTTCAAAGAAACTGTTTGGAAGTGTTCCTTATTCTTCAATTTCCTGGAAAATCTTGAAAAAGGTTGGGGATAAGTCCTCTTTAAACTTTTGGAAAAATTCACTAGTGAATCCATCTGGGTCAGGACTTTTTTAAAAATAAGTACTTGTTGAACTCCACTAGAAGAAAACAACCAACCCCATCAAAAAATAGGGGCCACAAAATGAACAGAAACTTTCTCAAAGAAGAAATCTGAATGACTAAAAGACACATGAGAAAATGCTCTACATCATTAAATCATCAGGACTTTTGTTTTGCGGGAGAATTTTTATTACCGTTTCAATTTCCTTGATGGTGATAGGTCTGTTCAGGTACTCCAGGTCTTCTTGGTTCAGCCTCAGGAGGCTATAGGAATCCAGGAATTTATCCATTTCTTTGAGGTTTTCTTGTTTCGTGGCATAAAGATTCTCAAAGTAATCTCTGAGGATCCTTTGAATTTCTGCAGTTTCTGGTGTGATGTCTGCCTTTTCATTTCTGATTCTGTTTATTCTGTCTCTTTCTTTGTGAGTCTTGCTATGGGTTTATCAATCTTGTTTATTTTCTCAAAGAACCAGCTATTGGTTTCATTGATCTTTAGGATTGTTTTTTGAAGCCCATGGAAATCTTAAGAGGCATTGTGTTCATCAAACAGTTAAAGAAGTGACTTCAGGAATATAAAAGAGGCTCTCAGAAGGGGACAGACAAGGTTATTGCAAACTTGTCTCCCTTTCCACACATAGTATAATAGCCAAGATATGGTGACAACCCCTAAAATCAACTATGGATTATTGGATCAGGAAGTTGTGTTATATATACACTGTCGAATACTGTCATTTCTAAGAAAGGATGAAATCATGCAGTTTGTAAAAACTTAGATGGAACTAGAGGATGTTATGCTAAGAGAAGTCAGGCAGAAAGAAAGGGATAGGTACAGAATGATCTCTCTCATATGTGAAACTTAAATATGCACAGTAAGGTAGAAATAAAGTGCCAACGGCAACATGATGAGAGTGCTAATCCAAACAATCGAGCTGGTAAGGAGTTGCATTTGAAAGGGCTGTATGTCAGAGACTTTGGGTGAGGGAATTGGGTACACTGGTTAATGGATGTGGTGTTGGAATTATGTGCATGAGAAACCATTATAAACAGTATTATCTCAGGTAATAAAACAAACTTTTTAAAAGGGAGGAGAAACAAGACAGGTTGACCTACCTCTGTTTGAAGTCAGCATAGAGAATTCGGCTGGGAAATCCTTTCCTGCAAATTCGAATTCCCTCCAGGACCCCGTTGCAGCGCAGTTGGTGCATCACCAAGTAGTGATCCATCACACCTGAAAAAGGAAAGTCCAAGGACATGTTACTGAATTTTCCCTAGATTTAGTTATTGGTCCAGGACCAGAGATGGTCCAAACATGCAGATGTCAGTGGAAAAGCTTGGTTCCAGCCACCATTTATTAAGTGTTCACAATGTACTTCACCATGCTTCAAATCCTTGACATGTATTTGCTCATTTAATTCTCTACAATTCTCTAAGTTATCTGAAATGAGTTAATATTTACTAAGTGAGTAAATATAAGTACCAATTAAGTAAATAACATTTAGTTTTCATATATAAATGAGAAAAAATGAGGCAGAAAGCTAAAGTATTAGGCTTATGGTCTTCTGAACAGTACTAAGAGGCCTAAAGTTGCTTTCTTCAAACATAAAATTCTTCTGTTTACTTGTACAATGGCAACAGAAGCACTTCTAATTAAGTTATAGATGTGCTTTGGATAGGATAAATTGTCTACTGAGCTATCTTGTAGTCAGTTTTCTCTTCTTTTTGTGAAAAATGACCCCAACATATAGTTTTATTTTAAGAATATTTCTTAATGTAGAATTGGGTGACGGTATAGGCTAATTTTATTGCACAGCCCTGAATCTCTTTATATATAGTTATTCAGTATCATCTGTACTAAAAAGATATATTATATTTACCTTGCACAGAACTATTGTAAGCAATAGAGACAGTAGAGATTATAATAAAGGAACTGCATACACTATAGATTTAGAAAACAGTTTTTGGTGCTTTTTTGTTTCTTATGAAATGCCCGCGCCTGTCTGTCCTCACGGGGGCCCCTTGGAGAAGGGCGAGTTGAGTTTCCCTCTCTGCCCCAAGCTGAGCCCTGACAGCTGAAGACCTCCGGGACCCAGACAAAGCCATGTGAAGACCACTCTCCACACGCTAGGATGAGGAACTGGCAGAGGAACCCAGGTGTGCGGGACCGGGGCTGAGATCTCCACGCCTGCTTGGTTCGGGACTGGGCCTCCTCCACCCAGCTCCCCCACCTTCCAGTAACTAGACAGTTACACCCACCAACTGCTGTGTGACCCCATCAATGGCCATCCAGAGACTATAAAACCAAGTTCCTGGAAGTCGCGGCCACACGACCTCTTATTCTCTAGTTCTCACTCTCAGAGAACCCAGCAAGCTACTGAGAGTATCATACCCGCCTATATGCCTGACTAAGAACACCTGTAAAGAGGCTGTAAAGAGGCTGCCCCAAAAGCCTCCATCCATCTCGGAGAGCCTGGCAAGATACTGAGGCATCCCGCCCGCATGGCAGAGCCTGACAAGCTACCCGTGGCATATTAGATATATCAAAAACAGTAACAATGAATGGTCCTCATTCCCCTGACCCTGAAGGAGCCCCCAGATATGTCATCAGGCTACACTTGCATGTGACGGAGATGAATGGAGACATTATTGGGCCTGCTCTAGCGAATTGAAGAACAACGGGGTGATAGTGATAGTGATAGTGATGAAATGCCTAGGATGATTTGTCAGATTTAGTAGCTTTTCACTTAAAGGGGAAAGAAGCAACAGAGCCCATTAAGAAACTTGTTAAAGGCCCTGATACCCCAATAGGATGGAGCACAGACCTTCCTTTGGTTGGGTGTAATCCCATAGACCCATGAAACAACACCCTCCCCAACTGGGCATTAGTACTGAACTGTTATAGACAAGGCTTCTATTGTTTAGAGCAGCCTCTGGAACTCCAAGCAACATTCCTTATTGAAAATAAGGTGTTTTCCATGAGCAAGACTCATAAAGAAAGAGAGAGAGAGAGAGAACCCTAATAAACCAAATCAGAAATGAAAAAAGGAACACCAACAACAGAAACCAATGAAATTCAAAAGATCATCAGAGACTAGTTTGAGAGTCTGTATGCCACAAAACAAGAGAACCTAGAAGAAATGGATAAATTCCTGGATTCCTATAATCTCCCAAGATTGAACCAGGAAGACTTGGGATACCTGAATAGATCCATTCATATCAAGGAAATTGAAGTGGCAATCAAAATTCTTCCCCAAAACAAAAGCCCAGGCCCAGAAGGATTCACTAGTGAATTCTTCCAAACATTTAAAGAAGACCTTTTGCCAGTTATCCTCAAGCTTTTCTAGGAAATTGAAAAAACAGGAACTCTCCCAAACAGCTTCTATGAGGCACATATCTCCCTAATACCAAAAGCAAACAAAGACACCACCAACAAAGAAAACTATAGGCTAATATCCCTGATGAACACAGATGTGAAGATCCTCAACAAAATATTAGCAAATAGAATCCAGCAACTCATCAAAAAGATCATATACCACGACCAAGTAGGATTCATCCCAGGGATACAAGGATGGTTTAACATTCAGAAATCAATCAACATAATCCATCATATCAACAAAAGTAAAGAGAAAAACCATATGATCATATCAGTGGGCTGGAGTGATAGCACAGCGGGTAGGGGGTTTGCCTTGCACACAGCCAACATGACCGACCCGAGTTTGATTCCTCTGCCTCTCTCAGAGAGCCCGGCAAGCTACCGAGAGTATCTTGCCTGCATGGCAAAGCCTGGTAAGCTACCCATGGCGTATTCGATATGCCAAACACAGTAACAAGTCTCACAGTGTTACTGGGCCTGCTCAAGCAAATTGATGAACAACAGGAGGACAGTGACAGTGACATATCAGTAGACACAGAGAAAGCTTTCGACAAGATCCAGCACCCGTTTATGATGAAAACTCCCACCAAAATGGGTTTTGAAGGAACTTTCCTTAAGATAGTCAAAGCCATCTACGACAAAGCCATGGCAAGCATTATCCTCAATGAGGAAAAACCAAGGGACTTTCCTCTAAGATCAGGGACAAGACAAGGATTCCCACTATCACCACTTCTGTTTAACATAGTACTGGAAGTACTTGCAATAGGGATTAGGCAAGAAAAAGACATTAAAGGCATCCAGATAGAAAAGGAAGAAATAGAACTCTCACTATTCACAGATGATATGATAGTATATCTCGAGAATCCTAAATCCTCTACCAAGAAACTCCTCGAAACAATAGACTTGTACAGTAAAGTCGCAGGCTATAAAATCAATGCCCAAAAATCCATGGCCTTCCTATACGTAAATAATGAGAGAGAGGAAAGAGACATGAAAAACATAATCCTGTTCACAATTGTGCCTCAGAAAATCAAATACCTTGGAATCAGCCTAACTAAAGAGGTAAAGGACCTCTACAATGAAAACTACAAAACGCTACTCCATGAAATAAAAGAGGACACAAGGAAATAGAAGCATATCCCCTGCTCATGGATAGGAAGAATCAACATAGTCAAAATGGCAATACTCCCGAAAGCATTACATGGATTCAACGCGATCCCTATAAGGATACCCATGAAATTGTTCAAAGAAATCGATGAAGCACTCCTGAAATTCATATGGAACAATAAATGCCCACGAATAGCTAAAACAATTCTTGGGAAAAAGATGTGGGAGGCATTACCCTCCCCAACCTCAAACTCTACTACTACGTGGTAATAATTAAAACAGCATGGTACTGGAACAAAGCCAGGGCCGCAGACCATGGAACAGGGTGGAATATCTGTACACACAACCCCAAATGTATGAACATCTAATTTTTGATAACGGAGCAAGAAATGTGAAGTGGAACAAGGAAAGTCTCTTCAACAAATGGTGCTGGCATAACTGGACAACCACGTGCAAAAAAATGGGCTTAGACCTCGACCTAACACCATGCACAAAAGTCAGATCAAAATGGATTCAAGATCTCAACATCAGGCCAAAATCCATAAGGTACACTGAATACAAGGTCGGCAAAACCCTCCATGATATTGAGGCTAATGGTATCTTCAAAGACGACACTCCAACCAATCAAGTGGAAACAAAGATAAACAAATGGAACTATCTTAAATTAAGAAGCTTCTGCACCTCAAAAAATACAGTGACCAGAATACAAAAACAATCTACAGAATGGGAAAGGATATTTACCCAATACCCATCTGATAAGGAGTTGATATCAAGGATATAAAAAGCACTGGTTGAACTCCACAAGAAGAAAACATCTAACCCCATCAAAAAAGGGGTGATGAAATGAACAGAAACTTTCCCAAAGAAGAAATCTGAATGGCTAAAAGGCACATGAGAAAATGCTCTACATCAGTAATCATCAGGGAGATGCAGATCAAAAAAAAAAACAATGAGATATCATCTCACACCACAGAGACTGGTCCACATCCAAAAGAACAAAAGCAACCGGTGTTGGCATGGATGTGGCGAGAAACGGACCCTCCTTCACTGCTGGTGGCAATGCCGACTGGTTCAGCCCTTTGAGAAGACAGTATGGACGATTCTCAAAAAGTTAGAAATTGAGCTCCCATTTAACTCAGCAATATCACTCCTGGGAATATATCCCAGAGAGGCAAAAAAGTACAGTTGAAATGACATCTCTATGTTCATTGCTGCACTATTCACAATCGCCAAAATCTGGGAAAAAACCTGCATGCCCGAGAACAGATGAAACATCAGTACATCTACACAACGGAATAATATGCAGCTGTTAGAAAAGATGAAGTCATGAAATTTACATACAAGTGGTACAACATGGAAAGTATCATGCTAAGTGAAATGAGTCAGAAAGAGAGGGACAGACATAGAAATATTGCATTCATCTGGGGAATATGAAGTAACAAAATAGGAGACTAACACCAAGAATAGCTGAGATAAGTACCAGGAGTTTCACTCCAAGGCTTGGAGGCCAGCTGCACATGGTAGGGGAAAAGGCAGCTCAGATAGAGAAGGGAGCACCAAGTAAAGGGTGTTGGGAGGATCCTCCCATAATGAGAGATGGGTGCTAAAAGTAGACTATAGACTGAACATGATTGCCACTCAATGCCTCTTTTGCAAACCACAGCAACCAAAAGGAGAGAGAGAACAAAAGAAAATGCCCTGCCACAGGGGTGGGGTGGGATGGGGGGATGGGGGGAGGGATACTGGGAGCACTGGAGGTGGAGAGTGGGCACTGGTGGAGGGATGGGTACTCAATCATTGAATAACTGAAACCCAAGCACAAAAATTTGTAAGTCTACAACTGTACCTCATAGTGTTTAACTAATAAAAATTTTAAAAAAAGAAAATGAGCTGTTTTTTTTAAAACTCTCTCCAACACATATTATGAAAGTAAAAACAATGTTTCTATACAGAGAAATTATATATAAACTATTTTGGATATAATCTCATGAAGAAGGGGCAGATAAAATGGAGAATTCCAAGCTAAATTTGAGCATTTATATACAGATAAACAGTGAATAATTTTTAAATTAAAATATTGGAAGTTGGACTGCACCCCACATTGCTCAGGGTCACTTCCTGCCTCTGTACTCAGGAGTGACCGACACCTTGTATGTGTCATGTATTGAACCAGGGTCAGCTAAAGATATTAAATGCAAAGTAAATGCCTGACCTCTTATTCTGCCCCAAAATACATGAAGCAGAATTTTCTCTTTTCCCTCCCTTCCCCTTTCATCCCCTCCCCTCCCAACCACTCCCTCCCCTTCCTTTCTCCTCCATCCCTCGCACTTCTATCCTTCCTTTCTGTTTTTCATTGGAGATGCCACACATGAAAAGAAAGTAATCTACTATTGAGCTAAGTCCTTCACCCTGGAATAATTTTTATTATGCATATTTCTCATACTTTATGGACTATAGTTGCAGTAAGAATTTTTGTTTATCTGAACTTCAAAGTTAAGTGGGTATCTGGGGTTCTTACTTGCTAAATCTTACAATCATGTTTTGTAGATTACCTTGAAAAGACAGAGCAACACTTTTCTCAGTACCACATATGTGCCTGTACACACACAGAGATGATGTTATAGATTTTCAGTGTTATAGATTCCAGTTCTGAGGAATTCTTACCAGGAGTCTTGGTCTCATTAGGAATCAGACATCGTACAAAGTGAGGGTGAGTGCTCCTCAAATTGGTCATCAGTTTGCTTAAATTTTCCTGAGACACAAACCAGAAAAGCACATTTTCTTTAACAAATGACACTATACTGGGCAGAGGGAAAGGTGGAAACTGCAAAACACAAACCCTGAACACAGCCGACATCGTCTGGAAAGAGGAGCCCTTCTTCTTCCCACTCTTTTTGCTTCCCCCGGAGTCACCTAGAGACAGAGACACAGGGAGTGTCAGATTGGCCAGCGACACAGAAGTGGGTTATCTCCCTCTCTCCCTCAATTTTTATTGAATATAATGTACAACTTTTTATAAACTTAATCTATACAATTTAAATGATCTGATATATGTATATGTTGTGAAATGGTCCCTATAAGTCTAACAAATACCCATCAAATGATATTATTATTAACTGTAAAATCATCTTGCAGTACTTTATATCCCAGAGACTTACCTTGTAATTAGAAAGTTTGTAAGTTTTGTTACATTTATCATTTCCCCCACCTCCCACCCATCTTCCACCTCTGGCAACCCTCAATCAGATTTCTGAATCAGTAAGGGCTGTGGTCTAGATTCCACTTTTAGTGAGATAAAATAGGTTTAATCTTCTTTTCTTTGACTTGTTTCATTTAGTGTGATGTCCTTAATGATATCCACCATATCACAAATGGCAAAATATTTTTCTTTTTTAGGACTGAATAAAGTCTAATATATAGATATATCTCTATATATGCCATAATCTGCCTACCTTCCATCAATCATTTGTTGATGGATACCAGTATTTTTATTGGCTCTTGCAAATAATACTGTTATCAATATAGAAATAACAGTACTTATTCAACATGCCTCTTTCATTTTCTTTATATATAGTTCTAGAAAAGAACTTTCCTGAACATAGAGTAGTCTTATTTTAAATTTTTTTGAGGAAACTTTATAATGTTTTTGACAGTAGTTTTACCAATTTACCTTCCCAGATACATTGCACGAGGTGTATCTAGGGTTACAATTTCCTAGTTAAATGCCTTCTAAATTGTACCTCCAGGGCCTGAAAGTAGTTGTCATTTACTTTTACTGAAGTTTTGTTTGTTTAACTTGCTTCCATGCTACTCAGATTTGGTAGCAAATTTATTATAAGCAGAATGGGAAGGGTTGGATACAGGTGATATCTAACTGTGAGTAAAACTTAGACTTTTGATAATAAAAGAGTAATTTTCTCTTGAGAAATCAAACATGAATACTGATAATATTGACTTCTCGATGACTGAATGTTTCTTTTGTCATGAGTCTGCCTCCTTCTATGTTGAGTCCTAATTCATCTCCCTGTGAGGAAGTAACATAATGTGTCTCCCCAAACTAGTGCACAGTAAAAAAATTTTTCTTGCTAAAAGAAAAGCTTAATTTTGGTCTTTTTCATTTTTTTCTCCATAACTCAATGTCTGATATGTGAAAAAGATTCAGTCTTTGGGGATGTAATTGTTATGTCTTATTCACCACCCACCACGGTCCTCTCTCTTCACTTTCCTCATTCCCAGTATCTATTATTAGTTTGTGTACAAGTAGTGATGGAAAAGCAGGAAACCTACTTCACCAGACCTAGGGTCTTATATTTAATCTTTGTATGGCTAAAGGAAGTTATGCAGAGACACCATAATTAGATTCAAAGATGATGATCACCATTCAATTTTAGACTTGTATCCATTAAAATATTCTATTTCTCAGAGTATACCAAGTAATCTTTAAAAAATCATACATATATTATGGTACATAATTTTTCAAATAAAATATTAATTTGATTATTTTTATTACTTAAAACTCTATAATATTTAAGTATTATTTTGACAATTATTCAAAATATGTATGTGGTTCAGGATCATTGTCACTGTCCTCCCATTGTTCATCAATTTGCTCAAGCAGGCCCAGTAACATTGTGAGACTTGTTGTTACTGTGTTTGGCATATCAATTACGTCACGGGTTGCCAGGCTTTGCCATGCGGGAGAGATACTCTCAGTAGCTTGCTGGGCTCTCCAAGAGGGGTGGAGGAATCGAACACAGGTTGGCCATGTCCATGTCAGCTGCATGCAAGGAAAATGCCCTACCCACTGTGCTATTGCTCCAGCCCATGGTACAGGATAATATTTTGAAAATAGTTGGAAAGTTCCTCAAAAATTAAACATTGAGTCACCATAAAGTCAGCAATTTCCTTGCTGGAAACTGGTGACATCTGTCCACACAGAAACCTGTAAAGAAATCTGCATAGCAGTATTATTCACTATATAAATAGATCTATAAGCATATGTAAAGTGAAAACAGCCAAAATGTCATTAAATAATGACAAGAGGGACAAAGTGTGTCAAATTTATACAATGGAATATTACTCTTCTATAAACTACAACTATAAACTACAGGTTACTGAATGTAAACTGCCCACATGGCAGAGTCTGGCAAACTCCCCGTGGCGTACCCAATATGCCAAATACCAGTAACAATGATGGGTCTCATTCTCCTAACCCTGAATGAGCTTTTATCTCAGGGCTAGAATGAAGGAGACGTTACTGGGGCCTGCTCGAGGCAATCGATGAACAACAGGATGGTCGTGATCGTCGTGATAAACTACAACTATTACTCTTCTATAAACTATAAACTGCTCTTCTATAAATACTACAATATGGAGAAACCTGGAAAATGGTATGCTAATAAGAGAAATCAGGCATAAAACATCATGGTCACGGTCCTCCCGTTGTTCATCAATTTGCTTGACCGGGCCCAGTAACGTCTCCATCATGAGACTTGTTGTTACTGTGTTGGCATATCGAATACATCACGGGTAGCTTGCCAGGCTCTGCCGTGCGGCAAGATACTCTCGGTAGCTTGCCGGGCTCTCCGAGAGGGGCGGAGGAATGGAACTCGGGTCGGCCATGTTGGCTGCTTGTAAGGCAAACGCCCTACCGCTGTGCTATGGCTCCAGCCCAGGCATAAATCATAGTATATATAATTACTTAATAGATCTGAAATATAAATAGCACAACTGATTCTACTTATATAAAATGTTCAGAATAGGGATGATCATAAAGGTAGAACATAGATTCTTAACTGCCAGGGACTGTGAAGGGGAAATAGGAAGAACTGACACTGTGTAGGAGTGCTGAGAATGTTCTCCAGTTTGATAGTGGTGATAGTAATGCAGCTCTGAAAAGAACTAAAATGTTTAAGGGTGAATTTTGTGGAAAATTCATCATATATAAATTAGAAAATAATAGTGTGCACTGAAAGGTTATGCCTCCTTCTATAGTAGTATTTGGCGGGGGTGGGGGGGTTGGGGTCAAATCTTGCAGTCATTTAAGCTTCCTTCTGTTTCCATTCTAATGGAGTCACTTCTATCTGTGTCCAGGGTGCCAGGGATCAACTGAGGTTGCTGCAAGGGAGTCAGTCACCTTAACCCTTGTACTATGTCTCTGGCCTAGAAGTCCCAGAAGTCAGTTTTTTTTTTTTTTTTTTTTGCTTTTTGAGTCACATACAGAGAAGCACAGGGGTTACTCCTTGTTCTGCACTCAGGAATTACCCCTGGCGGTGCTCAGGGGACCATATGGGATGCTGGGAATCGAACCTGTGTCAGCCATGTTGGCTGCGTGCAAAGCAAACGCCCTACCCACTGTGCTATCGCTCCAGCCCCAGAAGTCAGTTTTTTAATGAAGAGAAATATAAAGAGAATGAAATGAATATTCACTTCAAAATGAAGATCAAAGACAAGAAAATCAATCAGTCTCAAGCTGAAGCACATGCTTGATTATAATGCTTTTCATGAGCAGTTTGGGATTGTCATTAATTACATAAGCCTTTCATGATAGACAGGTGGACTTTACCTGCTTCTGCACCAGCATAGTTGGAAAAAAGGAAGGACAGAAGCTTCAGTGAAGATTTCTGGTACAACCCAACAACAGTTTCATTCAAGGGGTCCTTGTTCTTGTCCAGCCAGCCAGTAATATTGTAGTCCACTGTGCCAGCATAGTGCACCAGAGAAAAGTGGGCCTCAGCCTTGCCCTTAACAACCTTGGGCTTCTGGAAGTTGTTGGACTTTCCCAGGTGCTGGTCATACAGCTTGTTCTTAAAGGACGTGTCCGTGGCCTTGGGGAACATGCACTCCTCTTCCAGGATGGAGAAGATGCCCATTGGCTGGAAGTAGTACATATTTAGCTTCAGCATTTAATAGTAAGTTTCAATGACACCACTGTATTACAACCTTTCTGGAGCCATTACAGTCATACTAGAAACACTGAAATATAAGAACTGTGAGGGAAAGGTTCTTGGACTGATTGGTATAGTGACAGACTAGTACTAGACATATATTTTATGCTTGTCACTATCACTATAACTATTCTCCCGTTGTTCATCGATTTGCTCGAGCGGGCCCAGTAACGTCTCCATCATGAGACTTCAAGTTACTATGTTTGGCATATTGAATATGTCACGGGGAGCTTGCCAGGCCCTGCCGTGCGGGCGAGATACTCTCAGTAGCTTGCCAGGGTCTCTGAGAGGGGCAGAGGAATCGAACTCGGGTCGGCCATGTTGGCTGCGTGCAAGGCAAACACCCTAACGCTGTGCTATAGCTCCAGCCCTATTTTATGTTTAATATTTGTTTTACAAAATAACCTGGAATGAACATATGAATATGTAATGGTAGCTCCCCGTTATCTTAGATTTATATAACATAAATTTTCACCGAGGCCCAGCCAAGGCCATGCTGAGACCACTCTCCACACACTTGGATGAGCCTCACGCATAAAAGAACTGACAGAGGAACCCAGGTGTGTGGGACCCGGGGCTGAGATCTCCAAGCCTGCACAGTTTGGGACTGGACCTGCCAGTAACTAGACAGTTACACCCACCAACTGCCGTGTAACTCCAACAACGGCCAGGATCCAGAGATCATCACACTCAGCTCCTGGGAGAGAACAAGGCAGAGTCTCCTACCCTATGCCTGACTGTCTCCACCAGGGCCCAACAGCTGAACACCACCGAGGCCCAGCCAAGGCCATGCTGAGACCACTCTCCACACACTTGGATGAGCCTCACGCATAAAAGAACTGACAGAGGAACCCAGGTGTGTGGGACCCGGGGCTGAGATCTCCAAGCCTGCACAGTTTGGGACTGGACCTGCCAGTAACTAGACAGTTACACCCACCAACTGCCGTGTAACTCCAACAACGGCCAGGATCCAGAGATTATCACACTCAGCTCCCGGAAGCGCGCGGCCTCTTATCATCTCATTCCTAATTTGGTCAAACTGGCAGGCTACCAAATGTAACATGCCCACACGGCAGAGTCTGGCAAACTCCCCGTGGTATACCCAATATGCCAAATACCAGTAACAATGATGGGTCTCATTCTCCTAACCCTGAAAAAGCCTTGAATATGGCACTTTTAAAAAAAAAATCTCAGGGCTAGGACGAAGAAGACGTTACTGGCACCTGCTCGAGGCAATCGACGAACAACAGGGTGGTCGTGATCGTGAAATTTTCATGTGACTATAAAGTAATATGAACATTTTTAACAATATATGGGTTTCTGAACAATAACTTCAGAAAATTGTATTTATTTCAACATGATTGGTACTCAGAATGCCATGGAAATTCCTTTTTAAAAGTTACTGTTGGGGTCAGAACAACAGTATAGCAGGTAGGGTGCTAACCTTACATACAGTTCACCCAGGTTCTACCCCTGGTATGATATATGGTTGTCCAAGGTTTCCAGGACAGAGGCAGCAGTAGGCCTTGAGTATCACTGAATTTAGCCCACCTTCCCCAAAAAGTTACTGTTATCTGCTGTTTCCATATTAACGTTTTTCAAGAAACCCACTGCCTCTTTGTTCTTGCCTTTGTAGCTATGTATAAATGCTGACAATTCTGGGGTTTCAATTAACTATACAATGATACTGGATCTTAAACACCCATTTTATACTTAGATATCAGAGCATAGGATGTTATCTAAATATTTTCTATGTATCACAAGGGAATTCAGTTATTTGAAGGCTCACAGCTTTGGGTGGTAGGGTGAAAGACACAACCCTGCTTTTCTACTGTTGGAAATAAACATTATAACAAATAGGAGATAGTCCCAACTGAGGAGGAGCTCATTTTGGAGAAAAGCTTTTCTCTACCTTCTCAATGAGCTCAATGCAGGCAGCCAGGTCCATGCCAAAGTCAATGAACTCCCACTCGATGCCTTCCTTCTTGTACTCCTCCTGCTCCAGCACGAACATGTGGTGGTTGAAAAACTGTTGCAGTTTCTCGTTGGTAAAGTTGATGCACAGCTGCTCCAGGCTGTTGAACTGAATGTTTCAAATACCAAAGTGTTTTAAGAACTCTGTAGGGATTCAGACAGCTGCTGACATGTAAACTCATGCATTGACTCAGCTTTACAGATTCATGACTGAATTTCAGAAGAAATGCAAGCAAAACTGCTAAAATTTATAGGAATATTAGTTTCTGGTTGAAAACTCTGGGGCACCCCTGGTGAGGGGACAGACTGGCTTCCTGCCCTGTTGAAGCCTGGCACCCGCACCCACATCCTACAGCTGTTGCCATGCCAATGGCTCAGTTCCACCGCGTCTTGACTAATCTTTGTAGAGACATCAAGCCATTGAAAATTCCAGGTACATCTGTTTTGAGGCTGAGAACTCTGGGATATTCTCGGAGTCGAGGTGGGCAGTCTCCCCTCACTCCCTGTACTTCTAGAAGCCCTGGAATCCACACCCACATGCCACAGTCATTGTCATGTAAACTTTTAAGGTCAGTTCTACAGATCTAGAGTTTTTGGACCATGAGACCTGCCATGTTCCATATTCAACAATACTGACTTACCACCAAATTAGAAGGGAAAGTAGCACAAAAGTCAAACAACAAGCACAAACAATGAAACAGAAAGCTCAACTAACCACTAACAGCTTAGTAAACCCTCAGGAAAGGACATAATGAACCCATGGTGAGATATAATAATTTTCGCAAATTTTCTTTTACTGTAGTTTTTTTTTGATAACTCCACTGGTCATTTAGTTGTAACAAGAAATATAAAATAAATTATTTAGTGCTTGCTAAGGGTGTAAGGGTGGGGGATGGGTGGGAACATTGGAATATGGTCCAATCTGGTGGTGGGATTGGTGTTGGAATAGTTGATGCTGGTAATAACTGTACTATAAATAGCTTTGTAAACCATGGTGTTTATATAAAAACACGTTAAAAAGAATTCTATAGAGATTCAGTTAACTAAAGAAAAAGTATAAGGGTATTTTAAGATTACTCACATCAAAGATCTCAAAGCCTGCGATGTCCAGGACCCCGATGAAGTACTGCCTGGGCTGCTTGGTGTCCAGTTGCTGGTTGATGCGGGTGACCATCCACAGGAACATCTTCTCATATATGGCTTTGGCCAGAGCACCCACAGAGTTGGTCACCTTGGAGAAATATCATCCATTAAGCTCTCAAATAGATGTTTTTATGGTTGTTTTACATGGAAACAAATGAAGTTTACATCTCAAATGTCAAAAGCAGTTGGAGATTGACAACTTTATATAACCAACTTACTATTAAATATATCTTGAGGTTTTGCCATTGTGTAGTCTTTTCTGTGATAACCATACAATTCATGACTCTACCACTGCCTCATTGAACCAGAGGTAGACATTCTGTTCAAGTTGGCTTAACAATTTGGAATAGAAGTTACTTGTTTTAGGATGAGGATGTTACCGTGTGTGTACATATGCAAATACACACATATATGTATATATAGAGAGAGAGCGAGAAAGAGGGAGAGAGAGAGAGGGAAGAAGCTTTGAGTGCAGTATGAGGGCACAAATGAGGAGAAAGACAGCCCATGAGCCCCAGAGAAGAAGCAGTAGAGAGTCTGACTGGTTCCAAAGGACTCTTCTACTGCTAACTCCAGATCTTTATAGTGCCCATTAAATATTCCTTGATTTTCATTCATTGAGTTAATTTTGAGACAGAGTTCTCCCTTAATTCTGAAGCCCATTCATATGTATTTCTGATAGCTGAAACTGAAATAACAATAAGATTATGTTTATAATAGAAAGAAGTGTCAGCCGAATTAGGAGTGTCTCCATACCTGCTGTACATTTTGTCCTTTAGTTACATATTCATTCCCAACCTTCACCCTTGGACAGCATAGACCTTTCAACATTTCTGCAGAATTTAGACCCATCAAATATCCAGCTTTATCAGCCACTGAGGAGAAAACAGAAATAGTATCTTACAAAAATATAATCTTTTAAACTTTTCACACAGGACCTGCATCTTAGAAATGTTCTCTAAAATTCTATTGGAAGTTTTATGTTCTACTTTATGTACTAATCTTGAACTTGTTCAATGACACCTCAGTTCCATGGTCCAGTTTCTTAGGTCTTCAAGAAGTTTCTATGTCACTTCTAGATGCTATCTTTCTAAACAGATATATTTGACCTACTGATATTTAAGTTGCATTAAAAATACATAGTGGCCAGATAGATGACTCCTGGGTTCAATCATAGGCACTGCACAGACCTCTGAACATCAGGGAACAAACCTCTTGAGCACTACCAGGGTGCCACCCCCCAAAAAAAATCAACAGCAAAACCAAGCAAAAAATAATAGTTGTACCATTAGGAAAATGAAAATTAGTGAGTTGTCACACTCCTGAAAATATTAAATCTTAAAAAGATTAGAAAAGATTAAAGATTTAAAAAGATCAGAAATATCTTAACATCTTAAAAAGATTAAAACATCCTTAAAATATTGGAAACAAGATTAGAAACAATTGGAAAAAAATTAGAAACAAGATTAGAAATAAGTGTTGTCAAGAATGTGAAGAAAGAAAAAAAAACCTACAAAAAGAAATAACAACAACTGTACTCAATTGGGGAGTCTGATCAATGGTTAAAAGTTTGCCACAAATGTGTGGCAAAGGTCTGATCAATGGTTAAAAGTTTGCCACAAGTGTGTGTGTGTGTGTGTGTGTGTGTGTGTGTGTGTGCGCGCGTGTGGCTGGGGGAAGGGCTGTTAGGATAGAGGAGGGAACAGTATGAAAATAATAGTAAAAAATTATACTCTGGATAAGTAGATAGAAAGATATACATGATAGCCTTTCAGTACTTGTATTGTAAACCTTATTGCCCAAAAGGAGAGACAGGAAAAGAGAGAGAGACAGACAGAGAGATACAGAGGGAACAGTAAGGTGCCTGCTATAGAGGAGGTGGGTGGATGGGAGGGAAACTGGGGACATTGGTGATGGGAAATGTACACTGGTGAAAGGACAGGTATTGGAACATTATATAAATGAAGCCCGAACACGAACAACTTTGTAACTGTGCATCTCACTGTGATTCAATAAAAAAATAAAAATTTAAAAATATTTAAAAAAAATTTAAAAATACAGAAATGTTTTCCAGGGATATGATTTATAGTCATTTGTGTGAGGAATATGAAAACATCAATAAAAAAGATAGTTTTACCCCATGTTCATAATATCATTATGTTACATATTATTTAAAATAGCCAAAACATGGAATCAACCTGCTTATGCTTATCTATCAACAGATGACTGGATGAAGAATATATGGTGTGTGCTCAATGAAATATGAAACATGACTTTTCCATTAAGAAAATGATAGAATCAGACACTTTCGGACAAAACATAGCTAAAGTAAAAATAAAAACTGGCAAAAATACCCCAGCAAAATTAAATTAACTGGTGATTATCAGAGGAAAGGAGTGGGCGATAAATGGATGATGGGATAGCACTGAAACTTAGGTGGCAGGTGGAGGGAACTCTACACACGTGTAGAGAAGTTCATTCATACCCATGAAATTTTATCATATGAAAACTAAATAAAATTTACTAAACTAAATTAGTGTAGAAAAGTGTAGCTCTATATTAATATTGGATTCCAATAATACAATAAAAATGTATAATTAGAAGGGGCACTATTTGGACAATTAGTAACATCTTTGTTACTAATTTAGTTGTGGTTGGCAATTTCTGACCAAACATTTTTTTTACCAAAATACAAATATTTCCTCTGTGTAACTAATTGCCTCTAAGATGATTTAACAGTGAAAGAGGAAAGAATGATTAACAGTTTAATTTTGTTTCCCCAGTGATGAAACAAGAAACCAACTTTTCGTAAACACAATTGTTAATACTTTTATCATAGTAGTATGCACTCTTTTTATATTCTGATTATATTTTACAGTAAGGTTGGCTATTTAAAAATACAAAAAATTGTACAAAAGTATAAAATTATTTTGACGAAGGTGCTTGTGGTGCATCTGCCCACAATCCTGTTAAGAGTTTCCTAATTTATACAAGAGATTATGCTAATAGCTAAGAGATGCACACTACCTCTGACCATTTTTGGATATGGTAAAAAAAAAGTTATTGAATGCTGTTAATTTCATTGGGAATTCACTTGACTTCTGGACATAACTGGTGACTTGTTTTGAGCTCCTCAAGAAGGTAGGGAAATACTGCCCTCCAGGAATGATTACCCCTGGGTCGGCACTGTCATCATACCATACTTTTGAATCATACCATACCATACTTTTGAATTAACTGAAGTAGAGAAATTTCAGTTGTTATGAAAAAAATTATGAAAACGAAGAGAGATTATCTGGAATAAACCTTTGAGGTTTAAATAAAACAAATCTTTATGAACAGTGATAATGGTAGTCACAATTACTGACTTTAATTCATGGGTCTATGTTCTTGTCATTTAGGGGTCAGAACATACTGCTTCATAAAGTATGGGTAATGTTATCAAAAGGCAGAAACATTAGGGAATTAACCAGTCTCTTAACAAATTTATAATGGTGAGGTATAAGAGAGTAGCTGATGGTTGGTTATTTATTAATTTAAATAATACTTTTGCTGGGCTCTCCGAGAGGGGCGGAGGAATCGAACTCTGGCCGGCCCGGCCAGCCGCGTGCAAGGCAAACGCCCTACCACTATGCTATCGTTCCAGTACTTTTATTTTTCTTTAAATATTTGTTATTACAAGACTCATAGGTCAGGTGAATAAATTACCACAATCTATATAGAATGAGTTTTTGACAACCCAATATCTGTTTATACAATTTGGTACTTTGTAGTTGGATCACACCTGGTAGCACTCAGGGTTACTATGGTTCTGTACTCATGAGGAACTCTTGTTGGTGCTCAGGAGGATCATTTGCAGAGCTGGAGATTGAATAGGAGTAGATGACCAGTGTTCAAGACAATAACCTTTATCCTGTACTATCTCTCCAATCCCTTTATTCAGTTTCTTTATAACAGTTTATCAGATGAACAAAAATTTCATCTCAGGTTGTTGAATCCACATTCCAATAAAGTGGAGATTAATTTACCAGTTCCCTCCCCAGATACAGTTACCTTCAGTGCCATCTGGCTCTGCCTGCTCCTCACGCTGCTTCTGCTTGAACTTCATGTTCCCATAATGCATCACAGCCCCTGTGAGCTTATAGATCCCAACTTTCTCCTCGGAGCTGAAGCCCAGGATGTCAATGGCATTCTGAGAATTAAATATATATATATAAATAATACAACTACCATCTTAGTAGTCCTACCAACTTTAAAGATTTTCAAAGACAGAGGGGATTTTGGTTGTTTTTTTTGTAATTTTTTTTCCTAGACGACAGCACTCATTTTGTAAAGCCCACGATATAGCATTTGCCTCAGTAAATGTTTAGCAGACATGGTAATTTAAGCATAAAAATGTTCCTTTATTTTAACAAATTTGTGAATGTGAGGAGATTGTGGGAAAATATAAGCACCCAACTTTCTTACATTCATTAGAATAAACTGTAATAATTTGCCACTGGGCTGGAGCGATAGCACAGCAGGTAGGGCGTTTGCCTTGCACGCAGCCAACATGGCCGACCCGAGTTCGATTCCTCCACCCCTCTCGGAGAGCCCGGCAAGCTGCCGAGAGTATCTCGCCCACACGGCAGAGCCTGGCAAGCTCCCCATGACGTATTCTATATGCCAAACACAGTAAGAACAAAGTCTCCAATGGAGACGTTACTGGGCCCGCTCGAGCAAATCGATGAACAACGGGCGGGCCTTTACTTTATTTTACTTACTTAATTTGCCACTATACATAGATTTGGGTGCTGCTTTCTAGATGAGGATATGAGAAGTTTTGAAGATAGTGTCTAAAAGCTTGAGAAACTTTAATATGTAAATTCCATTGTTCATATTTGAGGCAAGTAGCACCAGAAGATATTAGAACTGGAAAGGATGTCACTAAAGAAACACCAAAGTTTGTTTCCTTTTTAGGAAAATTTTCTAGAAGGGAAGGAAACTTTTGTTGAACCCCTTTGTGTGCTAGCCATAGATGGCTAGCACAAGCTATCATTCTTATTTGGCAGAAGCTATCATTCTTATTCTATTTCATTAATTCTCATTGAGAACCTGTATGTGTACAAATTTCCCCAAATTATCAGGGGAACAATAAAGGGTGTCATTATATAAGTAATCATCCCAAATCTTTCAGGAAATGAGACTGGAATTATATTTAGGGTTTGGTCTCTTAAAGTCAGCAGGTGCTGGTTAATTTCATAACTACTTTGCTCATCTCCTATTATAATGGTTTCAGTGAGAAAATACTTCTCTAGGCCCAAATGTTGATTTAACAGATATTGCAGCCTTAGCACAAGAAATGTCCACTGATGGGGCTGAAACTTGTCTGCACATCTAGAGCTGATATGACAGAACCAGTAGGTCAGTGTCAGCTGAACAGTTATTCAAGAATGAAATGCTCTTAAGACAGCATCCCATTATGAAGGAAGAAGAGTTCAGAGGGTATCTGATTCATATACCCTCCTCACCATTATAGGTCTTATTCTAGATGATATATATCGATTTCCTGTGGAGGGATCTGTGCATTAAAAGAAATACTTTCGTGAAACTGAAAGAAACTGAAAGTTCAAGCATCATTGACTTGGAATATTTATGGGAGTTTCTACTGGACCATAATCTATGACCCGAGTCCACCACTCCATGGCAAAGAGGAGTAACAGCAGTCCTTGACAGCAGGGGCTCTAGGGTGGGGGACCTGAGACACATTTTTAGTGACTTTTAAAATTACTTAGGAGTCCTTTCTTAAAACTGGCAGCTTTGAAGATGTCATTAATCTGTACTCAACAGTTGGTAAAGTCTGGGGTCACTTTATTAAAAATATATAATTATTAAGAATTTACTGACATTTGAGAAGGTTTTCTACATTCTTTAAACAATTAGTAGAACCAGAAATGCCACAAAAGAAAGGTCAACAAACATGATTGCCACTCATTGCCTCTTTTGCAAACCACAACATCCAATAGGAGAGCGAGAACAAAAGGGAATGCCCTGCCACAGAGGCAGAGTGGAAGTGGGGGTGGGGGGTGGGAGGGATACTGGGATCCGTGGTGGTGGAAAATGGGCACTGGTGGAGGGATGGGTATTTGATCATTGTATAATTGAAACCCAAGCACAAAATTTTAAGTCTACAACTCTACCTCATGGTGTCTCACTAATAAAAATTAAAAAAAAAAAAACAAAGGTCAAGAAGTTGGACAAAGGAAAAGAGTTTTTAGGTTTGGCTAACATTGTTTTCCACATGCTCACTTGCCTTTTGTGGAAACAGAAGGACTGGATATTAATTATTTGACAATGGCATATTTTAATTCAAAATTAAGGTTTTGGGGTTGGTATATCTGGGTTCAAACACTGAGTGATTTAGAAATTGTGTTTTCAGACAAAGTATACATTTAAATTTTTTGATATCTGCACTTGTATGTTTATTGCAGCACTGTTTACAATAGCCAGAATCTGGAAATTCTGGAATCTGGAAAAAACCTGAGTGCCTGAGAACAGATGACTGGTTAAAAAAACCCTGGTACATATACACAATAGAATACTATGCAGCTGTCAGAAAAGATGAAGTCATGAAATATGCATATAAATGGATTGACATGGAGAGTATCATGCTAAGTGAAATGAGTCAGAAAGAGAGGGACAGACATAGAAGGACTGAACTCATTTGTGGAACATAAAGTAACATAATGGGAGACTAACACCCAAGGATAGTAGAGGTAAGAACCAGGAGGATTGCTCCATGGTTAGAAGCCAGCCTCACATGCTGAGGGAAAAGGCAGTTCAGATAGAGAAGGAACCACCAAGTAGAGGATGCTTGGAGGACTGACTCAGGATGGGAGATGCAAGCTGAAAGTAGAATATAGATTGAAGATGATGGTCACTTAATATCTGTATTGCAAACCATAACACCCAAAAGAAGAGAGAGAGTAAAAGGCAATGTGCCACAGAGACGGAGGCAGGGGGAGGGTGATAGGGTGTGGCTGGTGGGAAGGATACTGGGAATATTGGTGGTGGAGAATGAGCACTGGTGGAGGGATGGGTACTCGATCATTGTATGAGTAAAGCGAAAGTTTGTAAGTCTGTCACTGTACCTCATTGTGATTCATTAAAAAATTTAAAAAAATATTTTTTGTTTGTACATTTGAGAAATTAGAAAGTAGTGGTATCTATCTTATCCCAATGTTTTCACGGAGGCATAATTTACATGCCTTATCCAGCTTCTTAGCACAAAGAAGTGCTCAGCACTACATTTATTTTTCTTGTTATTCTTTCAGTTATCAACCCTGCAACTACTCCTGAAAACTGAAGATTGGTAGTTGTACTAAGGAGTTGGGTATCTATTATGAAGTGGTTGGGAGGTAAAATTACAAGAAGAGGAGTTGGAAATGTAACTTTGCATGGAATGGTGTGCTGAAGCCCTGGCTTTAATTTCTGGAACTTCCCAAAGTAATGACATGGAAAGGCTGCTACTGGGTGTACCTGGTGTTTTTCCCCCCTGAGACATCCATATTAAATGCTCTGTTATGTACTTGAATTTTCTAATTTTTCTTTAAGAAACCCATTGATTACTTTTATATCCTGAAAACTACCAGGCAAAAATTGCTCTATAATACACAAAAAGTCTTAATGGTTAAACACCTGTCTTTCTACTTTGAATATTCTGAAGGAGAGCTGAGTAAAGAGGGTATAAGAATGCATTAAGATAATTCAAAGCTCTTGGGGCTGGTTACTCAGCACCGTTGGGTCCCAGTTTGCCCATTATATCACTAAGGTTCCTTAAAGTGAATAAATAAACTCTATGCTTAAGCAATCCTTACATCAGTCGCTAGCAGTTCTTCACTGTCGTTAATGCTGGCCACCGTGATCTCACCTTGACTCACGAAGACGAAGTCAAAGGGATTGGTTGAAATCAGAAGCATGTCTGTAAAACACGAAGATTCTTTTATTTTTCATACACAATTTACTCTATTTTTCTCCAAATATAATAAAAGACTAAGAAATTGAAATACATTCCCTGCTCATGGATTAGATGAATACACATTGTCAGGATGATCTTTCTACCTAAAATATATAGATTCTATGCAATACCCATTAAAATCCCAAAGATTATCTTTAAAGACCTAGAAGAAAGTAAACTAAAGTTTATATAGATCCATAAAACTCCCTGAATAGCCAAAGAAATACTAAGAAAAAAAATAGAAGATGCAGGGGTGGGGGATTGAATGTTCCAACTCTGAGTTATACTACAAAATTATAATAATCAAAACTAAACATTACTAAACAAATACAAATACACAAAGCTTGATCACTTGATCGCTTGGTCACTTAACATCCCATTACTCATCGATTTGCTCGAGCGGGCACCAGTAATGTCTCCATTTGTCCTTGTCATGTGCTAGTGTAGCCCAATGACA